>NW_023416390.1:43663076-44282576 GCF_014108235.1 Myotis myotis
ATACTCTTGTATGATTGATTTAGAGGCTTAATAAGATTATTTTAGCTCTTTAACTAAAATCACAGGAATAAATCAATCTTAACCATTTTAACTTGAAATCCAAGGATACTCTGTTATTTTAGGTACTTTTAGAACATAAAATACCAAATAGGTACAGATTTTTTCTAAATTTGAATTAACATGTTTGTGTCATAGATTTATTTTTTTAAGCTTCAGAAAGCTAAAACTAAAAAGACTTACCAAATGAAGAAATGATCATCCCAACTGAAGAAAATCGAAACTAGGTTCATATCCCAGTACACAGAATATTCAAAATTTCTCAATGACCAGATAGGTGGTCATGGGACTTGCTTCTTTCCTCCATCAGTGATAGAACTCCAAATCCATGCTTTCCAAATTAGTGGTTCCCAGTCACTTCTCCTGTACATTTCATAATTAATTTTCCTGACTGTTCACCAGTCTCCAGCCCCCTAATAAAACTTAGAATTTCTTCTTTCAGTACTTCAGTTGGATTTTGTTTTGTTGTTTTTTTCAGATCTCTGAAAATATGTAGAGCATCCTCTCTGTTTGGTTCTGCATGTCTCTTTAGGATTCATTTTACCTTTGTGGTCACAATCTGTGAATGACATGCTAAATACTATAGCAGTGCTGATTCTACTAAAATGATCTGTGGCTTAAAAATAATGTAAGATAAACAGCAGCATTGGAACACATAAAATGAGTAGCCCATGTAGCTGAAGAGAAGAGTATTTATATTCTAAGGTAGTTAAGGATGCTTCTGTGGGGCCCTGATTTTCAGAAGCCTAGTGCTTATAGGAAGATATTATGCATTGTGTTTGTGTCCACTATAAATATTGACATGAGGTCCTCCTTTTCTACTAAAGCAATTTCTTCAGAGCAAGCGCTTTTTAAAATTTATTTTAAGGACTCTAAAATAAAACTTTGGAGAAGTAAGAGTGGTAAAAAAAAAATGTAGGTGGGGGGGGCCACAGATATAAGATTATCTAGTACTTTTTTAAACTACACAAAAATTAATAGGACCTATTTTCTACAAAATTGCACTGTATCTTACCAAATTTAGGTATAGGGATTTTGTTTGTCATTAAACACATAAACCATAGATATTTGCTATCTTTGTTACCCTTCTGGTAGAACAATTTTCTTATGTAATATTTGTAATAAAAAAAGTAAATCTTCTGAATGTTAATCATCTAGGAGTTTTGTTTAAGATATGGTAAGCTACCTAAGTGGTATTCTCCAGAATGATTCCTTTAAGACTAGTGTGACAAACTGAGAAATATCTTTAAACACAGTGGGTAGCCAGTAGGCTTTCTGCAGGGGGTTTCTACTGAGAGCTGACAGAGGGCATCTTGGCAAATGTTCAGAAACGTACATTAACTTAGTTAGGCCCGGCATGGAACCTCATGTTCAGCAGAATTCTTCTGACCTGCCTCTGCATGCCAAGCTAATCAGCAAACACCTAATGAGCCTGCTCCAAAGAAGCAGACTCTCTCCCAACCTACTTCATTTTCATATGTTCTCTGGGGGGAGGGGAGACAAGACTTCATGAGGACTGATGATGCTGCAAAGACCACAATAATGATAATTAACTTGCTGAATTTAGAAGATTATGCTGTTAATTAGTTGCAAAATAAAGATAAGTAATAGAGCAGCAGATGGTAGGATAACACCCAGGAGAAGGAGGGTTATTACTCTGATGAGCTTTTGTGGCACATATGAAATATGGATCTGACTTTTTCATAAATTGTTTCTAGAGAACATTGTTTTTTCTTCGTACTATGATGGAGTAGTTTGTTCCTACTAAGTTCTGACAGATGTGATAAAATTTATTTTCAATAATACAACATATAACGTAGAATTTGAATAGCAAATTATTTTTAGCAGATTACCTCTTAAAGTGAATGTCAGATCAGCACAACAATCTATCTCTGACTATCTCTGTAGGAAAAAAAACGTTTTTAATACAGTAGTTGAATTTTGCATCGCTAAAAACTAATTCTAAACATTAAAGCAGTCTGCTTAGAATTATAGAAATAAAGATATTTTCATTTTATCCCAAATGAGGTATATATCTTTAGTTTAAAATTAAAATTATGTCAGTGTTTTATTGTACATGTTGGAAAATATAGACTTTTAAATATTTAATTTTGTTGAATTTTCAATCTTATATT
This sequence comes from Myotis myotis, assembly GCF_014108235.1. Classification (NCBI taxonomy): domain Eukaryota; kingdom Metazoa; phylum Chordata; class Mammalia; order Chiroptera; family Vespertilionidae; genus Myotis; species Myotis myotis. Next base: position 43,665,269 of record NW_023416390.1, read on the forward strand.
TATTGCAAGAAATTTTGATCTTAGCAATGGATTTACCAATGTCTGATTTCTTATTGAATCCTAATATGCATAGAATACTAAATAATAGACAAAAGCTCTAGTTTGGAAAACTTTTGTTTAAAATATGTTTAATGAACTAGGAGTCAACAGACAGAATTTCTTATCCTGGCTCTGCTTCTAATTCAGTCTATGATTCTGGGAATTAACTTCACTCTTGGGCCTTCATTTCTTTGTCTGAAAGATGGTGATTGAACTAATTGATGTCCAGTATCTGTGCTAGCTCAAAAATTAAATTGTAAAATAAACACCCATTATATTTATATTTTTAAATTAATTTTTGATCCAAAGTATTTGTCCTTCTTTAAATTGTCTCTAGCAAATATATATATATGGGTGGATTGTAGATATCCTAATACAATTGTAAAATTTATATGAATCATATTTAGTGACAACTTTTTTTACCTAACCCATTCTAATTATTTTTGGTTTACATGTATATTTATTGCTGTTTTAAAAAATCTGCATTTCAGGGCAGTGTTAATTAACCCTTGAAAATCTTTTTTTAAAATTTTATACTCAGTGGCACACTTTCCAAGTCAGACTCATTGTAATCAATGTAACAGCATGGAGCAAACATTAGAGCTTCTTCACTGGATGAGTACTGTATACCCTGGGGCAGTCAAGAGAGGATAATGAATGAATACTGATGCTGTTCTAAGTGCTCTGGAAGGTAGTTACTTGCCCTACTAAAGATTATTCAAGAGAGTGATGTTTATGTACTTCAGAGTCTCCTATGTGCAGTTACTATATTTCATTAATTCTAAGAGTTAAGCTCCTCTCTATAAAACTTTAAGTGCTCTTCAATTCTGTTTTCTACCTAAGGACTTATAAAAATGTTTTACCAATACATGATTTTACCAAGTTTCACATCTCAACAGCTACTTATATTTACGCACCTTTTATATCCAGAAATGAAAGCCCTAACCTAACACTAGTCTGGGCACTGTTTATTGTATTTTGATGTCTAATATTCTGTTTTTAAAAGATATAACTATGCAGAGTGACTACCTCTCCAGATTCTCCTTCTTTGTTCTGTTTATATGACCCACACTTTTAAACTCCTATCTTTCTACTTTTAATTCTTCTTTGACCATTTAGCCTAAGCATTCCCAAAGCCAACTACTGCTTTGGTCACTTACCTGATTTTATTTTTAATTCATCCATTGCCATATTATCCCAAGTTCTGTTTCTTAGTCACTAATGTTGTTGTTTCTGCTTGTTTAAGAAAGAGGAAAAATAAAAATAAGGGGATGAACTAAGAATTTTACATTATCTGAATTCTGAAAGATGCAGTGTATTTACATAATAAAATATGTCTGAGGCTAAACCAGTGCTTAAGATGACCCTTAAGTTAATTTTTCCTAAGTACATTTTGAAAATACAAAAGTGTAGGAACTCTCCTGATTCTTTGGCATCACCACCCATACATTTATGCAAAGAAAATAGAGGCCATTTTTGAAGAAATAAGGAAGCTGACATTGGAGAAATCCTTTTATGAGTCAGGTACTTTTGCATATTATACTTAATCTTTACCTTAACCCTACAAGGAAGTTATCATTATTCATTCCCAGTTGTACAGGTAAGGAAACTGAGACTCAAAGATTAAATGATTTGTTGAGAGTCACATGGATAGTTTGAGGCAGAATTAAATTCTGAACATTGTCTTTGCAGGTGTATAACATGTATACAAATATGTATATAGTATACATTATGTATACTAACCAGTGAAGATACTATGACTTTACATATTGTTGTGCTCTTGGCAGTTCATAAAGAAGTACTCTGTCAGGAAGGAAGCAAGAAACCTACCTGATCCTCAGATAGTGTGGCTTTAGCAGTTGCAATATCAGACTTGGCAATCCTAATCCTTTGTGGTTGTCTTTTGAAGCAGTAAGCCATCCAGCCTTATATATATTTTATTGATTTCAGAGAGGAAGGGAGAGGGAGAGAGATATATAAACATCAATGATAAGAGAGAATCATTGAGTGGATGCCTCCTGCACACCCCACACCAGGAATCAAGCCCACAACTTGGCATGTTCCCTACCGGGAATCGAACCATGACCTCCTGGTTCATAGGTTGACGCTCAACCACTGAGCCCCACCAATTGGGCCAGCCTCAGATTTTATTTCTTGATCACTCCTTATGGTGGTTTTTTTTAGACAAATCCAGGATTTGAACTAGCTTAATGGCTGTGTGATTGGGCAAATGATCTCTGGTTTCCTAATCTGTCAAACTGGGATACTGTCCTGTTAGAAACTAATTGAACACAACATGAATGGATCTCAAGTACATTATATTAAAGGAAAGAAGCTGGATTCAATTCCATTTACATGGTAGTCTGGAAAAGGTGAAGTTTTCGGGATCAGAAAACAGATTAGTGGTTTTCAGAGGCTGGGTGTGTGAGGGGAGAATGACAGGAAAGGAGCATGAGGGAAATTTGGGGGGTAATAGAACTGTACTGTATTCTGACTGTAGGGGGTGGTTCAGCAACTATATGTGCTTGTTAAAACTCAAAACTGTACACTAAAATGAGTTCATTTTATTGTAAGTAACTTATTCCTCAGTAAAACATTTTTTAAACTGCTGACTTTGTTCTTTAAATCATACTCAGAATTTACAACAATTAGTAGTAAAGAGAAAATGCCCACTAACCAGTTGTCCAGGTATAATTATTGCCTAGTGGAAATTTTGTTAATCTTTTCATATATGCTTCAGTTTTTAAGGGATCTGGATCATTTATAGAAGGTAAGATATGCATAGATGAAAATAAAGAAACTTCAACTTTTTGAATAGTTGTCAAATTTTCTAAATTGTTCTTAGTTGGCATGAATGAAAGCAGTTGTACTAGAATTATTTATTTGGGAGCCTTTTTCAAAAGTTCTTCTCGCTTACCCACCCCTTTCTGCTTACCCACCCCTTTCTGCTATATCCAGGGAAGGGAGAGAGAAAGGTTACCAAGAATCTGCTTTAGCATGTAATATCCAAGCAGTTAACTTCTAGAAAGTTTGGGAAGCACTGGATAGATTGCAACACACTTATCATACCAATATTTGTAGCCTCTCTCCTAAAATTTGCACCTGAGTGTGGATCTTAGGAAAATGTAATTGACATCTTTCTGCATCAAATGTTGTGAGAAAACTTTATTTTGGGCTCGAGGACTATATCTCAGTTAATAATATTATCAGCAATAATAGTTACAGGTCTCCTAGGTTCCTGAGGTCTCTTTCATCACTAAGATATATAATTCAATTATAGTATGCTAATTATTTCAAATTTACAGATCATAACAATAAAACTACCCCCCCAAATCACATGTCATGTTCACCGAAGAAACCAATTTCTATTTATTAGCAAATGTATGTGTTTTTCATATATGACGCAAATCAATAATGTACCATCTGCTAAAAGGGATGCAAATAAATATATATAAGTTAATCTCTGCTTTTAAAATGCTTACTGTCTGATTGGGGAGATAATATATCACATATGACACTTTTTGCTGATAAAATAATAAACTTTATTCAAATTGTGTCTTTATGAAGAGGTAGCCATAAATGTCTAGGGCCTCATTCTAACACTAGACCTGCCACACCCTGACAGTGGGTCAGGTACAGTCCAATTAACTGGTGAAATGGAACATAGTGGAAGGGATAGACTTAGACGTAGTTCTGCTTACTGGAGACTAGGAAGACTTAAGGGAGACAAAACCAGCTGTAAGGTTCTCAGAGGAGGTTTAGCCTGACAGATAGTGTAGTGGCCTAAAGAAAAAATGCAACATCAAGTCATTGTCGCAGTAAGCACTGACATTAGAGTTGCTTGCAGGGATCAGATGGCCCATATCTGGAAAAGAAGAGATTTTTGGTCTAAGAAACTAAGAACCTGAGAATATTGAGATATAGGATACAATAATTGGGTGGGGGAAATAGGTGAAAGTGTACATAATTAACTTATGTTGTTTATTTTAGTTGAACAGTTATTTTCAGTCAGTAGTGTTTTTAATTTTCACTCTCAAAATTGATTAGGAACAAGAAAGTTCAGAATTCTCTAGTAGTACTAGACAAAAAGACTCAGGGAAGCTTTCCAAAGGTCCTTTTGTTTATCTTATTGATATTTATAGTGATCTTAGTAATGCAATGAATTATGATTAATCAGAGCTAATTTTGAAGCTGAATGAATTTATGCCTTCCTTTACAAGTATCTCTTTTGTTTGACCAAAGAGTATGTTAGGAGTTGGATTTGGGTAGAAAGTAGAGAATTTTTAAAAAATTGGTGTTTGCATTTCAGAGATTAAAAGCTGCTTTGACCCAGCAACATCCTCCTGTGACCAATGGCGATACTGTAAAGGGTCACGGTAGCGGATTGGTTAGGACTCAATCAGAGGAATCTCGACCACAGTCATTACAACAGCCAGCCACATCCACTACAGAAACTCCGGTAGGTGTGTTGTTTTTATCATTCGGCATTCTATCATCCTTAAAAAAGCAAATACAGTGTAACTTAAATGACTATATACTTTGAAAAAAAATTTTTCTGGTTATATTGTTATTCCAAAAGTATATCAGAAATCTTAGAAAAAGGTAGTTCAAATATTAAATAAATAAAATCAGTCCAGTCCATCAGTCCATTGAGCAGTTATTACTGCATAGAACACCCTATATATATGTTGGTCTGATATAGCACAATATCCATCAGTACTTTTAAGGAAACATATTTGCTATTGATTATATTCAAGTAATGTATATATGTATTATATTACTCACATAAATAAAACAATTATTTAATTAAAATTTGTGAAACATCACCAAAGGAAAAGATATGCCATATAGCAGTTGTTTGTATTAGAGGCCCTTTTTACTTCTCTCTAGTTCTGGACTGCCTATTAGGTGATTGATATTTTTGTATGTCTACAGTATATTTCTATAGTGTAAAGGGTTACTGTATTTCTGTTAAATATTTCAGAACTCAAGAGCTTTTATCTTCGCTACTTAAAGAATTAGAATTGGCATTAAAAAGCAGAACTTTCCATTTAAAGAAACACAAGTGAACAGCAAGTTTTAGAATGCCTCCTAAGCATAGGTATTTAGATAATTACATTTTATCTTTATGAAACTTACAACAAAGTGGAATGTAGTTGTGGTTGTCGTCCACTAAACAACTTTACTAAGTGTCGGAGAGAGGGAAAGTAAGTAAGTGTGTTTTAATGTCATAATTCAGGGGTTAGCAAGCTGGCCCTCAGTCCAAATGAACCCCAGCGCTGTTTTTCTGTATGGTCTGCAAGCTAAGTATGGTTTTTACATCTTTAAAAGTTTATTTAAAAGAAAAGAAATGAATATAATTTATTTTCTTATACTAGCTATAGTTTCCATGGATTAACTTTTATTTATATCTTTACATTTTACTATATTAGATGAAAGCTCCACTGCTGTATCTCTAGTTTCTAGAATAGTATATATATATACATATACATATATATACATATACATATATATATACATATATATACACATATATATATGTATATATACACGCACACACACACATACACACATTTAATGAAGTGGAATGAATGAATCAATGAAAGAAGGGAGAGGAGGAAGTATATACTCCTCTAATTAGCCTCGAGTTCTCGTTAGGTGTAAAAATACAACAAATGTACATAATAGCTTTCACTTATAATACTTGGATTTAGCCTTTGCTGTAATAACTGAGTTGTCAATTTAAAAAAAACAAAAAACTGTTCTTTCTTATTCAGCCAAATGAGTAAAATAAAAAGTAAAAAAACCCTGCTGTAGGTTACAAGGATGAAGTAAATAAAATATTTCAAGGTTGCCTTTTTTGAAGTCAGCCATAAAAATATTTTTCCAAAAGATTAACTTGGAATTATTTACATAAAATAATCTAATACTTAATTTTTATTATAATTAAAATACAGTATAAATGGAATAATCCTTATAATTTTTAATGCTAGTTATTTGGAAAAGGAATTAAATCATAGCATTGTATTTTTTGGAGTTTGTAGGATGAGAAGTAGTTTGGTGATTTTCCTGCAAAACTTACCTTGATCTTATATATAAAATGTTTGCTTGTTATATAGATAAGGAGAAAATAGAATTTTTATTTGTTTACACCATTTTAAAATACAATTAATTATAGGTAAAAGATTGTTTTCAGGCTTCTTTGGATCATGGGTCTGTGGCCACAAAGTGTTTCCTTTGCACTGTTTCCAAGAGTTCATTTCCTGTCTCCATATTCAAGTGTTCTGTGGTACAGTTTTGGGATTTGTAGGAGGGTTGGAGTTATTTATTGCTCTATAGTCCTAGACACTAGACAATATCACTAACAAGTGAAGATTTCTATCTCTGGCTGATCTGAAATACCAGGCCAATCTGTTGAGGAGTCAGGGGATGAATTAAAATGAAAATCTGGGCTCCTGTGGGATCCTACCCCCAGGAAAATAAGCATTAATGAACCTGACCCTTAGAAAAAGACTTACCCTAAATCCCAAAAACTGAAGAAAAGCTGAGTATAGAGTCATGTGCCACTAACAATGTTTTAGTGACGGACTGCATATATGGTGGTGGATCTAAGATCACAGTATATGCTTACAAGCAAATGAATGATGAAAAAGGGGGGGGAAAAACAAACTATCATAGACATATTTCTGAAAAGAGTTACACCTCCTCAACATAGCCTCAGGCAGGTCCTTCAGGAGGTGTTCCAGAAGAAGGCATTTTTATCATAAGAGATGACAGCTCCATGGGTGTTATTGCCCCTGAAGACCTTCCACCGGGACAAGATGTGGAAGTAGATGGCAGTGAGGTGGTGGTAAAGTCTACAGTAGTATACCATAGTGTCCTAGGCCTTCACATCCACTCACCAGTCACTTACTGACTCACCCACAGCAACTTCCAGTCCTGCAAGCTCCATTTATGGTAAATGCCCTATACAGGTGTATCATTTTTTTTTATTCTCTATTTTTATTGTACCTCTTCTATGTTTAGATATGTTCAGATACACAAATACCATGTGTTAAAATTGTCTATAGTATTCAATATAGTAACATGCTGTCCAGGCTTGTAGCCTAGGAGCAATAAGCTATACCATGTGGCCTAGGGATGTAGTAGTCTTTACCATCTAAGTTTGGGTGAGTGCACTGTATGATGTTCCCACAACAAGGAAATTGCCTAACAATGCATTTCTCAGTCTGTATCCCTGTCATTAAGAGCTACCTGACTGTATACCAAAGTATGTACATTCATGCCTTAATTTTAGAGAAACCAATTTCTTAAAAATATATATATATTTTTAATTTCAGAGAGGAAGGAAGAGGGAGAGAGAGATAGAAACATCAATGATGAGAGAATCATTGATTGGCTGCCTCCTGCATGCCTCCTACTAGGGATTGAGCCAACAACCTGGACATGGGCCCTTGACCAGAATCGAACCCACAACCCTTCAGTCCACAGGCCAACGCTCTATCCACTGAGCCAAGCCAGCTAGGGCATAGAGAAACCAATTTTTAAAGAAAATTTACAGATTTAAAGTAAATGTGATTTCCCATAGTGAATTTAAATAAGCAATTATTAAATTTTTACTTTAGTACCTTATAATTAGTTTTCAAAGGATTGAATAACACCTTAATGTAATTTAAGAATATACTTGGGAGGAGAAACTAAGATGGCGGCATAGGTAAACACCGGGAAATTGCCGCCTCTCACAATAATTGAAAATTACCGCAAAGGACAGAGCAAACATCATCCAGAACAACAGGAAGGCTGGCTGAGTGTAAATTCTACAACTAGAAGGAAAGAAAAGCACGCTGAGAGCCAGAGGAGCTGCAGAGGTGAAGTGCAGAGGTACAAGTGCAGAGGTACGGCGGCTCGTGCGAGGAAAGGGGGTGGCACCTGAGGACGCGGCTGTCTTTTTGAATCACAAGCTCCTGACTGCTTTGAACTCCGGTTCCGGGAAGTCTCTGGGGACCCAGGACTCATACGGGGAGAAGCTGCTCTGTCGGGCAGCGGGCGAACTTGAAGGCGGCTTTCCCTCAGAGGTGCTTGCAGCAATTAGCGGGTCACTGAGACCCGCGACTCCGGGCGGAGAATCAGCCATAGCTCCTTGATCCACCCTTTGATTCCCTGAGACCCCGCCCCACAGAGGCTTTTGCATGTGAATGTACCTAACTGCAGCCGAGCCAGGCAGACCCGGAACTTCCAAGAGAAGGCCCAAGGCCCCGCAGCGGCTTGCATTGCTTCACAGCTGAGCCTCTTCGTGGCTCCTGCTGTGTGGCCTCAGGCAGAGGCTGAACTAGCACCTCCTTAGATCCAGGAGCCACTGTACCCAGTGGTCAGAGGGGGACCATCCAGATTGCAACTCCTCAGATCCATAAGGGACGCACTCAGGGAGCAGACTCAGTGAGCACCAAAGCCCCACTGAAGCAAGTCTTGCCCCAGAAGGGTGTCTTCAGCACAGAAGTTCTCCCACTTTAGACACAGCTGATTCTCACAGCCAATTGGCCTGGAGGTCAATTCCTCCCAGTGATCCTACAACAACCAAGGCACCAAGAGTGCACCAAGAGTGTCCACCCCAGGTAACTGGGGAGGCTGAGCTACTGGGCCCTACAGGACACCTGGCGCACAGGGCCACTCTACCAACACAGGGAAGCTGCCAAAATGCGGAGACAAAGAAACAGGTCACAAATGGCAGAAATGGAGGAAAGCAAACGATTGGATATAGAGTTCAAGGCCACGTTTATAAGGTTTTTCAAGAATTTTATGGAAACCGCCGATAAATTTAATGAATCCCTCAATAAGTATAGTGAGACCATGGAGGACATGAAAAAGGACCAACTAGAAATTAAGCATACACTGACTGAAATAAAGAATAATTTACAGAGATCCAACAGCAGACAAGAGGATCCCAAGAATCAAGTCAAAGATTTGAAATACAAAGAAACAAAAAATACCCAACCGAAAAAGAAAAGAGATTCCAAAAATATGAAGATAGTGTAAGGAACCTCTGGGACAACTTCAAGCGTACCAACATCAGAATTATAGGGGTACCAGAAGGAGAGAGAGGGCAAGATATTGAAAACCTTTTTGAAGAAATAATGACAGAAAACTTCCCCTACCTGGTGAAAGAAATGGACTTACAAGTCCAGGAAGCGCAGAGAACCCCAAACAAAAGGAATCCAAAGAGGACCACACCAAGACACATCAGAATTAAAATGCCAAGAGCAAAAGATAAAGAGAGAATCTTAAAAGCAGCAAGAGAAAGACAGTCAGTTACCTACAAGGGAGTACCCATACGACTGTCAGCTGATTTCTCAACAGAAACCATGCAGGCCAGAAGAGAGTGGCAAGAAATATTCAAAGTGATGAATAGCAAGAACCTGCAACCAAGATTACTTTATCCAGCAAAGCTATCATTCAGAATAGAAGGTCAGATAAAGAGCTTCACGGATAAGAAAAAGCTAAAGGAGTTCATCACCACCAAACCAGCATTATATGAAATGCTGAAAGGTATTCTTTAAGAAGAGGAAGAAGAAAAAGGAACTCTTACCATTTGCCACAGCATGGATGGAACTGGAGAGCGGATAAATACCACAGGATCTCACTCATTTGTGGAATATAATGAACAACATAAACTGATGAACAAGGACTGATCCAGAGACGGAGAGGCATTGATTGGACTGTCGGGACTTGGAGGGAAGGTAGGGGAGCGTGGGGGTAAGGGGGAAAGATCAAACAAAGGACTTATATGTAAGCATATAGGCCTAATCAATGGACATGGACAACGGGGGGGTGAGGGAGGGAGCGGGGGGGGGGGGGTAGAGGGTAACGTGGGGACAAGGACACATATGTAATATCTTAATCAATAAAAAATATATTAAAAAAATATATACTTGGGAAAATGTAAGATTTTTATATGATCATTTGTATTGAATTTGCAGTTTCTTCATATTATTTCTATACAAATGAAAATATAGAAACTTTAAAGACTTTATTTAATATAAATAGTGATTTAGTGAGAATCTTATTGTAGCAGTGCTCATTTATTTCAAGGAATTTGTTAAACCACTGGGTGATTTTCACATTGCCCCAAAATATTGATATATACAATGAGACTTAGAAAATGAATGTAGTAGCTCTCCCCTTTTGCCACCCTTTACTGCCTGTGTTAAAAAGCTTCCATTTCTATTTATTACAGGCTTCTCCAGCTCACACAACTCCACAGACCCAAAATACAAGTGGTCGTCGAAGAAGAGCAGCTAATGAAGATCCTGATGAGAAAAGGAGGAAGTTTCTGGAGCGAAATAGAGCAGCAGCTTCAAGATGCCGACAAAAAAGGAAAGTCTGGGTTCAGTCTTTAGAGAAGAAGGCCGAAGACTTGAGTTCATTAAATGGACAACTACAGGTAGGGGGCATATGTGTAAATTTTGTTTTATGTATTTTAATAATTGTTACTACAACTCTTTTTTTTTTCTACTTAGCCATCTAAATATTGTAGGACACAATATTGGGTGTGTGTATGTAAAACCTAATTTTATAAACTTATTTGGATACTGAGATAAAATAATACAAAATTTTCAATACTGATACAATGAAGTAATTTAAAATATGTGTCTAATTGTATAGTGCAAAAGTACTTAAACTTTAAAAGTTGTGATATAAAGTTCAAAGAATTTTAAAATTAAAAATATCACTGGTATTTCTCTTTTCATGTTCAATTTTTGGTTTATATCACAATGATAAAGTTGCTTTAGTAGCAGTTTTGTTTTTAAGTCCTTCTGTTCTTTGAATTATAAATTTTGTTTTGTTTTGTTTTATTTAAAGTGAATATAGTGCTCAAGAAAGGTGCCAGATTGACAGCTTTGGAAACTGAAGGACTCTTATTATCCACAGAACAGGTACAATATGGCCAGTGGCAATAGAAATCATTTTATGCTGCCCTGCCAATGTGCCTCAGATACATTTCTTAGGAACTTCGTGGGTATAAAGGTTTAAGGCTCCTTCCTATTCAGTCTTTGGTAAGATTTCCAATGGGGGAGCACCAAATCTATTTCCTTCCTTCTGTTTTTTTTTGTTTTTCTTTTTTCTTTTTTTTTTTTTAATGTTGTGAACGTTCTCCAATAAAATCTAAACTATCAATCGATGAGCATCAACTAGAAAATTGATGTTAATGAATTGTAGTTATTGATCAGTCTTCTGAGTTAAATTATTCCCAGTTAAAAACAAATCTTTCTGTGTAATTAAATTGATGATGAGAACTGCTCTCTTCTTAAATCTTTCTATCTTTAAAGATATCACTAATATAAATGTCTATTTAAATGCTTGGGAAAAAGTTTTTAGCATCAGGAATAGCATTTAACCTGTAATATAAATTTTATAACCTAAAAAATTTTCATATGTGAGGTAGACATTTTTTAATACTGTGTTGTGCTTTGAATATTGGCATGTTAGTTTAGAACAAATTGCCTTATAAAACTTATTTTAACCATTTAGAAAAAATTTAAAAATGATTTACCACATCACAGAGACTTCAAATATATACTTTATATACCAGGGTATACTAAGAAATTATTATATTATCATCTGATAAACGAATTCTTAAGAACGATTTTCATAAGTTTTTAGAAAAAAGGTATAAATTTTTTCCCCTCATAAATTCGGTGAAACAGATTATAGGTACCAATTTATTTATACAACTATAAAAATGTCTATTCTTTACCAGGTATCCCTGTTACAATATTAACTTTTAAAAAACTATTTTAAATAATTTTTAAACTAATTTTACGATTAAATTTTTAAATATTTATATTAACAAAGTGATTCAAGTATATACAGACAGTCCTCAGGTTACGTCAGATTCGACGTACGTTGTTTCGTGGTTATGTTGTCATCTCCCATTTATTTATTTTAAAAAAAGTTCCATCATTTTGATGTATGTACATATGTGCTTTATGTTTTTTATTATTTATTTACCACAAGTAAAGGTCAGGAATTGTTATCTTTTAAATTTTTTTTTTACTATTTCACTTCATTACTGCTGTGTATGTGCTCTATATGAGTGCCATAGGTGCTTATGTAGGTGGGTTCCGACTTACTGCGAAAATCTAACATTAAACATATCATTCTTTATTAGCCTCAGTTGTCTTGTCCACAGAATAGAGCTAATACCTGCTAGTCTATTTCTCTGGGTTGTTGCATAAATCAGTTGAATCAGAATGAATGCAGGTATTTTTAAATACATAAATTTTTAATTTTAATAAGAAATGTATTAATATTTTCCTTTGTCATTTGGCTTACTTACCTTCTTAAGAAGTAATGATGACTGAAAACTATAAATGTTATATAAATACATGGTCTCATTTACAGGGTGTTGTTGGACTTGAAGTTTTCTGCTTTGACCCAAGTTTTAGCAGTATTAACAGCTTTTAATGAGATATTGCTGTTTCCTTAGTTATACTGCAGAACTGGTCACTATCCTATCTAATAATAGACAAACATGGTAATTAACCATACCTAATCAGGGCAATATGCAAATTAACTGCCAACCAAGATGGCGGCCAGGCAGCTGAAGTGAACAGGAGGCTTGCTTGCTCCAGTGATGGAGGAAGCCAAGGTTCCCCGCCTGCCGCTGCCAGCCTCTGAGCTGCACTCTAAGAAACAATGTTGCAATTATAGAAGCTAAACAAACCCCAGAAACCTGCTTTCAGCCAGCCGGGCCTCAGAACTGGAGCTGCAACAGTGTTTCAATTGTAGAAGCCAAACAAACCCAGATACCTGCTTTCAGCAGCCAAGGTCTCAGAGCTGGAGCTGAGCCTCAGAGCTAAAGCCGGCTCTCAGCTCCAGTGACAGCCATAGAAGGTAAATAAATCCCAGAATACGAAAAAAAGGAGAGGTTGGAAGCTTCAGTCACCCGCCAGCCTGAAAACGGCCCTCAGCCCCTCACCCAGACTTGCCAGGCACCCCAGTGGGGACCCCCACTCTGAAGGGGGTGTGACCAGCTGCAAACAGCCATCAGCCCCTCATCCAGGCTGGCCAGGCACCCAAGCGGGACCCCCACCTTGATCCGGACACCCTTCAGGGCAAACCAGCCAGCCCCCACCCGTGCACCAGGCCTCTATCCTATATAGTAAAAGGGTAATATGCAAACTGACCCTAACAGCAGAAGGACTGGGAATGACTGGTCACTATGACACACACTGACCACCAGGGGGCAGACGCTCAATGCAGGAGCTGCCCTCTGGTGGTCAGGGCGCTCCAACATGGGAGGAGCTCTGTTCAGCCACAAGCCAGGCTGATGGCTGCCAGTACAGTAGTGGTGGTGGGAGCCTCTCCTGCCTCCTCAGCAGCTCTAAGGATGTCCGACTGCAGTTTAGGCCTGTTCCCCACTGGCAAGTGGACATCCCCTGAGGGCTGCCGGGCTGCCAGAGGGATGTCTGATTGCCATCTTAGGCCCAATCCCCCGGGGAGCGGGCCTAAGCCAGCAGGTGGTCATCCCTGAGGGGTCCCAGACTGCGAGTGGGCACAGCCGGGCTGAGGGACCCCCCCCCCCCCAGTGCACAAATTTTTGTGCACCGGGCCTCTAGTTATTAATAATACTGATGCTTTATTATTGGAAAACCTTGGAAAATTCAGTATTCAAAATAAATATAATCTTTACTTCATTAATTGCATGTTTTTTCCACCATGCAAACTATAATTAAAATGTCATTGTAAAATGTGTTGCATTTTTATTGCCTACATGAGGTAGAAATTTCTTGACTGGAGGAATAAAGGCAAGATTTATCTAGGTATAAGTTAGCTAGCACATCATTTTCAAAGCATAAAGTTTAAATAGAAATCAAATTCAAGAAATCACTAAATTAACTAAAGTTATATTCAACTATAGAGGTTAATACCTCAAATTACAAACAGAACAAGTAAAATCAGTATTTTTTATCATTAAAAACTGTTATGATGGCATCATAGTTAACACATTGTATGCGGGAAACGTATTTATACGTTTTTGTTGACTGGTAGTAGAGCGTGGGACACGTATTAATACATTTTTTATAGACTAGCGGTAGAATGCGGGTAATGTATAAATACGTTTATTTTTATACTTTTTATTGCTCTAAAGGGATGCTAACATGCAGATATATGAATTCCAAAGGACAAAATTTGGATCTCTAACACATACAATGGTGAATTATGTATGTACTTCCAGGTATAACGGTAATCAATCTATTCAACTGCAAAAATGGCCCGTGCCACCTGTTAGCGCGCTATAAAAACTACCCGCAAACAATGTGTTAAATAAGAAAGTGTTCTCAGTTTTAGAGATACATACCAAAATATGAAGATAGGCAAAATGATACGTTATCAGGGATTTTCTTTAAAACTAGAGGCCCGATGCACAATATATGTGCAAGAGTAGGCCTTCCTTCCCCCGGCTGCCAGCACTGGCTTCCCTCTGGCACCCGGGACCCAGGCTTCCCTCCGGCCGCCTGCAGGCACCTGGGACCCGGGCTTCCCTCGCAGCCCCGGCTTCATCGGGATGTCCGGTCTAATTAGCATATTATGCTTTTATTATTATAGATACTTCTGCAAGCCCAGCCGGTGTGACTCAGTGGTTGAGGTCTCTCAATCCCCATTTGGGAGCCTGCAGGAGGCAGCTGATCAGTGATTCTCTGTCATTGATGTTTCTATCTCTCCCTCTCCCTTCTGCTCTGAGGTCAATAAAATTTTATTAAAGAAAATACTTCTGCAAAAAAAGAGAATAAGGTTCATTTGTATGTATTAACCTGGGAAAATGTCTGTAATACATTGTTGTGGGCAAAAAGAAAGTTGCTGAAAACAGTCTAAACATCCATCAGTGGATGAGTGGATAAATAAATTGTGGTTTATACATACAATGGGATATTATTTAGGCATAAAAAGGATTTAAAGTACATGCTAAAATGTGGATGAACCTCAAAACATGCTTAAGTAAAAGAATCTGTACACAAAGTCACATATTTCATGACACTATTTGTATGAAATATCTAGAGCAGATAAATGCATAGATACAAAATGCAAAGTGGTCATTGCCAGAGACTGGGGGGAAAAGGAAATAGAGAAACTGGTTAATGGGTAATGGGTTTTATTTTAGAGTGACAGAGATGTTTTATAAGTAGACAGAGGGAGGTAGTTGCACAACATGGTAAATGTACGAAATGCCATTGAATTAATTCACTTTAAAATGGTTAATTCTATATTATGGGAATTTCACTTCAATAAATTACTCAATAAAAAGTTAGTTGCATACTAAAATATATACCATAAATCTTTTTCATTAGTAAAAGGTTTATAGTTAAGTTAGATGGATAAATGTGTAGGTATGGAAATCATATAGTAAAGAATCTCTACATATAGGTAAAATTTTAGGAATGACATTTACCAGGATGTAACAGTAGTAAAGAGAAGAGAGGGTATGGGGAAGCATAGATGGTTTGGGAAGAAAAGACACTTCAATTATGACTTTATTATTTCAAGTGGATATGTGATTTTTATTTTTATTGTTTATAGTTATTTGTCAAACAAAATAAAAAGTTTTAAAATAGTGACAGACCATAGTTTTCAGAGTGTGAAGAGTTAACATGCTTATAGTAGATTCAGGGAGAAAAGAATTTTTTTCAGTCTCCCAACAGTAAAATCACTAGCTGTGAAGAATAGAATGACTTGTAAAGAAAATTGAATGTAAAATAAATAATTAAACTGTAGTTTATGTGAACACATTCATCAATTCTACATTTTTTAAATAATCCTTCATGTGACATACAGGCTTAGTTGATTGGTATAGTGGGCAGTAATGATTCATCGTTACTTGTATATTACATACAATAAAAGATTTAATGAATGTTGAGGTATGACTGTTAATATTTTTACCAAACATATATTAGATTTTTAAAAGTATTAATTCTTCAACCTTATTGCCACAGTCATGAAATTTAACCATATTTTAGCTTTCTAAAATCATTGCTAAAAAGGCAATTTTATCAAATTGTATTAGAGACATTTGTGATAATATAGACCAAGAATTGGGTGCTGTTAATTATAACATATTTTTAAGGTAATACATGATTTTGTTGTCTTTTATTTAAAACTAGTAGCCCAGTGCATGAAATTCATGCATGGGGGAGGGGGTGTCCCTCAGCCCGGTCTGTACCTTCTCCAATCTGGGACCCCTCGTGGGAAGTCCGACTGCCGGTTTAGGCCCGATCCCGCAGTTGGACATCCCTCTCACAATCCAGGACCGCTGGCTCCTAACTGCTTGCTTGCCTGCCTGATTGCCCCTAACCTTTTCTGCCTGCCAGCCTGATTGGCCCTAACCACTCCTCTGCCGGCCTGATTGACGCCTAACTGCTCCCCTGCTGGCCTGATGGCCCACAACTGCCCTCCCCTGCCGTGACCTGCCTCCTCTGCCTGGACCTGCCTCCTCCGTGTGAGGCGACAGAGATGCTGGGACTGGCCTCCTCCATGCCGCATGGCGCCACAGGACCCCCAGGCCTCACCACATGAGTGGCCGCTGGGCCCCGCCTCCACTGTGCGTGTGGCCATCATTTTGTGGCAGCCATCTTGTGACGACATGGCACACGAGGGCCACCTAGGCTTTTATTAGTATAGATGCTTTTAACCTCGTATGCCTTTGTCTTTCAGTTACATCATTTTGGGGGTTTTCAGTTTACAACTTCAGCGTGTTTCCTCTATGAACTAAAGTCAGACTAACTCAACAGTTACTCCGTGGATAAAACTTGGAAATTTTGTTGTGGATTTTGCTTTTAAAACTTAGGTATTGCAAAATGTATGTGGAATAAGAGGTTCAACAAATTAATAGAAGCATTCTTTGATAGCTGGATACATGAGGAGTTTTCACTCATAGGTTAGTGATATGGAAAAGGTTTTGCTTATTGGTCCGTTGACATTAAAGAAATAGGGTCAAATCTTTAGTATTTATCATTTGAAATAGAAAGGAATAGCAACAATTCAAGATGCTATACAATGTTTTAATTCCTGAAAAAAATAGGATATTACTATCTTCCTCTGCCCCCCACCCCCTTAGTATTTTATCTAGAGAAGGGGGTAACGGTAATAGTGATGCCACCTGTACCTCATGCATTTTATTAAGAGTTTGAGACCTAGTATTTATTTTTACTAGCCTTTATAAAAAATCTTTCTAAGCCTTTACTTTCTCATCAGTCAAAGTCATAAAATACTTTATAAGTGAGAGAGGATATAGAAAAGTATTCTGTAACTGTGCTATGCAAATACTAGTTATTATTTGTTCTGTCATTAAGCATAAGTGCTTAATATGTGCAGGGCATGTTATTAGACACAGGGAATATAATAGTGAAAAAGACATTGTCCTTGAACTTATAAAATTTGTGGTCTAGCAGAGGAGACAAACATGAAGCAAGAAATCAAAGTATGAGAAGAAGAGACAGGTCATTCACGTTCATTTTGCAAAATATTTTCAAAATAGAACCCCATCATCTATATTTCTGTTATAGACAACTATTTTATTCTCAAGTGTAGGTTTTGCATCCATGACAACCTTTGGAACTGTGTGGTGAGAATCTTGATATTTGATCATTGATTTTTCTGAAGACTAAACATGAGAAAAATTTGATCTTTAGCAATGAAAAATTCCCCAAAGAAGAAATCATCTAACATTATTTCTTTAATTTTGAGAATAGTGGCTGAACTAGTAAGTTAAAGATCATAAATTTATGGGATACCTGTGGTCATCAAGATGTGGCCAGATACCTGTGAGTAATTTTGACTGATTAGTCTGATCTGATTTTATCAGTCTGATCTGCTACAGATAAACTGTAAAAAAAAAAAACAACAACTTGTTTATTAGTATATAATTTTCGAGTAGCTAAAAATAGAATGGAGCAATGGTAAGAAAATGCCAAAATAGCCAAAACCGGTTTGGCTCAGTGGATAGAGCGTCGGCCTGCGGACTGAAAGGTCCCAGGTTCGATTCCGGTCAAAGGCATGTACCAGGGTTGCGGGCACATCCCCAGTAGGAGATGTGCAGGAGGCAGCTGGTCGATGTTTCTCTCTCATCGATGTTTCTAACTCTCTATCTCTCTCCTTTCCTCTCTGTAAAAAATCAATAAAATATAAAAAAAAAATGCCAAAATAATTTACATTTTATTTTAAACCAGAATAATAAATTTTTCAGCATTGCTTTATCTTAACAAATAGGTTTTACTTTGATTAGAAAAAAATCAATAATTGCTCACATTTGAATGAGAATTGGACATTTTCAAAATGTTTTCATGTCCTTTATTTTACTTTGCCTCTTTTTGGTATTTTTTTACCTCCTGGACATAGAATTTCCATGGTCCTCTCTAAATATAGCTATGTACTCAGCCTGTGCCAGCCTGTGCTGTGCTCTGGGGATTCAAAAAACAAGATAATCTGCCCTTGAGAAAATCCCAGTCTGGCAGGGGTGGCAAACAAATAAACCAAAAATTAGAATCCAGTGTCCTAAGTACTGTGTTAATACACACACACATATAAGTATATAGGGTTGTGGGAACAAAGAAATGGGCATCTCACTTCTTTTTCTATGCAAACTTATGCTGTACTGAGTTGACTTAAAGATGAGTAAAATAATTAGCAAGGCAAAAAGGAGAGGACAGATTTTCTAGTTAGAGATAACAGTATGTGTTTAGTTAGCTATACAGATTTTCATTTTTATAGTAAAAATGATTAAATATTGATTATATCATAGGTTCACACTAATGTGTAGGGTAGCTACAGGTACCAGATTGTGTTTGCTTGACGTACCCATCCAGCCCTATGTTATATTTCAGAAATTAATGAAAGAAACTTGTAGACACAAGTCTCAAAATCAAGCTGACACAGCAGACAGGAAACTTTCTTGGAAGGTATATATTGGGTTATTCATAAAATGGTTTCTCATCAACTGTGTCATTAATAAAGAGCTATACAGTGGGGCCTTGACTTACGAGTTTAATTCGTTCCGAGACCGAGCTCATTAAGGAGCTCGTTAACTCAAATTACTCTGTCAACTCAAAGCAAAAAATCAGCCAAGAGACAGCTGGTATCTCAAAAAACTTGTTAGTCGGGACACTCGTAAGTCAAGACCCCACTGTACTTAGCAATATTGACACTGATGCAGTATTTCATAGAAATAAGTTTCCTAAATAACAGTTTGTTTTTAAGGCAAAACTTTTGCTTTCCCTTTTGTACTTTGATCATTCTAAACCAGGGGTGGGCAAACTTTTTCACTCGAGGGCCACAATGGGTTCTTAAACTGGACCGGAGGGCCGGAACAAAAGCATGGATGGAGTGTTTGTGTGAACTAATATAAATTCAAAGTAAACATCATTACATAAAAGGGTACGGTCTTTTTTTTCAATAGTTTTATTCATTTCAAACGGGCTGCCTGCCGCAGGCCATAGTTTGCCCACGGCTGCTCTAAACCCATTCTTGTCTCAAATAGAATATTCTAAACAATTTAACCCTTTTATTAATGGTTCAGTTTTATTATGAGCATCAATTTTTGTTTTGTGCTTTAACACAGTGTTGCAGTTCATTATTATTGGGGTGTGAGGAACTATTTGACCCAACAAACTTGCCTTTAGATTGCTTAATTTTTATTCTTTTGATTTTTTTGTTTGTCATTAATCACATCAGGAGACCTAATGAGTCTAATCTGCTAAATTATTTTACATTAAGTTTTCTGCATAAGAGACTCAGGGGTGGAAAATGAAGTGCCTGAGCTTTGTGTACACCCTTTTGCTATATTTCTTCATTTAATTTTGGGTTCATGGATGAAATCTGCATAGTTAAGGTTAATGTAAGTTAAAATAAGTAAAGGTATTTGTAAATTAAGATTTTTATGTTATCAATTTGTTAAATTCATATTATTTCTAACTCTTGAGCATTGATAATTATCACTAATCTATATGTCTTTAATATTTGTGGATGACCCAATAAAATTAACTGGATTCTCTCAATTTGGAACTTTTACAGAGAATTTTCCAGATTAATGTATCTAATACAAAAGCTGACTTGCTTGTTTTGTAATAAGGAATAGTACAAATCACCATTGATTTATCAGATTTAAATTTAGATGTGTACGAATTGTCTAGGTCAAAGGCAACTCTGCCTTTTAGATATTACATTTACTTTTTTGGTTTCGTGTCCAACACAGTGTCTTGCATTGCATTCTAGGTATCTGTGATTCCTTGGTTATTGTGGTTTCCCAAAAGGAGCTTTTCCAAGTTTCTTAGAAACTTGATTGAGTTTTCAGGATAAATTTTTCATTTTCAAGTGAATAGATGAGTAAAAATGTATCCTGACTCCCTTGATGACTCTAATTATTCAAACAAAAGAACATGTAACATACATATAATAAAAAATATCTTCAACAGGTAATCTCTAATATGTGATAAGCAGCTTCAAGGCAAATGGTAATATAAAAACTTTGAAATATGTTATCTAGTTGTGTTATCTTAAATTTTTATAAAAGTTGCAGTTTTTATACAAATGCTAAAATAGAAAACTGATATGTACTGATTAAACATATTTAAGCAGCATATTTTATTTATTCCTTGATATTCCATTAAAGATGTTCAGTTTTCGTTATCTTAACCTTCCCTTGTTTTAAACAGTAAGAAATGTTTAATCTGATGCTGGTAAGGTACATAACTTGTCTCTTCTCCAGAGTGAAGTCACCCTGCTGAGAAATGAAGTGGCACAGCTGAAACAGCTTCTTCTGGCTCATAAAGATTGCCCTGTAACCGCCATGCAGAAGAAATCTGGCTATCACAGTGAGTAATGTTCCATTACCTACAGCCTTAGGCTACATCAGTGAAATACTGCCACAGTGAACCAAGCTTCCATCAAAAAACGGAGACTGAAATTCCTATATTTAATATAGAATAGACTTCTACAAGGTTATTATGGAATGGGGTATACTTAGAATCTATTTTTAAAAATTTCCTATTTCTAGCTTTTATTTTAGGGATTACTATGGATTAGCAAAATGGGTTAGTTAATAACTTAAAATATACTATAAATACTGATGATTATTTTGTTTATAATCAAAAAGTATAACACTTTGTCTTAGATTGACATGGTGAAGCATTTCCCGTCCAGCCTTTGTTGAGTATGATGTGTATTTTTTAAATCAACTGTCTTTACTAAAATAGGGTGTCCCCAAAAATTTATACACTCACTTTTGATAATCATAGTCAGTGTTTATTAAAATACATTTCCTTTTCAAAATTGAGCTATCAGCTGTTAAAAAGTGTATACATTTTTTAGGGGGACACCTGTATGTAGTATCTATTTACAGTATCAGATCCTGTTGTTCTTTCTTAGATATCAGCATTGTGTGTGGGGGGGTTTTAATTATTGTGAACCTTTGTATTGAATCTTCTAGTTAGTCATAAAAATGCTAAAATAGAACATTATCTGCTTATCACTTTCCTCTTAAATGTTTTCCCTAAAAATGAGGTTCTTCCGTTTTCCACATTTTAGAGGTTAATTGTGTTTTTTCCTTCTTATAATGTCCTTCTTTTTGGTAATATGCACAATGTTGGAACCAGCTGTAACTCTTGAATAAATGGCCTGTCCATTGTACATAAATTTGTAACAAATAACAGAGCTAGGAATGCATTAGGCAACATTCATAATACATAACCCACAGCTTTCGTTTTTATGAGTTAGAGGTATTTCAGGATATTTGTAAATGTGAAGATTGTTTCAACCATATGTATCCACTTTATTTTAATTTGCCAGTGTCAGTGATTCAAAAGAAAGAAACATTTTATATGGGATGCAAACTGTTCCTCAAGTGCTCAAGATAAAACTTAATGGCCACCATCTTCACTTGTAGTCATTGTAAGCAGTTTCATCAGAATGGGCAATATTTTTTAATTTAAAAGATTCAATAGATTTAGCAACTCTATTGCCATATATAGAACATTGATTTTTGTCAGTTTTGAGCAAATAAATCTCAGTCCTTTGATAGCTAATAATTTTTTAAAATCTTTATTGTTGTGATTATTACACGTCCCCTTTTTTCCTCCCATTGCCCCCCTCCACTTGGTTTCTGCCCTGTCCCAAGCCTTCACCACCCTATTGTCTGTGTCCATAGGTAATGCATATAAGTTCTTTCATTAATCTCTTCCCACCTCCCACCCCCTTCCCTCTGAGATTTGTCAAATCTGTTCCATGTTTCCATGTCTTTGGTTCTATTTTATTCATTGGTTTATTTTGTTCATTAGATTCCTTGTTTGTTTATTTTGATTTTTAGATTCAGTTGTTGATAATGTACTTATTGCCATTTTATTGTTCGTATTTTTTACCTTTTTTCTTCCTGCTGCTCTTCTTGTTAACTGCTTTTCTCTTGCTGCTTTTAAGATTCTTTGTCTTTAACCTTTGGCATTTTAATTATGATGTGTCTTTGTGTGGGCCTCTTTGGTTTCCTCTTGTTGGGACTCTCTGCTTCCTGGACTTATAAGTCTATTTCTTTCACCAGGTAGGGGAAGTTTGCTGTCATTATTTCTTCAAATGGGTTTTCAATAGCTTGTTTTCTCTTCTCCTTTGGCACCCCCATAATGCGAATGTTGGTATGCTTGATGTTGTCCTAGAGCTGTGGTTCTCAACCTACCTAATGCCGCGACCCTTTAATATAGTTCCTCAGGTTGTGGTGACCCCCAACCATAAAATTATTTTCGTTGCTACTTCATAACTGTAATTTTGCTACTGTTATGAATCATAATGTAAATATCTGATATGCAGGATGTATTTTCATTGTTACAAATTGAACATAATTAAAGCGTAATGATTAATCAAAAAAACAATATGTCATTATATATGTGTTTTCTAATGGTCTTAGGCGACCCCTGTGAAAGGGTTGTTCGACTCCCAAAGGGGTCGCTACCCACAGGTTGAGAACCGCTGTCCTAGAGGCTCCTTACTCTATCCTCATATTTTTGGATTCTTTTATCTTTTTGCTCTTCGGATTGGGTGTTTTTTGCTTCCTCGTATTCCAAATCATTGATTTGATTCTCAGAATCTTCTACCTTACACTTGAATTCCTGTAAATTACTCTTTATTTCAGTTAGTGTATACTTGATATCTAGTCATTTTGACAGGATGGTGAAACACATTGTGGAGTAAATTGAGCCCATGTAGAAGTATGTTTGGAGTTTGTATTAACAATGATTGCTGCAGGGATGAGGCCTTTTGGGCTCCCATCTGATTTAACGTAATTTCATATAGAAGCTACTGAGTTCAGCATTATACATACATGGTTTTCTTAAGAGAGTTACTATGAATTTTGATAGTATAGTTCAAAAGTAAATGTATAATTGATTCTATAAACTAGAAAGAAAATTAACTCATTGCATTCAATTCAAAAGTATCTACAATTTTTAAATCCTAGGTAACTTACTAGATAATCCCAACAGCTTTCTCTCTATTCTCTAGGCAGAATATGTTCAGCAAATATAAGCCAATTTTTCATTTTAGTCAATAATTTATAAAGGTATTTTTAAATGTTTAGGTGTATGGGTTTATGTCCTATACCCTTAAATAAACTGACTGAAAATCTAGATGAATAAGTTTTAGTGAATATCTATTATACTATGTTGTGAGAATGAAAGACATTTTTAATTTTGGGAACTATACCTGCCTTTTTTCCTGTCTAGTCATCTAGATAGTCAATTAACAAGTATAGTTGTAGCATAAAATTTGTTCTCTTCAGCTCTGGGGAGATAATTCGATTTTGTAGAAATTTTAAAGTAATGTCTATTTTCAAATTTGAAGTCTTTGCAAAAATACAACTTCTCTGTTGTTTAATAGTTAAGGTAAATATAGAGATTGACTAAGTGCATATTTAAATTTTATAGAAAATATGGGGAAATTCACAAATACCTAACACTGTTAATCATGTTGCACACAGCAGTTACTAATGGTGGTGAGCTGTAGTGCTAATTCTTTCAAAACATTTGAGAGAGAAAACTAAGGTTTAGTAGAAATTAAGGAATATTACAAAATCTTATGGGTAAAGGTGACAGTTAAAGTCACACTGTCACAGGGTCGCAGTTTTAACCCTCAGTCATGGGAAAACTGTGACAGTTGGCACCTTAACAGTCAAATAGTATAAAATGTGAATGAAAATATATTTTCTAAATGTTTGGATTCCATCAAGAATAAAGCACAAGGTGATCTTATTGCCATTAAGTCATATTCTCTAGATCACTGAGCATAATTAAAAGTATATAATAGTTTTTTCTATAATCATAAGTGGGAAGAAAAGCTTCTTGGTCCCAAATGTCCTTGAGAACTTATATAGTTGGGGCAAAGGTAGGTTTACAGTTGTGAGTACACAAAACAGTTTATTCTTGTATTATTATTATTTACTTTTTATTTTTATTATTATCTTCCATACAAACAATTGTGAACTTACTTTTGCCATACCCTGTATTTTCAGTATTGAAAATATATATGAACAGAGGTAGAGAACTTTAAAGAGTGAATTGTCAAACAGCTAGTTTCTTTAAACATATAGGCCTGAAAATGGCTCTTGAGTGCCGTAAGATCTCTTGTATCTGTCTGGTACTTGTGATTATACTAGTAATTTTTCTCCCCTCACTTTCTGGAAATGGATATGGGTGCAGATATATCACATTATAAAGGTATTTATAAAGTTTATAATTACAAAATTTATAAGTGAGTACCTGTTCTTTGTATAGCCTAAAGATTTGCGTTACCTAATTCTGAAAGACTGGAGACAATCACTTATTCCTTAGAATGTACTGTTTAATTTTGAGTCATTGCCTTCACTATATATTTACATTTCCTTATTACACTCATCACAGATCAGCCTCTTTATTTTTGAAAGCTGGTGCACCCCTAGAACTTAACCTTGAGAGAAAGGTCAGTTTGCTGTCCTGTTGAAGATTAGTGGTCACATCAACAAAGAGAGCTTTTTAGTAGTCTCTAGTGTTTTCTTTGAACACATAACTATTGTGTTGGCCATTGAAATTGTGTTTTATAACATTTATTATAATTTTTAAAAGAGTTACTGTGACTTTTTTTATTATAACTTGAGGTCAAATTTTTATCCAAGGATGTGGTTTTGCATTCATAGCAGATTATGGAGAAGATGGGATTCTTTTTTTTTTTTTTTTTTTTTTTTTAAATATATTTTATTGATTTTTCACAGAGAGGAAGGGAGAGAGATAGAGAGAGTTAGAAACATCGATGAGAGAGAAACATCGATCAGCTGCCTCTTGAACATCCCCCACCGGGGATGTGCCCACAACCCAGGTACATGCCCTTGACCGGAACCGAACCCGGGACCTCTCAGTCCGCAGGCTGACGCTCTATCCACTGAGCCAAACCGGTTTTGGCGAGATTCTTTCTCATTTATATTTATTAAAACCTGCTTTCCAAAAATCAAGGAATTGGGGGCAAGTATGTCAAAATTCCTAAAAATTACTATATTTAAGAAAACCCTCAGAATAAGGAATTTTATTTGAATATAAGTTGTGCTTTGTGGGTCCGTCTTTCCATATTATAAATCATAGGATAAGTTCTGCTTCATAGGGTGCAGACCTTTTAATAATTGACTTTCAGAATGGGGACTTAGCCATTGAGAAGAAGGCCGGTATGCATTCTCGGATTTGATAGAAAGCCTGCTAATTGTCTCTTCTAAACACCAAATAAAAATTATTTTAATGCCAAGTGAATAAAACAAGGTGCAAAAGAATATATCCAGTATGATACTGTTTTTAGAATGTTCATTAGTAAACAAGCTAAACAATATTGTTAGGGATACATACCTACTTGGCAAAACTTCAAAGAAAAAATACGGAATGGTTAAAGAAATAGCAGACAGTAATTATCTTTGGTAAAGAGAGGAGCTGCTAGGAAGCATCAGGGTTACTAAGGCAATGTTCTCTTTCAGAGTTGGGGGCTGGGTTTATAGGTGTTTGTGTTGTCATTGTGTCTCATAACTTAAATACACTATAACTGTTTGTGTATTGTGCCTATCAAATTTTTCACTATTGGATTATTTTCTGTAATAAAAAATATATGGGAGATTTGTTATTCAAAAGCCTACAAATTGTTAGATTTATTTTTATAAATAGAATGCCCTTTCCTGAATATATTTAATTGTAGACTTTTATGTAGATTTTTATTTGAATCTCAGTTAATTCATGCAACTGTAACAGCTGGTGGCATTTAAATTCTAAATATTGCTTATTCTCATGTGTCTGCATCATTAGAATCAGGTGTTGTAATCACCCAGTGCTGCAGGAGATGGAAAGTCAGCTAGAATAAATATAGTTCTGGAGACTGCAGAGGGAATAATTTGAAGATGTAATTTGTATATAAGAATTCATTTTGTTTATGCATGTGGCAATCCATTTTTTTATCTTTTAATAAGAATGAGATGTAGACAAACATTGGTTTTGTTAAATGTGTTGTTTGATAAGGGTTTGATTATAGCGATGGGGGTCTTTCTCCCAAGTTCCTACCCCAGTTTAACTCTATTTAGCACATATTTCTTCAGCTCTATTCTCTGAGGCACTGGGTACCCAGATGTTTCCATCTGTGTGGTTGTGCCTTTGGTTGACCTGTTGGGGATAAAATGCCCACTTCATGTCTTACAGCCACCTTTCAGTTACTCAATTCCCATCATACTGACTTTTCTAAATAACTGATTTTACAGAATATCTTGTCACTTTTTACTCTGTATATGGACTCAGCCTACTGAAACATTCTTACAGTATTTTAAGAAACTGAGCAATTTTTCTTTTTTCCACTCAGCTGCTGATAAAGATGATAGTTCAGAAGACCTGTCAGTGCCAAGTAGTCCACATACGGAAGCGATACAGCATAGTTCTGTCAGCACATCCAATGGAGTCAGTTCAACCTCCAAGGCAGAAGCTGTAGCCACTTCAGTCCTCACCCAGATGGCGGACCAGAGTACAGAGCCTGCACTTTCACAGATCGTAATGGCTCCTTCCTCCCAGGCCCAGCCCTCAGGAAGTTGATTAGAAACCTTGCAGTGCAGCAGTTTTAGATACTCATTAGTGACTTCAAAGGGAAATCAAGGAAAGACCAGTTTCCATTTATGCGAAATCTGTGGTTGTAAATTTTTTTTTTTACTTGAAATTAAATTTGGCTCTAAAGTTGGGGTAGCAGCAGTTGATGATCAGACTGAACAACAGTTTTTATTCTCTGGAAAAAGGCTGATTTTGCTTTTTTATAAATATTGTTAGATTTATTAATTTTTCTGTGCTCAATGTATAAATTGTATTATAATTCATTGTGGTTTATTTCATTTTTAGTTTGGTGGTGTTTAATAAATGGGGGTGTTCCTGAATCTCTCTTCCCACTTCCATTTCTTTTGACCACCTTTTATCCCTCAACTGTGATGGTAATATTGTTATATCATTTATACCAAAGTTCTGCTTAAATCCTTATTGACTTTGTACGTTAACAAAGTCATAAAGCACTAGCAAGAGAAAGTTGCTTTTAACCTTTTTGCCTTTTATTTTGCACATTATGCAAAAGGAAGAACATTAGAAAACACTTTTTGAGTGAAAACATGGTAGAAGACATACAGTGCTTTTATGCACACTTAATCTTAAACTAAATCAAGATCATGAATAGTGCATTTTTCTTTGTAAAGATTTTAAGTAAACATGAATTTTGGAATCCTTTATCATTTCAAAAATGACTATTTTTCAAGTTTTAACTTCAGTATTTTAAACCTTATGTTTTGAGGCTAATAAAATATGAAATTATATAATGTACAATACAGGGTTATCAGATATCTAATAATTTTTTGAAATTAGGTTTTTGGGTGTTTTTTTTCAGGTTTCAGGTTACAAACTGAGAAGTTTATGCATAATCAAGTATGGTATAGTTGCCAGAAAAGCCTAAAATTACTACTTAGAAAATTTAAGACTGTTTACCCCCATTGTCTTGTACTTGCAAGCTAACTTGTACTTATTCTTGTGAAAGCACTGTCATCTTTTAGTAGCAAATTTTGATAATGTTTCTTGTGGGGGGGGGAAATCAGTATCTATCTTTAGAACAATGTAATTATAAAGTGGGAAGCAAGAGTGAGTGAGAGAGAGTATTTGTATGTGTGTGTGTGTGTTTGTGTCTTTCAATAGTTTATGCCAGCAATCTTTGCTTGAATGTTTAACGATGCCTTCAGTGTGATGCTGGCCAATAGGTGATTGCAATTTAAAACGTCATTACTGTGCAGGCTTGGATAACTAACATTCCATGATGTAGTTTGTTTCTGATGAGATGATTGTAGGTACACTTTTCTCATTATCCAGTCATCTGTGGGATACTGAGTTTTCTAATGTGCCATTATCTATTTTTATTCTGCAGTTACGTTCAAAATACAGTACAATATTTTAAAATAGACTAAATTGTTAAAAATTTAAAAGTAGTAGATGTGTGTAAGAGAACTTTGTAAAATAGTTATGAGTCCTACCCAGTAGCAACTTCTGGCATTCAAGCAGGATTCCATTATGTAAATATCTATAATGCATTTATAATAAGTTGTGTAGTTTGTTCTGCATCCATACTACACTCTTTGCTAAAGTCTCAGTGCCATCTCCTAATGAGACTGACATTTAAAACCTACATGGAATATCCTTGACAACTCAAAGAAATATCTCACCTGCCTAAGTTCCAGACTGGGAAGCATTCAAATTATACAAATGACATTTTAGGACTTTTAAGTTATGAAGATAATAGGAATCTTATTGTTTGGTTTGTTAAAACTGAGAACATTTTAGTTGATAATTCTAAATTTTTTTAAATTTGTAACTGATTTTATAATTTTAAAGTAATCAATTTCTAATCATGATTTTTCCATAATTATGCTAAGGAGTTGATCTCAAAGGCACAAAATATGAATTTTGCAAGAAGGCTATTTTTATTGTAGTTTGGATGGGTTAGGAAAAGCCTCAATTTTTCTCTCTCCTAAGTCCTTTGGTGCATTTTCCTTTCATTTTATTATTTATGCAAGTTAAAGTTCTTTGATAACAGGAATTCTTGCAACTGTAAAATAAAGCTACATAGATGTAAGAAGTCATGTAAACGGTTAATGAGCTTACCAACGTTAGCAAAACTTTCATTGTAAATCAGTCTGTACTCAGCAAATAAAAATCATTATTAGTTGTATAAACACAAATTCCATTTGGACTTTCAGGATGTCACACTACTTCTGTACCTAGCATTTTGAGTCCTTATATTTGCAATGTTACACAAACTGTACTATTTTCTTTCATGTGCAGTTTGCATGAGTAAACCATCAGAGAATAAATTCTATCTTTAAATTATGTTCATAATTGGCTTGTTCTTACCTGTCTTTCATAAAGTAGCATCACCTGATGATATTTTTTTTTCCTTCGGGCATTTATCACCTGAGAAGAACCTGATACTCTATTTCTGTGATAAAATTTATTCATTCTCAAAGACTTTTTCACTGCAGGGTGCTCAGGCCTTATTCCTGTTTCTCAGCATTCGGTTTAAGCCCCATTAATGTACAATGAATCTTTAATTCAGGTCCCTAACCTGAAACATTCCTTCAAATTCACCCACACACAGATCCACCAGCCTTTGGTGTCTCTTGGTGCATCCCTGACAAAACATCTTAAATATACTAGTAACATATCCAACACTGAACTATTGGTCTTCCCCCACCCTACCCTCACATAGAATTCTCCCACAGTCTTCCATAAGTTAACTGATGGCAACTCCATTCTTCCAGTTGCTTAAGCCAGAACAACCTTGTCATTCTCATTTCCCCTCTTTTCACAGTCCACAGCTAACTCACTGGGAAACAGTTTGTTTTACCTTCAGAATAAACCAGAATTCAGCCACATCTCACCATTTACACTGCAATCACCCTAATCTGTGCCATCATTTCTCACCCAATGTATGCACCCCAACTGAGAATCAAACTTTGGTGTACTCAACAGAATGATGCTCCAACCAGCTGAGCCACCCGGCCAGGGCTCCTATCACATCATTTTATTCAGTGAATGAGTGCTACTAGGTGCTAGTCATTGTTCTAGGGCTCTTGGAATACACCAATTAGCAGTACCCAAATATCCTGCCTTTGTGAAGCTTGCATTCATTCTACATGGCAGGGGAGGGTGTGTGCTGGGAAACACAACACAGTAAGTAGCTTGTGTGTTACATGGTATTAGAAGTGGTTAGTGCTGGTTGAAGAAAAAGACTAGTTTTGCTGCCGCATATAGAGTAATGTTTCAGTCTTACCTCCGATTAAATAAATCTGAAGATACAGAGAGTCATGGCTATTTTTTATTTTAAGGTACACATTCTGACATGCGCTTAATTTGGATTATGTGATATGAGAGAAAAGATTTCATGAAGACAAGCTGGCGCATTTCTGTAACAGTTTGACAGCTGATATGTTGAAAGTGCAAAGGCATGTTTACTAGTATTTTAGATGACAGGAAAGATAATGTCTTAGCTCTCACTTATGTCCTTACTGTTAAATACAGTTTTGATAATTCTACATCTGAGACTATAGATTTTGATGTGTGACACTAAGAATTTACACTGAGTGGCCAGATTATTATGACCACCTGACGTTTGTAGGCAAATTAGGTATAATTTCACACTGAAGTTGCTAGAGGGCCAAACCATTATAAATAGGGAAGCAGGTTGTTTACCATGACAGTAGAAGTGATTTATGGGTAAACAACGCGATTTAACAGCCTTTGAACGTGGGATATATACACGATTTAAAGGCTGTTAAATCGCATTGTTTACCCATATCTTCAGAAAAAAATCACTTCTGAGGTAATGCATGCTAAAACCATGGTAACTTCTGTTAAAAAATTCTAGCTCAAGAAATGATGTCATACATGTAAATTAAGAAGATCGACTTTTTTATAGCCTGGCACAAAAATTAGGCAAAAATTATTTAATGGGGTTTATTTAGCAGGATTTAAGATGATATAGAGTTGTCTGAGTTTCTTATAAATGGGAACAAATGCATATGTGAGGTCTATGAGGAACTGAGGAAATTATCAATACTATTATTCTCCAAAAATAAGCCCTTTTGCATTATCCATTATCATTGGTAGGATTGTAAACTGGTGCTGCCACTATGGAAAATAGTATGGAGATTCCTCAAATAACTAAAAATAGAATGGCCATACAACCCAGCAATTCCACTTCTGGGCATTTATCCAAAGAAAACAAAAATACTAATTAAAAGTTATATGCACCCCTATGTTTATTGCTGCATTATTTACAATAGTCAAGATACTGTAGCAACCTAAGTGTCCATCTTTAGGTGAATGAGTAAAGAAGTGGTATATATACATAATGAAATATTAAACAAAAGAATGAAATATTGATATTTGCAACAATATGGATGAACCTAGAGGGTATATTATGCTAAGTGAAACAAGTCAGAAAAGAAAACAAATACTGTATGATTTATCTTATATCTGAAATGTAAAAAAAACAAATCAAATGAACAAAACAGAAAGGCACCTGTGTGTGAGGAGGGGGTGTGTGTGAAAAGGTGAAGGGGAATAAGTGCAAACTTCCAGTTATAAAATAAGTCACAAGGATTTAATGTACAACAGGGAATATAATAACTTTATATGTTGACAAATAGTTAATAGACATAATGGTGACCACATTATAAGGTATATAAACGTTGAATCCTATATTGTACACATGAAACTAATATAGTGTATATCAACTATACTTGAATATTTTTTAATATGTTTTTTATTGATGTCAGAGAGGAAGGGGGAGAGAGAGAGAGAAACATCAGTGAGAGAGAAACATCAATTGGCTGCCTTGAACCTGCAACCCCGGCAAGTGCACCGACCAGTAATCAAACCGGCAACTTCTTGGTGCATGGGATGATGCTCAACCAACGGAGCCACACTGGCTGGGCCTTAATAATGATTTTTAAAAAGAGACAAAGAAGAGAATAAGAAGTCCCTGCATAGCTCATTGCAGTTCCACAAGAAAAGAAGCAGAAGAATGGGAGAGACTGATTCAAAGAAATAATGACTATTAGCTACTATAAATAAGACCTGAATTCTCAAATACAAGAAACAATTTACATAAAATTAAGTCTCTATCTAGACAACATCCTGTTACTATTTTAGAACACCAAAGACAAAGAATCTTAAAAGCAGAGAAAAGATACCTCACGGATAAATAAAAAATGACAACGGACTTACAACAGGGGTCAGAGGAAAATGTAATACTGTCTCCAAAGTGCTGAAGAAATGTTCATAATTGTTAACCCTGGATTATTTTCTCTGGGTGTTTTTGAAAATTTCCATAGTACAAAAAGAGTGTATTTAAAAAATTTTAAACACTGATGGGAAAAATTACAGTCAACCCAAAATTCTATTATCTAACTTATTTAGGTTTAGTCCTGTTTGGCCTTTGACATCCAAACCATTTAATGTCTTATTCTTTAGACCTTAGGGCTAATGACTTCTTCAACTGTGCCACTGTGGTCCCCTCACACCTGGGCAGAAGGGACTGCTTCTTGAGCTCCATACTTTAAAAGAGTCCCTCTATCACTTGAGATCTGAGGCTCAGCCCCGACAGAGCACAACCCGTGACCTTACCCAGCTGCTCCCAACGTACACCATTCAGGCCCCAGGAAGACACTTGCCTGCATTGCTTTGTCATCAAAACAAAAGGGACAACATGTCACCTCTGATGTCAGAGATGAACACTAGTTTGTACAGGAAAGATCTGAGTAGTGGGAATGCTTGGGTAAGAAAAAAGACTAACGGGTCAAATTTTGTCTTTCAACATAAATGTAATAGAACTTGCAAAGCACAGTATCATTTCCCAGTAATGTCAAACACCCATTTTCTTTTCCTGTTTCAATTTGTAGTGTTGTCAAAAGATGTGTGCAGTGCTTGAGAAACATTTTGCAATATCAATAATTTTTATTACTCTTAAATTTGTAAATTTCAGGTCTAAATGCATGCATGAAGTGATACCAATTCCCTTTATATTGGCAACTAGATAGACATTAAATTAAAATTGCAATAAAAATTGCAGTAAGTTTGATATTCATTAATTATGATTTTATTTTACGTTTTCATAGATTACCATTATAGGACAATACAATGTTTTTTGAGAACAAAATTACTTTTTTATTTTTGCATTTATATAAGTTTCCATTTTGATAAAATTATAATTTTGTATAGTTTGAATAATTAATTTTGCTTTTAACCCTTTATATCACTACTGTCAAGAGAACAGAATTTATGAAAATCTTATATTAACATAGTGATTTTATTGAAATGAAGGCAAAAATAAATATATCAAATGTCAGATTTTGTGTCTTAATTTTTTTATTCCTGTAAATATTGTTGATCCATTAAAGAACATCTAAAATATGTGCAATAATTAAATTCAGTCATCTTTCCTATTTTACTGACTTTTGATCATAAAAAATAACTTTATTTTTTAAATTATGGAAATATTCATCAAGGCAGGAGGGTTTATTTTATCATTTGTTTTCTTAATTTATAACTTTCAAAAACCTAGACAACTGATATATATATATATAAATAATATATATATACATATATAGACATGTATACACACACATATATAGGGTGGGGCAACAGTAGGTTTATGGAAAATAATGCAATAATTAATAATACAAGAATAAACTGTGTTTCACATATTCACAACTGTAAACCTGTTGTCCCACCCTGTATATATACATATATATACATATATGCTTTTGTACCCTGATGCCAGGCCGCTAAAATGTTAAATATAGGTAGGCCTATCCACTAGGCCTCAATACAAGATACTCTTTATTCCCTTTCATTTTGTGTGCAAACTAGCCAATTCTTATTCTAAACATTGCTTCTTAGTGTGCCAAAGTAAAGGAAAACATAGAGAACTCTTGAGGGTCTCAAACCAGCAATTCCAGAGATCGCAAATGTCACTTCTGCTCACAGCCAGGAACGAGTGACATAGCTTGACCCAAACACAAGGGTGTCAGAAGGGAAGAACTGGAAAGATTTGGTCAGTACAGTTGGTGTATTACCTTCCTATTTCACAGATGAGGCAATGAAAGTTTAAGTAACCCAGGCACATAGTTACGCAGGCGACAGAGTTAGAATTTGAATGCAGGCAGTTTGGCTATTGACCACTATGCTACACAAATCCGGAAGAACTTGAAGAAATCCTAGGAAGTGCTCTAGGCACGTGCAAGATGTGAAATCAGGGTTCAAGTTACCTCGTATAGTTCTCAAGGACACAGGGAACCGTAGCTAATATCTCAGCGTAATCTTTACAGTGCTCTGACTCCAAATCCCAGCCATGTTATCTTGTTTTATGTTAGCGCAAACGTTACTAAGGAGATATCCAAAGGGCTCTCGGGGTTCATTCCCTCACCTCTTTCAGCAGCTTATCCCGTTCAGCAGAAAATCAGGTAAATACCAGAGACTGAGCTCTGAGCCTCTTTATCTGTTTCTCAGGCAATCCCATAGTTATATCCACTAAGTGTTCCTCTCTCCCATCTTCCCTATAAATATATAAAACACTTTGGGCCCCTCTCCTGGGTCATGTGCACCCCAAGATCAGCTTGCTGCAATAATGAGAGCTCTGTGCCAGGGCCCTGTGCCAGTTCTCTGTTGTTTTTCTCGATTAACTTTATTCTATGACACACAGCACTAGTGACTTGTGTACCCATTCACTGTAAGACATTTTTTAACACCCAGACTTGTGTGCCCGCCCCCTACCCACATACACATACATCCTCCCCTTAAAACATTACCCAGGGAAGGAAAAAGATTCACAATAAATAACTCATTATACAGGAAGATCTGATATACCAGAAAGAGTTGTGAAAAAATAAAAACAGTGAGATGTACAGCTAAGTCCAAATTATTATTGATACTGTATTTGTGAGTTTAACTGTTTAAGGTCTTAAAATGCTATGGGCATAAATTACAAAAATTAACTGGAACAAAAGCACAAGATGGATTCAACAAATCTTGGAAGGTATGTGGGGCAGAAGGGAAGAATGAAATTGTACTGAGATTCTTAGTTTGTTCTAAGGTAGTTGTACCCAGTACCCATGGCCACTCCTTAAACAGCAATAGAATATTTAGTGGCACTGGGCCAACCAGCTGCAGACTAATACGTCGGCCAGGCGGAGTTCATTCAGGAAAACCAAAGCTCTACTTGGCATTTAAACAGAGAGAATACAATATAGCCAATGAGTTTAATGGATGTTGGAAAACTGAAAAGTCAAGTAGGAACATTGAGGTAAAAGAGAGGTAATAACTTTAGGAAGCAGCTACAACTCCTAGAGGCGTGGGAACAGAGAGAAAACACTGAGGTTATATAGACCCTAAAGGCTCAGAGGACAGGTTTCAGGCTGACTTAGATCTCGGAGGGCAAAAGAAGCTGGAGACAGGGACCAATTGATGCAACTGGAGTGCAGCACCATTCTTGGGGGTGACATGAAAGCAAATAAGGAAGAAGCAATTCCTTTCTCCTACCTTCGTGTCCTTCCACTGCCTCTTCTTGAAACTTACCACGAAGTCAGCAGACGAAGGAGGAATGTAGTTTGCAGAGCCACAACCCCAGCGCCAAAACCAGCGTTTAGAAGGGTGGGCATGCATCTGAACAATGACAGCTCAATAACCACACAACGGCTTCCCCAGCCTCCCTCCTCCCCGGGTGGGGAGGTGATGGTGGCCCAGCTCATTGGATGAATGGAAATCACATGTGCAACTCCTGGGTCATCCATCCATCCCCTCTTCTCTTTCCTTGGGCTGCAATGTCCAGCTAGAGGTGAGCCACGGGGTCACACAGGTGAGGTCAACACCTTACAGACGGCGGAGCAATAAGATTAAAAAGACCTGGGTCCCTGAAAACACTGAGGCACATAATGAAAAGAAAGGCTTCATTGGGCTTGTTGAAACTCTAAGCAGTGGTTCTCAACCTTCTGGCCCTTTAAATGCAGTTCCTCATGTTGTGACCCAACCATAAAATTATTTTCGTTGCTACTTCATAACTGTAATGTTGCTACTGTTATAAATCGTAATGTAAATATCTGATATGCAGGATGGTCTTAGGCGACCCCTGTGAAAGGGTCGTTCGACCGCCAAAGGGGTCACGACCCACAGGTTGAGAACCGCTTCTTTAAGGCTTTATAGGGGGCAGGAAGAAAGGAAAAAAAATTAATATAGTGGAAATCATGAAATTGAGGGCAACAACAGTAGAGCATAAAAATACAGTTGGATGACAAAGCAATCAGCCTTTAACTCTATTCGAGACGTGTAACAGAAGAAGAAAGGTTGAAAATAAAGAAATGAAAGAAGATATGCTGGGAAATACAAACTAATAAAATTAGAGGTCAGACAATATGGATATTGGGCAAACTAGCGCTCAAAGGATGCAGTATTAAATGAGACAAAAAACTATTTAAATTTAGATGGGGAAATCTATCAAAAATATAAATAAACCTTCTCATTCTGAACAACACCTCACCAAAATGTATTGTAAGAGAGCATGCCATGCATAAGCTGGGTCACAAAATATTTTAATTCTTGGAATTGAACTTAGCTTGTTATACAACCCAATTTCAATTCAGTGTGATGTTAAAACGATTCTTCTATGAGACAGACTAGCCAGAACCTGAGAAGTGCATCTGTAATCACAGGGCCACTACCCCTTTGACTCTATAGGACAGTGGTTTTCAGCCTCGGCTGCACATTAGAATCACCTGGGAATCTTTTTAAAATCCTGATTTCTGGGCCTCCTCCTCCGGAAAGTCTGTTTCTTTGTTACTAATGTCGTGGCCCCACCCCATAACAAAGAAGACTCCCTGTGTAGAAGTGGATGCTGTCGCTACTGTGTTGCTGCTTTGTGCTTTTTTTTTCTTCTCCTGTAGGTTATATTTTCCATGATCCCTAAACCATCAGCAAAGCCTACTTAAATGTTCCCACCTGGTCTCAGCTTTCGCTCCCGGGCGGGGCGGGGCAGGTGCAGGGAGAGTGCAGCACCCGCAGGCGGAGGTGGCCACCCGGCCTCGGCCTCGGCCTGGCCTCGCTGTGGCCTCCTAGCTCCCACACCTCCCCAGCTCCTCCTGCGGCTCCGTAGCCAGGTGTGGCTGCCGTGGCGGTGGCTGCGCTGCCTGCTCTGAGTCTGCCGTCCCTGTCACTCTGGCCAAAGAGGCTCTGGGCCCGGCACCTCCCCACCAGCCCACCTCCTGCGCCAGAGGAAGGCGCTCCAGGCAAGGGGCCCACAGCCCGGGCAGGGGCTCCTTCCACAGCCAGGTTTTGTTCTTCGCTCGTTTGGTGGGGCTGGGCTATTTGTTGATTTGGAGGAGCTCTAAAACAGTGTAAAGGGGCTATTGGAACCACCGGAGGGAAAGGCCCAGTCCACCAAGCAGGTGCTCCTCGAGGGCAGTCCTGGGGAAACGCTGGGTTCCCACGTCTGACTTGTCTCCTGCCAACTGCTCCCAGGCAGCGCTCCTCCGGGGTGCGCTGTGGGAGCCTGGGAGCCTGGGGTCTCACTGCGGGGCGGGTAGGTAGGAGCTAGCGCACGGGTGCAGAGCACTGGGCGCTGCGGGGCTTTGCTGGGCCTGTTCCCCCGGGGCCACAGAGGAGATGATCTGCCCCATGGGGGTGGGAAGGGGCGGGGGAGAGAGACCCAGCCGTCCTGGGCGCTCCGATCAGAGAAACAGTGGGCGCTGAGGAGCACGGGATGACAGGAGACGACAGATAATGGGGGTTCATTTGGGAGGTTTGGGGAGACAGTAAAGATGGCTGTGAAGTCTGGGTGGAATGCGATGGGGTCCCTGTCATGTCACGTCCACTCTTCAGCAAGGTCCCAGAGCCTCACAAAAGTGAATGTGTTCCGGATTGGGGAGGGGGGGGGATTCACATCGGGCCTGATCCTCAGGGAGGGGAACCCTGGATTACAGGGACCCCCAGCAAAAAGGTGGTGCCCTTAAATGGTTAGGCAACGTAGGAGAGCTTGATAAAGGGACTGATACGAAGGGGTGGACAGGGCATAGAGGATGTGCAAGTGTTGTCACTGGAGCTAGTTCTACGGGGCAAGGAGTGGGTAGGTGGGAAGCTCGGAGGGAGAGAGCTGCGCGGAGGGGCTGCCTGACAGACCCGGGACAGCCGCTGAGAGCTGAGCCGGCCCACAGCGACCCCAGGGAAGACGGAGGCTTGCCCAGGTCATAGAGCCGGGAAGTAGCAGAATTAGAGTTCGAATCCAGGTTGGACATAGAGGGAAAGGAAGGCTTTGAGTGGGTACTATTTCTAATGAAAAAAAAAAAATAGTTATTTTACTTAACTAATGTTCTCAAGCTGGGAGTACTTTTATAAGTAATCCATAATTTGGGTTTTAAACAAAGTGATTTTAGTAATAAAATTACTAAAGAAGACTCAGTATGTCTAGAGTAGGAGCAGTAGGCACTGTTAAATAAGGAATTTAAAAGTCTAGTATCTTTAGTTTAAAGGGGAATTTGACTTTTTAAACATGAATTTTTTATTTTAAAAGAAAGGTGCAAGAATTGTAAATAAAAGTGATTTCTCACACAGGCAACAACTCATACTTCTCTCCTGTGCCAGGGCTTGCCTCCTGCATACTCCGTGCCCAGGTCCTTCCCAGGGGAGAAAAGAAAGACCTAGTCATCTCCGCTTCATTGAAAGAAAAATGAACAGTGTGCATAACACTTGAGAAAAGCAAACTTTTCGTTTTTACCATAGCGGGTCTAGAAAATTGGAATTAGTAGGAAAGTAAATATTAAGACTGAAATGCAGGTGGTAATGTTTACTTTTCAGTACATTTCCTTCTGAGATAGGAGTCAAAAGAAATGTTACTTTCTAATTAATTGAACAAAACACCACCTAGTGGTAGTATTTTAAAAGTGAAGAGAACATATAAGTTTCTTATAGAAAATTTGAAATGGAAACACTATCAGTTTATTTTAGCAGGTAATTATCAGTTTAACATTAATTTAATATTAAAATATACAAGGGCTTACATAGGTGGGGTTTGTGTGTGTGTGTGTGTGTGTGTGTGTGTGTGTGTGTTTTGTTTGTCTTTTTTCTTGGCTATAACTGTTAAAAGCTAGACAAATAAAATCCTGTTGCACCAAATATCATTGAAAACTCCTTTCTTATGGAGGCCTCCCTAATGAGGTCCAACTATGTGTCTGCAAAAGTAAGAACTACATGCTACATATTACACTGAGCACTTTAAATGTATTATCTCATTTAATCTTCCCAACAAATGCACGAATCAGGTTCTATTTATTTCTTATGTTTTATGAATTAAAACACTGAGGCTCTGAGCAGATAATTTTCTCAAGGGAACACAATTAGAAAGTAACAGAACTAGGATTCTGTAATGGGGTAATGTTTTCATAGTAAATTATACAACTTCTATTTCTTTACCCTCCCTCTCACTCTAACCATCAAGCAGGAATAGTTTTCTAGGTGCATGACCTACAGAGAAACAATTGAGATAGTTTAGAAAAAAAGAGGTTGTAGCTCAATTTTGACTTTCAAAACAGGTATTTTAAAGCCCGGGGTACAAAAATAGTAATGAGAGGCCTGGATCTCTACTGTAAGAACTAAGCACTTTAACATGAAAAGGATTCTTGCTATGCCTCCTAGCACTGAGAGGCAAGCTTGGACAATGATCACAAAGTGTATCAAGAACCATGGAGAAGAAAAAATGCAAAATGTGAGTACAGGCCCTGCTTCCTGGTTTGGGGAGGAACTTAGAAGGCTTTGGGGAGATGAGCACTCAACACATGAGGGCCTGTTCCTTGACCCCCACTTCGAGGTCGACTTTATGATGCCAGGGAGTGACGATGACCAGCAGATAGGTTGGGAGAAATTCAAAGCAAATGAGGTTGTTGCTGCTCTCCAGCACCTGGCAAAGAAAGCCGCTAGCCTCCTGGAGATGCCTCGTGTTTGGAATGGCGCTAGCGCAACAGGACCCCAGGAGGCGGCTTAGCCTGGACAGGACAGCTGTTTAGATGAGTGGCCCCAGGGCAGCTTCACAGGGGCCCAGGATCTCCAGAACGGGGCAGGACATGTAGCTAAGAGCTCCTGGACTCCAAAGGAGGGGCATGGAAGTGCTGAGAAACTTGGCAGCCTGGAAGAGTTGGTGTTTCAGACCATGGTGTTCCAGAGAACCTGAGGCAAGACTCACCAACACAGCGGGAGAAGCCCGTGTACAGTGATCGAAGGCCCGGGGGCTCTAGCACACAAGGGGGACAAGACCTCAGGGGATGCCAGCAAAACAGGATGACAGCTTCCTCGTTGCTGTTATGTAATTTGAAGTTCCCTCTGAGCCAAAATGTCAACTGGGAAGAAGCAGGTGGAGGTGGCAAATCCGCTGAAAGATGGGACGTCGTGCCAAATAAACACTTGGAAACTTAGCAGAGACTGTGCTTAGGAGCGAGGGACTTAGGAGAGGGGGAGGGAAGAGTCCAGGCATGGAACTGGCAGGTCATGGAAAAACCCCTCGTGCCACGCGTCCTCCTGAACTTTGTTCTTCCTGCTTTCTTCCTTGGTGTCCAGCTTGCTGAGCTTTTACATGTATTCGTAACCAAGAAACCTGGGAGCTACCAAAAATGAGCCGAATGCTGGCTCTCAGCAGACAAGCAGAAGGTGTGCAGCAATCACAGGAAAGCCGGCTCGTGCACAACCAGATCGGCAGCCCACCGCAGGTCAGCCCGGAGTGCTGGGCTGCAGAGCCTGCTGTGGCAGTGATGGGTGGTGTCCCTGGGATCTGGGGACAGGTGCTCAAGTCTCACAGAAGGGGAGAGTGGGCAGCAAGCACTCAAGTGGGCAGAAGAGACCAAGAACAGAAACTAGCCTGGGCTGGTTAGCTGCCAGGGTCACCCTTTAGGACAATGGGCAGCTGCCACTAGTTCTGTTACCCCTGGGCACTTAC
Source organism: Myotis myotis (assembly GCF_014108235.1). Lineage (NCBI taxonomy): Eukaryota > Metazoa > Chordata > Mammalia > Chiroptera > Vespertilionidae > Myotis > Myotis myotis. The sequence continues at coordinate 43,706,375 of NW_023416390.1, forward strand.
TACACTGTTGTCCCAGGGAACGCTTTCTCAAGGGCCCCTTTGTCTTTGCATTGTTGCTCAGGAATTAAAGCTGCAGGTGGCAGCATCTGAGTGGCGCAGCTGCCCATGCTAACTAACTCCCAGGGAATGGTGAGAGGGCTTACCTGTCTGCTTCAGGTGCTGTAGTGGGAGATCGGTCCCCACCAAGACTTATACATGGAAGACTCTCCTAATCTATAATAATAAAAGGGTAATATGCTAATTAGACCGGACATTCTTCTGAATGTCATTCCGGATGCCCTTCTGGACAAAGCTGGGGCCAGAGGGAAGCCAGTGCCGGCAGCCGGGGGAAGGAAGGCCTACTCTTGCACGAATTTTGTGCATTGGGCCTCTAGTGTAGAAGTAACATTCTGATGCTGGGTACCCAGAGGAACTAACAGCAACCCCCACCCCTGACCTTGGCTAAACCAGTGCAATCACAGCATCAGAAACACCGGGTAGGAGGTGGAACCCACAACGCCGAGGCCTGCCTTCCAGCCTGAAGTGGCCTGGGAAATGCAGGAAGACTTCACGGACGTAGGTAGGAATGATTTTAAATGTGTTTCCATTTCCACTGGGCAAGGGCGCACTGCAAAATGCCTTGTAGGGAGTCCAGCTATCCCCTGCTTTTTGAAAGTTCATGTCACACCACTTTTTTGCTAAAGACCACCATTTAGTAGCTGTTTTCGTTAACGGAGAGGATTTTCACTTTTACAAAACAGGCAAAGGTTGCATTCAGCATTTGTTTGCACCCGGAGCAGCAGGAGTGGCACTGTTTTTACTGCATGTTAGTGTTATTTGATACGATTTGGTAGGTTATTTAGGGGGGCTGGGAAGACTCTACATTTTTTCCATATAAATTAATGTAATTGCTTCTTCGTTTTACGCCTAATTCAAAAGTTTTCATGGGAAGCGCTCTGCTTTGGATAGCAGGGGAACCGTACTTGAACGAAAGTCATGGTTGACATAAGAGGCCAGGACGCTGAAGCAGCTCTGAACTCTGAGACTGGGGGCTGGCCCGGGGAGCTACCCGCGCTGAGCGCCCTCGCAGGCGGAGTGTGGACGCGGGGTCCACGGGCCGTTGCAGGTTTCCTCCCACTCCCCTCTCCCGGAGCCTTCCCAGGGCGAGGCTCGGATTCCCAGCTGCGCGGGGATTAGCTAAAGTGGGCGCAGGTGCAAAGGCTAGTGTGGCTTCTCCAGGTGAGAGTGGGGAGGGGTGGTCCATCAGGGAGGCTGTTCTTGGTGCGTCGCGATGGGAGACTGGAAACGGTGACTGCTTTTTCATTTCTATCCACAGTTTGGCTCAGTGGATAGAGCGTTGGCCTGCGGACTGAAGGGTCCTGGGTTCCATTCCTGTCAAGGGCACGTGACCCGGTTGCAGGTTCGATTCTCATTGATGTTTCTATCTCTCCCTCTCTCTTCCTCTCTGAAATCAATAAAAAAATATTTTTAAAAAAGACATATGAGGCACCTCAGGGCTGAGGCAGAGAATGTCTGTGGTTCTGAGGCACTTCAGCCTGGTGGCCAGGACAGAGGGCAGACGTCCGCTAGAGGCCGTGGCCCTGCGGGGGCCCTTCTTGGTCCTGGGTGTCCTTCCTCCCCTTTTCTCAAGCTCCTCCGAGGATCCTGTCAGCAGAAGAGGTTTCTCACCAGGTCTGTTCTTTCTTTTTTTTCTTTTTCATTTTGATTTTATTTGATACTTTTGAAAGAGACAGAGGGAACAGAGTGGGGAAAATGTGACTAATCCCCCAACTGGGGGGCCTAGGGGTACAAAACCAGACTTCTCTACCTCAAGGTTCACCCAGACTGCAGGGGAGTTTCAGTGCCCAGGGAGCCCAGGGAAGTTAACCTATCACAGTGCTCTAGCTAAAGCATATGTTTAAAACTAGAGAGGGTTTCAACTTAACACAAAATTTAAGTTGCAACATTTCAGCAAAGGGGCCGTGACCCACAGGTTGAGAACTTCTGTTCCAGATGATTTGATTCTTCTCTTCAGGACCACACTTAGAGCTCCACCCCCTCTACCCGGGGACGTGTGTGCGTGTGTGCATGTGTGTGTGTGTGTTTGCGTGTGTATCCACCTTACTCGCCCCCCGCCCCCACACACAAGGCGTATATAAAGAAGAAAAGCCCATTAGCAGAACAATTGTAATTTATATGAAATATCCAGGTACTTGGCTGATGGTCTTTAAATTCTGGCTTTCTCTTGTCTGACCCAGAACCCTTTGGTCAGTCTGTTTCCATCAAAGGTCAACAAAGTTATGAACAGATTGGATCAGTACGTTGGCTCTCTGAGACCACTTACGAGGAATCAATCGGTACTGACTACTCAGAGCTAGAAAGAATCTGTATGCTTGTAAACACTGGAAGACTCCTATTTTGACAGAGAGGAGTATTGCTAAATTGCTTTGAGATTCTCAAAAGGAGATTAACCAGTGTTAAAATTTCAACTGAGTACATTTACAGATCAATGTGGCTTTATTCAATGATTCATGAATCGGGCAGCATCCCATCGAGCAGATAGAAAGGCGTTCCCAAGAGCTACAGAAAAGGGAAGGTTTCTACAGGCTGAGAGGGGACAGGAAAAGGAGGGTTATTAGCAGAGAGTGGGTTGGTTCAGGCTTAGGTAACCGACCTCTGGGGGATGGGAGAGGTTTTATTGGGGATTATCTCAGGTTGACTGGTTAAGGGTTACATTGCTGGGAGAGGGGCTGAAGATTGAGCTTAATCACCAAATGGCCAATGATTTCATCAACCATGTTTACATAATTATACCTCCATAAACACCTCTACCCACGGTGCTGACAGAGCTTCCAAGTTGATGAACACGTGAAGGTGCTGGAGTGCTTTCCTGAGTTCTGTGAGCCATTCTACCAAACCTGGAATCTGAGGAGGGAGTTATGGGAACTCCTGATTGATAGCCGTTTGGTTGGTCAGAAGTACAGGTGACAACCCAGGGCTTCTGACTGGGCGGTCTTCTGGGGCCTGCGCTAGCTCCGGGCAGTGAGGGTCAGCATTGAATTGCAGATTACCCGGTTGGGAAGTGGGAGAATCGATGGGTGTGGGAAAAAGCCAACACATTTGGTGTCAGAAGTATTGTGAGAAACAACAGATAGAGCACATTTAATAAATGTAAAATTAACCACCTAGAATATGCATTTTTGTTTTTATATTCATTTTCTGAACCTAGGAAGTTTTTCATAACTTTCCATATATTCCAGATTATTTTACAATTATTTTATATTGCTCTTATAATTAGAGAAAGCAAACTCCAAAACAAAACAAAAAGTTGCCAGGGAAAACAACAATAGAGGTTCAAGAGGTTTAAATGATTCACTGACTGACCCCTCTTGCTGCCTCTATTTGGATAAACAGTTGTAATGAATTAAGAATTTCTGTATTACAAGATATTTACTTTTCTTCCTATAAACACACATATATTAAAATGTCCATGGCTGTTTTTCACTGCCGTTTGAACCTACAATGTACAAGAAATAGATTTTTAAATAAGTCTTTCAATATACTATCGGTATATATATATATATATATATATGTATGTGTGTGTGTGTGTGTGTTTATGAACACACATCTACACTAATAAAAGAGAAACATGGTAATTGGCGTACGACCGCTACCCTTTTCATTGGCTAATCAACGAGATATGCAAATTAACTGTCAGCCAAGATGGCGGCCGGCAGCCAGGCAGCTTGAAACAAACATGAGGCTTGCTTGCCTCAGTGACAGAGGAAACCAACGTTCCCTGCCTGCGGCTGCAGGCCTCTGAGCCTGCAGTTTCAAACATTGTAACAAATACCGCCGGACTTCAGCCAGCAGATTCGCAACATTGTATGCAAAGGCCAGAAACCTACTTTCAGCCGCGGAGACCTAAGAGCTGGAGCCAAGCCTCAAGCTAAAGCTGGCCCAGAATAAAAAAGAAAAAAAAGAAAAAAAGGAGCGGTTGGGAAATTCAGTCACTCCCAGCCTGAAAACAGCCCTCAGCTCCTCACGCAGGCTGGCCAGGCACCCCAGTGGGGACCCCCACCCTGCTCCAGGACACCCTTCAGGGCAAACCAGCCGGCCCCACCCATGCACCAGGCCTCTACCCTATATAGTAAAAGGGTAATATGCCTCCCGGCACCGGGATCAGAGTGACAGGGGGCAGCGCCCAAACCCCCTGATCGCCCTGTGGCTCTGTGTGTGACAGGGGGCGGGGCCTCAACCTCCCTATCCATCCTGCTCTGTTCGTGACAGGGGAAGGCGCCCCAACCCCCTGAGCAGCCCTGCTCTGTGCCTGATAGGGGGGAGCTCCCCAACCCCCCACCCCCACGGGCCCTGCTCTGTGTGTGATGGGTAGAGCCATAACCTCCCCATTGGCCCTGCCCTGAGTGTGAGAGTGGCAGCACCCCAACCCCCTGATCGGTCCTGCTCTGTGGGTGATAGAGGGCGGTGCCCCAACCCCCTGATGGGCCCTGCTCTGTGCGTGAGAGGAGGCAGTGCCCCAACCCCCTGATTGGCCCTGCTCTGTGCGTGACAGGGTACAGAGCCCCAACCCCCCTGATGGGCCCTGCTCTGTGCGTGACAGGGGGTGGCGCCGCAACCTCCCCATCGACCCTGCCTTGAGTGTGACAGGGGACGGTGCCCCAACCCCCCAATCGGCCCTACCCTGTGCGTGACTGAGGGTGGCATCACAACCTCCCAATCTCCCTGCTCTGTGCATGACGGGGCGGCGCCCCAACTCCCCAATCGGCCCTGCTCTGAGCCCAACCAGGGGCTGCACCTAGGGATTGGGCCTGCCCTCTGCCACCCGGGAGCAGGCCTAAGCCAGCAGGTCGTTATCTCCCGAGGGGTCCCAGACTTCGAGAGAGCACAGGCCGGGCTGAGGGACCCCCCTCCCCACCGAGTGCACAAATTTTTGTGCACCGGGCCTCTAGTACATATATATGAAGAATATACATACTTTGTGTAAAATATATATATTCTTTTTCAAAAGCAGCATGGAGGTGGAGTAGTGTTTGGAAACAAGAGAAAGGGTGTGTGTTTTTTCTGTTCTAAAGAAAAGTTAAACCACTTTCGCTGTGGAGTAAACAGTAATTCTGGTCCCCCTGACTCATTTTCATTCCTTTGTGTTCATTTCGCGTGGGCTCTGCCAGCCAGCAGTGGTTCTGTAAGCAAATGTTCTGGCAACTCTTTCTTTAGAAAGAAATGCACTCGAAGATAGGATCTGCGCTGTTAGTTCTGTCTTCTGTGCCTCCAGGACTGAGAGGGAAGCGACCGAAATGAAACACAGCAATTAGATGAGTTCACGTCTAACCTCATCTCAGCCTCACACCAGGGCAGGGCCAGTGCCTTCTCCGGGCCCTTCCAAGGCTGCGGTGTGCGTCTGCGCAATAGTGAAGGTTGACTCGGCACTAACAGCATGGGGACAGGCCCGCAGACAGGACCAGCTGCAAACAATCTGCCCTGGGAGGCAGCCCTGGCTTTTTCCTCTCCCACTGGGCCTTTAGGGCAAAAGGCAAACACTGTAGCAGCTGCTTCTACTTATCAAAAGTTGCAATTCGTTGGTCTACTAGTGTTTGGTTAAGCTCTTTATATCTAACCTCCTTTATATCTAAACAAAATTTCCGAAAAATAGTCACATTATTTTAGGATGTGGAATGAAACAAAGCAGTCATGTATGATTGATCCATCCCTCCCACAGTTAGGATTCTTTGTTCATGTGTCCCCAAACTATGTTCACCTAGCTCCTCTGGGGCTCAGGGACTTGCAGCTTTGCAAGGCAGCCCTCGTGGGTAGAGAGCAAGTCCTTCCCCTGAGCCCCTGAACACAGTCTAATCTTTGAGTGTTTTATCATAGTCTTGCCATTCTACCAGCTCAAAATGAACTTGTGGTCAGCTCAGGGTCTGTCTTACCTGAACTTCTGTTAAATCATCTTAGGTCCAATTATTTAAGCAAGGGGAAAGTTTTGGTGCAGAGTAATTTCAATCATAAGTGACAGAAGTCTGGCTAAACTAGATGAAGTCACAAGGGGGATTTATTGGTTCATATAGCCAAAGTATAAGAGGAATCCATCTTGGTTTCGAGGCAATAGGATCAGAGGCAAAGATGCTGTGGTTAGGGGGTGGGTGGGATTTGTTACCAGTGGAAGATGAGGGAAAGCCTGCCAGGCAGGGGTCAACAAGAGCCACTGAACAGCAGATGGAAGTCTTGGTTACAGGCGCGGAGGCCTATTCTGGCTACCTCAAAGGTAAAGGAAATGCATTGGAAGGCACAGATGGTGTGTAGAATCATAAAATCAGCTAAAGAACCAGGATCACTAGTTTGAGGGATCCAAGGAGCATGAGATGAACTGGAAGGTGCCTTCCCTAGCACGAATGAGCACCAACCTTCCCCCCAGGCCCCATCATGTCTCTTTGCTCAAGATGTTGAGATGCCTCTGCACACCTGTTAGAATGGCTGAAGTGAAGAAGACTGACCATAGCAAGTGTGGACAAGCATGTGGAGGGACAGGTCTCCTGCACTGTTGGCGAGGATGTGAAATTCACAACCACTTGACAAACACTTCTTAAAACTTTAAAAATGCATTGATCATCTGACCCAATCATTTTACTCCTAAGTATTTACCCACGAGGAATGGAAGCATGCGTGTCAAGACTTGTACGTGAATGTGTATAGAACTTTGTTCAGAATGGCCCCAAACCGGACACAGGTGAAATGCCACAATAAAAAGGCATGAACTGTGATGCACCCAACGGCATGGGTGAATCTAAAATAATGATGCTACATGGAAGAAGCCAGTCCAAAGAGGCTACCCAGGCCATGACTCCATTTCTGTAAAATTCTTTAAAACGACCACTAAGCTGCAGTGACAGAAAGGAAACCCATAGTGACAGAAGGAAGTCCATGGTCTTCCCGGGGAACAGCTAGCTAGAGGAAGGGACTACCAAGGAGAATAATAAAACTTCGGGGGATGATGGATAGGTTTGCTACTTTGAGTGTGGCGATGGTTTCATGGGCACTCAGATGTCTAATTATATCAAAGTGTACATTTTAAATATGCATAATTTGTCATATGTCAATTATACTTCAGAAAATCTGTTTAAAATGTTCTCTGCAGCCTAGCTGGCGTGGCTCTGTGGTTAAGTGTCAACCTGTGAACCCAAAGGTCATGGTTCGATTCCAGTCAAGGGCACATGCCTGGGTTGTGGGCTTGATCCCCAGTGTGGAGCGTGCGGGAGGCAGCCGATCCATGATTCTCTCTCATCATTGATGTTTCTCTCTCTCTCTCTCCCTCTCCCTTCCTCTCTGAAATCAAATAAAAATATTTTTTTAAAAAATAAATAAATAAAACGTTCTCTGCAGTCTCCACTACAGGCTGGGCAAAGAGGTGATCTTCCTCCTCTCCACGCATCACTATTGGAGAAATTATGAAATGTGTGCTAATTTCTTAGTGTGTCTTTGGTAAGTTAGTCTTTGAAGGTGTTGGCTCTAGTGGAGGTGGAATGCCTTGGGGGAATGCAGCATTTAGTTAGTTCATGGTTTCATACACCCAACTCATCCCTTCACAGGAAACTGGTAAATGACTACATCAGAATGCTTATGTTTGTAGGAACATTCAAAATCACCGAGTTCAACAGGGACATGTAGTAAGTGGGGGAAAAAACTGAGAATCAAAGAAGTAATTTGCCTAGAGTTATTTGGCTGGTTTTTTAAAAAATCACGATATAATTAATTAATTTTAAAATTATCTTATTTGGCAAAGACAAGCCCCCTCAAAATAAATTCTAACAGCAATCTTGTCTGGTTTTTTGTTTGTTGGACTGGTTTCTGCTTCTTCAGTCATCTCTGTGATTTATCTAATCTAGAGATACCCTCTCCCACAGGAAAAAGGGATGGGAAGGATGTGGCGGGCACTGGACTGCTAGTGCCTTTCTGAATTCAGCTGTTTTTCTCCACCAAAGGTCTGGACAGAATTCCTGGAACACGGTGGCCTGGTGGTGGCTCCCATCCTCGTGTCAATGAACCATCAGGGACAGTGATCATGTCTGGCTGATTCCCTCCTGTGGCCCGTTTTTGTCATCGGTAAGAAACAACAACAAAACATATAACCAAGGGGAATTTCCAACAATCAGATAAACATTATTTAAACAGCAATAGTCATCCAAATCCTTGAAGCAATCTAAGATGTAAGACATCTGGTTCATTTCAATAGCAATTTTGTTACAAGCTCAACTTTTTCCTTCAAATTTGGGAACAATTTTTGCAATAAAATATGAAATAAAACAAAGTGATAGTTCTATGGTATACCTGATACAAAAATGAATTTCAGATGTAGGGAGCACTTAAAACCATAAAAGTGCTAGAATAAAATATAGACGGATATGGATTATACTTCTTTTATGGTATATGTTCAATGCATGCCCTCTGTTCCCTTTAAGAGCTGCTCTTTCTCCACCATTCCCCCCTGAAGAGGAGCCCCCCAGAGCTTGTGTCTCTAACACTCCCTGGACACAGCTTATTCATTTTTATTTTTTATTTTTTTTGGGGGGGGGAGTGGTCGGAGAGGTAGGCCTAGCTACTAGATGTGTAAATTAGCTTCTCTTTTCCATGAGTCAAAACTGGGGCACAGAGCTGCTAGTCCACTTGCCAGTGGTGTTGGAACTGGGGTGGCCACAGTGTGGATAAACAGTTTATCAGAGAAGAATGAGGCAGATGCTTAGAGAAGCAGAGAGGAGAGAGCAGGTAAGCTGAGAGAGATGGGAGCGATGCTTTGGTTCCAGGTAAAGCTTTGGTTCCTGATTCCAGAATCTCAAGTGACCTAGTTAAATATCCTACCTCTAGGTTCCAGTTTAAATCACAAGTATTATAATAAATTCCCCTTTAGTGAAGCCAGCTTCTATGTATGCAAATAAGAAATCCTAGACTGAAGCAATAATCTTGGAAAAATACTTTCCAAGTATTATATCACAAGCAGAATCCATAAAGGAAACATATATATATATATATATATCTCCTCATAAAAATTAAAAATTTCTCTACCGAAAAAAAATGATAAGCAGGATTAAATTAAAAGAACAATTGGGGACAGAGAACTACATTTATATGACAAAGAGCTACATTCTTAATATCACTGAAAATTCAGAACAAAAGGTAAATATGATAATAGAAACACCAGCAAAGGTCTTAAAATAGGCCGTTTCTAATAGGAGAAATACAAACGATCAATTTATATATAAAATGTTCAAGTGCAAAAGAAACCAAAATGAAATACGCTTTTGGTCTAGCACAGTGATTTTCAACCTTTTTTCTCTCACGGCACACAAACTAATTGCTAAAATTCTGCAACACAACAAAAAATATATTTTTTGCTGATTTGAAAAAAAAAGGGGCGATAATTTTGATTTGTTTACACCAACGGCTATAGTTGTGTTGACTGTTGTCAATCTTTTATTTGACAATCTAAGGGGAAAGAGGTCAGTGCCCTTGACTGAATATTGCATCTTCTTAAAATGCTTACGGCACAGGGTTGAAAATCGCTGTCTAGCAGATAGGCAGCCTCCCAACTGTTTGCCACTTGAATTTTGCATTTACTATAGTCTCTTCTTAACAGAGCCACCAGAGGGCGCCCTTTGAACACAGCAGAACGTGCCACTCTTCCTTTCCAGTACCTCTAATGGCTGTTCATCTGGTCTAGAGAAAGCCACGATCCCCAGGACCACACAGCAACCCCCATGACCTCACTAGCTGCATCTCTTCCCCCACCCGCCCGCCCCCCCTTGCCCTCTGCACTCCAGCCTCCAGCCTGGTGGTCGTTGAGCACACCCGGTGTGGTCCAGCCTCCAGAACTTGCTGTTCCCTCTGCCAAAAATGCTCTTCCCCCAAATATTATCATGCCTTGTTCCTTATATCCTTTAAGTCTTGGCTGAAAAGTTAACCTCTCAGTGTGCTTAAATGGATGCGCTCTCCCCCTGCACTGCCTGCCTCCCTCTCCAGCCCCTTTTATATGTCTCTGTAGCACTTACCACCTCCTGGTACACAATGCAACTTACTTTGTTAATCGTCTCTTCACACGTAGAATGTTAGCTCCATGAGGGCAGGGATTTATCCACAGCCCTTATTTAGTACCTAGCCTGGCGCACAACGGGCACTCGATAAACGTTTGTTGAGTGAATGAATTTTAAAAAGGATAACATTAGTGTTGTGCGGAGTCTGGGAAATGGTTACTTTCATACACTATTGATGAGAATGTAAGTTGGTGCAATGTTTCTGAAGGATGATGTGGCAATAGGGATCAAGAGTCTTAAAAATGTGCATCTCTTATGTAACAGTTTTACTTCTAGAGATTTATCATAAGAAAATGATATGTTATTTAGAATCCTTTTGGTTGCACAACACAAGAAGCCCCTTGTGCTAGCTTAATGATGGTGGAGTGATTGATTACAAGGATACATCATCAGCCATGTTACAAAGGAAGAAAGGGAGAAGGCACCATGTGGGACATCTAGACATCTCTGCCACACCCTCTGTCTTAAGTCAGGCTCCCCAGAAAACATGGGGACAGATTTGCATGCAGAAAGTTTAGTGGGAAGTTTGGTAAGGGAGCGAGGAAAGGAGGACTGCGCAGAGGGCAAGGTGGAACTGGTTGCAGTTGTAATCAGTGCCACAGGCAATGCCATGGACTGTCCCATACTAAAGCCTTTGCACCCACATACCAACCAAGCATTGGATGTAGGCTGCTCACGGAGAGGGTGTGTGACCCTCCTTTAGTCCACGGACAAATCCTGGGGAGTTGCTGTTATGATCCATCAACAACAGACGTCCCAGCACCTGGGGGAACAGGTACCGCACCTCTGATGGGGAGAATCTGGGCAGCACACCAAGCATCTACTCTATCTACAGAACTTAAAGTCTGCATCTTTCCACGCCTTAGAGTAATTGGAACCAGACACTTGGGTGCTGTCAGGGCTCTCTCGTCCTCTCTCTTTTTTTCTCTGCAACTCTTTCACTCTAGACTGTTTTTGTCTCTTATTCCATGTGGTCAGAGATTACTTCCAGCAGCCCCTAACTCAAACATGATGGTTTCATCCTCAGAGAAAGGGTAACTGAATGGCCCAGCGTGGGTCAGTGTGCATTCATGCCCCTACCCCACGGCTGTGCTAGGGGGTAAAGCCATTTGGATTTGAGGAGGCAGAGAAGGAAAAGGGCACATCCATGCTTGCATGTGCCGCATCTACAGAGACAGAGAGAAAAATCTCAAATGTGAATCGTGGTCATTTTTTTTTGGTAGTGAAAATTAACAACGGTTTCTCTTTTTTTATACATATTTTTGTAATTGTTATATGTAGAAAAATATGTAAAAAAAAATAACACTTTTCTAACTGAAAACAGTTTTTAAAAGGGAAAAGCAGGCACGTATCTGGCTGTATGCACATAAAACGCCACTAGCTATCGGGTATAGAAAGACTGTTTATATAAAATATTATTTTCTTGAAAGGGGTGTGAAAAAAATGTGGCTTGACTTTGAAAAGCTTATTTCACTGAACTGCAAACGAAGGAAACGTGGAAAAGCAGTTATAATTAACATTCCTACCTCTGGAGTCCTCTATCAGGCACTCTGCTGTCAGTACAAACCTTAAACACACCTTCCATTTGCTTTGCTGTGATATAGGCACTGGAGCAAGACAGTGTAAGCAGTGGCCAGGCTGTTACCAATATCCCAGCATGCTCCCCACTGGGAGGTCCAGCACATAGCAGCCTACTCGAAATCAGTGTATCAGCTTTTATTTTACATTAACATATTCAACTTACATTTGCTGAGTATCTTCATGCTGGAAAATATAAAGAAAAACACAATAGAACCCTACTTGTACTGAGCTAAGGATCCGGTATATAGAAAGGTAGAATGTGTGTGTGTGTTATTCACAGTGTATACATTCACAAACATATATTTTATATATTTGCACATATATTCAATTATAATAAAATGTAAAATGTATTTAGACCAGGGGTGGGCAAACTTTTTGACTCGAGGGCCACAATGGGTTCTTAAACTGGACCGGAGGGCCGGAACAAAAGCATGGATGGAGTGTTTGTGTGAACTAATATAAATTCAAAGTAAACATCACTACATAAAAGGGTATGGTCTTTTTTTTTTTCTTTTTTTTTTAGTTTTATTCATTTCAAACGGGCAGGATCCGGCCCGCGGGCCGTAGTTTGCCCACGGCTGATTTAGACTCATATTTGAGTTTGAAACACTTGAGTTATCTGGTAGTTAAAAGAATGGGTTACTTCTGGGTGGGGTGGTTTCATGTAGAATTGCATTTTAAATGATTGTTTTGGGACCTCAGCTGAGCAAAATCATCTATACTAATAAAAGGGTAATATGCTAATTAGACCAGACATCTTCCAGATGACCTTCCAGACGTCCTTCTGGACAAAGCCATGGTGGCAGGGCTGAGGCAGAGGCAGTTAGGAATGATCGGGCTGGCAGGGGAGAGCAGTTAGGGGGATCAGGCAGGCAGGCAGAGGCAGTTAGGGGTGATTAGACAGGAGGCAGGTGAGCAGTTAGGAGCCAGTGGTCCCGGATTGTGAGAGGAATGTCTGAGATTGGAGAGGGTGCAGGCCAGGCTGAGGGACACCACCCACCCCTGTGCATGAATTTCATGCACTGGGCCTCTAGTTACATATATATATATATATGTAACTAGAGGCCCAGTGCATGAATATATATATATATATAGAATGAATCTATATATATAGAGAGAATCTATATATATATATATATATATATATAGAGAGAGAGAGAGAGAGAGAGAGAGAGAGAGAGAGAGTAAAATATTTTTATTATATTTATTGGGGTGACATTAGTTAATAAGATAATATAGGTTTCAAGTGCATGTTTCTATGATACATGATCTGTGTATTGCATTGTGTGCCCACCACCCACAGTCAAATCATCTTCTGTCACCATATATCTGGCCCCATTTACCATTTACTACCCTCCCAACCCCTTCCCTCTGGTAACCACCATACTGGTGTCTGTGTCTATGAGTTTCAGTTTTATATTCCACAAATGAGTGAAGTCCTATGGCTCTTATTTTTTCCCAACTAGCTTATTTTGGTTAGCATAATATTCTTAAGGTTTATCCATGTTGTCATCGCAAATGGCAGTATTTCATCTTTTCTTATGATTGAGTAGTATTCCGCTGTATATATGTACCACAACTTTATCCAATCCTCCATTGAAGGACACTTTGGTTGTCTCTATGTCTTGGCCAACTAAATATATATTTACTCTATCATTATATATATTTTGTTTTATTTTAATCAAGCATCTGTATCAGCCTATTCCTATACTGTCACAGACTGCACAGGCTTGAAAACTAAAAGCAGGTCCTAAAGAAGAACTGGCATTAAGTATTTTCAATTAAGTGAAACTCTGAGCCCCCAGCTTGCGGGAGGGAAGAGCAGGGCGGAGTCTGAAGGCCTGGATGTCTGGAGAGAGGCGGAGCTGCAGAATGCGGACGCTGTGGAGCCTGACTCCTTAATGTAAGCGATGCCTGGGGCTGACCCTGATTACAGTAAGACAAGCCAACACCCGTTTTTCCCTGAAGGAGATTGCATTGTAACAAAGGGAAATGGAGAAATGAATTAGCTATTTCTTTCCATGAAGTAGTGGGATAAGAATGTCTGTTGAGTGATAGAAAGCCTTATGTTTCCCATCACAGTGGGAGGGGTGCTTTTTGGACCCAAGGGAGACAGCTTCAACTGAAGGGACAAACAACTTAATGTGCCCAGGGACTGGAAAAGGGCAGGGAACCCAGAGGCAGGGCCCTGCCTTGCGGGAGTGAAGGCCGGATCTGAGGGCCTTTCTCATTCTGGGTGTTTTCTTCTTTTTGTTAGAACTGGCACTTGATTTCACCCTGTCCCTGGAGGCTATCTTTCTCTAATTGGCATTGTTCCTCAGAGGAAACACAGGGAACACAGGAAGACATACCTAAGACAGCCCGCTTCCCTTCACTGCTCAAGAGGTATTAGGCCCTCACAACGTCTTTGAAGCCTAAGAATCAGGCCAACCCAAGCTCAGAGAACAAGGAGTATTGATGAAGTCACTCGTGGACACAATAGACACTCAATAGGAAGTTGTTTATTCTGCCTCAGATTGGAATTTTAAAATCTGGCACTCATCTGCTGAAGAACCTATTATCTTTGGACCCCTTGTCAGTCCTGGGCTAGCGGTGTCTGGGCATTCTGGGGGCACGGATAGTCCAATGAGAGGCAGCTTCTAAGGACCCCTTTCCCTTCTCCTCTTCCTCTCTCTACTGCTTGGCCAGCTGGCTCCCACCAGCCAGTGTTATCCAGAGATCTGAGGGCAAGAGCTGCAGGTTAACCCTCTCCAAGAATTTTAAAAATTTAACCCCACCCCAATTATATAATGTTTCTTTCCTTGGGCCTGCACAAAACACATATAAAAGATTTTTATCAAAACACTTTGCAAAAATATTGAGTTCATAATAGACATGTTGTTTGCTTTATTAATTGGATTTTATCTCTTTGTGTAGCTTAGCTCCTGGCACATTGTCATCGCCAATAAATATTTTGTCAAGTGAATAAATGTTTAATTTCTAAACTGGATTCAAATTGGAGCATCAACCCTAAACTCAATTATTTATTTATTTATTTATTTATTTATTTATTTATTTATTTATCTTTATTGATTAAGGTATTACATATGTGTTCTTATCCCCTCATTCCCCTCATGCCCTCACCCCCCTGTTGTCTGTGTCCATTGGTTATGCTTATATGCAAGCATACAGGTCCTTTGGTTGATCTCTCCCCCTTACCCCCACCCTCCCCTACCTTCCCTCTGAGGTTTGACGGTCTGATCTATGCTTCTCTGTCTCTGGATCTGTTTTTGTTCATAAGTTTATGTTGTTCACTATATTTCACAAATGAGTGAGATCATGTGATATTTATCTTTCTCTGACTGGCTTATTTCACTTAGCATAATGCTCTCCAGTTCCATCCATGCTGTTGCAAATGGTAAGAATTCCTTCTTTTTTTACCACAGCATAGTATTCCATTGTGTAGATGTACCACAGTTTTTTAATCCACTCATCTGTTGATGGGCACTTAGGCTATTTCCAAATCTTAGCTATGGTAAATTGTGCTGCTATGAACATAGGGGTGTATATATCCTTTCTTATTAGTGTTTCTGGTTTCTTGGGATATATTCCTACAAGTGGGATCACTGGGTCAAATGAGAGTTCCAGTTTTAGTTTTTTGAGGAAACTCCATACTGTCTTCCATAGTGGCTGCACCAGTCTGCATTCCCACCAGCAGTGCACAAGGGTTCCTTTTTCTCTGCATCCTCACCAGCATTTGTCGTTTGTTGATTTGTTGATGATAGCCATTCTGACAGGTGTGAGGTGATACCTCATTGTCGTTTTGATTTGCATCTCTTGGATGATTAGTGACTTTGAGCATGTTTTCACATGTCTCTTGGCTTTCTGAGTGTCCTCTTTCAAAAAGAGTCTATTTAGGTCCTTTGCCCATTTTTTGATTGGATTGTTTATCTTCCTTTCGTTAAGTTGTATGAGTTCCCTGAAAATGTTGGAGATTAAACCCTTATTGGTGATAACTTTGGCAAATATGTTCTCCCATGCAGTGGGCTTTCTTGTTGTTTTGTTGATGGCTTCTTTTATTCCACAGAAGCTTTTTATTTTGATGTAGTCCCATTTGCTTATTTTCTCTTTAGTTTCCATTGCCCTAGGAGCTGTATCGGTGAAGATATTGCTTTGGCATATGTCTGAGATTTTGCTGCCTGTGGAGTCTTGTAGGATTTTTATGGTTTCCCGTCTTATGGTTAAGCCCTTTATCCATTTTGATAAACTCAATTATTTTAATAGCAAAATATTTGTTTATGATATTGGGCTTATCCTATCTAATAAAAGAGTAATATGCAAATTGACCATCAATCCAACACACAAGATGGCCACCCCCATGTGGACACAAGATGGCCTGCAGAGGAGGACAGCTGGGGGTGACAAGGCCTGCAGGAAAGGACAGTTGGGGGGGACCCAGGCCTTCAGGGGAGGACAGTTGGGGGGGACCAGGCCAGCAGGGGAGGGCAGTTAGGGGGGACCAGGCCAGCAGGGGAGGGCAGTTAGAGGTGACTGGGCCGGCAGGGGAGGGTAGTGGGGGGCAATTGGGCCTGCAGGGGAGCAGTTAGGCATCGATCAGGCTGGCAGGGGAGTGGTTAGGGGGCAATCAGGCAGGCAGGCAGGCAGGCGAACGGTTGGGAGCCAGCAGTCCTGGATTGTGAGAGGGGTCCCAGATTGGAGAGGGTGCAGGCTGGGCTGAGGGACACCCCCCCCCCTGCACGAATTTTGTGCACCGGGCCTCTAGTTTTTACAATAAAAGGTCCTCAATGAGCAAACTATATCAATGTAGTTGAATATGCCAATGATAAAAATGTGTCTGTGGCTAGACCTGTTTACAAAGAAAGGTGGTGTACTCTAGTTAACCAAGTACTGGAGTTGGGAATCCAAAGTCTTAGATTCCGAGGTCTACACCACCAGTTTGCCGTGAGGTTCAAATGGGAAGAGATAAGCACAGGATTTCACACCATTTCTGGCACTCATTTTAAACTGGGGACAAAATTTATTAGAATTTTGTCTTAGCCATCTTTCTTACCATCTTACCTTACATAATGAATCCAAATTCCTAGTTGCTTCAAGTACATGTAGAAAGATAGAAGGGCTGAGATAACATAATACACATCAGTGTGACAGGTTGGCCTTATACACACGTCCCCAACTTACATCTTTAGCCTCTCCTCCCATGAGTCCTTGTAATAGCCAAATTGTCCTACCTGGCATTCTTCTCAGAATTTCCCACCTCTTTCCTCAATAATTTTGTCATGCTTTTCCCTCACTTAGACCCCACCTCTTCCTTCCTTGTGTTGGCCTAATTTCAGTCCATACTCTAAGCCCAGCTTCATCCCTTATAAAGCCTTTATCCATTTCATCAGCTAGAAATAATCTTTCTCTCCTCTGAATTTACACACTATTTCATCTGTACCCCTCTTGTGGCCTTTGTCATTGTCTTGTTTATATCTTATCCCCAGGGGTTGCAAATTTTTAAAGATTTGATTACATGTATGATTCATCTTTGAGTCTTTTGCCAGAATCTAGCACAATGCCTGGTATAACATAGGTACCCAGCTAATATTTGTTAATTGGGTGAAGGATGGATGGATGAATTCCAGTTGGTGCATTGTCCTAAATGTCTGATACAAGATCTATTTTACCGCAGTATACAAAGGAACTTTAGGAAAAATCCCTCACAGGGGTAGACAAGGTTTGAGCTTCGATTGTGATTTTAAGCATAGACACATACCTCTCTCTTTTTCCACTCTGTTATTTAATTAGAGATTGTGTAATTCTCTCCCAGAGTTCACAGCTATTTGGGGGATTTATAACTCACAATGTAATTAACTCGAGTAAGTCATCTTATCGTGGACACCCACATTAACCAGGAAAACCATGGCCATGTTAGGGAGATTTGATTTGTAGCCAAATCTCCTTATACCCCCTTGAAAACAAAATCTGGCAGGAATCCAACTGCTCAAGTCAAATAGACATTTAGCTACACTGTGCATTAGTTATGCCTGATGACCTCAGAAAAACACACAAATGGAAATGCTGGCTTAGAGCACTATAATATGATTGTAGTTCAGAACAAAAACGTACTTAAGAGCAGCCATAATCTCTGTATTTTATCTCCTGTGTATTTGAAAATGTATTTTAAGCCTATAAAATTTTCCAAAAGATCTGCTATACTATTTACCAGGAAATAAAGTATTCCTTTAAACATGCAGTCAAAACAAATGAAAGACAGACCTTTTTATCCTTTTTTTTTCTTTCTTAGCCATGCCAAACCAGAGGTCATTTTAACAAGTCAAAGTAAATTCTATCATAAAATTAAAAAAAAAAAAATAGGACCTATGCTTTTAGAGGATTCTTACCTAAGGTTTGTAGTAACAGCTGTGGTTCCATCACCTACTGAACTAAATTTTCCTCTTCAAGCTGAGCAATTAACAAGAAATCTATTATCCTGGGTCAGGAATAGAAAACCTTTTTATTCTGCTTTTGAATCCAATTTCTCTCTCTCTTCCTCTCTCTCTCTCTCTCTCTCTCTCTCTCTCTCTCTCTCTCTCCCCACATACACACACACACACACACACACACACACACACACCCCTTCTACAAGCAGTTTCTCTTCACTTTGGAAGTGATATAAGGGCTGAGCAAGCACTGCTCAGCAGTATACAGTTCCTCAGTCATGCCCATCCCAAATCTGTGCCTGACCAGTCAGTAGCACGTCCTTATTAGCATAACTTGGTGGGATTCTTTCCTGCCCTGTGTCAGGGAACTGAGCAGGTTTTCAATTCTTACGTATTTTTCAAATTTTACTTCGTTTCTAAGATCCAAGATCACTCCTATGGATATAGTTCAGGCACCCTCTGGTGGTCAACGGAACACCATTAAGTCTCCTCAACATTACCTGAGTGATTTAAGCTTCAAGGCCAATTTTATAGCATATGACATAAGTATTCTTTTTGGTTTTTTTAAATCTTTACGTTTAAGGCAAGTGCTGCCTCGAATACCTGGTATGTATATATGGCTTTGCCCTATGAAAGTGCTACCTACAAACCATGGAATGCCATGCCAATATCAGGGACAGTATCCATTAAGAAAGCCTCAGATAAAAGAGGGGGGAAACTCACCTGGATTAAGTGTTTGAGGAAAACATTGTTATAGAAACAAATCTCCTCTGAATAAATTCACATTATGGACATAAATGCTTCAACTGGTGATGTAAATATAGGCTAGGGAGAATGTCACATATGGTGAATATTTTAAATAAAAAATCTGAACTTTAACCAGCATAACTGAGGAATAGAACATGTTCCTATCACATTAGCAGAAATATGCTTTGTAATTTTTTTTCTTCAACAGCAAACTTCTGCACTATTTTGGGAACTGTGCTAATAGTGCTGGGATTGCTCATGTTCGAAGCTATGTTGACATGATAAAGTAGTATAACTTTAACTTGTTATTGTGAGGCAGAAACCACCTCATTAATTTCTACTTCATTCAACAGCGAGGAACAAATCAATGTTTACCAATGGGAGTGACTCTAAAGGAGTAACACGAAGAAAGCAAAACACTTGTCATTAGTTTGAAATGCAGAAAGAAATTTTAAAGGGTTTTAAGTTCTGTTTAGTCAACAAAACTTAAAAATGAGAAACCATTCTAGTCAATTTGTAGTGGAATTTTTAGTGCAGACTTTAAATGTTGATCCTGTTGAACCTGAAAAAAGGATTGCTGTCTATTCAATACATATAATGTTAGTATAAGATACTGTAGATGAAATCACAGTATTAGTGTTTTAATAAAATATGGCTTCCTTATTACACTAGGTATTTATGAAACTGTAAGGTCTGACTCAGACTTACTAGATATACTAGCACTTTAAATATACTAAAGAGTCAAATAAAAATGCCTTGTTTTACCCATAATCCTATTAATTTAAATATTTTAAAATATCACAGCATGACAGCTAAATCTAAAAGGGACATTAGGGATAACCTAGTCGCATCCCTTCATTTTACAAATGAGGTGAAGAACCAGAAGGAGTAA
The DNA here is from genome assembly GCF_014108235.1 of Myotis myotis. Lineage (NCBI taxonomy): Eukaryota > Metazoa > Chordata > Mammalia > Chiroptera > Vespertilionidae > Myotis > Myotis myotis. Next base: position 43,726,096 of record NW_023416390.1, read on the forward strand.
AACATTTGCCTAAAAATGTAACTAGTTGGTAACAGAGCAAACAAATCTGGCTCTTCTGGGTGCTTGTATATCAAGCGCAAAATGAAATTTTGAGTGAAAGATAAATGCTTTGAAACATCAATTCATTCATTGCCCTTTCTTATCAACAATCTAAGGCACCACCCATAATAATCACCCCAAGTGGTGAAGGCCCTTCCTCACATTGACTCTGTAGCCATAAGGCTACTGCTTTATTTCCAGCTAAGTGAGAAAAAAACACACTCTATTCCTCATCAGGTAATACGCCATTATAAAAACCAATGCTATTTTCAAGACATAGCATTCTGATCAAGTATAGGAAGCATTTTGTTAGGCCATGGTCGGCAAACTGCGGCTTGTGAGCCACACACGGCTCTTTGGCCCCTTGAGTGTGGCTCTTCCTAAGCCTTAGGAGTACCCTAATTACGTTAATAACAATGTACCTACCTATATAGTTTAAGTTTAAAAAATTTGGCTCTCAAAAGAAATTACAATCGTTGTACTGTTGATATTTGGCTCTGTTGACTAATGAGTTTGCTGACCACTGGGTTGGGGAAAGCTGACCAGAATAGCGGGAAAGAACTGATGTGACCCCGGGTGGTTATGGGAAGGAGGGTAAAGAAGCCAGAAGGTTAAGGATGGAGCTCACTTCACATTAGCATTGAAGGGAAACCTGGGGATACAGGAACCTGGAAGGGAGTGTGACACAGAAAGGATGGAGGGACAATCTGAACACAGTAAAATAAATTACCACCTAAGTTTCTCTTTCAAGAATAGATTCACGTGGCCTGAATCTATTCTTTTCTACACTCACTGAGAATTCTCTCTTCCCTTCCAAGTTTCTTCCACACCATAGAGAACCAACACAAAAGAGAACGGGAAGAAGCGTCAGATCAGAGTTCATCTTGAAAGCCACCATCTCTGGCCTTGAGTGTCTTTGGTCCACTGATTTCTACTAAGGCCCATGAAGATTTTAACCAGAGAAGAATGATTTTATGGCTCATTGTGGAGAACATGAACATACTTCTTTCTATACCATTTGGGGAGTATGTTTTCTTTTTTCTTTTGGAGGGAGTCCATTCTCAATGTTTTTTTCCTTAGGAACTATTTCTTGAAATCAAACCCAATAGTAAAAAATCACCAGAAACCAATGAATAGTTCAACGAAGTTAGATTTATTATGTTCTCTCCCTTGTCTCCTCCCTCCTGAGTGATTGTACTAAACCAACCGATACCAAAGTTGCATATGTGATGAATAAGGATCATTTACAACAGTGGTTCTCAACCTTGGCTGCACATTAGAATCACCTGGGAATCTTTTTAAAATCCTGATTTCTGGGCCTCATTCTGGAGGCAGCCAAGGTTGAGAACCACTGAAATAGATGAACCTGGTGTTCGATGAATAGAGAAGAAAGCAAGAGACATGGCTGACAACCCAAGATTCCACGTGGGAATGGAAGAAGGAGTGAAATAAGACAAGCCCAACATCTTATCTGTCCCCACATGTTAGTAGTGCTGAGTCATCACCCTATATGGTTTGCTAAGTGGATAGAGCATTGTCTTGCAGAATAAAGGGTCCTGGGTTCAATTCCAGTCAAGGGCACAGGCCTGGGTTGCAGGCTCGATCCCCAGTAGAGGGCATGCAGGAGGCGGCCAATCAATGATTCTCATCACTGATGTTTCTATCTCTCTCTCTCTCTCCCTTCCTCTTTGAAATCAATAAAAAATATATTTAAAAAAAAATGAGTAAGAGACCCTCCTGTCCTTGAGGAGTCCACAATCTAATTAGAAAAGAGGATCAGGGTGATTATTTCCATCCAATATGACTAGAACCATGACAGAGATAAGCACAGGATAGCACTGGGCCCCAGGGGGTGGGGGGGTACCTCACACAGACAGGAAAAGGTAATTAGAAAGACTCTCCTAGAGTACATGCCCGTGACCAGAATTGAACCTTTGAACCTCGGACCCTTCAGTCAGCAGGCCGACATTCTATCCACTGAGCCAAACCTGTCAGGGCTCTTCTCCTCTCTTCTTTTTCCCTAGTGGTTCTCAACCTTCCTAATGCCGCGACCCTTTAATACAGTTCCTCATGTTGTGGTGACCCCCAATTTCATTGTTACAAATTGAACATAATTAAAGCATAGTGATTAATCACAAAAACAATATGTAATTATATATGTGTTTTCCGATGGTCTTAGGCGACCCCTGTGAAAGGGTCGCGACCCACAGATTGAGAACCGCTGCAAGAAGGAAAGGAGAAAGGCAGAGGGTTTTGAACCTGTACCAAAAGGAGGGAAAAAGAACTCTATTTGGACACAGAGCAGTCCACGTAAGACCCCAGAGGCTTGAAATAGGGTACAAGTTGGGGAATTATGATGTGTTCCAGCCATAAAGTGAAAGAAAGGATGGAAGGAGATGAGGTTGGAGAAAGGGGTCCCAGGCTGCCCTCACATGGAAGTCATGACAAAGCCTCTCTTTCCCACACTCCCTCCTCACTCTCTTTCTCCCTTTCAGCAGGTTCATCTATTTGCTTTAAAATAAGCCCTCAATTGAAAATTGAAAACAATTCTTTTTGAGGTTGTTTTATCTTCCTTCTAAACAGCCCCAACTGGTTTGGCTAAGTGGATAGAGCGTTGGCCTGTGGACTGAAGGGTCCCAGGTTTGATTCCGGTCAAGGGCATGGAGAGGACAAGGGCATATACAGGCCCTTCAGAAATCAATAGAAGGGAATCACTTGTGGAAAGATAGGTGCTTGAAAGGAAAACATGGCAACATTCAGCCCTATTATTTCAAATAGTATTTTGAACATCCCCTGGGATGCCTGTGCGTGTGTGTGTGTGTGTGTGTGTGTGTGTGTGTGTGTGTGTGTGTTGGGGCGGGGGATGTACAGGAGTGCCAAGACTTGTGTAGGAGAGGAAGGGGAGGGGAAGAAGATCCCCACCTGAGCCTAACACTAGGATTCATCTGTGTTTGACCACAACTAGGGAGTGCAAAGCTGTTCTAGTGACCAAAGCCTGGTTCCATGGGGGTGGGGGTGAGTCTGACTCCCTGACTCCTGCCCAAGGGACAGAGAGAAGGAATTCCCCAGGGACTGAGCTGCAGCACTGAAACCCTGACGCTCTGGCACCTCCTTTTAAGAGAACTTAACAAAGAGGAGAGAAAAGCAGCGGCTTCTCTTAGCCTGATTGGACACGTAATTCTGAGTAGGGGAGCCTGTGAATAGACTCTTGGGACAAAATTCCGCTTTTCAAACTATAAGACCCAAACATACAAACACAGCTGAAAATGAAGTACCCTCCTTGCTGCTCTGCTTCTATTACTAAACAGGTTTTTCTTTTTAAATTCAAACCACGTTCCCTCTAAATGGGTGGGGAATGGTGAGTGGGGGAGGTGGTCTGAGACAACAACAGATGCGTTAGATTTTCCTATTCATTTTGCCACTAACTGGTGTACGCATTTGGGGAAATCTTTTGATTGCTGGGCCCTCACTTTCCTTATCTGTAAATTAGGATAGTTTGGCCGCTTCTTGAAAATTCCATGCTTTTATGTGAAAGGAGAAGTCTTTAGAATTTATGATTATAAAGGCAAAAACTTTTGAGATTGCGAAGGGTATTCTGAGGGCTAAACTAAGGTCCCTGGAATAGTCTATAAATCCCCCTGAAATTGGGTGAACGTTTCTTGTGAGTGTATAGATGTCCATAAGCATTTTTCCAGGAAAAGGGACAAGACTGTCTTTTCATTAGAGCCTCCAAGGGAAATTAGGCCCTTTGACCTTCTTTGGTTGAAGAGCACCGGTTGAGACGGTAAAGGGTTCTTTAGTTTCTGATTTATCTGGTTGCAGAGCAGACCGGCAGCAATCTTTACATGGTTGTAAAACCTGTCCCACAAAGCCTTCTGGAGTTTCTCATTTATCTTCATGAGCTGTGCGTTTGCCATTTTTCATGGGCAGAAAGGCTGTTCAAAATCAGGAGTCTTTTTCATTAAAGGTTTAAAATTCTAGGGATTTCAAGATTTATCTGATAGTCGTGGCTAACGGAGAGCCATTTTACTACATCAGAAAATTTCCAGCACGTAGCACCTAACACATCTGCCCATTCATGTTGCATGATTTTACTATTTCTTTTTTCTTGCGTTAACTGACATGAAACAAAAGGCTTGGCTCCTCCTTCTAACTCGCTCTTCTTTTTCTTCTGATGTTGGAGTCAGCTGTGAAATGATGATGAGTTAACAGTGTTTCTATTTGAACCAGTTACTTATAGAATATTTTTAAAAGTTGAAAACTAGAGAGAAGAGGAAAATGACACTAGGGAATCTGAGGAACTGAAAGAGGAAAGACGCACGAAGGAAGAAATGAGGACCAAAGAGAAAATCTACATGATTAGATGCGGAAATAGGATCAACTCCCTAAGCAGAGACTCAAGTACTAAAAAGGAGAATTTTTAAAACGGGGAACATACATAGCAACCAGAGAATACTGGATTTTTGAATACATTAAATGAAAAAAAAATCATAACCGAGCTTTTCAAGAACATCTTTTGGCTGATAATCTCAGGGCCTTACATGGCTTCTCCTTGATTAAAGCAGAGACGGAGGCCAGCGGGGAACATCACAGAAAGAAGGATGTTGCCCGTGATTCTCTGATAAATGCGAAAGCTCAGGGGAACAGTCTTTTGTGGTAACAGGGAAGCGCCAATTAGTGAGAAATGTGGATGTTTCCTGAGACGGTATCAAAGCGCTCTAAAGTAAAGGGGAGAAAACTGGGCGTAAACATTGACCTTGTCACAATTTATTTTAGGTAATCCCAGATGCGTTGTAACGGACTCCTGTTTCCTCTCGTAGGACAAGCTGATCAGACCACTCCTAGCGGCTCCTCAGCCCAAATGGAGAGGACAGCGACATTCAGCGCCCCTCGGGGGACTCCAGGCGCCCTTCCCGAGCCCCGTAGCTTCAGGTCACTCGCCCAGACTCTGCGTTAACGCCGTGGGCGCCAGGGGAGGGAGTGTCCCCAAACGACCCCGATCCCCAGATGACCCTGGCTGGGTCCGTATTCATGGAGCATCCAGTGACTCTCCCTCTTTGGATAACAGCTCAGGGTTTCTCCCCTCTGCGCCTCCTCAATCCCATTCATGAAAAAAAACCCCGGGGATATTAGCTCACACGCGCCCCGCCCCGTCCCGTCGGACTCCCGGAGGCCGCTCCCCCGGCGGCGCGGGCCGCAGCTCCCGACCCCGGGCTGGAGGGGCGCGCGCCACCGGCCCCCGCGCGCGCCCGTTGCCATGGGAACGCACGCAGCTCCGCCGCCCGATGGGGAGGCGAGAGGGGGCGCAGCGGCCGATCCGGCGGGAGACGCTATCGCAAGATGGCGACGGCCAGGCCGCGGGATGCGGAGTGAGCGCGCCCCGCCGGGGGCTCTGCGAGGCTGCTCCTCTCCCCGCGCCGTCGCCCGCTGCGGCGCCGCCTCTCCGCCTGCCCTGCGCCGCGGCCCAGCCTCCCCGCCTGGCAGGTACCGCCCGCGCGCGCTCCGCTAGTGCACGGATGGCAGCGACAAGTGCCGGCTCGCCGAGGGCTAGCGGGTCCCCGCGGAGCCGGGTGCGCCTGACAATAACGCGTCAATAACTTTTTCTTGCAGCGGCCGCCAGCGTCCCGGCCTGCAGCCTCCCAGCGCGCCGGCGTCCACCACGCCCCTCCGACCCCGACTGACTCCCTCCGAGGTGTGAGCGCCGCCGGCGGGTGCGGCGACCTCCGGGCGGCCTGGGGGAAGCGCGTGGACTGGCGGCGGCAGCGAGCAGTCCGCGAGCGCCTTTACAATGGCCCTCACCCTGTTCGGTGAGTGCAGCCCTGGGCCCGCGCGCCGCAGGTGGGCCGCGCCCCGCAGCTCGGGGGCGGGGGCCGGGGGCGCCCGGGGCGCGGACGGCGTGCGCGGTGTGGAGCGCGGGTCGGGGCCGGGAAGTTGGGGCGCCCGGGGCGCCGGGCTCGCTCCCTCGCGCCTCTCCCATTGTTCCCTCTCCAGGCAGGGCCGATGGGCGTGTGCTCCCCTGGCCCATTCTGGTGCGGGAGGCTCGGAGGTCCTGGGTGTTGTGTAAACGGAGGGTTTCCTAAGATGCCAACTTGGGAGCGGAGTTGGCTGGTTGTTTCCAATCTTACGTTTCTCAAGTCGACAAATAAAGATCTTGGAAAGTTTATTTATTTTGAATAAGATGTCTGTGCAGCTTAACCTCTCAGGAATTGCCAAATGCATGTGTTGATTCCTGTTGGATTTTGGCGCGGGGGTGGGGGGTGGGGGGATTTTTTTGGAGACGGTATATTCCGTTGAAAACTAGAGTAAGTGGTGAACTTATTCGTTAAAATTGAAAATGTTTGCTCTAACATATGACAGCAGACAGAAGAAAGTTGGTTACTGGAAGGAAGTAATGTCGGGAGAATATCGTTATTTCAGGAAAGAAATGTTATTTCTGTGATGTAATTACTGCAACACTATTGTTTCGGTGGTTAAGACTTAAAGGTGCGTTTTTTTCCTTAGAGATGACAATGGGTTGGAAAGAAGGACTGAAAAGATACATTCCTTCCTTTTACAGAAGCAGCTTATGGTACATATGTACCTTGTTCTCAGAAAACTCAAGACATACAGTATGTGAAAATTTGCATGTTCGAAGTATTCAGTTTGTCAAAGAAACAAAGTACAACGGCATGTAACCGATAGCTGCAAGCACAGTCTTACTAAGTTACTCACCATATCAAGTTTCCAGTTACATTTTAGTAATGCCATTTGATCATGCATCACATACCACAAATGCCTTTTGATGTAAATACTTAAGAGTGAATTAATCTGCTGGAATCAGAGACTTACTTTTATTTAAGCATCTTATTTTAGAAATTAAATTTAGACCCAGAAAGGTTTGATCAAGGTTATATGGCCTTTTTGTGGCAAAACGGAGCCTAGAACACAATTTGCCAGTCTTCAATCTGGGGCTGTTTACGTTGTCCACATACCCACAGGACTAGAAGTGACATTTCTTACTTTGTGTTGGTTCTTCATAGGTGCTTTAAAAAAGTATTCTTTTTTTGTCTGAAAGAAATAATAAAAATCTCACTGTTTCCCTATACATTGTATCTAATCTGCATTGCTTAGAAGCATTTTCCTTAAGTAGTGACTTTTTTGTTCGAACAATGATAGAAGGCTTTACTCATAGTTATTTTCTTTTGAAGAAGTATTTATCTTACACTGTTGGTGCTAATACATAGCAGTAAATTTCTCTTTAAAACTATTTCTGACTAAATTTATTGTCCTTCCTAAAGAGATAGTCTGCATTTTCAAGGTTTGTTTTCAAAGGTTATGTTCACAAATTAACCACTTTTAGAATACTCACATTCTTGGTGAGTGAAACAGAAATATTGAGCAGTATGTGATAAGGTTCCTAAAAGGATTGCTAAATTGTGAAACCTTTAACTCCTGAGTGGAGGTAAGGAAAGAAAGAACATGGAATTTGACCTTTAGGAGAATGTATAAGAAACCATCCCACCCTTAAAGTGAGACAAGTGTCTTTAAAAATGTAAAGTTATCTTGTGAGAAAATATAATTTAGTTTACAAAATCCAGTTTGGTTGCAATTTTTAAGAGCATTCCTCTGTTATAAAGCAAACTACTACACCTGTGTGTAGAGGCTGTTTTTCTAGTCACGATAGAGCAGCAGCTGCTCTCAAAAATGTGGTTACACTCCACTCATCAGTCATCTGAGATGCCTGTTAGAAATGTTGATTCCTTTTCCGAGAGACCAAGAGCATCTGCCTTTCTGTGGGGAGTGGACTTTAAAGGGACTCCCCTGTGATTCTTAGGCACACTCGAGTTTGAAAACCATTGTATTAAAGTTAAATACTGGATTTCCTCAAAGTTGTCCAGTTCACAATTAGCTTTTGTATATGTTAAGAGCAGTCCTCAAGAGTTAGAAGAAGTGGATTTTATTTTAGATATTACTACTATTTTTAACTATTTGGTCTCAGTCCTTCATATTTACTCTTAATAACCAATTTACAACAGAGGAGCAATGAGATAATCAAGTTCTGTGAGTGGGAGGTGAAGAGAAGGTAGGAACAAGAAACTAGACAGGTGTGCCTTCTCAATCATCAAAGGCAGACCTCAGTTCATTTCTGCCTGAGCCTCCCAGCAGTAACCATTGTCAGGACCCCATGTTGTATATCCTGTGTGTGTGAGTTGGTTAGCCCCGTCTGCTTGGCTTGCTGTACTAAAATACCATAGACCGGGTCGGTTACACAGCAGACATTTATTTCTCATAGTTTGGGAGGCTGGGAAGTCCAACACTAAGGTACCAGCTAATTCTCCACACATGGTGAGGAAGAGAAAGCAAGCTCTGTGGTCTCCTTTTATAAGGGCACTAGGGGCCCAGTGCATGAATTCGTGCACTTTGAAAGGAACTGTGGGCCATGAGGTTGTGGTGGGCATAGGGCTGGGTCTTGGCCCATCCTCTGCGCCCCAACCCGGTCCCTCCCCCTGTGGCCCCTGGTTCCCTGTCTGCTGGCAGCCCCACTCCTGCCTCCGCTCCCATGTGCTGACAGCGCCGGCCCAGTTCACACCCGCTGACAGTGTGCGATTGGGGCTGGCGCTAGAGCGGGTGCAAGCAGGGCTGGTGCCCTCAGTGGATGCGAGAGGTGGCTTGCTGCCCCAATTGCCCTTCAGGAGCAGGGGGAGGTGGAGAAGCCCTTGGGGCCAGCAGTCGCTCACACCCGCTGATGGCACCAAGTGATCGCGACCCGTGCCAGGGTCGGCAGTGGGTGCAAGCAGCGGCTGCTGGCCCCAATCTCCCCTCAGGAGCAGGGTAGGTGGAGAAGCCCTGAGGGGCGATTGGGGTCAGTAGCTGCCGCTCACACCTGCTGAAGGTGCGGAGTGATTGGGGCCGGTGCCGGGTGCTGGCAGCAGGTATGAGCGCCAGGCGGGACTGTGGCGGGCAGGAACAAAGAATTTTCAGTAACCACCAGAGGCTCTCCTCGTTCACAGCAACCGGTGCCCTGCCTTGGTCTGGTGCCCTCACTCACCTGCTCCACCATCTTGCTGCGGCCAATGCCCGCCATGTTCTGCACGCACCCCCTGGTGGTCAGCACACTTCATAGCGACTGGTTGTTCAGTTGTTCTGCTGTTTGGTCTATTTGCATATTAGGGTTTTATGTATATAAATTAATCCCATCATGAGGATCGCACCCTCATGACCTCATCCAATCCTAGCTGCCTCCCAAAGGACCTCTGTCCAAATACTATGACATTGGCGGTTAGGGCCTCAACATATGAATTTGTGGGGAGGATACAATTCAATGCATAGCATCCAGCAATAGAATCTAGTGCAGCCGTGGGCAAACTACGGCCCTCGGGCCGGATCCTGCCCGTTTGAAATGAATAAAACTAAAAAAAAAAAAAAGACCGTACCCTTTTATGTAATGATGTTTACTTTGAATTTATATAAGTTCACACAAATACTCCATCCATGCTTTTGTTCCGGCCCTCCGGTCCAGTTTAAGAACCCATTGTGGCCCTCGAGTCAAAAAGTTTGCCCACCCCTGATCTAGTGTTTTTTGCTTTGTTTTGCATTGCCATCCTGGTTTTATAATTGTAAAGAGTGTTCTTTTTATAGCAAGTTAGCTTAATTAAAAACAAACAAAAAAACTGAGAGCCTCTAAAATTACCTATTACAATTTTACATTTATATACATTTAATGTTTTTATTTTAATGTTGTAGGACCTCAGTAAAATAATTGTCAAGCTAAGCTGAAGAGTGAAGAATGCCCTATCTCTTGTGTACACCATTAATCACCTCCTTTATGCTTAAAAGGATATTTTTAATGCAAATTTCTGCTCTATTCTGTGATAGACCAGACGCTAATCTTTCCTGATTTTACATCTTATCTGGGAATTGAAAATATGCATTTTTAAAGGTTCAGGAATTTTAAGAATTTTAATTCACTTTTCAGAACCCACCCTTCAGACGTCAGCATTGATAATTTTGAAATCCTTGTATAAAAAAATCATCTAAGTGTAGTTCATACTCTGGTCACACACCTTGCTTATTCGTTCAACAAATATATATAGCGGTGTGCAAGAGACATGGTCCCTGTCTTAGCGTTTACCTTCCAGAACTGTAGCACTTGGACCTGACTACCTAATTCTATGCAAGCTTTGTTAGAACTTCCCTTGACAGAGAAGCACATGTTCTTTTAATAACTGCTGGGCTTGAAAGAAAGTCTCAGGTTATCTAATTTAGGACTTTTTAGCAGGTGTACCTGACAGAACATCCTGATTGGCCATCCTGTAGTCAGTGTAGCGCTTTAGTTGACAGAGTTGGGTGAAAAAGCATCCTCCAGGTCATCTCTTGGTATGAATTTCTGTCATTCATAACTAAATGGGGCTGTCGTGTACAGCCAGGACCAAATGATGAGATTGGTAACTCAGTTACAGTTCAGCTGGGCTGGCTGAACCCTCAATAACTCTCTATTCTCTGTGTGGGTGGAATTGGCTCTGGGGTTGCCCCCTCCCCCCTTTTATCTTCTCCCTCTCATTACCATATAGTCACCATTATCACTGCCATAGATCACTTCTCATTCTTGAGATTTCACTGAAATTTCTTGCCTTCTTTCCTCAGACTCTTCTGCCATGGAAATCTTGCATCATGCTACTTCATTGGGCATCTCTCAGTACCCAGACACGCTGGCCTGTGGGCATCTTTATAGAGATCCTTTGGATCCAGTGGCAATGGTGTATTCTTTGAGATGCAGTTAGGAAATTTTCTGATTGCCCATGACTGTCCTGCCGCTAAAATGTATTTTAAGAAAGACAGGTCAGCTGCACATTTTCAGTGTGACTTATTTGACCCAAAGCTAATTTTATAGGAAATTCCCACTTGAGTACATCCTCTGCTGATATTTTTATTTTTCAGATGTAGCTCATCAAAGAATATGAGAGGGAGTTAACCTGAGCAGCCGGGTGGTCCAATGGTGAGAGCCCAGCTACTGCCTAATATCGCCGTTCTTATTTGAGTACTTGTTCATATTCCTTCTTTTACTGGTGTCAAAAACTTAATACTTCAGCTTTAAAAGTTTTCTTTTAATCTTTGGAGATTTGGGCCTACGTAAGAGAAATAAAAGAATTATAGTTGCTATAATTCTGTGTACCATCTGTGTACAAGGAATATTGGCAATGCAGTTTTTTGAGTCACATCTGTTCTTGCAAGTAACCATCCTATAGCAGCCCAGTCTTTGAAGATAGAAGATAGTGTTGTGTATAATTATAAAAGGTTGACATATTTGTTAAGAAAAGTTTCTTTTATATCAGCATTTCTCAACCTTTTTAAAAAATTACTGTCCACAAGATGCCTTTTAGAAATTTTCTCTTTTTCGTTCTCTCCATTACACTTTAATACAACCAGAGATATACTGTATTCGCTATTTATGGACTGTATGGTATATCTGCTTTAGGCATGAAAAGTAAGTTTTTTTGACTCCCTAAAGTCAATCTTTGCTCCTTTGAGGGCATTGTTACCACCCATTGAGAATGCATGTGAAGCTATCATAAGAGAATTAGGCAGAAAAATATTGTTTGATCATGCTTTGTATGTCAGATAATAGTTCTGAAGGAATGACATTAGTATAATAATTTACACATTTTTCATCAGATTGGTTTAACCTCAGTTACTGTCACCTTGAGAGCAGCCATAGCAAAGAGTTCCTGGTGTGAGGCTGGGTGTGTGTAGCTTTTCTCTAAGTCCCTTTGATATGGGTAGTTGATGTTTTCTCAGTCTTACATAAAGTATCAGTAACAGCACCTTTAAAAAAAATTTATTGTTTGTCTGCAATATATAAAACTAAATGAAGTTATTGAACTTCCCTGTGCAAACGCAGTGCAAGACAAGTCCTGGAGCCTGCCATTGCAACCAAGTTACCAGCCATACATTTCTTATGTAGAAAACGGTTCCCATACATATTGATTTTTATTAATATAATTCCACTTCTCTCATAGAACAGAATAGGAAGAAACTAGGAAAACAGGATGGTGTGACCATATTTTACACTGAAAATCATATTGAAAAAAATAATGCCTGAGAAAATAAGGTACAGATATACATTTCTAATTTGGCTCCTTATTTTCAAAACCATACAGCTTGAATACTTTGTGACTATACTAAAAACCACTACATTGGATACTTTAAAAGGGGAAATTTTTACGGTATGTGAATTCTCAATATAAGCTGTTATTAATAAAAAAAAAGTCACCAGGATGGGGCAGATTGATTAGAAGGAAAATTTACTTCACTTTAACTGTAAGACCCAGAAAGTTCTATTTTTAAGAGTGTTTTATATCTGGGAACCTGTAGGACTTTTCATGGTTTTAGAAAGATTTTTTTCCTTTTATTTCCCAAGGAAGAAAAAACAAAAGTGAAAATTGATAGGTTAAAAATGCCTCTACGTCTTTAGAATTGTTTTAAATTTAGAAAACTAAGCACTTCTTGGAAAGAGTTAATTCGGACAATTGGGTAATCTGTGGAGAAGGGAAGGTGAGCCAGGCCAGGCCTGTGGCCAGCTGCTGCGTGGTGTGGCAAAGGGCCACCTCATTGTGTTCATCCAGCTGCACGGAAGGCGGCTCCTTTCCCTTTCCACGCTTTTACCTCTGGATCGGCCTGTATAGTTCTAGGTGTGAAGCACGCAGGAGAAGGATGTGGTCTAAGAAATACATCTCTGCTCTGATGGATTTTCATGACCACAAACTTGCCATTTCAGAAATTGAGTGGGGCCTCTTCTTTCAACTGCTAATCGTTCCCGATCTTCCCATTTCTGCCATTAGCACATATCTTCAGCCCGTATAGTATGTGTGCCTATATATAGAACTTTATGGTTGTTTTTTAGCTCCTTAATGTCAGTGAAATTAGTTTGTCAGAGATGTTTTTGGGATTTGAAGTGACTTGTGCTCGGTAGGACACGTGACAGGTGAGTGATGTAAATGTCCGTTTGAGTGATATATAAACGTCTAACAGCCGAACTATTTTCCCTGCAGGCCTTCCCTGGTGAATGAATTGTACAGTGTTATATTAACATTAAAGCATGGTCTTCAGCATGTTACCTATGAGGAATAACATGCTAAATATATGTACTTATCTTCATAGAGTATGAAAGAATGATTTTAATTTATGAACTGAAGATCTTCTAAGGCAGGGCATGCATTTTGACTGAGAGAGATACACTGTAAGATAAAAGAAAGTGGCAAAAGTATTTAGTTAGAGGTTGGGGTATTACTAAGAGGGACCATAGTAGGTATAAAGCACAGTGTATAAGCTCAGAACAGTATAAAAACATGGCACACTCGGGATTGGGGGAAGGACTAGATGAACCAGAGAGTGAGAGAAGGAAGTAAAACAAGAAGTGTACACTATTGCATAATTTTTCTGAAGAGTATCTCTGAGGCTTGATATGTGTTTTTCTACTTTGTGATTTGTTTACTCTTCTGTTCAGTGAATTTTGGGTGCCTAATATGTGCTGGGGATCTATTAGTTCCTGTTGTCAAGGAATTTATGTTTACAGTAGAGGGAGACAGACAACTAAAAAAATGTATAGTGCTATGAAGAAAAATAAAGCAGGGTGAAGGGGAAGGGACCAGTTCTGTGGCAGAGTATTCAGTGATGACCTCACGGCTAGGGTGAATTTAGAGGAGAAACTTGAAGTTGGGGAATGTGGTGGGCAGTTTTGAAAACTAGAAAGAAGGGCAACATGGCTGGAGTGGAGTAAGCCAGGGAAAGTGGTAGGAGATGAGGACAGAGCGCGACCTGGGGGACGGAGGAATATTGGGGTCACAGATGATATAACCAGGGTAAGGACTACAGCTGAGTCCTTACCTCCGTCTGAGTGAGATGGAAAGCTGGTGGAGGAGACTTCCATAGCATGTGGGATTAACCCCTTCTCTGCCAGGAGCCACCTGTATGTTCCAGTCTTGTTTTCCTCGTGTGTAAACAGAGGCTATTATCTTCTCCCGTTCACACAGAGATAAATGAGGTCATGTATATAAGGTCCTAAGGCAGTGGTTGAAGATACATAGTAGCTAATATTGTCACTAATTGTTATTATAAATATTAACAACAACCCAAGATGCCAGCAGAGTTTCTCCATTTCTTTCTTACACAAGTCACTGGGCTCACTTGAAAAAGTGGTCTGCACTGTTTCTCTTTATGTGTGTGGCTAAATACTCACCACCTGCCATTGTAGGCTTTGCCTGAGAATGCTCTGGTGGAGACATAGTTCGGGGATCTACAATGGAGACCAGATTCACTTCTGCTGGTGCTGGACACGCGATACTTTCTGTTACACCCTGGAAATGTGAAAAATACCCTGGCTAACAGGCAACGTTACTTTCCCTTTGGGAGGTAATCCAGAATATAATCAGATCTAGCCCCTGCCCTCGTGGCACTTGCATATCAAGAACTGTGTGCTCAATGTCTGGCACACAGAGGGTGCTCAATCCAAGTTTATGGAGTGAATGAATGAATGAATGAATGAACGAATCAGTGAACCTGCAACAGTGGACTATCACTCTATTTACTTAGCCTGTGAATGACCTTGACTCAATTTAAACTTTTGTTTCATTTATTTTTCCCCCTCCTTTATTATTTTGGGTTATTCTTGTTTATTACGTTAGAGTCCATAACTGGAAACTTAAACCTGCCTCTTAGAAATTGTTTAGTCTAACAATTCACTTCCCTACTTAAAATCCTCCAGTGAATCCCTATCACCATGAAGCCCAGATTCCTTAGCTTGCAGATAAGGCTGTCAAGTTAGGAGCCCTGCGTACCCGACTGGCCTCATCTCTTACTCTGCCCTCCTCAGAGGCTATGCTTCAGCCACACTGAACCGCCTGTACGTGCAGAAGGGACTGTACTCAGTGTGCCTTTGGCACCGTCATTTCCCAAGCCCTCTTTGCCCTCACTCACATCTTGGCAACCCTCAGCTTGAGCAGTCATCTCTTCTAAGGAGTCTTTGTGAGTTAGTTCTACCCTTTCTGCACCCGTAGCTCCCTGTACACATTTCCGCCCTGCTGCTTGTCATGTGGTGATTTAACGATTAGTTTATATTCCCCTGTCTTCCCATTTGGTGGTTTCCTAATGGGAAAGCTATGGATGTCTACTTTGTCTATTTAACAACTGCCAGTGTCTGATGGATACCAGCTCCTCAGTAAACATTTGAATGAAGGTTTGATATTGCAGTAGTCTACTATATTTCTTAAATTTGGGGGTTAATTTTAAGGCCCAAATCCATATGATACACTCCTTTGATTTTTCATTATTTTTTGTTCATTTGTTTGTCTTTTTTTAAAAAAAAATTAGTAAATGTGCCGTTATATCATCCCTTGCTTCCATACTCTCACATGGAGTCTCCAACTGGATGCTTACAAAGGCTTGAATAAATTGGAAATCTTTCTGGGAGCGGATTCTTTGAGGTTTAACTGTAGTATTACTAACCACCAGCAGATGTTTCTAAATTATTTGGCATAATTAGATAACAAATTCCACTTCATTAAACTGTTGTTCCTTTTCGTTTCAGCGGCACAAAGGAATCGCACATAAATTAGTTTGGTCTGTTCACGCTTTACCCTCACAGTAGGGAACATAATCAGATTGAATGGGAATTCAA
Source organism: Myotis myotis (assembly GCF_014108235.1). Taxonomy (NCBI): domain Eukaryota; kingdom Metazoa; phylum Chordata; class Mammalia; order Chiroptera; family Vespertilionidae; genus Myotis; species Myotis myotis. The sequence goes on from NW_023416390.1 coordinate 43,741,787, forward strand.
TATGAAAATGGCCAACTTAACCTCTTAGAGGTTTGAAAATAAAAACAATACAATCTTTCTCTCATAATAACAAATTTGTGTGATACATCAACATTCCTGTTAGTTTATTATGTTTATTAAGAGAGCAGATATAAATAACAGTTTAATCATTCATATTTTTAAATGGATAAAGGGAAATTTTTATCTGTTGCTTATTAATACCTCTCATTGTTCAAGAACGAATTTGAGGTGGTTTTCAAAAAGGTATAATTCAGAAGGATTAAAGCAATAAGCATGGGGATTCGTTTTTCTCTGTCTCGTACCATTAGTTTCACCCTCTCCTTTGGGTCATTTCCCTTCGGTTATCGTCATGCTTTCCTATGCTGAGTAAGAAAGCCTCTCCTCAACGTTGGCACCCTCTCAGCACCATCATGAGCTCTTGGTGGCCCTCCTCTTACCAGAGGTTTATTGAGTGAGCTGCCCACCTCTTCTTCCTGCGTGCCTGCTCTTTAACCCTGGTCTACACCATCTCATCCAGCCACTGTGCTTTATCATGCTTATTTATGAGGAATTTGGGAATGTCATTCAGCTCACGGGGAAAGAAAGGTAGGCAACTATGAAAGAAAAGAAGTGTTTTTGACACTTGTTAAAACCACAAGGAAGACTTCATTCAAGACTATTGCAAATGTCAGTGGTTTTTCAAGAATTGACCTCCCTTTCTCACTGGGGAATACTAGTATATGGGCTTTCAACAGTGAGCACCATGTGGATGGTTCCCAAGTCTCCCTCTTCGGCCTCGCCCTTCCACACCCTCCAAATCTCCATCAGGATTTCCTGCAGACACTTGGAACTCCATGTGTTCCCTGTCCTTAGCTTGTGTTTTACCACCCTCCCTTCCTTTGCCTCCAATATCCAGTCAGCGGCTAAGTAACTTGCAGCTTGGTCTTTGCAATAGCTTCCATGTCTTTCTTTGTATTTCCGACTCTTGTTCTACCTGTACTTTCAGTACTGCAATTGAAAACACCTGCCCTAACTGCCCCCCCCCCACCCTCTGCCCTGCCCCTGCCACCCATCCAAAAGGAAGCTTCTGAATTCTCTATCATTTTATCTGTAAATCTCCTGTGACGTCTGTCGGTATGTTCCTTTCACAGTAGTTATGTATCTTTATCATGTTTTTCTAGGCTGATGGTTTCTGTGAGGTAAGATTCATACGTTCTCATTTCTGTGTGCCTTACTGTTCTTGGTGCAGTGCTTCACATGGAGTAGGTACTCAAAAATATTTAAGTGAATAAAATAGTTCTCAAACCATAGTATTTCTGCAGTGTAACAGTTCCAAAGGCAGAAATAGAAAGCATTCTTTAATTTTTCTACAACTTTGTAATACTTTAACCAAGATAATAGTAGTCAACATATCTCAAATTTCTCATATATTGTTTTTATTGCCTAATAATACTATTTTCATTCTTTAAAGGAGGAGATACATATAGTCCTAAAATATCATTTACTTTGGGATTGATCGTTTTTGTCAGCTTGACTTTTTTCAAAATTTCCTGCTGAAATTCTGATTGGATTTTACTGCTTTATAGTAGGTAAAAGCCTTCTTGTCCTTCTTTCAACTTTCAAAGGCAAGGGGAAGGGACACTAATCAACATCTGCAAGCACAGGGTTTGTTAATCCAGGTTGATTGGCTGGTCCCTTTGCCAGGTGTCCAGTATTCACCTGGAAACAAACTTCTTGTGAGACCAAGCTAAAGATAAGGAAAATACGGGTATGTCCTTTATTGTCTGTACTCTGTTCTTTTAGACTTTTTCAGGCCATTAGCAGGGAGGTGGTGAAGGGAAGTCCTTCCTTGTTCAAGCTCACTTTCAGGCCTGGATGGCCTAGGCAAGTTCATAGGACATTTGCATATTACTCCTCAGTTTAAAAACTGTCTTAGTAAGTGTTTTTAAAGTTGCAGAATAGAAGTCACTAAGCAGTGGACCAAAGAGCTCATGCCAAAGATTGTTTTCCAGAATGTGCTGAAACTCCAAAAGAAAGATGAAGTCACTGGCTTATAGGACATTTCATGTGTTGCTAATAATACTTCATTTCACTGAGGAAAAAAAAAAAAGTATGAAACTGACTTCGCAACTCCTATAAGTTGTTTTTGGTGATACTAATTATTTAAGTATTTGGATAGCTTCCTATATAATAAAGAGCAAATATCCAAATGGTCGTCACGCCCTCATGCTGTCACACCGTAATGGCTTAGACCAGGGGTGGGCAAACTTTTTGACTCGAGGGCCACAATGGGTTCTTAAACTGGACCGGAGGGCCGGAACAAAAGCATGGATGGAGTGTTTGTGTGAACTAACGTAAATTCAAAGTAAACATCATTACATAAAAGGGTACGGTCTTTTTTTTCAATAGTTTTATTCATTTCAAACGGGCCGGACCCGGCCCGCGGGCCGTAGTTTGCCCACGACTGGCTTAGACATTCAACACTGGGGAGAGAGGAATGGGGACCAGCCAGGCTGTGGCCCGGGAGAGGGACAAGCCGCCTGCCCCATGGTCCCAGGCCCATGTGGCTGCGGCCCTGGGTGAAGCTGCCTGCCCACGGTCCCCTGCGGCTGTGGCCAGCCTGAGCGAAGCCGGCCCGGGTCCCGGGTTCCTGTGACCGGCCAGAGGAGGGGATCCTGGGGTCTCAGGTGCAGGGCGAGGCAGAGGCAGTTAGGGGCAATCAGGCCAGCAGGTGAACAGTCGGGGGTAATCAGGCAGGCAGGTGAGAGGTTAGGAGCCAATGGTTCCCGGATTGCGAAAGGCAGTCAGACATCCCCCGAGGGGTCCCGGATTGGACAGGGTGCAGACCAGGCTGAAGGACGCCCCCTCCCATGCACGAATTTCATGCACCAGGCCTCTTGTTTGTTAATATTCTCAGGTTTGGCCCTAGCCAGTTTGCCTGCGGACCAAAAGGTCCTGGGTTCAATCTGGTTAAGGGCATGTACCTTGGTTGCAGGCTCCTCCTCCGGCCCGAAGCTTGGTCAGGGCTTGTGCAGGAGGCAACCAATTGATGTGTTTCTCTTACATCGATGTTTCTTTCTGTCTTTTCCTCTCTCTTGCACTCTCCTTAAAAGTCAATGGAAAATATATCCTCGGGTGAGGATTAAAAAAAATATTCTCAGCCCTAGCTGGTTTGGCTTGGGTGGATAGAGCGTCAGCCTGCGGACTGAAAGGTCCCGGGTTCAATTCCGGCCAAGGGCACATGCCCAGGTTGCGGGCTCGATCCCCAGTGCGGGGGGGCGTGCAGGAGGCAGCCAATCAGTGATTCTCTCTCATCATTGATGTTTCTATCTCTCTCCCCCTCTTCCTTCCTCTCTGAAATCAATAAAAATATATTTAAAAAATATTCTCAGGTTTGGAGGTTATCTCATTATCTCTGTGTGAAAAATATGTAGTTACAGTTGAGGGCCATAAAAACACAAAGCACAACTCATGTCTTTTCCTCCTTCATCATTATGTTTAAAAGTTAACTAGAGACTCCAGGTTATATTCCTTGAATGTGAAATGATTCTCAACTTGTCAGTTCTCTCTTAGTTGAAGTTAAAAGGGTATTATTTCAAAAGTAGAAGAAAAAGGAACACAATGTATTAATAATACGCTACTAAAAAGGAAGGAGGAAACAAATGTGGCTATACACTGAGGACACTCGCAGGATACGTAGAAGCCTGTCATCCTGAATTTTCCAGACAGATGGCTCTGTAGTTCTCTGGAGAGACACAAGCCTCTGTACAGCACCTTCTCCCCTCATCTGCTGTTCTTAGGCCTCTCCAGACAGAGGAGCCCTTGCGCGCGCGCTCTCTCTCTCTCTCTCTCTCTCTCTCTCTCTCTCTCTCTCTCTCACTCACTCACACACACACACACACACACACACACCAGCTTTAGGAAGGCTGGGAGGAAAGGAGCAGTGATTGCACTCACAGGTCTCAGGACTTGTTCCTTTGGGGTGACAGTTCATTCAGCTCAAGCTAATCAAAACTTTTCTCTTTTCATCATATTTTTCAACTATAATAATTGGCCTTAGGGAAAATAGAAGCATTTGAAAATTTAAAAAGGAATTTTTGGAAAGTATTTTAATTTAATGAAAAGTTGATAAAAGTCTTAACAGAAAAGTCCAACATTTTCAGGTCTTATAATAAGCTATTTTCCATTACCAGGGGAAGAAGGAAAATTAATGTATGTTAAGTGTATCAATATTAGAAGATTTGCAAAAAAAAAAAATCTGTCCCAAGGTGACATCCATAGATAAGCTGGTTGTAGACAGGTTCTAATTGGAGAGAGCAAGCATAAAATGTTTTAAGTTAATCTAAAAATTTAGATGATTTGCAAAAAAAAAAATCTGTCCCAAGGTAGGTTTTTTCATTTAAAATAAATATGCAGTTCTAGTATGTTGCTTACATATATATTTTAGCTGCATAACTAGAAGACAGGGTACAATTTTAAAAATTTAAACAGAAGGTTTATGGAAATACAATTAAAATGCATTTAACTAATAATCCCTAGATTTAGAGACCAAGAATTTATAATAGGTAAATTTTTAAAAATATATTTTATTGATTCTTTACAGAGAGGAAGGGAGAGGGATAGAGAGTTAGAAACATCGATGAGAGAGGAACATCGATCAGCTGCCTCCTGCACATTCCCCACTGGGTATGTGCCCGCAACCAAGGTACATGCCCTTGACCGGAATCGAACCTGGGACCCCTGAGTCCGCAGGCCGACGCTCCATCCACTGAGCCAAACCGGTTAGGGCAATATAATAGGTAAATTTTAACTAATTTTTTTATTGAAAAAAATGCAGCAGCTTTAAATAATAATAAATATCATTAAGAAGCACTTTTTCAAACTTACGATTTTAAAGCCAGACTTAGAATTGGTAATATAAACTGAAATGAAATCTGCCATTTTAAACTCTCAAGTTCTGTTTTTCAAATCTATTTTTAAAAATTACATCTGCCTGCCCTGGCCGGTTTGGCTCAGTGTATAGAGCGTCGGTCTGCAGACTCAAGGGTCCCGTATTCAATTCTGGTCAAGGACACATGCCCTGATTGTGGCTCCATTCCCAGTAGGGTGTGTGTGTGGGTGTGGGGGCAGCCAATCAATGATTCCCTCTCATCATTGATGTTTCTATCTCTCTCTTCCTCCCCCTTCCTCTCTAAAATAATTTTTTTTAAAATTACATCTATCTAAAACTTTTTCCTAATTATAAAAATACATTGTTAATGCCGAAAACTTGGATGAACTGGTACATTTAACACTGTATTTATTATTACTTCATATAGTCTTTTTTAAAGAACTCAAATCAAAGATGAAGTTTAATAGGCTTCACATTTTATTTTCTAGTACCTTATTATAAAAAGATTCCTTCAGAAAGCTGCTATAGAAAAATTGTCGTATTGTTACCAGGTAACTAAATGCAAGATGGTAGTTATGTTGTAAATAATCACTTTTAAAACTCTAATAATAATAAAAAAAATCATTAGTAACACTAGCAAAATTATTAAAATAGATGTGGGAGATTATAGAAATTTAAAATGCCATCAGATCTTAACCAACTTATACTTGGCCACAGTAATGTTCTCCCTCATCTCCCCCCAATTATTTAGTCTTTATTCCCTCCCATAAAGTGAATGTCAAACCATATCTTCCTCGTTCTTTCAATTTGTGGTAGGCTTGGGTTTTCCCTTACAAAGCAGAAAGTTTTCTCAAAGTTCTGTATCTCAGAACATAGATTTTAAAAGATGAATATTCTGTAAACTTCAGTAGGCGTTGCTGCATCATCAGCCAGTAGCAGAATTGGGACTAAGAACCCATAGGTAGAGGATTGGGGAAGTATCCTCAAGCAGTTAGCATTGCTCCCTGACATTGGAAGACATGAGCTTGGTTGCTGTTATGAACGCGCCCTCCTCCCCCCCCCCCCCAAAAAAAAAAAAAAGGTTCCAGGAGAAATAACCCTGAAGAAAAAATCAGGGAAGTTAGAAAGAAAAAAAATATAAACCAAAGGCCGAAACTTGGATGCCTACAATGAGCAGATAAGTAACGTAGACAATAGGGAATGTTGAGGAATTTCCTAATTTTAAATGTTGGTAATTATTTGGGGCCTTAAAAAGCACCCTGTGGGCCAAAGAAAATACACCTTTTGGCTGGCAGCTCCAGGCTACTATGTGCATTTAGAGTATTAATATTCTTCAATATTATAAGAAAAATAAAATAATGCTATTTCTGAATAGGTTTTTCATATTTATATGCTATGTACCTTAACCACTAACTCAAAACTTTTTCTTATAAGAGGTGCACACAGACACACACACACACAGACACACACATCTATGGATGTATGTACTTACTAGTTCCACTGAATTTTAGAGTTCTTGATGAATTTTTTTTAGTTTTTATAAACAGGAAAAGGCCTCTATTTTACAAGGCAATATTCTATGACTGCTACTCTACAAAGTTAGGAGAATTATTCTAACTTCTTCTCCACTGAGTAGATGCTTTTTAAACTCCTTTGGTGTTTTTCTCTCCAGTTTAGCTCCTGAGGATGTCATAAAGATCAAATGTGGTGGTTTGGCTGTAAATGTTTCCAGTGCTTTAGGAGAAGGATCGTACCTCACATCCACAACTGCACTTCATTACATCTATTGGTGTTTGGCCCCTGGAAAACTAACCTTTGGTGAACACTTTGATTTAAATTAAAGTAACATTTTGAATATTGAGACTATCATATTGAGTATTTATAATGGCTTAGCTCTGGAACTTCACTGAGCAGAGTGAAAACATTTCCTAGGGAATCCACAAGATGGCGCTTCTAACCTGTTTCCTCTTCTTCCCTTAGCTTAAGAAAATGTGGTAATTTGAGAAGAAACATCTAAATATTTATGTATCTTAAATAATATTAAAGTTTACATTTCCAGAAAGCTTGACTCCTTAAAATTGATGAGGTTCTGTTTAACATTTTGAACAGTGTTCATTTTTAGTATAGGAGCTGAGAGTCTTTATTGAACATTTTAAGGTTATTTTGAAAGGACAGGAATTTGTTTAATACTAAGGACTGCCTGCATTCATTCCATTTGCCTTCAAACACTTACTTTAAAAGAATATATATGATTTATGAACATGTGGTCTATATGCATAGTTTCAGTACATCTTAAAATGTTGACATTTATAAGGTCCCAGTGATTAGTAATTATTCTAAAGTAATTGTTATGTTTTCTATTTAAAAACATAATCTTTAGTTATGAATGTGATTTAATAAGTGGAACAGTAATGAAGGGCAACTAGAACTTACCTAGTCATAACACAGAATGCATTAGGCTTCCTTTTTACCCCTGGCTATTTAGTGTTTAATTAATACTGTTTTACATGTGTACTCTGTACCTTAGCACTGTTGTTTGTGAAGGAAATTATATGGAAAGTAGGTTGAGATTGATAAGGGAAGTTTTATATTTGTTTATGGTTTTGTGAAATCCTCATAATTTCAGTGAAAAGAGCTATATTCATAAAAGACTGAAACAAAAAATATATCCAGTAAAATTTAGAGCAAATTAGGTTGAGGTCTATAGCATTCTGTAGGTCAGATTTTTCTCAGCCTCATGATAAAGGTGGTCAAGCAATAGAATCAAAGACATATAATCGAATAAAAAGAGTAAAAGAAACCTTCTCTTGAAAAGTAAGTCAGACTTGAAATTTCTAAATTGAAGCTTATAACCCAACATTTTAGATGGATGTGAAAGCAGTCATTTTTTCCCACCATTCTTTATGAAGGGTTGTGAATAAAAAATCTATTATATATGAAGACAGAGTCACCAAAGGTGTCTTTTATAGTATGGACTGGCTGCTGAGTTTGAATAATACGTGTGTCCTATGGGAAGGTTGCACATTGAAACGATCCCCTTGTTAGCTTGCCCTTCCCGACATCCAGGGTTTAGTGTTTGGTTTCAGGTTGCCATAATGTTCATCATACCATTTTGCACAGGATCTCCTTTAAAAGGCTTATAAAACAATCTCTTTAAAGCTCGATAATTTTCATTAAATTTATGTAAACATTGAATGTAAGCTAAATTAGTTTCTGAGCTAAGACCTTTCTGGAGAAACATCCGCCAAAGAAATGTAACATGGCAGCAGATGGGGATGTACACTGGCATCTTTGCTCCGAGATCTTAGGATTTTATTTTTAAAGGACCTTGATTGTTTTTCCATTGGTAAATGAAAAGTATGGTTTCAAGTGGGCCAATTTTCAGGTCCCCCCCGCCCCCGGGAATTAAATTCTGAAAATGAGGTGTTCTTTGTAGGTCTCTTCCTTCACATCTTTAGAAAATGTAGGCATGTATGTCAAGGAAAGAATTTGTCTTTTCAATTGGTTGACTGATTGAATGCATGAGTTCTAAAGCTTGATACATTTTACTCATTTCTTCTTCTCTCTCTAATTGTGGCATGTTAAATTTGTGGGGGGTCCTCCCTGAGATTTCTTGGCCCATGACAAGCACTATTTGAGACAGTCATTGTGCCCTACTTACGCCTGATCAGTAGAACTACTGACATTATACTAAGAACAGTGGAACTGTAAGGGGCCATATTTATTTATTCCCCAAGGGATTTTTCTTTTCATTTTTAAATTGTAACACACAGAAAAAAAACAAAACCCACCACGATGCATAGCCTATTTGAGTAAAATACACAAATAAGTAAATAAGTAAAATACAGAAGTCATTAGCTTAATGAATTATTACAAAATGAACACGCCTTTGTGTGTCACTACTAGTCACACCAAGAAATAGAACATTGCTAGTATCCTAGATAGCCTTCTTTGGAACCCCTTCTAATCTCTTATGCTTTTCTGTCTCCCCGAAGTTTATCACTATCCTGACTTCTCACTCGATAGCTTAATTTTTCCTATTTTTTTTTAAAAGTCCCTCCCCCCTTTTAGTAGTGGTGATGAAATGCTTTTTTACAGTAGAGCAAGCCTGTCAAACTCAAAGGCTAACACGAGCCAAATAAATGAGGCATGCAGCCCACTGGACGTGAGTTTGACATGTTTGCTCTAGTTGCATCCAGTTCTATTAAGTCATATCACTTTACCTTTATTTTTGAGCATTTCTTTGTTGCTGGGAAAACATTTGAGACTAGCATATTTGCATTAGGTAAAAGTAAACCAGTTATTTAAGTTTATGAGAAAACTGAATTTGACCTAATTATCAAATTGTAAAAATTTGAACTGTAAATTTGAACTGTAAAAATTCATTTATTTTTATTATGAGAATATAAGAATTTAAAAAACCTTACTACAAATAACTAATTCTCTCGTATAGACTGATAAAGTTACATGGAAATCACTGTCATTTCTCTGTGCTTGATGTTGGTTTGAATCAGATAAACCTTTTTTAATTTTCTAATGAATGACCTTTTGTTTTCCAATCTGTGGTTTTCAGCATCCTTGAGGGCATTCTAACAATGTTAGTACAGTAAAGCATGCAGCTAGTATTTTCAACAGAATGCTTGTTCACAGCTGCATGACATAAATCACTCAGTGGCTTTTGAATAACAAATAATGTTCTTATTAGAAAGCAGCATCAAGTTTGGAGTTAAACAAAACAAGACTCCCTAGTATTTAAAAAAAACATTATCTACCTTTTCATTTTGGTGAGCTTATTGGATGACACCATTTCATGTGTTAAGTATGTTGGGCATTGACACAGCTTTCTGAGTCCTGAAGTAGAATTGGGGGAAAAATAAGTGATATTTATTAAATAAGGACATTTTAGACAATTCTGTAAAGTTTTTTACCTATGGTCAACTGAGGTCCAAAATTTTTAAATGGAAAATTTCAGAAATACATAATTCCTAAGTTTCAAATTGTGCATTGGTCTGAGTGGCGCGAGGAAATCTCTTGTTGTCTCACTCCCTCCCACCTGGGACATGGATCCTGTCTTTGTCCAGAATATCCACACTGTATACTCTCCCCACCCCCATTAGTCACTTAGTAGCTAAGTTATCAGATCAATGTGTTCAAGTAACCCTTATTTTACTTGTATTACAGTATATTGTTGTAATTATTCTATTTTATAATTAATTGTTGTTGTTAGTCTCTTACTGTACCTAATTTATACATTAAACTTCATCATAAGTATGTATATTTAGGAAAAATCACAGTGTATGTTTGGGTTTGATACTACCTCCAGTTTCAGGCATTCACTGGGGGTCTTGAAATGTATCCCCCATGGATAAAGGGGAGCTACTGTACCTTGAGAAACTTCTAAGTATACTGTTTACATGATAGTCCTCACTTCCCATTAGAGCTCGTAGGAATTTATTGAGTTCTAACTGAGTTTGTATAAGAGTTCTCTTGTACTGCTGTAAATTTTACATTTCTTCATAAAGCTTTAACCAATAACTTTTTGCAATGGGCCCCTTGATTTTTTCTTAATATGGTTTTATTGATTTCAGAGAGAAAAAGGGAGAAGGAGAGAAAGAGATAGAAAAATCAATGATGAGAGAGAATCATTGATTGGCTGCCTCCTGCATGCCTAAACTGGAGATCGAGCCCACAACCTGGGCATGTGCCTTGACTGGGAATTGAATCTGTGACCTCCTGGTTCTTGGGTCAGTGCTCAACCACTGAGCCACACCGGCCAGGCGCCCATGCTTGATTTTATATATTATGTATATATATGGAATTGTCATACACACGCACACACCTGTTGCCATATATAATTGTCATGTGCATGGGTACTGAAATTATAACAGATTAAGGTTGACTGGAATCAAATTGCACAACATGGGCTCCACATCAAATAACACTTTAAAAAAATATTTTTTATTGATTTCAGAAAGAAAGGGAGAGGGAGAGCAAGATAGAAACATCAATGATGAGAGGGAATCATTGATCAGCTGCCTCCTACACGTCCCACATTGGGGATCAAGCCCACAACCCAGGCATGTGCCCTGACTGGGAATTGAACTGTGACCTCCTAGTTCAGTGATGGCGAACCCATGACACGCGTGTCAGAGGTGACATGTGAACTCATTTTTTTGGTTGATTTTTCTTTGTTAAATGGCATTTAAATATATAAAATAAATATCAAAAATATAAATCTTTGTTTTACTATGGTTGCAAATATCAAAAAATTTCTATATGCGACATGGCACCAGAGTTAAGTTAGGGTTTTTCAAAATGCTGACACGCCGAGCTCAAAAGGTTCGCCATCACTGTCCTAGTTCATAGGCCAACACTTAACCACTGAGCCATACCAGCCAGGCCAAATGACACCTTTTATCACACTGTTTGCTATTCATGCAATAGAAAATGCTCAGTAGCCCTGGCCAGTTTCCTCAGTGGTTAGAGCGTGGCCCTGCCCACCAAGGGCCATGGGTTTGTGTGCTACCTCGGTTGTAGTTTCCCCAGCCCCAGTAGAGGCATGTGCGGAGGCAATCAATCAATGCGTCTCTCGTCTGGATGTTTATCTCTTTCTCTTTCCCCCTCCTCCCTCCCTTCCACTCTCTTTAGGAATCATTGGAAAAAATATCCTGGGGTGAGGATTAAAAATAAATAAAAGAAAATGCTCAGTAGCTTAGGAAATGCTCATTGCAGATTGACAAAAAGGAATGTTATTCTGTAATGGCTTAGGCCAGGGGTGGGCAACCCCTGGCACGCGTGCCAAAGATGGCACGCCAGTAACTTTTGCTGGCACACGAAACCCTCTCGTAACCTTCCATTTACATTTTTTTTCTTAATATCGACTTTTTTATTTTCCAGATAAATTCAGTGTAGGTGCATCTTAGATAAATAATTTTACATAACAAGTTATCTTAAAGACCATAGACATGGATTGACGAGAGAGGGGAAGAGCAATTTCTATGCCTCTGCCTTAACTCTCCCTGCCTTCCTAGATCCGACCAGTGGTTTGGTTTCATCCACATATGCTTGTGAATCTTTGTTCTCAGTGATGAATTTTGTTAAGTCTCGTGATAGGAGTAGCCTGACGGATGAAAGTAGTAGCTCGTGCATATCTCTGAAGATCATGAAATATAAGCCTGATGTAAAATCTCTGTCATCAGTGATGCAGCAGCAAAAGTCCCACTGATAATATCAAACGGAGTCATAAAGTTTTCTGTCGGACTATCAGTGTACATGTATACATTAAAAAATAAATGTATTTTTCATCATCATATACTGTGTTTTTGTCGCTCGAATGAATTTTATTATTTCTTCAAGTTTCTTCACATACGTACACCTTAAGAGATATCAAGTAGGCGTAACATGTTCTCAAAAAATTAGGGTTGGCACGCAGAAGAATTTTGAGTCAGAGATTTTGCTGGTTTTGGCACGCACTCACAAAAAGGTTGCCCACCCCCTGGCTTAGGCTATGGCATCTTACTTGTTCTGAATACTGTCTATGAAAATCTTACTAGTGATATCTACATTTCTTTCTATAGAAATTTCCTGAATATCAGGTACCTCAAGAATCAAGTTTAAAAAAAAACTTTTTTTTTTGCTAATAACAACAGCTAATCCATTTGCTCATTGACTCCCCAAGGTCAGACTCAACAATTAGTAAGTTTTAGTAGAGTCAGATTTCCAAACCTCCAGAGCCCACACTTGTGGCCACTACCCTGCACAGCAAAGCGAGTAGCACAAAGTGAGGCCAGTCCTCCTGGTCAGCACTGAAACACACCAGCCAGGCAGCCGGTACGTAATTCCTCTTCTTCCTCGGTACCCAGGGGTGATCACTCAGGTATCTTTGTTCTTTTGCTTGTTTGATGTGTTCATAGAAATATCCCAGAACGTTGTTTCAGTCATTCGTTTTTCCAACCCCGATGGATATATTGTCATCCTCTGTTCCAGGTTTCTGCCCTTCCTAAGAAAGTTGTGTTTTGTGACTGGGCCTTGAGCAGCCTAAGTTGATCCTTGCTGTCGTGCAAGAAAACCACAGTGCTCTGTGCGATTTAAAACACGAGTAACTGTGTTTCATGTACATGCTTTCTGTTTTATGATCTAGCAAAGTGTTGAGTCACTGTAGTTCCGTACACCATATGTTGAAGCACAGGCTGTGCAGGAAGGAGGCATGATGATTAGACAGCAGCCCACTCAACTCTGAATACCAGTGAGCATAGTCGTCGTCCAGCATTCTCTTTCTGACCTTAGACTCTCACTTTGATGACCTCATGTAGAAGAATTTGTGGCTCTGACCAGTTTGGCTGAGTGGATAGAGCATTGGCCTGTGGACTAAAAGGTCCCAGGTTCGATTCCGGTCCAGGGCATGTACCTTGGTTGAGAGCACATCCCCAGTAGGGAGTGTGCAGGAGGCAGCAGAATCGATGTTTCTAACTCTCTATCCCTCTCCCTTCCTCTCTGTAAAAAATCAATAAAATATATTTTTTAAAAAAAAGAAAAAAAGAATTTGTGGGTGAGGAACGAAAGGGTTCCAAGGCAAAACATAGCATCAGGATAATCCTGTATCATGAATGAAGCTATGAAAGCCCTCATGGTTTTCTTTTTATATTCACTGACATTATATGAAGGTAGAAGACTAGAGAAAGAAAATTTTTGTATACTAGGAACTATTCAGGATCTTCATCCAAAATTTCCAGAATATGTTTATAAATTCATTTTTTCTCATTGCTGCAGATATTATGCATAGTAAAGGGTTATATTTTTCTATTTCTGGTCTTCTGTACACATAGCTGAGTCAGAATTTTTCAAAACTTCTCTGTGATAGGGTTATTTCTCACAGTCTCAACATTGAACATATGACACGTAGGAAAACACTAGCCTGCCTTTGTGGCCTCCTGCCCTTTTAATAGAGACTGTGCCAAGGTTTCCCTTTACTTTCCTCGCCCTAATTCCCATTGTGTGTCTGAATACGGCATTGCTAAAACTGTGACTGCTGCTCTGCCGCCCACGTGGCCTGCGTTTTTCCTTCCTGATCCTAGATCACTCATTTTGTAATCATCCCTAAGTGATTCATGGTTTAGAGTAAGTGGAAAATTTCAAGATTGCAGGAAGTATATTTGCATATTCTAGCAGGAATTTTTTTTTTTTTTTTTTTTTTTATTGATTAAAGTATTACAAAGGGTATTACATATGTGTCCATTTTATCCCCCCGCCCTAGACAGTCCCCTAGCCTCCCCTATCCCCCCATGTCTTATGTCCACTGGTTATGCTTCTATGCATGCATACAAGTCCTTTAGTTGATCTCTTACCCCCCTACCTCCTGCCCCGCAACCCTCCCCGGCCTTCCTGCTGCAGTTTGACAATCTGTTTGAGGCAGCTCTGCCTCTGTATCTATTATTGTTCAAAAGTTTATAATGGTCTCTATTATACATGAATGAGTGAGATCATGTGGTATTTTTCCTTCATCGACTGGCTTATTTCACTTAGCATAATGCTCTCCAGTTCCATCCATGACGTTGCAAATGGTAAGAGTTCCTTCCTTTTTAGAGCAGCATAGTATTCCATCGTGTAGATGTACCACAGTTTTCTAATCCATTCATCTACTGATGGGCACTTAGGCTGTTTCCACATCTTAGCTATGGTGAATTGTGCTGCTATGAACATAGGGGTGCATATATCCTTTCTGATTGGTGTTTCTGGTTTCTTGGGATATATTCCTAGAAGTGGGATCACAGGGTCAAATGGGAGTTCCATTTGTAGTTTTTTGAGGAAACTCCATACTGTCTTCCATAGTGGCTGCACCAGTCTGCATTCCCACCAGCAGTGCACAAGTGTTCCTTTTTCTCCACATCCTCTCCAGCACTTGTCGTTTGTTGATTTGTTGATGATAGCCAGTCTGACAGGTGTGAGATGGTACCTCATTGTTGTTTTGATTTGCATCTCTCGGATGATTAGTGACTTTGAGCATGTTTTCATATGTCTCTTGGCTTTCTGAATGTCCTCTTTTGAAAGGTGTCTATTTAGGTCCTTTGCCCATTTTTTGATTGGATTGTTTATCTTCCTTTTGTTAAGTTGTATGAGTTCCCTATAAATTTTGGAGATTAGGCCCTTATCGGATATGACATTGGCAAATATGTTTTCCCACACAGTGGGTTTTCTCGTTGTTTTGTTGATGGTTTCTTTTGCTGTGCAGAAGCTTTTTATTTTGATGTAGTCCCATTTGTTCATTTTCTCTTTAGTTTCAAGTGCCCTAGGAGCTGTATCAGTGAAGAAATTGCTTCGGCATATGTCTGAGATTTTGTTGCCTTTGGATTCTTCTAGAATTTTTATAGTTTCCTGTCGTACATTTAAGTCCTTTATCCATTTTGAGTTTATTTTTGTGTATGGTGTAAGTTGGTGGTCTAGTTTCATTTTCTTGCATATATCTGTCCAATTTTCCCAGCACCATTTATTGAAGAGACTATCTTGGCTCCATTGTATGTTCTTGCCTCCTTTGTCAAATATTAATTGAGCATATTGGTTCGGGCCGATTTCTGGGCTCTCTATTCTATTCCATTGATCTATATGCCTATTCTTGTGCCAGTACCAGGCAGTTTTGAGAACAGTGGCTTTGTAATACATCTTGATATCTGGTATTGAGATCCCACCTACTTTGGTCTTTTTCAGGATTGCTGCAGCTATTCGAGGTCTTTTTTTATTCCAGATGAATTTTTGGAGAGTTCGTTCTAGATCTCTGAAGTATGCCGTTGGTATTTTAATGGGAAGTGCGTTGAATTTATAGATTGCTTTGGGTAGTATGGACATTTTAATGATGTTGATTCTACCAATCCATGAACACGGTATGTTCTTCCATCTGTTTATGTCTTCCTCTATATCTTTTTTCAACGTCCTGTAGTTTTCTGAGTAGAGGTCTTTTACCTCTTTAGTTAAGTTTATTCCTAGGTAGCTTAATTTTTTTGGTGCGATGGTAAACGGGATTGTTTTTATAATCTCTCTTTCTGAAAGTTCACTATTGGTGTATAGAAATGCCTCGGATTTCTTGGGGTTAATTTTGTATCCTGCTACATTGCCAAATTCATGTATTAAGTCCAGTAGCTTTTTGATGGAGTCTCTAGGGTTTTGTATGTATAATATCATGTCGTCTCTAGCAGGAATTTTAACTTAGGAAAATTTGAAGTTGGGAAGGGATCACTGTCCTTGACCTTTGGGCATGGGAACCAGAGAATAGCCTAAACATTTCATTAAAGATTATACTCAAGCTTGAGCTGGAAACCAACAGTAGCAAAACAATTTTAATAGCATCATCAATGAGCCTCACCATAAGGATATCAGCTGGTTTCTACTATCCTTGGGTCTTAAAGCTGAAGAGATATCTCAGGATTTTTGCCCATTTTTCAGTCTAATAAAAGTTGTTCTTGAATAATTTGTCTATGAAATAAACATCTACGTTCTGCACCTGAGAAGTTGTCCTGGCCTTCTTCTGCTCGCACGGACCTCCTTAGAGTAGATGGTCTTTCTTCAATCCCCAACTCATTTGGCTTTAGATGGGGTTGGACAAAAGTAGGTTTACAGTTGTTTGCATGGAAAAGAATACATTAATGAATAAATAATAATATAAGAATAAACTTGTGTGTTTCACATACTCACAACTGTAAACCTACTTTTGTCCACCCTGTGTTGGCTCCTTATTGTTTTGACATTTTTAAATGTAGTCACCTGGCTTTGCACTTCTTTGCCTTGTTTCTAACCTACATGCTTTCGTTATATGTCAGTAGTGGTTAGGAGGGTAAGATTTGGAGTCAGTTGATTTCCACTCAAGTACTGCTGTGACTTTGAACACATGCCTTGATCTCTCTTAAGTACTAGTTTTCTCATCTGTAAAATGGTGATGGTAATAATACCAGCTTTTTAAGGGTGTTGTGAGGCATGAATGAAATAACTATAAAAACAACAAGAGGTCAGCACATTGTAAGTGCTCAGTGCAACAGAATTTATTGCTGTCTACTAGTTATTGTTTTAGCTGGTGGTTCTCAAAGTTTTGAATCTCAGAACCCATTTACACTCTTAGACATTGGGAACCTAAGGAGAATATGTTTATGTGGGTTATATGTATTTAAAAATAAAATTAAATTATTAAAAAATTATCAATTGGTTTAAAAATAACAATAATAAACCCATTACATGCTAGCATAAGTAAATTTTATGAAAATAAGTACCTTTTTACAGTAGTGAAGAGATTGGCATTTAAAACAAATTTTTTATAAACTCTTTAATGTCCAGCTTAAAGAAGAAAACGCCTGTCTTCAATCATCTGTTATTATATATTGCTCTGATTGGAGTATATGAAGAAAATCTGGCCTGCCTGCTGATACGTAGTTGGAAAAGAGGGACGTATTTTAATAATCTTTTAAAATAGTTGTGGATATTCTTTGATGCTACATTAAAACTTGGTAAGCAGTGGTTTCTCACAGGTCAGTTGCAACGTCGATTCTGAAACCATATCAGAGGACATTTCGTACTACTACATTAAAATCCATTGGTCTGTCTTATACTTTGACTGGATCTTTTACCCATACATGATTTTGTACTGTCATGCATTTTTCATTTTTAAAATATTAATTTATTGAGTTATGCAAATTTTCCAAATGTTAACACATTTCATTATACAACATTTTAACAAATCACATTCTTTACTATTACTATCAATCTCATTGGAAATGTCCTTAAAGCTCATGGTGATGGATACAGGTTTCCCCAAATTCTAATTTTCACTTGAGAACTTGAATTTTATGACTGGCAATAATTATTATCAGTTATTTTCCTTGACATGATAAGCACACTTTGTTCATTTTCAAGAAAATATCTACTAAATACCAAGTCTGAGTAGTCGTCGTTTGTCAGTCATTCTTTGGCGTGAAATGGTGTTTATGAAATTGCAGCTAGTCCCACTGACAACTCGGGTCTCACGCTTTTCCTCACGTCACACTGCAGGGTGCAGCAGATAGCCCAGCGGTTCTCAACCTGTGGGTCGCGGCCCCTTTGGGGGTCGAACGACCCTTTCACAGGGGTCGCCTAAGACCATCGGAAAACACATATATAATTACATATTGTTTTTGTGATTCATCACTATGCTTTAATTATGTTCAATTTGTAACAATGAAAATACATCCTGCATATCAGATATTTACATTTTGATTCATAACAGTAACAAAATTACAGTTATGAAGTAGCAACGAAAATAATTTTATGGTTGGGGGTCACCACAACATGAGGAACTGTATTGAAGGGTCGCGGCATTAGGAAGGTTGAGAAGCACTGAGATAGCCTAATGCACACTTCCCATTTTGTCGCACTGAATATTAAAGAGGCATGTATTCAAGGGTCAGGACTTGATGACAAGAATACTTTTAAAACGGTTTCATCAAAGACATTCTAAGTGAAGTGGCGTTTTCCCTTTAAACCTTGAGTGCGTGGTGGTGAAGAATATGATGACTCTAATACAGTTGGTGCCACTGCATTGCTCTGTGCCGAAGCACCCGCAGGCTCCCCCACCACAGCTTTGCACCACCAGTGCAAACGTCAACACAGTGAAAAAGGCAAATGACTCCTTAGAATAATCATGGAAATAGTTTTGAACTTGATCCTTGGAAAGAGTCCCAGGATCCACAAGCCACACAGTTGCCATTCTTGGCATTAAGGATGTAGCAGTGTGAAAAGCAGACGACAAAATCCCTGCCCTCATGCAGTGTACATTCTAGTGGGAAGAGACAAAATTAACAACATAAGTTGGTAAAATGTTAGGATTTTAGATAGTGACAAGTGCTAAAGAACAAAACTACAATAACTACTCATGAGGACAGAGGGAATATGAATTGTTAGGGAAGGCCTCACTGAAAAGGTGATTTTTAATTTAAATTTTTAATTACATTTGACATTCAATATTATATTCGTTTTAGGTTTACAGTGAAGTGGTAGACATATACTAGTATATAATGTATGAAGTGACCCCTGCAATAAGTCTAGTATCCACTTGGCACCGTACAGTTATTACAATACTAGAGGCCCGGTGCACAAAATTTGTGCACGGGTAGAGTCCCTAGGCCTGGCTGGCGATCAGGGCTGATTGGGGCCTTCTGGCTGCCAGCTGGGGCCTCCCTTCCCCAGCTGCCGGCTGCCAGCCAGGGCCTTCCTTCGTTCCGCGCCGCCCCCTGGTGGTCAGTGCACATCATAGCGGTCGATCAAACATGCTGTCTCCCGGTCGAATTCCTGAGGGGACACTTTGTACATTAGCCTTTTATATATATAGATTATTGACTATATTCTCTATGCTGTACTTTACATCCCTGTGACTATTTCATAATTACTAATTTGTACTTCTTAATCCCTTCACCTTTTTCACCCATTTCCCCAACCCCCCACCCATCTGGTAACTACTAGTTTGGAGAAAGTGACTTTTTTTTTTTTTAAATATACTGGGTTTTTTTAAAAATATATTTTATTGATTTCTTACAGAGAGGAAGGGAGAGGGATAGAGAGTTAGAAACATCGATGAGAGAAACATCGATCAGCTGCCTCCTGCACACTCCCCACCGGGGATGTGCCCGCAACCAAGGTACATGCCCTTGACCGGAATCGAACCTGGGACCCTTGAGTCTGCAGGCTGACGCTCTATCCACTGAGCCAAACCGGTTAGGGCAGAAAGTGACTTTTGAGTAAAGAACTGAAGGAGGGGAGGGAGCAATCACAGAGATACCTGGGGAAGAATATTCCAGTCCAAGGGAACAGCCAGGTGGAAGTGTTTCTCATTATTTGATGAACGGCAAGGAGATGGAAGAGAGTGGAGAAGAATGGGTGTGTGGGAGAGCAGTAGGGGATGAGCTTCGCAGAGTGAGGACAGGTCATCTCAGGTCCTGTCGGTCAGCACTTCTGAAAAACCAGGTGCATACACATCACCGAAGAACCTTTGACTGTGCAGATTCTGATTCTCAGATGGGAGTTCGGTCCTGCAATTTACATTTCTAACAAATTGCCAGTTGATGTCAATATTGTGGTCCCTTTTGAATAGCAATATTATAGGCAGTTGTAGAGTTTGGCTTTTATTCTGAGTGACACAGGGAGCCATTGGAGAGGATGTAGCAGAAGAGTGTCATGTTCTGACTTATGTTTGAACATGATCAGCCATAAATATTAATAGCATATTAGGTCTATAATTCCTTGTCCAAAACCCTGGGTAGCAGATGTGTGTTACAATTCAGAATATTTCAGATTTTAGAAAGGTAATATATTTCTCATATGTAGAGTATATTTTATAACACCCCAGTAGTCTGAGACATCACTCTAATCACACATTAATATTTCTGCAATGAAACAAATGAACAGTTACACTCTGGGATAAAGCGAGTCTGTAAACATTCTCACATTCGTTCAGGTGAGCTTTCTGCTATCAAATGAGTTATAAAGAATTTAAAAATACTTTCAGGTTTAGGTCAGACCAGATTTTGCTGCAAAATGAATTATAAAAGTACTTTCACTTTGTAAAGCATTTGGGTTTTAAAATTAAGGAAAGGTGGGCCTTCGTTACTATTATACTTGCAGTTAGCTGCTCCTCATGTCCCCAGACTGAAGTTCTTTCAGACAGATAAGTCCCTTACCATGTGCATTTTAGGCCGTGTCGAATGCGGCTGTCAGTGAGAGAGACCACAACCCCAGTTCTTTTGTGCCCTGGGCTCTGCTTTCAAAGGAGGAAAATAGGTACCTATCAATTTGGAACACAAGCTCTCATTTCCAGAGAGTTTTTGCATCTTGGCAGCCTATACTGTCATGTGTGCAGTCAAAGCACAGTTAATTAAAACATGCTGAGCATTTTGTTATACCTTGGGACAGTTAGCATGTGCTTAGAATTATCCAACTGTGCTCATTTGTGGTTGATACAGTATTACTTCTCTGACTCTGCTTTCTTCCCTACAGCTGTGAGCTGCCTTATTCCACATTTGGCTCCACATTTTATAATCTAAAGCAAACTTCTCTGTGTTCTTCAGAATCCACTTTTGTTTTTAAAAGTGACGGATTGGTTTTCCCAGAAAAGTCCAGTTTAAAACAAGTGCTTTAGGAAATTATCATGCTAAGATGAAGAATGTTGTGATCTTTCCCATCTCAGTTATCTGTGATGTCAAAGTACAGTTATCCGCCGGGATTGGTTCCAGGATCCTCCCCGCCCCTGCAGATGCCAAAATCTGGGGATGCTCAATTTCCTTGTGTAAAATGGCATAAGATTTGCATATAACCGGTGCACATCCTCCCATATACTTTAAATCATCTCTAGATTATAATGTAACACAGTGTAAATGCTATGTAAATAGTGGTTACACTGTATTGTTTAGGGAGTAATGACAAGAAAAAAGCCTGGACATGGTTAGTGCAGAGCAACTATCTTAGGCCTAACTACATAGTACATGTCAGCAGCAATAACATTTAAAAGATAGTCTAGATCCACAATTGGTTGAATCCACAGATGCAGAGCCCACAGATACACAGAGCCAATGATATTAGTAAAAGGAGCATTCTCTCTCTTTCCCCCAGAGAGTTTCATTTAAGAGTTAGTATATCCTATTTTCTAGGCATCTGTCCTTGCGATAAAGCTTGAAAACACTGATGTAAGGCAAGACTTTAAAAGGTTGCTGTTTTCATGCTTGCTGACAAAATGGTATAAGTACTTTCATCATTGGGAAATCCCAACTATTCTGTGAATATGTGTCAAAAATAATGTGCATTCTAATAAACATATTCTGTTGCATGCTCCTAAGCCTGAGAATGTGGTGACAGATCCCTTTGCCAAGGGCAAGGATCCAAGTGAATCACTGCTACAAAACTGTGTTAATGTTTGGGAGATTCATGGATTAGGAATAATTTCTCCCAGAGGATGAATAATAACAAGGAGAAAAACACTGTTTGCAACTTTTCCTTTAAGAAAAGAACAAGGAGGTACGATATACACTCACTGTGTCTACTGAAGGAGGTGAGGGCACTGCTAACAACTGAGTTATAGTTTTTAAGTAATTGAGTAGGAAGATCCCCAATAAAAGTATTGTTTTAGTTGATTATTTTTCCAGAACTCACATTTGTAAAAAATAAAAGTTTCATCTGGTTTCATATTTTATATCTATAACTTTAAGTGCTCTGGATGATAAAAAGTCTGAATTGCTGGATTTGGAAAAAGTGTCCATCAGATATGTTATTTTTTGTGTGTGCGCGCTGGGGGAGGTCCTGATCAGCAGTGGCCGCCGGGGCTGCTGGGGCCCGGAGAGCGAGGCAGGGCCTGACTGGCAACTTGACGTGGGCGGCGCTGCGCGATTTCAAATTGCACACTCGACTCCTAGTAATATTATAAATATGTATGGTGCCAGTTGGGTACTGGAAATATCAGAGAGAACATTTTGAAAAGTATATGATTGTCTAACCCCTATGCTGTACACCTGAAGCTAATACAAAATTATATTGAATGTAAACTATAATTAAGAAAATTAAAAAATATATTTTTTAAGAAAAGAAAAGAAAGAGTAGGTTGGAAAATGGCAACCCTTACCTTTGAATAGAGTTGAATGACCAAGTTCCTGTGTATAGCTTTTTGTTTCTAAGAGTACAGTGAAAAGATTTGAGTAAGCAGAAGGATTTTGTTTGTGTAGTCTGCTTGCTGGGTCTGCCAAGTTGGTTAAAGGAAACATTGCTTAGGTCTTTAATAAAGGCCAAGCTTGAGTTTTAAAAAGGAGAGGTTTCCAAGTTTGGTTCACGTTACATTTAGGAGACTTTTTTGGTCCAAGCTGTGGGTCTGTGGCGAATAGTTGAGCACTGCATTTGCAAAATATTTGTTTTTGGAGATCTTTGAAGGAGTTACATGTGAGCACTGTAGATGCACAGCCTCAGAAGTTTTCCCCATATACTAACCGTTCTGGGTCATTATTCTCCAAAGAATAAAAACAATTATCTTTGGTTTTAAAAATAGTTTATTTCTGTCAGAATTGTATCATGACACATCAGTTTTCAACTTGGAACAATTTTAAATGACTTTGTTTCATCCAAGGATGAATTTTACTGACCTGATTTGGCCATGACTTTGCAGAGTGAATTTTAATTATTTTAGTTGAAATGCTTTCCACGTTTGGATCATTTTCTAGGAAAGAAGTTTAGTCAGGATATGAGGCATCTAGAAACCTAGCAAAGCTGTTTTTAATTGTTTCATCCTCACTTTAGCATTGTATATGTTATTATGAGCATTTGATTTTATTTTTTTTGCTGTGAATTTTTATTTTCCAAGCAATATATTTCTTTTAGAGTAAAAAGTCAGTTTGTTTTCTTTGTGACTCTTTCAAATATTAACAATAGTAATTGTTTGGTACTTATAAATTTTATGCTCTTGTTCTTTTAACGGATTACTCTGTAGTAAAATAGAGTTTTGTGGTCACAAGCATCTCATTATTTTGGCATGCCAGATTCCGTACAGAAACAGAAAAGCAACAGATGGGGCTTAATCATTAACGCCTTGCATTTCCTGAGTAAAGCAGGACAGGGAAGCTCTTGACAGTTGGTTGGAAGGTGAGTCTTCATTTGAAGGGAAGAAATGCTTTTTCTGTCAATAAGTGCCATTCTTTTTACTGAAATAAAAATGATTAATTTTCAAATCAGAGGCGATCTGAAACGAACATGCTATAAAACATTGATCACATACTTTGTTAGTGTTCTGGGTCTAAACCACATTTAAAATATAACCTAGGCTTTTTTGAAAAAATCTGTCACAGTGTTAAAAAGTTATAAAAGCCTTTTTGGTTTTAGCCTAAAACAATAGCTTAAATTTAAGATTCTAGTCTTTTCTAGAATGAACTATTTATTTTTTTAAATGTAAAGTTAAGCAGGTTTAAACTCTACCAGAATATTGTTCTAAACCAAAAAACTTATAAGACATAACCATATAGTGATACACAAGACTATGAAAACAAGAAGCTTCTTTTGTTTTCAAAGGTCAGTCATTTTCAGTGACATCCATAGACAAGCTGGTTGTAGACAGGTTCTAATTGGAGAGAGCAGGCATAAAATGTTTTAAGTTAATCTAAAAATTCAGAACATTAGGATATTTATACATACATTTAATCTTGTCAGTTAATAATAGAACACTTTGAGTACCACCTCCCAAATAGTCTTAATATTATAAATTTTATCATATACTAGCAAAGAGATTATCCTAGGTATGTTTTATTAATGTTTTTAAAATTATTACCTAATGGTATAGATAAATATCTTGAGATTTTTAATACTTAAAGGAAAAATGAATGTCCTAAAAATATTAATATTTAGACATAAAAGCAGCACAAAAGGAAATTATAGGCAAAAACTTTAACACCAAATCTTGCTTAAAATCTGTAACTTTGGGTTTATAAAAGGAAGAAAAATTAGAATCATTTTTTATAAAAACAAAATAGGTTAAAGTAAGATTCCTTTGACTCACAATTTTAGCAATTAACCAAAAGTGAGAGAAAATTTAAGAAACTGTTCTCTTTTCCATAATGAATGCTTGCCATTCAGCAGATTCGGTTAGAACAGGGAGAAGAGGTAAATGAAGAGGGAATTCAAAGACTTTAGAACGAGCATGTCAAACTCAAAGGCTAACACGGGCCAAATAAATGAGGCATGTGGCCCGTGGGCCGCGAGTTTGACATGCTTGCTTTGGAAAAAGATGGTACTTTATGATGTGTACATTTGCCACAAAGTTGTAGTTGATGTCTAAGCCCTCAGGCTGGAAATACGATTTCTCTGGTAGTCTATTCACTTTAAGAGCCAGTCAGAATAATTATAACTTCCTGTGGGGTTTGTTAAGTGAGATTTTTCATGTTTCCTCTTCTTATACATAGCTAATATACACCAAGCATGTCAAACTCAAAGGCTAACAGGCCAAATAAACGAGGCATGTGGCCCGCAGGCCGTGAGTTTGACCTGCTTGATGTACACCTTTTGTTTTTAATAGTTTTTTCTTCTTAGCACAAATATAATACATTCATTGTATAATTTTTAAAATCTGCATAGATATATAAGAAAAATATAGATGATACATAATTTAATCATCACAACAAATCTGTGTTGCTCCTGTTCCCATTTTAGAAATTTCTATTACATTTTATAAAGAAAGGTTCGTGTTCCTCTAAGAAAACCCTGTCTAGGACTAGATACGTAATTCCCCAGAGACAGGACTATGTCCTTTTCACTCACCTTCACCAAAGTCAAAGCAATCTGCAGGAGGCCCTCCGTGCTCATAGGAACAGGGTTTGCACAGAGTTTGCAAGGAGTTAGGGCCAATTACAGAGTTAGAGGGCCAGTCCCAAGACTTCCCTCACTTCTGACAGCAACTGCAAATTGGAGGGGTTTCCCCCAAAGCAGCCTCAGTTTTGATAATTTGCTAAAAGAACTCACAGACTTCACTAAGCGCTATTACACTGACAGTCATGATTTATTACAGGGAAAGAAAGGTTGCAGACTGAGACCAGCCAAAGGAAGAAGCGTGTAAGGCAGGGTCCAGGAGAAGTACAAAACTTGAAGCCTTCCTTGTTCTTTCTCCATGAAGTCAGGTGTATATTCTGACTACACGGATGTGTGACAATACTCATGGAGTATTTTATCTTTTTTAAATTAAATTTATTGGGGTGACATTGATTAATAAATTTATATAAGTTTCAGGGTAAAAACTATGAAGGGATTAAGCAAAAAAATCCTTATAGACAAACAATAGTATGGTGATTATCAGAGGGAAAGGGCTGTGGGGGGAGGTAGGAGACGGTAAAGGGGAGATAAATGGTGATGGAAGGAGACTTAACTTGGGGTGGTGAGCACACAAGGCAATATACAGATGATGTGTTATAGAATTGTACACATGGAGTATTTCAATCCATAGAAGCTCTCCCAAGCCTTGAGTTCAGAGTTTTTATTGGGACTTTATTATGTATTCATGGTTGATTGATTGCCCAAGTCGACTGGTACCATGTGATACAAAGCCCCACTGGTTGCTCTCTGGATAGCGTGAGGCGCACAGGCAAATAAAATTACCTCTTAGGAGCTGAGGGTAAAACCAGACTTCTTGGGGTAAGGTGAAATTCTTTACTCCAGCCCCAGCCTGGTCGAGTGCCCTTCCCATTCCTGGCCACGCATGTTGTCTTCTACATGGTGGGTTAGGAGGTGCCTGGTCACTGCAGCTTATACTGTTTGGACTCTGGAAAGGAAGCTGAGATGCACATGGAATATAGACAATTGCCAAGGGAGTGAATGTGCATTCTGTTAATCACTGAACCAGTTTAGGATAGCATTCATGTCACGAGTGAAATCATAAAATGACTTGAATGCTCACATACAATTTTTTAGTATTAAAAATATACAATTGACTTTAATAAAATTTACTTAAGACAAATCTCAATATAATGAAACCCCCAAAGACACACACACACACACACACACACACACATACACACACACACACACTCTGCATTAAGGCCATATTTCATCCTAACTTTAGGTCATTACTAAGCAGATTTACCTGAGGTGGCAGTTTTCTTAAGTAATTGCTCTTTTATATGTAGTTAATCCTCATTATTCATGCTTCTGTATTTGCAAATTTGCTAGCTTTTATTTGTAATTCTTAGATAAACAGCTGTGACATTTTCGTGTTCATTTGCCAATGATCGCATAGTGGCAAAATGTTTGAGTTGCATGATCTGCATATTCCCAGCTGAGGTCAAACAAGGTGGCCCTCTGCCTTCTTTGTTTTAACTCTTACACTGTAAACAAGTGTCCTCTTCATAGTCTATTTAATGTATCATTTTTTGCATTTTATGGGTTTTTTTATTGGTGATTTTGCTGTTCAAAATGGTCCCCAAGCATAGTGTCAAAGTGCTGTCTGTGATGTATCATATGGAGAAAACACACGTGTTAGATAAGCTTCATTGAGGCATGAGTTATAACGTTGGCTGTGAGTTCAGTGTTAATCAACAGTATATACTAAAATATATATATATATATTTAAAATATATTTTTATTGATTTCAGAGAGGAAGGGAGAGAGAGAGAGAGAAACATCAGTGATGAGAGAGAATCACTGATCGGCTGCCTCTTGCATGCCCCCTTCTGGGGATCGAGCCCGCAACCTGGGCATGTGCCCCTGACCGGAATTGAACCTGAGACCTTTTAGTCCTCAGGCCAATGCTTTATCTTCTGAGCCAAACCGGCTAGGGCACTAAATATATATTTTTAAATGGAAACACACAGAATATGAAGTAATATATTGTTTGGTTGATGAAAATATGGCCAGAGGCATGCAGGAACCTGACCTTATGTTTCTCCTAGGAGCAGTGGTTCAGTATTTAGGCATTCAGTGCCTGAGGTGACTTTATAGAATATAACTACTGTGAATAATAAGAGTCAACTGCATTTGCTGCATTACTTTATTCCTTATTCATTTATTCAAGTAATATTTTATTTGTTCTCTAAGAATACATATTTGAACACTTCTACTGGGTGCCAAGCAACTTCTACATGACTTAACTTTCCCTTTTGTGTTCTTATGCCCAGTATTAGTAGTCTTGCTGTAGTCCAGTGACTCCAAGTATTTGTGTGGTTTATAATTGCACATTGTACATGAAGTGTCAGATTGCATTTAAAGATTGGGAGTTAGGGGCTGAATGTTTTGAGACTATGAACATTTTTACTTTAGCTACATACGCTAGCTTCAGACTTCTCAAGAAACTTTCTAGGGATTGTCTTGCCTTCTTAAAGATCAGATTTGTTAGCATGAAATTTCTTAATGGGTTCATGTCCGATGCTAGCAGAGCCACACCTTCCCACACCAAAATGCTGCTACTGGGGCTTGCAGGCAGAACGTATGACCAGCAGTATTAAACCTCAGTGATGCTTTACTGATGAGAAGCCAGACCAAACTGATTCTCCTTCTCCTTCTCTGAGTCCCCCATCTCTCCCACATATTTGTATTTGCATCTCTTTCTACTGCCTCTTCACACGGTCTCCTACATCTGTACTCAAACAGAGGGAGGGGAAATGGACTTGAAGAGCAGATGTTCACCTTATGGTCTTTGTGGCTCCCTGGATACATTCTCTTCCATTGAAGTGTTTCTCATTTCCTGTCTTTGATTGTTCAGGATGCATGAGGACTAAGATCTGTACCTGACTGCTCTTCTCTCCTGATGTTAGGAAAACCAGTTATACTGGAATCCCCCAAATGTGATGGGGGGATATTTGGAAGTACAGTTCTGACTACCTGTAAGAAATAAGTGCCAGCAGTAAAAATCTTGATATTTTTGTGATAAGTAGTTAAATAAGTATAGTGACTTTCTTTGAACATCTTTGAAACTGTACTCCAAGAAAATGAGGACCAAGACTAAAAAAAACAACACCTTTGAATATGCCTAGCAGAATGTGTAGGACAAATAGGCCTCAACAAATATATATTAAATTAATTAATGATTAAAATATTTCATTTAAAATATAAATGTTTGGTAATATTAATTTGATATTTATTCTTTTCAGATACAGATGAATATAGACCTCCTGTTTGGAAATCTTACTGTAAGTATACTAATAATTTTAAATTGGGTGGATTATAGTGCTCTATAAGTAATATAAAAATACTAGGATCATTAGATATGAAGTCATTCCATTTTGTACCTGTTATTGAAAAATTAATTCACAACAGGATTTTGAAATGGCAGAAGTAATTGTGGGGAAGTAGGAGTGTTTCTACAGCCTGTACATGGTTTGCACGTGTGGAACGCATCTCATCCTTCTGAGCCTGCACAGAATTCCATATCATGGAACCTGGGACTGCTTGTTGACAATGGCTGATAAACTAATGCAAGGAGAAGCTAGCTAAGAATTCACGCCGTTTAATTATTTATTCTCAGATTTTGATTCTTTAGAGGAAGAAGGACTCTATTAATGATGTTAAATCAGGAAGCTATCTTGACAAAAAGAATGGATAAAAAGTGGCAAAAGAAAAGCAGTCTTTCTTTTTCTTTTTTAGAAATTGTCTCCCCAATATAAAAGAGGCATTTGAGTTCTGTATTGCTCTCTAAACTTTGCATTAGAATAAAAATTTCTTCAAGGCTAGGTTCTTAGTCTTTTATTTTCTCTTATTTCCTAGAAAATACTGTTTCATCAAGTAAAAGTTATTTTTAAAAAGTAGAAATAAGGTTAAATATAATCAACGTAGTTTTTAAAAAATCCATGAATGCACTATTGCAAAAACCAGTACTATAAGCTTTTGTTTATTGTCAGTAGAGTTGAATAAGCAGCCTAAGAAACCTTTCCTTTAAATATAGATTATTAACATCTTGTCGATGTTGAGTTATTCTAACTTTTGATATTGGTATATTTCTGAAATTTGCTGACTGAAGGAGCAGCAATTCAGTTTCTTATTGGTTTTATATTCCCAGAACAATGGAGAGTTTTATTTTAATAGGTTGTTACTTTGGGCTAATTATAGTAAGCATAATATGAACAATTTCTGAAATATTGCCATACATGCATTTTCCCCTACCCCTGCTGGTGTCTTTGGTTTCTGGAGAGTGTAGAATGTATAAAAATGACTAATGTTCTTTAATCTCCTAAAGATTTTGTCTCATAATCTCATTGGCAGAAGCTTATTTAAAATTATTTTCTGCAACTTTTGGTTTTCAATTTATCTTTGTTTCCTTGTTTTGACTTGTGCCTTACACATTTTTTTATGTAAGAGCATTTATGTAGCCTCGGACTGGTATTGAGTCGTGGTGGTGATTTTGTTCCCCCTAAAGAATATTGACTACTCTGTGTAGTATATGCACTGTGTATTTTTTTCTATCTTCTTATGTCCTACCATAGCCACCATTTGTCTTTAAAAATGGCATATTTCTTTTTTGGGGGTTAAGAATACTGCTACTGAATTTTACAGGTTTTTTTTAGTGACTTCAATGCCTGGGCTTCCCCCTCCATCATTTTAATAGTAGAAAAAGGGAAGAAATTATTAGAGTAGACTTTATCTCCTGGCCATCAAATGAAAAAACTTCATTCCATTTCAAGGAAATGTTATGATTAAACTGTGTTAAAGCCAAGTGGAAAAGCCCATTTTAAAAATAGGTCAGACCTATATATATTTATATATATTTATACATATATATACGTATATCTATCTATCTATCTATCTTTTTTTTAAAATATATTTTATTGATTTTTTACAGAGAGGAAGGGAGAGGGATAGAGAGTCAGAAACATTGATGAGAGAGAAACATCGATCAGCTGCCTCCTGCACACCCCCCATTGGGGATGTGCCCACAACCAAGGCACATGCCCCTGACCGGAATCGAACCCGGGACCTTTCAGTCCACAGGCCGACGCTCTATCCGCTGAGCCAAACCGGTTACGGCTATATCTATCTATCTTGGTTAGAGTTGATAATTGACAATAAATTCCACGACAGTATTCGGCACTGACAAACCATAATGCATTCATCATTTGGGATGTGAATTAAATTTTTGTAATTAAAAAAAAGTCTCAAAATGTTAATAAAATCTAAATGGATTAGATTTTTAAAAAATGAGTTATGTCAGTCAATGTTAGCAAAGCAGAAACTATTCAAAGTGTTCTGGTTGTTAAGTTCTAGTCTGTATTACCTTTGTAAAACCAAAGGGTTCAGTTAAATCTTAATGTCAGAAGTTGCAACTTGGTTTTTTGTTTTTTTTTGTTTTTTTTTTATTACTTTCTGTCTTTAGCACAATGGGGTTTGTATAGCTCTTCACAGTGAGATTCTCTAAGAAACATTTTTACTGTGATTTTGTAAGAAACTTATTTTACCTATGCCTGTTCCACTTCCCAGTGTGGTTTAGTTAAGCTTGTGAAAATGTAATTTTAAAGCCTTACAAATACAAACCAATGGGAAAATAGAATTAGCAAGAAGTCTAAGTTGATGATTCTCCTTAAAAAAAAAAAATACAGTTTTATTGCTTATTGATAGGTATTGCTTGAATTAAACCAGGGACCTAACATGCAAAAAATGGGGCAAGCGAGCCAAGTGGGGACTGTGAGAACGTAGAGCATGAATGGCCTGTCTGTAGCGAGAGGCCCATCGTTAGCGTTCCTTTACTGTGGTCATTCACCCAAAACTCTAAAGAGAAGCTGGAATTCTCTTTTGCTTTATTGTTGGAGTTAAAGCTCTTAATTTTTAAGTGTTAAAAATAAATTTAAGCCAGATGCATGTGAGCTGATTTTGACTTCAAGTTACCAACTTGTGATCTTGGAACTTCATTAAAAATGTATTGCTTCTAGGTATTGAGAAATTCACTAGTAAGTATTTAAGCATTGAAGTTCTAAGGTGATTGAAAAATGTTAAGTACTTTAATCATGTATCTCCTCATTTAATAATTTAGCTATTAATTTTTGGTGAATCAGTTAATGATTATACAATTTAAATTTCAGCTGATTCCAGTTTAAATTACCCCCAAATTTTAAATTTAAAAGGGCCTGAATTAGTCTTTATTACTGTGTACAGTTTTTAAGTGCTTCTTTTGATACGTGTCTCCTGAATTCAAATTCATGTTATATTCAGTTATACAGTATCCAAATAAATAACATATTTATTTAAAATGAGTCTTAAGGATAGACTAACCATAGGTAGCAAATGAGGAGGTATTTGTCTAAAACTTGCTTTTCTCCATGAATGGAGCTATACCCTTTAAAACTAATAAAAATGAAGATTGAGATTCTAACGTGCCAATATTGTCACTCCTGTTTTTTCATACTGGCTCATGCTAATGCTTGGTTACTGAATAGGTAAATATTACCAGTGATAACCAGATACTACAGTATTCGTTTGTTGAGTTAAAAATCAATGCTTTACTTTGTCCTTCTTGACTACTGCTCAAGTCTCATAAGTGAGTTTTCATAGGTGGCAGTACTTTCCAAAGCATTTTTTTTTACAAAGGAAAACAACTGATCTTTTGAGAATTACTGATCAAAACAGAACTGTGAACTGAATTTTCACATCTAAGAGTTATAGTTACCAGTGTGGAGGAACGGGCCTGAAGAGTCCTCCCTCTTTGGCCAATCATGTTTTGGCTTCTCTCAGGAGGATGGCGACTTAGAAATATCTGGGTGACGCGCATGTACACGTCTATCAGGGCCAGGCAGGTCTGGCTCCAGCGCTCGCTCTTCCCTTCGCCACCTCAGAATTCCTCCCTTCATATCATCTTTTTAACCCACAAAAATTTATTCACAGGAGTATTTTTGAAGAAGGAACTCACACAGTGAAGTATGGGCACCCCAAACTGTTTTAAGGTGCTGTCTTTCTTAGGGGTTTTTGCAACCAGGAAGAAAAGGCACAAGAATACATTTCCATGAGTAGAATTTCAGTCATTACTAACGAGGAGGGGCTTTGTTTATGTTTTGATTTTTAAACAGTAAAGCTGTGTCTTCTCTGTGCCTTTTCAGTGATAGCATTACCGTGGTCTGTTTGGGTGATGAACTCAAGATGCATTCTGGTGATCAAATAGTACTCCAAAGAAGTTTTGGTATTACTGTCAGTCACCTACAGACAGTCATAACTAATCTTTGTTGAGTGTTTACTTTGTGTCAAGGACTGTTTTGTCTAACATATAGTAAGTTATTTAATCCTTTCAGTATTCTGTGAAGTAGAAACTATTTTTATCCCCTTTTACAAATGAGGAAAACTGAAGCACAGAATGCAGTGTTAGTGGCAGAGCCGTGTTCAGGCAACCCCCAGATGGCCTGGTCCAGGAGTTCACATTCTTAGACACAATGTTATATCGCCTTCACATAGCAATACAGGACAGTGGTATGTGTCTGTTCTCAGTATATATATTGTATGTAATAGACACTCATACATACATGTAGTCTAGTCATATGCGTGTGTATATATAGTCTAATTGTATATACTTATATATGTTTCTGTATATGAATCAATTCAATCAGAGGTGAAGCATATATAATTGAAATCTGAGTCTTTATTATCTGACAATACCAGATGTCTGAGTAGTGTAATGTTATGGTGACAAAATCTGTATGTATTTAAATACAACATTAACTTCAATTGAATATGATTATATATGTTGAAATCAAAAATAAATTCCTTTCAAGTGATAAATTTAAACATATATAAACACTTTCTCTAATAACCACACATTCTATTCATTCTTTTTTTTTAATTTCAAATAAAAAAAGCCAAGACAGTCTAGATCATGGTATTGGTATAATTCTCACTGATCCATTGTTAAATACTCTAAAAAATTATTCTCTCTTTGGCAAATTATTTCAGTGCCCGATTTATTTATTTATTTATTTGCTTCATTTGCCCAAATTGAATAAGTGGCAGTAACTTTGGCTCAGAAATTTTGTTTAAAGGGAGATTATAAAAAAATAAAAATTTTAAAAAAAGTATGGGAGATTATATTTGAAGAGAGAGGTTTGCATAAAAATAGGAGAGAAAAATGGCATATCTAGCCTTTAAATTCTAGTTTTAATTTCAAGTTTGATATTTAATAATGTACTTAAAAATACATAACCATTATTGGTTTGTATCAGAGAAAAGCTTTAAGTAATGCAGTCACACACACCAAAAAAAAAAAAATGGGGAAAATAAATGATTCAGATTATGGAGAGCAGACCCAGGTATCCAGTACTGATTTGTTACAAGGCAGAAAGACAGTTTTGTGTTTGTTCCTGAGCTTTCCCTAAATTCAGTCAAGTTTACTTTATTTGCTTTGTTTATAAAAAGTAGGACTGTACCACAGTTTACTTGTGAACATAAAAAAGCAGTTTGAGATTCCTAAAATAGTCAGAAGTTATGCATAAGAGAAATGACATCTTTCACTTTCTTCCTTGTAGTGTACCAGCTGCAACAGGAGGCTCCCCACCCTAGAAGAGTCACCTGTACTAATGAGGTGGGTGTAATGAAACTGTTACAATGAAATGTTTTTCATTTATTTGTTTCCCAGACTTTGACCTTCTTCATCGGCTTGGTTATTTGTGGGATTAACCACTTACAGTAGTTGGCACCATAGCATTGCAACTTGAATGCATTTTTCTTAACATTCTTTTCACTTGAAATAACTGTCACTGTTTAAGGGACGGTCTGGGAACACAGTATAGAATATGACAGTATAGTTGTCAGTGATGTTAATCTTTTTTGTTCCTACATTCTTCTTCCACTTTTTGTTTTATTCTTTGCTTTTAAAACAGTTTGAAGGCATTATGGAAGTATTATTAATTTTTCCATTAAAAAGATGTAAGTCATGATGTAAAAAATAAGCAAAGACATAGTTCACAAAAAAATAGGACATATGACAATATATAGGAAAAGATGTTCAATTTCATTAATAATAGAAATGCAAATTAAAATACATAGACCATTGTCGCCTTTCAGAATAGCAGAAGTTCAAAAGCTTAGAGCAGTGGTTCTCAACCTTCTGGCCCTTTAAATACAGTTCCTCATGTTGTGACCCAACCATAAAATTATTTTCGTTGCTACTTCATAACTGTAATGTTGCTACTGTTATGAATCGTAATGTAAATATCTGCTATGCAGGATGGTCTTAGGCAACCCCTGTGAAAGGGTCGTTCAACCGCCAAAGGGGTCGCGACCCACAGGTTGAGAACCGCTGGCTTAGAGTATACTTGGTTGGTAAGCATGTAAGGACACAGACACTTATATATTGCTAATGGGAATGTGCCATGCTACAATTCTATGAGAATTTTGTAATGTCTAACAAAATAAACTTCACTTAACCTTTGAACTAGTCCAAGTTATAGGGATTTACCCTGATGAATTACCTATACAAATATGGAATAACATATGCTAAAGTTTTTAGTGTAGGACTGTTTATAGTAGAGTATTAGAAAAAAACCCTAAATGTCTATAAGGAAGATTTCTATGAGATGATATGAAATGATATAAAATGCATATACAGTATAGTAAGTATGGTCCCTTTTTAGTAATAAAGAAAATAACTCTGCCTGTGTTGCTCAATGGTTGTGCATCAACCTATGAACCAGGAGGTCACGGTTCAATTCCCAGTCAGAGCATATGCCTGGGTAGCAGGCTTGATCTCCAGTGGAGCATGCAGGAGGCAGCCAATCAATGATTCTCTCTCATCACTCTAGCTTCTATATCTCCCTCTCTCTTCCTCTCTGAAATCAATAAAAGAAAAGAAAAAAATAAAGGTTATTTTTGCAAAAGAGAAACACAGAAAGGATTAGCAAGAGATTGGTAAAGTGTTTATCCATAAGGAGTGGCCGAGGAGCAGTGTTGAGGGTGTACGGATGGGAGTGAGACTTCTCTGAGGACGTGTTTTTATATAACCATTATTATAACCATTCAAAAGTTGTGACTTTTGAACTATGCAAATGTTTCACATATTCAAGCAACAGATTTAAATAAAAATGGTAAGATGATCAGAACTGAACATACAGTAAATGAACCTACGCTTCCAGAACATTTCTTAAATGAACCAGGCAAATACTCTTTTTCAGTCTACCCCGGTACAGATTCCTTAGGATCTTTTCTGCTGGGCCTTTCTCTATCTCATAGCCAGCACAAGCTGCCATGAAAGGCTAGGGAAGATTAGCTGGTGAGGTTATGGCCCCAGTGGGGAACAAAGGGGCAAAATTATGTCGAGATGTTAACAGCAGGGGAATGTGGAGTAACCAGGAAGGAAAGTCACAGTCTCTTCTGACATATTGTGGCATTAAGGTCTTAGATGTTTTATTTTACTTTTTGGATAAAGTGATGTAAATATTTTTTCAGATTTTTAAAGTCCTAGAAATAAAAGATAATTTAGTTCAACTCTTTTTACATATAAAGTGTTTTGTAGATAAGAAACAGGCCTGAGAGTCAGTTAGTCTGCTGGTAGAACTGGAACTCCAGACTCTGATTTTTCTTTTGCTTAATATTTGCTTTAATTTGTCACTTACACAAAATGTTGAGTAATGTTTTGAACATTTGCATTATCACAAGTATCTTTCTTTTTTATTTTTCCAATAGGTAGAAAACAGACCAAAATATTATGGAAGAGAGTAAGTATGGATTATCAGAAAACATTTTATAGATTGGAATATGTAAGAGAGATGATTAAATGGGTGCTTTTAGTAAAAATGAAGGAGGTATTCAAGTTTGGATGAGTGAAATTATTTTTCTGATTATAAATGTAATTATTCTAATTGGTGAAGAAAGTAGCATGGGGAAATGTATGCAAGAATGTTAAAATAAAGCCATGTAAGTAAATAAATAGTTCTAGATGTATATGAGGGAAACATTTATATTTGTGTGTACATGTATATATTAAGCATATAGATATATACACACATGTGTGTGTTGGGATATGGGTTGTTTAGTCTATATTTATACTTTTCTTTATTTTTTAATTTTCTTCTAAAATTTCTATAAGTAAATATATGCCACCTAGAAATAACTGTTGGCAGTTTGAAGTATTACCTTCTAAAGATCTATTTTTCTAATTGATTTTACAAAATGGAGATATACTTACAATTTTTGTAGCCTGATTTTTTCATTTAATATTAATAATGAACATTTTTCTGTTTTATGAAAAATGTTATAAATCAGGCAGTCAGACATCCCTCTTGCAATCTGGGACTGCTGGCTCCTAACTGCTCACCTGCCTGCCTGCCTGATCGCCCCTAACTGCCTCTGCCTGCCTGCCTGATTGCCCCTAACCTTTCTGCTTGCCTACCTGATTGCCCCTAACCTCTCTGCCGACTGTCGGTTTAGGCCCAATCCTTGTGGGATATCCCCCAAGGGGTCCCCGATTGGAGAGGGTGCAGGCTAGGCTGAGGGACACTAGTTAAAATATATTATTACAAATTATTCCAAAATCAAGAAATTGTTGTTTTGTTTTACTAGTAAAAACTGCAAAGTTTTAGTGCAGCGATAACTCAGTTCTGTTATTTTGAGTTACTAAAAGGACATAATGTACTTTGTAATTTGTAAATCCCATATGAATGTAAGGTGATTTTATATCTTTAATATTAATCATCAGTCACCATTGGCATATTTTTTTCAGTGTTTTAGCTCTGAGTGTTATAGATGAATCTGTGTTTGTGTAAAGAGTGTGTTTCTTCTTCTTCCTTTTTTCTCTGTTAATCAAAAATAGGTTTTAGCAGGGAGTGAAAGCAAGTATTACAGTTCATTGCTTTTGGCTTGAGAACCAGTGATGCAGATTATGCACATTATTGGACAATCATGCCAATTAAGGGCAACCCAGGGTCCTGGAAAATTGCCAACATAGACTCTGAGCCAAAATTTCGAGAAATGTTATTAGTTTGAAGAAAGGAAATGGGACACATTTCTGTATATTTTTCATCATGTCCATATGGTCAGACCGGCTACATAAGAAGGGCATGTTTTCTCAAGAGAGGTGGTTGGTCTTCCTTTGGATGGATGTGGAATTTGATTTTGTGATTAAATGGATTGGGTAGTGACTTTGGTTCTGTTTTTATCACCACAGAGAAGCTGGCCAGGGGCCAGGCCCAGGGAAACACAAGCATAGTTAAACTCGGTTGAGTTTATAATCCCCTTTGATTTTATGGCAGTACTTGGTCTAGAAAACAACAGGGAAAGGTGGGGGTTTTGTTTTGTCCTGTTTCATTGAGAAAGGCGGAAGACATGCCGTTTCTGAAATGACTTTGTTTCTCAGGTTCCACGGCAGGATCTCCCGGGAAGCTGCCGACCAGCTCCTGAGTGTGGCTGAGGGGAGCTACCTCATCCGGGAGAGCCAGCGCCAGCCAGGAACCTACACTTTGGCTTTAAGGTTGGTCGAGGACCTGTAATTATAACTATGCTTCATTTAAAGCCCTCTTAATAGAAGGCTTTAAATTTTAAAAGCATCCAGCACTAATTGAATTGGTTCTTGTTTTCTTGGGGCCTAATTACCATTTTAATAGCTTTGAGGCCCTTAAAAAATTCCTCATGAATGGTAGCACTCACTAATTAAGGATTGAAGAACTTTTAAAGCATTTTTATTGTAGCTCTAGCTTTCTTGCATTTCATCGTGGGTTCTCTCCCATCTGTCCTGCTGTGTCAGCTCCTTCTATTTCTTGAATGAGAAAAGGAACTAAGAGGAAAGGTCTTTGTAACTCATAAAATTAAAGCCAGTGTCATTTCTCTTAGCTTGGCTTCTGGCTGAAGCAGATTTTCTTGGGAGCTTTTGGCTCTTTCCTATCAGCTGAACTTTTTCAGCATTTCAGCTGTTTTTAGCTTACAGTACTGTGCCCAGAAACAAACATTTCCATTAACTCTGCAATACAGGGTTATAATATAACTAGAGGTCCGGTGCACAAAAATTTGTGCACTCGGTGGGGAGGGGGGTCCCTCAACCCAGCCTGTGCCCTCTCGCAGTCTGGGACCCCTCGGGAGATAACGACCTGCTGGCTTAGGCCTGCTCCCGGGTGGCAGAGGGCAGGCCCAATCCCTAGGTGCAGCCCCTGGTTGGGCTCAGAGCAGGGCCGATTGGGGAGTTGGGGCACCGCCCCCTGTCATGCACAGAGCAGGGCGATTGGGAGGTTGTGATGCCACCCTCAGTCACGCTCAGGGTAGGGCCGATTGGGGGGTTGGGGCACCGTCCCCTGTCACACTCAAGGCAGGGTCGATGGGGAGGTTGCGGCACCACCCCCTGTCACGCACAGAGCAGGGCCAATCAGGGGGTTGGGGCACTGCCCCCTGTCACTCACAGAGCAGGGCCCATTAGGGGGTTGGGGCTCTGTACCCTGTCACACACAGAGCAGGGCCAATCAGGGGGTTGGGGCGCTGCCCCCTGTCATGCACAGAGCAGGGCCCATCAGGGGGTTGGGGCGCCGCCCTCTATCACCCACAGAGCAGGGCCGATCAGGGGGTTGGGGCACCGCCACTGTCACACTCAGGGCAGGGCTGATGGGGAGGTTATGGCTCTACCCTGTCACACACAGAGCAGGACCCGTGGGGGGGGTGGGGAGGGGCGGGGATTGGGGCGACGCACCCTGTCACACACAGAGCCGCAGGGCGATCAGGGGGTTGGGGAGCTTCCCCCTATCAGGCACAGAGCAGGGCTGATCAGGGGGTTGGGGCGCCTTCCCCTGTCACAAACAGAGCAGGGCGGATAGGGAGGTTGTGGCCCCACCCCCTGTCACACACAGAGCCGCAGGGCAATCAGGGGGTTTGGGCGCTGCCCCGTTACGCTGATCCCGGTGCCAGCAGGCCTCGCAGCTCCGCTGATCCCGGTGCTGGAAGGCATATTACCCTTTTACTATATAGGGTAGAGGCCTGGTGCACGGGTGGGTGCCGGTTGGTTTTCCCTGAAGGGTGTCCTGGATCAGGGTGGGGGTCCCCACTGGGGTGCCTGGCCAGCCTGGGTGAGGGGATGATGGCTCTTTGCAGCTGGTCACATACCCTTCAGGGTGGGGGTCCCCACTGGGGTGCCTGACCAGTCTGGGTGAGGGGCTGAGGGCTGTTTTCAGGCTGGGGGTGACTGAAGCTCCCAACCGCTCCTTTTTTTCTTTTTTTTTATTCTGGGCCAGCTTTAGCTTTGAGGCTTGGCTCCAGCTCTTAGGCCTTAGCTGCTGAAAGTAGGTTTCTGGCATTTGCATACCATGTTGCGATCCTGCTGGCTGAAGCCTGGCGGACTAAAGGAGGTTTCTGGGGTTTTGTTTAGCTTCTATGTTTGTTACATAGTTGCTTAGAGTTGCAGCTCAGAGGCCTGCAGCGGCAGGCGGGAAACATTGCAGTCCTCCATCACTGAAGCAAGCAAGCCTCATGTTAGTTTCAAGCTGCCTGGCTGCCGGCCGCCATCTTGGCTGGCAGTTAATTTGCATATTGCCCTGATTAGCCAATGGGAAGGGTAGCAGTCGTACGCCAATTACCATGTTTCTCTTTTATTAGATAGGATAGCATGCTTATCATTTGGGTTTACCTCATGCCAGGACTCTAACCTCATTTCATCTTCACAACTCCAGGATTTATGGGTTGTTACCTTCTCCAATTTACATATAAGGAAACAGAGGAGCTAGAGGCTGAGGAACTTGGCCAAGGTCATACATTTAATAATTCATGTAGCTGCTATTTGAGCCCATACAGTCTGGCTTCTGCGCCTGTTCTGTTAATCTAGTCTACATTGCTGCCTCTACAAAGGCTTGGAATAATTATCCATTGTCTTTGTCCATTCCTCGTTTATTCATCCATTCTCTGGAAAAGCCTTAAAAATAGAAACTTTCTGCCCTGGCTCAGTGGTTGGAGCATTGGCCCGAGCACCAAAGGGTGATAGTTTTGATTCCCAGCAAGGGAACATAGCTAAATTGCGGGTTTACCACCCTGCGCCACACCCCCCCTACCCCTCCCACCCCCCACCCTCACCCCCCGGCCAGGGAATGTGCAGGAAGCAACTGATCTATGTGTCTCTCACATCAATATTTCTCTCTATCTTCCTCCTCTTCCCTCCTTTACTCCCTCCCTTCCAGTCTCTCTGAAAAGCAATGGAAAAAAATATCCTCTGGTGAGGATTAAAAATAAAAAAATAAAAAAGGAAACTTTCTAAGAAAGAGGTCAAAGAAATGAAGTTTCTTTCCATGGCCACAAAAGAGAGAATAGAAAGGTTATGTTATTGCTCAGGACTCTAATATGACTTATGCCTGTGTGAGTGATCAGGGATTACTCTTATTCCCACCTATCAGATTTAATATTAATCTTTTTAACAAAAAGAATGATAAAATTCAGTATTATTTCATACTGAATGCCGAATTAATTGCATACTTGGAAAACTGAGCTTGTTATAGGATTTCATGGAAATTTGCTTTTGATGACAAATGATAAAGTGTAAGTCCCCATTAATTATTTAACTATATTGTTTTTTGGGTTTAAATTATGGCATACAGGGGGGAAAATCTGGGCTGGGAATTCAAAAACCTATTTGTTTTGCCACTGAATGAACTAGAAGACTGGCATGGGGCCAACTACAGAATCCTTAAAGTTAGTTTCTTCATCTTTCTGCTCCTAACATTTTATAATTTTAGGATTCTATAATATCACATTTCCAAAAAGTTTGGTCGTCTGAGTATGTGAGGTAAATAAGCCTTGATGTAAAGGCTAGTGGATCTGAATAAGGAAGAAGGAGGTACAGTGAGAGCAGACATAGAAATCTCCCCTTTGTTGCTGTCTTCTTACCTTCCCCCGAGATCACATAGTAAGTTACAAAACTGGAATTTGAACTCAGTTTTGCCTCATTGCAAAGTTTCTGTACCTTCCGTTATGCTGTATTGCCTCTCAGAACATGTTATCAAGCAGTTTTCACTTAATGACATCAGCAGACACTGAAGGGCCAAGGATTTAGTTTGGAAAAAAGTAGCACCCAAACCTTCCAAGCTCTTCCTCATTCCCTCTCCTTCACTCTCTCTCATGCTATGTATGCCTATGTTATCTAATAGTGAGGAGGACTTTTTCTTCTTGCTCATCTCACACAACCAAACCCAACAATTTTTTATTTCTTGAGGTTTTTTTCTCCCTCAAAATTCCCTCTCCTTTTCAACTGCAAGCCCCTTCCTGGACTGGTTCAGTAACTGCCTTAGAAATCTTCCTGTATCCAGTCTTGTCCCTCTCATGTATCTTCCACAGTATTGTAAATGTCAGTCAATCTTAAAATCTGATGCAGTGATCAGCAAGGTTGTAGTGTTGGGTAGGCAAAGGTTTCAAAGATTACACCTCCCCCCATCACTGACATCTCTCCCATACTTGTGGAGGCCTAACCCTAACCCTTCACTGATGATCTTTGTGGTCTTGTGAGGTATTACTCAGGGGATTATGTGTTTTGTATGTGCTGTCACATCACCAGTTTTCTGCACTAAGAAAAGAGGTTCTCATTCCATAGCTGGAAGGTATTCTGCAGTTGAATTTTTCTCGCCTCTTCACCATCTTCTCCCATATTCCATCTCAGCCTGAATTTCAGGCCAGGCCTTGTCTGGCTTTTTTGCCTTTGCCCATGTTGACCTCTTGGTTCAGGAAAAATGACTATTGCTCAGTGAAAGGAAGTATACAGACAGACATTTACATGCAGTGTGTAGTTGAAGATGCTAGGCCAGGCATCAGATAATACCTTATGAAGAATGAGAGGTTTGTTTCAAAGTGACTTTGGGATTTTCTGTATGTTTTTGACAACATTTGGATTAGCTATAGTTTAATGAGATATGGCAAATACAGTTATGTGTAAGCTTAAGACAATTTAAGAAGTTTGATTGAAAACATTTTTTATCATTTTCATAGTTTTAAAACTAATTCTTTAAAAAATATTTGTCATTTAATTTTTATCCCTAAGAAGAAAATATTATATTCACTGTTGTGCATGTGGAGTGACAAATGAAAAGGGATAGAACTAGTGCATGTTTTCTGTGAACTTTTATTAAATGTTAAGTATATACCAAAGAATATCTTATAACAAACATAAAAATTATTAAATATGATTATAACTGTTATGTGCCCAGCATGTATTTTAAGAAACAGCCATTGCCTTTGGAGTCTCCTGTGTGCTGTGTATTCCTCCCCTATTCCCCCTACTTCCTCCTGTTACTCGCACTGGCAGCCTTATCCGATGATCAGTCCCTGGCCTTTCTTTATAAATTTACAACGTATGTTTGTATCCCCACGCAGTGCATGGTTTTGATTTGCTTGTTTTGGACTTAAAGTAAATGGAACATGTAGAATGTATTCTTCATTCTTTTTTCACTCAACGTTATGTTCCTGAGATATATCGTTACTGTAGAACATGGCTATAGTTTATTGATTTTTACTGCTGTATAATAATCCATTGAATAATTATACTATAATTTTAGTTGCTTGACCTTATTGTGTATATTTAACCTCTTTGAGCTTTAGTTTTCTGTTTGTAAAATGAAACCTTTAAGATTCTTTAATTAGCAGCATCCCACTTTCAAGAATCAAATTATCTTACCAGTTGAGAAGCCTTCAGCTCCAAGTGTTATCTGATACTCAGAAGCAAACTCTACCTGCTTAAACAATACATTATTTAAGGTCCTATTTCACATAATGAGAAATTCAGAAATGTATTAGCATGGATGATCAGCATCCCAGTGATATTATGGGGGACTTGTGATCTTTCCATTTCTGGCCATTCACAGCGTCAGCTCCGGTCTAAGGCTGATTTTCCTTGTGGTCAGAGGTGGCTGCAGGGGCAGTCAGAGTTGTGTTCTTCCTTGTATATGCTCCTTACAAGGGAACCTGTTCTCTCGTGCAGTATGCATCCTTCCCGTCAGGTTGATCCAGCCAGCGTTGGTCTCCCTTTCCCAACCCTGGACCAATAACAACCTGCAGGGAAATGCATGTACTGATTGTTTGTCCAACCAATATTGCAGGGTCCTGGACCTGGGAGATGGGGTCAGCTTCTACTGGAAGATAAGGCTTTGGGAGGAGGTCTGGATGAATACATTCTGGTTTTCTTTTCTTGTTTTAAAAGAAGGAAAAAGGTTGGAGTGTGTGTGTGGAGGGGGAGTTGGGGTGGAGAATGTGTACAGTTATATCTATACAGCATAGTAGGTATTCATTAAAGTCATTCCCATGTTAGACTATGAGGATCAATCCATGGTATAATTCTTCAAATGTTTTAGTCTGATCAACTTCTTATTCAAGTAGTATATCCAGTTTTGTAAATAATAAGAAAATGTGGTATGAGTTCCACAGAAAATCAGGTACCTGAAGCCAGGCACCAAAGTTTTATAAATTCTGTTTGGTGATGTTGTTTTGCCTATAGTATTTTCAAAATTTGATTTAAAATCTTTTTCAATCTGACTTAAAATAATTTAATATTTTAAAGATGACACGGAAAGTCTAATTATGTTAATATTTTTAGCACAGTGAAATAAATCCATTGTAGTATTGACTAATATATTCCTTAAAAAATGTATCCCTGGTATGTCACTGACATGTGTCAAGGCCTTTCATGGAAATCAGGGTCTTGGTCTTCATTATTAAATTGGGAAATTAACATAATCTCCCAGATAGCTGCATCATCAAAAATAGCATTTATTGAGCTTCCATATTCTGCCAGGGACTGACTATCCAGATGGGTGAAGGAAGAAGACCTTTAAGCTACTTCCTAAAAGTAGAGCAGAAGTTTGCCAGATAGGAGGATAGGTTGTGATAAAAATTAGCATTTTGGGAAGAAGAAACAGCCAAGGCTGGAATATATAGAACAGCATAGAACATTTGAGGTTCGGGAGTACAGGAAGTGTGCCAGGAAAGCCTGGTATTTCATGCTTGAGAATTTGGACTTTATCTGTGGGACATGGGAGTCAATGAAAGCTTTTTTAGAAGAGAGTGATGATTACATTTATAATTTAGAAAGATCATTGTAGGAGCAATAAGAAGGAATAGAGCCCTGGCCAGTGTTTTTAAGTGGTTAGAGTACTGAAGGGCCCATGCACTGAAGGGTCATGGGTTTGATTACTGGTCAAGGGCACATACCTGGGTTGCAGGTTTGATCCCCACCCCCAGTTGGGGTGCATGCTGGGCAACCAATGGATGTTTCTCACATCAATGTTTCTCTCCTTTCTCTTCCCTCCCTCCCCTCCCCTCCCCTCCCCTCCCCTCCCCTCCCCTCCCCTCCCCTCCCCTCCCCTCCCCTCCCCTCCCCTCCCCTCCCCTCCCCTCCCCTCCCCTCCCCTCCCCTCCCCTCCCCTTCCCCTCTCTCTAGAAAATCAAGAGAAAAATATCCTCAGGTGAGGATTAACAGTAACAAAAAAAAAAAATGAAATGAGAGGGTGGTAGGAACTAAGTTGTAGCAGAATTACTTAGATAATTAATTTAGTAAGCAGTTTTTCTTTGGCTATGGAGAACTGATCTTTTAAAGGGCTTCTAGATATCTTATAGATTTCAAAG
The DNA here is from genome assembly GCF_014108235.1 of Myotis myotis. NCBI lineage: Eukaryota > Metazoa > Chordata > Mammalia > Chiroptera > Vespertilionidae > Myotis > Myotis myotis. Next base: position 43,786,644 of record NW_023416390.1, read on the forward strand.
GGTTCACTTTGAGGAGAAACGTTAGCTTCAAATTTGGGAATTTCTGTTGATTCATTTTACCTACTCTAAATTGGGAGAAGAACAGGATGACAAGTGCAGGAGTCAGTACTTCCAAACCCTTTATCTGGATATTCCAGGACAGAACTGGACATAGTCCAGGGAATGCTTTACCCACAGTGCTTGCACTTTCCTTAGTTTTAGGATGGCCAACCATCACAAGAAATATTTGGAAAAAATTTAGATAATGGAGAACAATAAGAATTTAAAAACTGAAAAAGCATACTGTAACTCTATGTTTGGATATATTTATTATATTTTTTGTTAAAAATATATTTGTTAAATTCTAAAAATATACATAGCCTAAGTTAATCTGAAAAATAAAATTCATTATCATTATGTATATTATTGTACTACTTACATAAAATTAGGTATCTATTTGGTATACTAGGTATATGTAAGTAGAGAGATGTCTAAAAGAATAATCACCAAAACATTCATAGTGTTCATCTCTGAGTGTGAATTTAAGGTGATTTTTATTTCTTTGTAGCTTTCTGAGTGCCTGATTTGGTGTTTGGTTTTTTTTGTGTGTGTGTGTTTTTTACAATGCATATATAGAATTATTACAGTCAACCAAAGAAAATCAATAGAGCTATCTTCACTCTTTAAGCAAAGTGGAAGATAAAACTTCCTATATCTCTGAAGATCTGACTAAGTGGAATGTATTAACTTATTTAAATAATTGTTCAGAATCGAAGAATTGGTCAGGCTTGGGGGCTGTAGAGAGGTCAGTCATATGTTGATAAACTATACTGCATTTCCCAAAATCATTTGATCATGTGACCCTCTTTCATGGAATCCCTCTGTGGAACACACTTTGAGAAATATTCCATTAAACATTTGATTTGCACAGTTCCTCTTTCTCTGGACTTCCTGCATCAAGCAACCCTCCAATTAAAGGCTTTCCATGTGGTCTACAAGGAGAGAAAACTTAAAATGTATAGGTAGAGTATTAGGGGCCTTTGAGTTATTTCTCATTTTCAAGTTAACAAATTAGAATAAATGCTGGAGTTGAGGGAGAAAAGAAGAGGGGACAAATCTACCAGTTTCTTCTATTTGATAGGTTAAGAGAGACATCCTGCCGGCCAGTGTGGCTTAGTGGTTGAATGTTCACCCATGCACCAGGAGGTCATGGTTTGATTCCCGGTCAGGGCACATGCCCGGGTTTTGGTATCCCCACCAATTAATGATTCTCTTTCGTCAACATTTCTATCTCTCTCTCCCTCTCTGAAATCAATAAAAGAAAAAGAGGCATCCTTCCCATTTTTTTCACACCTCTTTTTGGTAAATAAGTCCCAAAGCCTTTTTACTAAGGTGTTAAATTGATAGATAAAATTTAAGGGCTTATTACCTCATTGATTTTTTTCTTTCTTCTGATTTTTTTTTCCCCTGAACCAGAAAAGATTTACTTTCTATTTAAAGAGTGTTCTGAAACATATACCTATGGCATCCAAGTACCACTTATATGTATTAAAAAATTGCAGGCTTGGCTTTGCATGCTATGAACATTTACTCTTTTTTAAAAAAAACCTTTCTTTTTATTTAGTTATAAATAGCATGTCAATTTACCCATTTAAAGTGTACAATTCAGTGGTTTTTAGAGCATTCAGAAAGTTACGCAACAAAATCCATTTTAGAACATTTAATCACCCTAAAAAGAAACTCGATCCCCATTTGCAGTCACTTCCTATTTCTCCCAACCCTCCTAGCCTCAGGGAACCAGTAGCCTACTTTTGTCTCTTCAGAGTTATGCATCCTGGCTATTTCATATAAATGGAATCATATATATGTGTTCTTTTGTGACTGCCTTCTTTCCCTTAGTATGTTTTTAAGGTTCAGTCGTGTTGCTGAATGTATCACTACTTTACTCCTTTTTATTAATGAATATTTAAATAATGTTCCAACGTTTGCATGTATGCCCATTTTGTTTATCTGTGCATTAGTTGATGGACATTTGGATTGTTTCCACTTTTTGGCTATTATGAATAATGTTGCTATTATGAATAATGCTACTCACAAGTTTTTGTGTGGACATACCTTTTTATTTCCCTTGTAAATATACCTAGGAGTGAAAATGCTGGATCACATTGCAACTTTGTTTGACATTTTGAGGAACTGCCAAGTTTTTTTTCCAAAGCGTTTTTACCCTTTTATAGTCTCACCAGCATTACAGTATGCGATGGTTCCAATTTCTCCTCCTCACCAGCCCATACTATGTCTTGATTTCAACAGTGGATGTGAAGTGGTATCTCATTGTGATTTTGAATTGCACCTTACTCTTGAATGGTACTTCATTTTTCAAATGTTTATGCTCAGTATAATTTTTATATATTGTATCTATTCAGACTTCAGTTTCATCTCAAAAGTATGCATACAGAGCAATGGATTTAAAGCAACAGTAGATGAATCAAAAAGGCTGATTTATTTTTTTTTTGTAATTTAAAGGTACAGCATAAGGCAAATTCCATTGAGCATTTCATTTAGGGTGCAGTTGGGTTTCAAGTACATTTGGGAGCTAATCAATAGGAACTTTGATCTGAGAGAGTTAACTGACTGGTTATCTACCTACTATGCAAAGGGAGTCAAGAATCTGACTTATATACCTACTTAAAGGTGCAGTAGAAAATATACCAGCTTCTCTTAACAGGTCCTGTTACTTGGTAACAAGATACAGCCCTAGAATGCATTGATATGCCTGCTTCCCTGTGAATGATTTGTTACACCCAAATATTTTTTTAGTGAATTTAACCATTTTATAAATATAATAATAGTTAACATTTCTTGAACATTTACTGTATCAGGCACTATGGTAAATACTTTATGTGAATTATCTTTCAGTATTTTCCAATACTTTTTCATATTGTGGCATCCATTGAAAATTATATATAAGGAGGTAAATGCACAAGGTAGATAAAGGCCAAGTATGACTGGCTGAAGGACTTAAGCATCAACCTCTGTAAAGGCTGGACAGGTTTGGTATCTTGTAATCTGTGTCCTCTATTCGTGGCATCTAGGTTGGAAAACTCAGTTTTAGCTGTAACAGAAGCTTATGTTATATAGACTACATTTTCTGCATTTTACAGATAAGACCAAGAATTAATTTGCTTAAGAACAAAGAGCTAAGATATGGAGACTATAAGTTATTAAAATGAAAAACATCCTAAATCATAATAAAACTAGAGACCCGGTGTACGAATTCATGCACGGGTGGGGTCCTTTGGGGTGGCCTGAGGAGATGGGTCCCAGCTCACACCCCCAGCCTCGCAGCTCCGCCTGGCACCTCACCTTGGCCTGGCGCTGCCCCCTTACCTGCTCCACCATCCCATCTGCGGGATGATTTATCAGGGCCGGGCCCCTTGCTGCTGCCACCACAGTTGCTGTCTGTGGAGCAATCAGGGGGAGCGATCGGGCCCCCACTCGTACCGCCTTGAACCGGCACTGCCCACTCACCTGCTCCACCATCCCGCTGTGGTCCCATTCTCGTCAGGGCCCACTGGGGCCCGGCAGTGCCTCCACTGCCGTCCGCTCACAGCGCTGCATCGCCTGCCATGTTCCACGCCGCCCCCTGGTGGTCAGCACACATCATAGTGTGCGGTCGAACAACCGCCCGAGGGGACAATTTGCATGTCAGGCTTTTATTATATAGGATGTGCAATACTTTACATAAGGAATGTGAGATAAGAGTAAACTCAGCGTTTAAATCAATGAGTTTTTAATAATGATTTTAACATTACCATTTTTATAAAGTACATACACCTTTGTTTAAAACCTTTAAGGATGAGGTTTACTCAACTAATTCTCAAGGGATAACTTTTCACCACTACCCCCCAAAAGAGAAAAGCCAAATTAGGTATATATACTGTTCAATTATTTATGCCTAAATTCCATTATAAAATCATTTGGTGAGCATTTGTACTTATAAGAATAATTTTTTAGTGAGTTTGGATCACTTTTCAAATAAAAACAGCAATAATAATTTATGAAAATAATAGCATATTTACATCCATGTAATTTATTACATCTCTTTATGAAAATACGTGGATATGTTAAGAAATTTCAAGTAAGAGAAGCATATATAATAAATTATATTACTTTCCCACCACATACTCCTAGTTCCACTTTCTAGAGATAATGCCATTTATAATTATTTGATTGTCCTTCCAGATATTGGTCATATATAAAATATACATATATTTTAATGGAATGTATGTCTGCTGTATTTTATTTTAGGTTGTAATTGCTAGAGGTTGGCTAACCATAGCAGCAAAGGTAATCTCTAGTATTTGCAGGAATTCACCCTGTTGTCTGCCTGACTATATACTAGTAGTTATGTAATAAACTCTAGTGCCTGACGGAAACCATCAGTACTTTGTTTAGTGTTAGCTGATGGTTGGTAGTTTAAGAACATGTTGAGCTGCATCCTGTGAGTTTAGCTTCCATTCCTATGATGGAATGGTGATGGGGGTTAATGATTGGTGATAGAATATATAACAAGATGATAAAATGGGGCTCCTCTGTGACATAAGTGCAATTTTTGTGATTTAATTTATTGTGGCTTTGAATTTAGAATGCCAGTAAGATTCAGTTGAGGAATTCCTGTGAGAATGTTATATTTAATCTTTACTGCTCTCAAATTTGTAAAGAAGAACTATTGCTACTGTATTCGAAAATAAAATGCATTGAAATTTAAAAAATGTAAATTTGCTAATGATTGGAAAAAAACCAACAATTTTTAATTGAATCTCAGAATATTTGGTTAACTTTTAAAGTGAACTCAGCCAGAGTTCCTGGGTGCAGTCAGAGAATTGCAGTGCATTGGTAAAGGAGCTTCCACATTTTTACAATGTGAACCTTGGATGAAAGCTTTTTCACTTTTAGGAAGAAGGATCAAAAGTAACTGGGGAAGGATTATGCTGCTGGTAGGCGTTGACGTGTAATGTACTTGGTGTTCTTTGATCTGATAGCTCATGATAGGTTTAGTTGGTTACCATGGTTTCGTTTCATTTCCTGCAAACCTTCTTGTTGTGCTATTTGGAATATGTGGAAAATAATGTTCTGCAGAATAATTTTTGAAAAAGGTTTTCTGCTTTTATTTAAGATTATGAATTACTTTTTGGGAAATTTTCTGGATATAAGAGTATGTGAATAACACATGTGTTGACAATTGCATTTAGTAGTCCTGCAGTACCAGCATTGTTATTGATAAAAAGGATAGCATAATTTACTTTAAAATGTAATACCATGTCATCAATGCCATAAGCTTTCAAAAAATATTGGTATAATGATTCCAGTTTATATGAAGGATCCTTAGGTCAAGTATGCTTTAATAAAACAGTCAAAAGTATTGATATGACACAGTAGGGAGTGGATAGTTTAATATAAGGCACTACTTACTTTAATAAAATAGATGTGTTTCTGAAAATGGTTGCAAGTTGAAATGTAAATGCTCAAGAGTTTATAGCTGTTTTAAAAGATTATTTAGTTTTTCCTAACATATATACAACACAGAAAACATTTAATGTAAAAAGCTGAAGGAAAAGCAAAAGAAATCATCTATAATCCTACTACCTAGAGACAACAAGCACTGTAAAAATTGCACTGTAACTCTAATACTTTCCTGGTTAAAGAGATGGTTCTGTACCAGGGATCATTTCCATGGTATACTTTTAAATTAGCTATACATCATGAGTATTTTCCATGTCAGTAAATGTATGGAAAGTTTGCTATTTGAATTAATTCTTCATAAGGTCAAGTTTTATATCCCAAATTTTTAAAAATTCTGGTTTTCACTTATTATATTTACTTATTTAAATTTAGGTCCATCATAACGTTTGATTTTATTAAAATGTACAATATAGAAACTGTAAAAAGCAGAAATGTAGGAAAAGAAATATTTTACCGGTCTCATTGGCCACAAAATAAGTAGTATTTTGGCACTTAAAACAAGTTTTTATGTTGTTTCTTTTTTCTTTTTTTAATCTTAGAGGAAGGGGGGGCGGGGGAGAGGGAAACATTGATGTAAGAGAGAAACATCAATCAGTTGCCTCCTATAAATGTCCTGACCGGGGATGGCACCCGCAACCTGGGAATGTGCCCTGAACCCGCCTCCTTTTGGGGTACGGGGCGATAGTCCAACCAACTGAGCCATACCGGCCAGGGCTTATTACTTTGTTTTTAAATACACACCCACCTACCCACACACACATACATACATATACATTCTTGGCCTTTTGGCTACAGTCAAGTGTAGTAAAAAAAATTATAATGATACTCTTCTGGGTGCTGGGGATAAAAGGATAAATAAACAGTCAAGATCCCTGGCCATATGGAATTTATTAGGGAGTGAGAGGATTAAACTTTAATGAGACCGTCCCATATATAGAGTTAAAACTGAGACATTGCTATGGTAGGAAAAGGACAGGAAGTATGACTGTATACAGGAAAATCTGATGTAAATTCAAGGAGTTTAATAAGATGGGTTTCTGTCAGATTTTGTCTTATTTAGAGGTAGGTCCTTCATTTTGGGAAATACTGTAAGCTGCTGCTTCTCGCCCTCACCACACACCTCTTTTTCTTGCTCGTCCCAGAAGACAGTGAATTGTGGTCAGTTCAGAGGAGCCTATTCTCTCTAGTTTGTCAGAGCTCTTGTTGTTTATCAAGCTCTCAGTTCCATTGTAATTTCTTTTTTTGTGTTTTTTTATCAAGTCATATGTTTGTTTCCACAATAAAAGGACATATATCTGTAGTTCATCTGGCCACTAGACAGGTGATGAAACCTTTCAAGGAATACTTTCATCACATGGAGCTGAACTTCGAAGTGTTTTAATTTTCCTCCCAATAGAGTTAACATATCTTAGAAATGTCTGGAATAAATACATTTATATTTGGATATCTCTTTTATACACCACATCCACACAAACACGTGGACACATTTCTTTCTCTGAAGATAATTTTGTCATAATTCTAGGGCAAATATCAGTCTTTTGTCATTTAGGCTGTCAGCTATTCAAGGATAGGCTTCTGTCTTGTCAAAGTACAGAGAATTAGTGCATTTTCCCTCACAGTATAATGTGCAAAGTAATAAATATGCAATAAGTATACAAATTGATTAAGATATTGCTTATTTTGGGAAAAACTATCTTTTTATTCTTTAAATTTCAGTGGATTTTATAAACTGGAACACCCATTTGACTAAGAAAGAGCATGGGGTTCCAAACAATTATACAGCTTTTTCTAGTTAGATTTTGCCAGAACACACAGATTTCAGAATTTTGGAACACACCAATTTTAGATTTACCAGACTATAGCAATAGAAAATGGGAAAAGAAACTTTTCTTTTTTTGCTCCCCCCACCCTCCCCCATTTTTCAGATTTACGTATAAGCTATTTTACTAAAGCATCCTATCTAATAATGGACAAACATGGTAATTGATCATACCTTCGCTATGCATCCCATTGGCTAATCAGTGCGATATGCAAATTAACCACCAACAAAGATGGTGGCTAATTTGCATACTGCAGGCAGGGCGGGACAGAGCAGCTGCCAGTGCGAGCTGCCATCCCAGGCTGCAGGCCGACCCCAGAAGCCCCAGAAGCCGGTGATTGGGGGGAGATGGGGGCCCCCTGCCCAGGTCTGACACCTCTGGCGGAGGCGTCAGGCCTGGGCAAGGGGCTGATCTGGCGATCGGAGGGTGATGGGGGTCGACGCCTCTGGCTGAGGTGTCAGGCCTGGGCAAGGGCGGAGCTGGAGATGGGGGTCCCCTGCCCAGGCCTGAAGCCAGGGTCAGAGGTGTCAGGCCTGGGTGGGAGGCGGAGCCATCAATCGGAGGGGTCTGGGGGGGTCCCCTGCCCAGGCCTGAAGCCTGGGCCAGAGGCTCAGGCCTGGGGGGGCCGGGGGGGGGTGCCGCAAGCCGGCGATTGGTGTGAACTACAGAGGAAACACCTTTTCTGACCGCTCATTGGTTAAGCTCCTTGTGCCACTGGTAATATTCTTAGTAACTTGGGTAATATGAATCCAAAAAGGTGATCTAGGGTTTTTCACCACACTCCTGGCCAAAAAAATGAAGGTCCACTGCTGGAGGGCTAAGAAATGTCATATCCTGCCCTAGCCGGTTTGGCTCAGTGGATAATGCCTTGGCCTGCCGATGGCAGGGTCTGGTTCAGTTCTGACCATGGGCATGTACCTAGGTTGCAGGCTCCTCCCTGGCCGGGGCCCAGGTCAGGGCTCATGTAGGAGGAAACCAATCAAAGTGTTCCTCTCATTTTGATGTTTCTCTCTGTCTTTCCCTTTCTCTTCCATATTCTCTAAAAATCAATGGAAACATATCCTCAGGTGAGGATAAAAAAAACAATAAAGAAATTATTATTACATGAAAGGCACATCTTGAAAATGCCTAAAGAAAGTTGTCATTTTTTCATGGTGAAGGGACTGGAGTCCGTGTTGATGACAACAACTTGGTGACTGCAGTGACTGGCAGTGGCTGCAGCAGCAGGTGATGGGGCTGGTGCCTTCCCCTGATCAGCCCGGTCACCTCCCACAAAGGGAGGCCAGACTGCGGCTTAGGCCCGCTCCCCAAGGGGAGCAGGGAGCGGGCCTAAGCCGTCAGTAGGACATCCCCTGAGGGCTCCCACTATGTGAGAGGGGGCAGGCTGGGCTGAGGGACACCCCCCACCCCCAAGTGCATGAATTTCATGCACTGGGTCCCTAGTATACATATATATATACACATACATATTATTTGAATATCAATATAACATATATAAAAATATAATTCATGCCATTTTAAGCATTAATATCAACAACCATTATATATATGGTTGATATTTAACTAGTTAAAGTTTAACCAGTTGAGTCTGACATTTAAACAATAAATGTGATGAATTTTGAAGATGTGAAGAAAAGAGATTTGTGGTTTTCTCTTTTACAAACTTAATCTTTGTCATATTAAATACATAGAGAGGTTAATGAGTTATGCAGCAGTATCCAAGTCTGTTTACAAAGAGTATTTTTTTTCTTAACACGTTGCATACCGCATAGAAATCTCTAAGACATACGCCAGGGACCGCACGTTTTTGGGAAAACTGCACGTTATTTAAATCATCATAATGCACTTTAGGGGTTGTTTTTCAATAATTATAACATTTTTATTTACAAAAACAATTAAACAATTAAAGTTCCTAGTACTTTTTTAACGTATGGTACTACGTAAAACATTTTCCTCTATGAAGAGGGACCAAACAAAATTTACATAAGTATCTAGATTCGCTCCTTTTTCCATGGGCGTGAAAAATGAGAACACTCGTGAGCGGTCCCTAACAGATGGCGTGAAACAGAGAAAACTCCTGAGCAGTATGAAATGTGTTAATTTTAGATTTGGCCTTTATGACCTTTCATTTTTCAACTGATATGAGTAAAAAATATTGAAGCCAAAAATAATTGAAGTCTTTATAAATGTCATGTAAGCATTCATACATGTGGCTTTAGAGTCCAGTATAGGTGTTTTTAGTGCATTGGTGAAGCCTTTTATTTTCCCTTGCACTAGACATGTCTCTATCGAGATTCAATCATATTCATGTCTGTCCTGTAACTAAAAATATTAGTAATCTTCACTTCTCCTCTGTCAATAAAAATAATTTCTATTAGTTGAGCTGAGGAGAAAATGGAAAGTTCTCATATATATCCTATATAATAAAAGGCTAATATGCAAGTAGACTGAATGGCAGAACAACCGAACAACTGGTTGCTGTGACGTGCATTGACCACCAGGGGCATGCAGAACATGGCGGGAGTCAGCTGCGGCAGAATGGTGGAGCAGGTGAGCACAGGGCGCCAGACGAAGGTGGGGCACCAGTCACTGTCATCAGGGTGAGCCTCTGGTGGTTACTGAAAATTCTTTGCTCCCATGCACTGGGGTCCCACCTGGTGCTCGCACCTGCTGCCAGCGCCAGCCCCGCTCTCACCTGCTGCTGACACCCAGCACTGGTCCCCAGCAGTGGCTGCCAGCCCTGATCGCCCCTGAGGGCTTCTCCACCTCCCCCTGCTCCTGAGGGGTGATTGGGGCAGCAGCTGCCACTCACACCCACTGATAGCACCAGCCCCAAATGCTCCGTGCAGTCAGCCGGTGAGAGCAGGGCTGCCACCGTCAGCATGTGGGAGCGGCAGCGGTGGGAGCAGGGCTGCTGGCAGACGGGACTGGGGGCCGCGGTGGGAGGGGCTGGGCAGGGGCACAGAGGATGGGCCGAGACCCGCCCCTGTGCACACCGCAGCCTTGCGGCCCACAGTTCCTTTCAAGGTGCACAAATTTGTACACTGGGCCCCCAGTATATGGATAATTATGAATATGTATATTCATAATTATAGTAGAATTTTTCAAATTTCTGAAACTTGCCACGGATAGAGATATTTTTTCAAATCACACATATTATGAAAAATGACTTCTGTTATTTATCCAAAGAGATGTATTTGGATTTGTTAAGGAATGAGTAGTTATGGGAGTTCCCTTGTACATAAGTCACTTTTCCCATTCTGCTTCTAGATTCTTTGACTTTGACTTTTGACAGTTTGATTATGTGTCTCGGTATGGACCTCTTTCAGTTCACCCTGCTTGAAGCTCTCTGAGCTTATTGGATTTGGGTGTCAGTTTCTTTCCTCTGATTTGGGAAGTTTTCAGCCTTTGTTTCTTCAGATAAGCTCTCTGTCCCTTCCTCTCATCTGCTACCATAGGAGTTTCACTTTCATTCCTTCATTCTTCTTTCTGTGACTCTGTCTCAATAATTTGAAATGCAATTTTGCTGAATCTTCTGCTTGATCAGGTCTGATGTTGAATATTTTTAATCGCTGTATTAATGAACTTCAAATTTTGTTTTGTTCTTTTCTATCATTTCTATCTCTTTGTTGATCCTTTTATTTTGTTTATGCATCATTTTCCTGATTTCATTTAGTTGTCTATTTGTGCTCTGTTTCGGATCATTGAAATCCTTTAAGAAACTTATTTTGAATTCTTTGTCAGGTCATTACTAGAGCTGTTCCTCTGGGGTTGGTTTCTGGAGATTTATTTTTGTTCCATAGATTGGGCCATGTTTCCCTGGTTCTTCATGTGATTTGTGATTTTATTGCTGAGTTTTATACATTTTTAAAAACAGCCACTTCTCCAAGTTTTTATAGGCTGACTTCATACAGAGGAAAACCTTCACTAATCAGCCCAGGTAAAGATTTGGTAGGCCAGATAAACATTTTAGGAGATGTTATGTGATTTCTCTGGGCTTGTGTGTATGTGATTCACCCATTAGAGAGGCTGTCAGTTTGTCCTAACCTCTTATACCATCTGGTGTCTGTGGTACTGCAGGTTCCCTTTTACTCCCCTTGTTCTCCATAGCCCCAAAGAATGCCAGCTCCCTGTAAGCTCCCCAGATCAAGCAAGACATATACCAGTCCCCTGGGCAGCTTTCTGCAAATCTGGGCACATGTCCCACTCTTCTCCCTCCCTTATTCTGATTAATAGACCTGATTGCACCAAATCAAGCCAACATTTTTCTGGGGCACCATAGGCTCTCTGATGCTGCTGCAAGCTGCCCCTGCTTTCCCTTGCTTTCAGCATACCCCATCACCCAAACTGCCAGTTCCATTAGAACTCTAAATTAGGCAGGATGGTAACCAGTCCTTTGGGCAGCCCTCCGAAAAGCCAGAATGTTAGACACATGTTCCACTGTTCTCCCTGCTCCTCCCGCCAATACCCAGAGAGAAGCCACAAACCAAGCCGAATTATACTGACTGAGGAAGGGGCAATCTAATCTAATAAAAGATTGACTGTAACTTCGCTACACCCCAAGCCATGCCTACCAGCCAATCTATATTTGCATATAGAGCGACTATATGCAAATTAACCCAACTAAGATGGTGGCTGGCAGCCACGGAGCTGGAGCAAGCAGGAGGCTTGGTTGCCCTGGCCAGCTCTGGCCTCCGTTAAAGAAAACAAAGTTTCAATTATAGAAGACAAATAAATCCCAGATACCTGCTTCCAGCCAGCCTCCACTGGGAGCTTGGGTGGCTGGGGGCCAAGGTCAGCCTGCAAACAGCCATCAGCCCCTCACCCAAGCTGGCCACACCCTCATGGGGTGAGGGTCCCTGCTGGGGGTCTTGGCCAGCCTGCAAACAGCCATCAGCCCCTCACCCAGGTTGGCCAGGGGACCCCCCACCCTGAAAGGGCTGTGGCCAGCCTGCAAACAGCCATCAACCCCTCACCCAGGCTGGCCAGGCACCCCAGCGGGACCCCCACCCTGATCTGGGACACCCTTCAGGGCAAACCAGCCAAGCCCCACCCATGCACCAGGCATATAATAAAAGGGTAATATGCAAATTGACCCTAACAGCAGAAGGACTGGGAATGACTGGTCACTATGACACACACTGATCACCAGGGGGCAGATGCTCAATGCAGGAGCTGCCCCCTGGTGGTCAGTGTGCTCCCATAGGAGGAGCTCTGCTCAGCCACAAGCCAGGCTGCCGGCTGCCAGCACAGCAGTGATGGCGGGAGCCTCTCCCACCTCAGCAGCGCTAAGGATGTCTGACTGCAGCTTAGGCCTGGTCCCCGCTGGCAAGTGGACATCCCCTGAGGGCTCCCGGGCTGCCAGAGGGATGTTTGACTGCCAGCTTAGGCCTAGTTCCCTAGGGAGCAGGCCTAAGCCAGCAGGTGGACATCCTCTGAGGGGTCCCAGACTGTGAGAGGGCACAAGCCGGGCTGAGGGACCCCCCCGAGTGCACAGATTTTTGTGCACTGGGCCTCTAGTCATGGATAAAATAAAACAGCTCTTCTCTCCTGTTCCAGTATAGTTGTTCTGGGCTTTGTGCTTTCCTGGGGTCCTACGATTTCTTAAATGGTTTCCTAAGATCTCATATAGAATTTTGGTTCATATATTATTGCTAATTCAATGTCTTTAAGAGGAACAGGGACTGGGACTTTCTATTCCTCTGTCTCTTGTATATTTTTTATACACATGACCCTTATCAAATATACTGACTGTTTCCTCTGGTTTATCCTCCCTCCCACCCCTCCTTAAATTGTCCGGTGTACCCTGAGTCAGACAGTGGTTCTCAACCTTCCTAATGCCGCGACCCTTTAATACAGTTCCTCATGTTGTGGTGACCCCCAATCATAAAATTATTTTTCGTTGCTACTTCATAACTGTAATTTTGCTACTGTTATGAATCATAATGTAAATATCTGATATGCAGGATGTATTTTCATTGTTCGCGACCCACAGGTTGAGAACTGCTGGAACAGGTCTCTTATGAATATCTCATGTTATCCTCAAGTTAAAATAGTTGCCCTAGGGTCTTGTCATTGTTCTGAGGGAGTGTTCCTCCCTCCTCCTGATGCCCATCTGCTCCTTTCAGATAATTGTGTTAGCTTTTGGCTCTGCTTCTGCTTTCAGTGGTGGTCATTCTGCAAGCTATAGATTATCTCCTCTTGCTAGGTCTTTCAGAATTTTTCCTAAGGGTTGGAATAGATGTTTTCTGCCAGATTTTAAAGCTTGCTAAGAAATCTATCCACAAGTTAGGCATTTTTATTTTCAGGGATGGTACTTCCTCTTCAAGATTATACTTGGTTCTCTACTGAATAGATTTATGCCTGTACTGATCATATGGTTATTAATTTATTTTCTGAAAAGATGTCCACATATTCCCTGAGTATGCCTAGGAACAAAGTATCAGTAATACTCTATTTACATGGCTGCCTGTCTTTACAAATGAATTGAGGTATTCCAGGGTAGGAATTAAGTCTTATCTTAGTTTCCTTGAACCTCATGCAGTGCTTGACATATATTGGGCTTATTTAATAAAATTGCATTAGATACTTGTCAGATTTAGAATACTTCCCTATGATATAGTCCTTTCCATAAATAAGGAACTAAAAGAAGCCATTTTCCCCATTCTATTTATTGCTCTTATCTAAGGATCTCTTAAGTGGACAGATATTTTTGATTCCTTTGTTGTGTTGCTCTAAAAGATATATAACCCAATTATTGGGCTTTTAATGACTTTTTTGGCCCTGTGGTTTTAAATATAAATAAGTACATATGGTTGTAGTTCAGAACATGGCTTTGCAATCAGACAGACAGTCCTGGAGTCAAATCTATTTCCAGCACTTTCTGAATGACTCAAAAAATATTAAATAGAATTATTAAGATGAACACACACAGATATATTATAAGCTTTTTACTTATTAGCCAACAAATGACAACACTGGCTTTTCTGATCATTCTTTGTTTCCAACTAACAGATTGATTATATATGATGCCTAATATCTTTGTTAGAGACAAGAAGCTACATAAAAATAACCCTAGAAATAGGCCCTGGCCAGGTAGCTTAGTTATTTAGAGTGTCACCCCGCTACACCAAGATTGTGGGTTCAATTCCTGGTCAGGGTACGTACAAGAATCAACCAATGAATACATAAATAAATGAAATAACAAATTGATGTTTCTCTCTTAGTCTCTCTCTCTCCCCCTCCCTCCATCCCTTTCTCCCTTCCCATCTCTCTCTGAAAAAAATTAGTTTATTGCTTCCACAGCTTGAAATCCTGGTCTGGTTGTATTTAAAATCTGATGAGAACAGTATCTATTAGTTTAAAGTAAGTCTTTATATTAGAAACCAAGACAACTAATCACAAAGGAATAAATGCTGTGGAATTCCATTTACATAAAATAGTAGAAAATTACAGTAATAAGAAGTTGTTGGCTAGGACAAGGGGCAGAAGAATAGGGTGTAAGAATAGGGTGTAAAAGGACACGAGGCTACTTTGGGGGGTGTTGGGAATGTTCTGAATCTTGACTTTGAAAGTAGCAAATTAGAAGTTGATTTTAGTAATATAGTTAGATTCAAGAACTCTCAGTTCAATAATTGGGGACAATGTAGATCAGGGAGAGACAACTCAAAGCCCGTAGCAATCTCTGGGATAGTTCTGTATTCAGACACTAAAATTTTAGTAGTAGTATATTCATGATAATGAACCTGAATCTTCAGGTTGAAATTGTAGTTTGTATATGATTCTGAGAATTGTGTAGTTTATACAGAAATGATTAAATAAAAGCATTTTGTTGTTTAAAGGAATTAAATAGCAATCTGGAAAATACATATATGAAGGTATGCACTTGTTTTTGTAGTACACACCACTTGTATACATGTGTAGAACTCTGCAAGGACTCACACACATATATAGCTCCATGCTTTTGTAGACTTTAGTGGCTTTTTATCTTTAAGCAGTAGACTCATAAAAATAAGATTTTAATAAGCTTTTAGTGGGGCTGACCACCAACTCTTAAATAAGCCACATCTGTTAATTATACAAATAAATTGATCGTCTCTGGACCTAACCTGGTTTTGCGAAGATTGTAATGTGTTTACAATACTTTTTATAACTAAACATATATTTACTTATTGACTGGGCATAATACTTAATATTGTTTCTCTGATTTAATGAAAACAGAGCATAGCAGAAGTTACTATAATTGATTCACTATATTAGAAAAGTTGTTTTTCATTTACTGCCAATCGTAATTATAAAAAGCAGTTTCATGCTATACAGTTCATCACACGAAGAGCTTTACAGCTCTGTATGTGACAAATACTATATCATAATTATTGCTTTTAAAAATTACACCCAACAAAAGTCTAGTAATCTGCTCAATTTTGGGGATTTTATTGCTCACATGTAGTTTTTTTAGAGTACTTTTTATTGTTATATTTAGCTGGCCAACTTAGAGGAAAGTATTAATGAAGTCTTTACTAATCTATTCAACAGCCATTTACTTAGGGCCTAGTATGTGCCCAGCACTGTGTCAGTCTCTAGTGCTTTTAACAGTGAAACTAATAACTGATTCTTAAGGGCCCGGGGCTTGCTAGAGTGTTTGGACTTGTTCTTATAGGCAGTAGTGAACCATTAACAATTTTCAAGAGGGAAAGGGATGTCATAGGCTCTCTTTGGAATAAGCTCCAGTGTATGTAAACAGAATGGGTGCAGTTTGCAAAGATTCAGAAAGGTCAATCAGTAAATAAAAGTTTAAGTATAAAGGGAGATTGCAGAATCTCATATAATTGTGAAAGTTTGGTAGGGTTGACTGTGTGGGTGGTGGTAAAGGAATGGTTTGCTGAGGGGAAGAAGCTCTGAGAGGGTTGGTAAGTTTGTTTGAGGACCTGTTGAATTGGCTGCCGGCCGGGGCCTTCCTTCATTCCGCGCCACCTCCTGGTGGTTAGCACACGTCCTCACGAGCAGTTGAACTCCCGAGGGGACAGTTTGCATATTAGGCTTTTATTATATAGGATATTTAAAAACAAATGTATATTCTTAAGTTCCATAATATAACACATCTGTATGGATTCTGTTTCTGATTGACTTTCTTCCAGACTAAGGCTGTTGACTGTTGTTTGGAAACTCCTTTCTTTACTTTGTGTGTTTTTCTTTTAATAGATTTATTGTAAAATAAAACATAGAGAAAAGTATATAAAACATGTACATTTTTAAATGTATTACATTTAAATATATGTAAACAATATAATGCATACTACATCAAGATATAATAATAGTTAGAAATTTCCCATTTCCCTTTCTTATCACTATCTCTACTTTCCACATTATTGTTCACCACTCTACTCATGTTATAATTATCTTTTAAATGTTTTCTTTATAGTCTTACATATATACATTCATATATAATGCTGTTAGATTTTGCCTGCCTTTATACTTTATATATTTGAATGACACTGTATATATTCTTTTGTGTTTTGTTCTTTTTTCTCCAACATTTTAAAAATTCATCCGTGCTGCCCTAACCGGTTTGGCTCAGTGGAGAGCGTCAGCCTGTGGACTGAAGGGTCCCAGGTTCCATTGCAGTCCAGGGCATGTACTTTGGTTGCGGGCACATCCCTAGTAGGGAGTGTTCAGGAGGCAGCTGAATCAATGTTTCTCTCTCATTGATGTTTCTAACTCTCTATACCTCTCCCTTTCTCTCTGTAAAATATCAATAAGAAAATATATTAAAAAAATTAATCCATGTTGTTGAATATATGTTTTCCTTGCTGTATGTATTTCCTTGCTGTATAGTATTTCATTGTATTAGGGTTCTCTAGAGAAGCAGAACCAATAGTATGATACATGCACACACACACACACACACATCTTGAAAGGGATTTATTATAAGGAATTGGGTCACATGATTGTGGAGTCTGGTAAGTCCAAATCTGTAGTGTGAGCTAGTAGACTCAAGACCCAGAAGAGCCAGTGGTGCATATAAAGTCCAAAGTCCTGGATAATTCCCTCTTGCTCAGTGAGGCCAGTCTTTTTGTTTTATTTAGCCCTTGAATGGACTGGATGAGGTCCACCCAATTAGGGAGAGCATCAGCTTGACCCAGAGTTCACTGATTTAAATGTTAATCTCATCTGAAACACCCTCCAAGTTCACATATAAAATTAACTAGCATAGTATGTATACCACATTTTTTTAAACTGGGAATTTGTGTGATTTCTAGGTTTTGAACATTGCTGCTTGCTGTGTGTGTGTGTGTATCCTAGTGTGCATAAGCACTCATACTGTCTGGGATATTACCCAGGATTGCTGGGTCACAGGGTATGCATTTATTCAACTTTACTAGATAATATAAAACCTTGCTGTGAAGCAATACACTGGGTGTTGATTACATTAGATCTTCTTTCTCTTGCTACTGCTTGGTATTGTTAGACTCGTTAAATGTTGCCATTCTGAGGATTTAACTTGCATTTACTGGACTTCTGTGCACCTTTTCACGCTTACCCTCTTAGTGTGGGTATATTTTTGTTTACTGTATAAGCTAGTGTTTTCAGTAATTTCTTTAATTACCTCTTTGTTTTCTTATCCTGCTATTTTCTCTTTCCAGAATTCCTATTATTTAAATGTTGGACCACCTGGATTGATTATCTTATTTTTCATCTTTTTGTCTTTTTTCTCTTCTTCAGTATTTTCTCAACTTTATTTTTCTTTTAAGATTTTTACTTATGACATGTTTTCTTTTTTCTAATTATTTTTCTATGTATTCTATATGTATGTCTTTTTTACACCATCCTAATGTTTCTTGCTAAATCCTTAAGAATAGATATGGGAAACATTCTACTTCTGTTCTGGTGAGCATGCTGTTAATTAAAGGTTTCTCATCTCCTTGCATGGTTTGTTTCCTTTAGCTTTCTTTCTTTCTCTTTGTCCTTCATGCGGGAGATTCTTCTTAGATGTCAAGTGGTCCTTGGCTAATGGCTCATATTTAAATTCATTTGGCACTAAACAGCTGACCAGCAGTTCTGAGAGCTTGAGAGAAGCCTGCCAAGAATAATGTGATGTCTCCATTCTCAAGCCTTTCACTCTCTTATCAGGAAAATACAGGCCTTCTGAGAACCTGGGGGAATAAAGATTGAGGTCTCAGTCTTTAGCATTTAAAACTTTCACTTCGTTTTCAGTATTGTACGTCTGCCTTCAGCTCTTTCCCGTGTTCCTCCACTCAGCTCTTCTTGTTTTAGCTTACATAGAAAACAGAACGAAGTCTTCCACCAGAGTGGGGACGGGACGGCACGGGGAGGGTGGGGAAATATCTAACTGCTTCTTCAACAAACCTTCAGCCAATCCTTCTGTATCAGTGCCAGAGCCTCCTGGTACCAGAAGGAGGTTTAGGTAGGCACATGGGTTTGTTTCTTTCCTGGGATGATTTATCCCACCAAGGGACTGTTGTCATGGGTTCACATATTTTAATACTTTTGCCCACTTTACCATCCAAAATTATATAGCAGTATAGATAAAAGTATCCTAATAACAGGTTTAGATATAGAAAATATTTAAAAATTGTGTATAGCTATGTTCTCTCTTCCTTAGCCTTTCTTAGTGTTTAAGTGAATGCCTCATCATATTCTTGTCTCAGTTTTTTAAAAGTTTACCTTTATTGTTGAAAATATTACAGATGTCCCCTTTGTTTTTTTCTCCCCATTGACCCCCTCCACCCCGCACCCTCCCCTCTACGTCCAAGGGCTGTGCATATATGCATATAATTTCCCCAATTAATCTCTCCCTCGTTCCCATCTTGTCTCAGTTTTAACCTTCCTTCTGAGGGTATGTTTATGATTAGATGAATTTATAAGATATTTGTATTTCACTATTAGATCAGTTTCTTTGACTCTGATAAATAATACACAAATATATATTATAAATAGAATTGTTTGTAGGTTGGTTTCTGGAAATAGTTCTAACATTTTATTGTTAACTTAGACAAGTGTGTTGTATATGTTTTGTTTTCTGTTTGTTAACATAAAACATCTGTTAGCTTGGAGCTTTCCTTTGAAGAGATACTTCCAAATACTTTGGCCCAAATCAGAACTAATTCTTGATTTTAGAAAAAGTAAAGTATAATCCCAAAGGTTATTCTTTATACATATTTCCATCACTTTGTACCTCTAGAGCAAATTTTTAAAATACATTTTTATTGTTGATAGTATTACAGATATCTCCCATGAAAATTTTCCCACAAATTTTTTATGAATATGATTTACTTGCTAAAAAATAGAAAGGATGGTATGTTCACTTTTTTAAAGCTGGATGTTAGAATTATGTATTTTGAAATTCATCTGAATGCAACTGGGCACAGCATTAAACAGTTCTTTAAAACATGAAAACCAAGACCCAGAACTCTGGAGAAAAGACATTCTTTCTTGAAAGTGGTAATTATGTCCAACAGCAGCAGTTCAAAGCAGATTGTCCCAATCTCTCTCTCTCTCTTTTCTGTTTAACTGTAGTACCATATGGAGATGGTACATCTTGTTGACCTTTATCTGGATCAGAGTTGGCCTGCACAGTTTCGAACATGTTCACCAAAGAATAAACAGCTATTTAAAAGCAAGGGCAGAGGCAGATAATAAGTATAAGAAAAATGAAAAGAAAATTTCCCTATAAAAGTGGAGAGAAAGTGGTTTAGCTTTATCAGTTTTTACAAATCAGTGCTCTGTAATCTAGAGTTCAGCATTGTCACTAGACCATTTAACATGTCCCACTTTGAATATAAGTATATTTACTGACCTTTCTCCTTTAAATTCAGAGACCTAACTCCCCGGGCACACTGGCAGGGTTCTCCTCGCCTCTCTCCTCCTCCCCTTTGCACTGCATTGTAGTCCGCTCTGTTTAACCACGTGATATACACTTATTCAGGGACACCCAGAAAAATTCGCAAAGAGCTCTTGCCTTTTTTTTATTTTACTATAAAATCAATCAGTGCAGACATGTTCCTATACAACCAGTGTTACCAGCTATTTATTGGACCCCCTTCAGTGCATATTCACTAAGCATCTTTTTTGTTTTACTTTATTGTTTGCTAACTCATTCTGTCACTCTCTGCAGTGGCCTAAGCCAACAGAGGAGGAGAAAGGGGATCGCCATTCATTGAACATACTATATACTTGGCTTTGACTTAAACATTCTTATGCAATCCTCACAACCACAGGGGTAGAGTGATATGTTATTCCTATTTTCAAGCTGCAGAATCTGAAAAATGATTTTCCCCAAATCACCCAGCTAAGAAGTGACAGGTCCAAGATTTAACTTTAATCTGTCTGATGCCAAAGCCCAAGGTTTTCTACTAAACCCCAGGAATTGCTTGCCCTTGGCCAAACCCTATTTCAGGACTGCAAGGGTGCTTTTGCATTTGGACATAAGCAGCAGCTTTCAGATCTTATGTAAGCTTAGGTGTGTGCACGCGCTTATTAAGAGATCTTATTAAGCAGTGAGTTTCTTGATTTTCACAGTGTGAGGGAGATATTGGTTTCACATGGTTTTATGAATCACTGTGTAGAAATAACTTTTCTATATAAGAATAAAATTATATACATTTTTTAAATTACTTTTTAGAAATCAATCCAAACATTAACTTTTAAAAATTCGGCATCTCATCTTATCTTTGTATTAACTTGTTTTTGTTTATCTATTTCCCATTGAGATGATCAAGGAAATAGAAACTTTATTATGAACTAACTAATATTTAATATCGTTCCTGGTGTCTTAAGTGTCTGTTGAGTAAATGACAATCTGTGAGTGGTAAACTTCTGTAAGGGAGGATTCTTTCTTTGCCTTTAGATTGGGCATCTTTTTTTATGGCTCTCTTTCGTAGAATAGACACAGCCATCACCTCCTCACGCAAAGATTTTCTGTCATGACTTTCAGATCAGGGAAGGGGAGGAGTCCTTATTTGTCTCCACTGTGGTGCTGATCTTTATGTAACTTCCAAAGTGAAAGAGAGTGCAGTGCAGAGTAGACAAAAGAAAGTGTGTAGTTCCTTTAGTAAAATTA
Organism: Myotis myotis; assembly: GCF_014108235.1. Classification (NCBI taxonomy): domain Eukaryota; kingdom Metazoa; phylum Chordata; class Mammalia; order Chiroptera; family Vespertilionidae; genus Myotis; species Myotis myotis. Next base: position 43,808,046 of record NW_023416390.1, read on the forward strand.
ATACAATTTTTCTTTTAAAAAATCGTAATTTTAAAATGGACATTCATATTTTTGTCCTTTGAAGTTAAGTTTTAATCAACCTATATTTTTATTTTAGTTATCTGATCAGTTCCCTTAAGATTGGAAGTTTGATTGATCTGAAAGTCAAGAGCTCTAATGTGGACTGAGGAGGAATTGGGAATCGTGCATGGGGTCTCTTGAAGTCACTGTGAGAAAGAGAAAAGTCAGACTTCTTAGACTTTTTCACCCAATAATCTAGGCAGCGGTTCTCAACCTGAGGGTCGCGACCCCTTTGGCTGTCTAACGACCCTTTCATGGGGGTCGCCTAAGACCATCCTGCATATCAGATATTTACATTACGATTCATAACAGTAGCAACATTACAGTTATGAAGTAGCAACAAAAATAATTTTATGGTTGGGTCACAGCATGAGGAACTGTATTTAAAGGGCCAGAAGGTTGAGAACCACTGACTAGAGGTAGACAGGAAATCCTCTTCTTGGATGGATTAGAAATAGTCCCCTTGTCAAGCATCAGGAAGTCACCCAGACTTCTCCTCCTGCAGTTTACCCATTCCAACCCAGGTGAGGCCAGCTTCCCTCTGCCCTGTGCCCCCAGACCTCTCAGATTTCAGAAGACAATTGAGTGATGAACGCCTCTGCCATTGCTTGGATAGTCTTTAAAGTGCTGTACCCACTTGTGGAAATGCCCATTGAAAATCATAAGCCCCTGTAGGAATAAAATGATCTGAAATATGAAGGGATTTTGCATTAAACAATGTTGTGTTTACTGTTATAAGAACTTATAAAAGCTAATATCGTGGCTTTCCATATTGATTTCTCAATAACAGATAATATACATTGACAAAGAGGAAATAATAAAGCAGAATATTAAACTGAAAAAAATCTTTTATATTTAACTTTGGTGTAGAAATTTACCTTCTAATTTTTAGGCTTACATTATAATGAAAATTTACTTGGGAGAAATAATCTTTAACATTAGAGGAAAATGGAGAAAGGGAAAGTAGAATATATGGATCATTCACTTGAGTGTGAATCAAATTTTTTTAAATTTTTTTAAATTTTTTTATTAAGTTATTACATATGTGTCCTTATCCCCACGTTACTCCCCTACCCCCCCACTCATGCCCTCACCCCCTTGTTGTCCATGTCCATTGGTTAGGCCTATATGCTTGCATATAAGTCCTTTGGTTGATCTCTCCCCCTTACCCCCACCCGCCCCTACCTTCCTTCCGAGGCCCGACAGTCCGATAGATGCCTCTCTGTCTCTGGATCTGTCCTTTTTCATCAGTTTATGTTGTTCATCATACCAGTGTGAATCAAATTTAATTGCATCTTAAGAACCAAAAAGTGAATAAATTTTATTTTAGAGAAAGGACCAGCCTGGATAAAATGTTGGGTTTTAGATTGAATAATTATTAAAGTCTAGTTTGAACTACAGAAACAGATACCTCAGGACGTTATAAATAATGATTTTGTTAAATTTTTAAAGGACATATTAAAAGGAAAATCTTAAGTTTCTAACGCCTGTCCTTCTGAAACCCAACCTATACTAGAATAATATTTTGCATAAGTTTGTAGTTCTATTTAAATACTTTATTTTAGTATCAAACAGGGTGTGATTTTAGTACTTTAGTTCACCTCTGTTCTGTGTATTTTTAACAGCGAAATTAAATGTATTCTCTATGATTTGTTTAGTTTTTAATTATGTTCACTCAGGGCTATCGTTGGGAGACCATGATGGTAGTCTTGGTGCCTTTTGGCGTCAGCTTTCATTAAAGTCAGTGCACATTCTTGCCTTTGTCTTGCAAGGACACTGGTGTTAGTCATGCCAACTTGGATCCATTTCTGAGGTTTGCTGCAGGGAGCAAAATACTGAAATTATCATAAAACTAAGCCATTCTTCTCCTGATTTTAAAATATGTAATCACAACACAACTCAGGAGTGAGAACAGAATTTCTAGAGTCCAATCGTTTTTTACTTATTTGCCATATATAGGGTGTCCCAAAATGTATACATACACTTTGAATAATTATAAAGGCAGTGTTTATGAAAATGTCTCATTTTCATTTAATAGCTACCAGCTGTTGCAGACATTTCTTGCCCAGACTCAGCAAGCAGACACAGAAAAATGACTTTGTAAAAGGGAGGAGCAAGTCAATGACCTTTGGCTAGGAAGAGCAAAAGTATGTTTCTGTTGTCACCCTGCCCACTGTGTGACATAGGTTCTGTAATCACTTCTACTTTAAATGAAGGCTGGTATCACGCTCAGGTGAGCTCTGAATGGAGCTTTCCCATCAAAAGACATTAATGCTGGTGTCTAAAGTACATTGAATATTTCTGTTGATCAACTTAAAGAGAACATGTTACTATAGAAATTTCATGTATGATGGAGTTGACCAATTGAATATTGAGTGTGTTCGAATAGGATAGGAGGTTTATTTTCCCATTTTTCCATTAAGCGTCCTGAAGTGACTTAAAAAATAAGAACAAATTTTTCCTTCTAGGGTGGGCATGTTTTTGGTCAGTTATCCCTAGTCATTGGGAATTCACTCTTTGTGTTCAAACGTTTAATTTTCTATATTCCAGACGATTCATAGAGATTAGCCATAGCTTATTTAACAAACAAAGCCACACAGGCAAATAGTGTTGTTTTCTTTCAGAAAGAATTTACGTGGTTACTTTTCTTAAAAACATCTTTCCCATTTCATTGAGGCAGATTTGGAAGTCAAACCAGAAACTTCAGGCTCTACTACGATGGAAAGCACTTTGTTGGGGAGAAGCGCTTTGAGTCCATCCACGATCTGGTGACTGATGGATTGATTACTCTCTATATTGAAACCAAGGCAGCAGAATACATTGCCAAGATGACGATAAACCCAATATATGAGCACATAGGATACACAACCTTAAACAGAGAGCCAGCATACCAAAAACATATGCCAGTCCTGAAAGAGACACATGATGATAAAGATTCTACAGGCCAGGATGGGGTGTCAGAAAAAAGGGTAAGCTACCATGAAACCACACTTTATCTTCTTCTCTTTGGGGTCCTTATAAAAAAGTCATTACTGCCAGCAGAGATCGACTGCTCCTAGTGCTTTGAAAGGATATGTGTTTTCCTTAATGTCTAGTTTCAGCGGTCCTGAGCTTTCCATATATCTAATTCTTATTTAAAATATTTTAGGTGTATTTTTGTACTTCTGTTTATTTCCTATTTTATCAGTTTCACAGTTTCAAAAATATTTCCTAGTAAAAAGGTTCAGGGGTTTTGTTCAGAAGCATAACTTATGGTCAAGAAAAGATGGCTATATTACATAAGAGATTGATTACTTTTTGTTTCCCTTAAAGATAATTTCCCATAGAAATAGTTCTTTTATTTATAAAAGTGATATATATCCTTATTTTAAAAATATATTATTAAATTAAGTTTATTAATAACTCATACTATTTTGATAATCAGGATTTATTTCATTGTGGACTCTTAGGAAATAATTGAATCAGGAAGATTTACTTTTATTAATTATAAGAGAATTTCAGTTTTCATTCTTTAATTACAATGTATTTAAGGTTAACAACATCAGAGATTTTCATTTCTTGACACTAAGATTATTTTACTTTGAAAATTGTCCCTGGTCTTCCCTCCAGTACAAGAAAAGTGGTGAATTTCCTGATGTTTTATGTCAGGGACGGGGAATGCCCAGCCTGAGGGCTGTGTAAAGCCTGGGAAACCATTTGTCTGGCCCTGCCAGAGGCTAATTTTTAAGTAGATAATTTTGTATGGCCTGCGAATGATGTTGTAAATATCTAAATGCCCCTTGGCATAAAAAAGGTTCTTCACCCCTATTTTATATTGAGTGGGATTTAGTTGGGGGGATTTTTATGTATTTTTATTGGAATCATGTTAATTTGTTATATTTAGTTGAGAATCTTTAAAGAAATGTAGTATTGTGTAGTGGTTTGAATTTGGATTCCGTCATGAAATAGATTAATGCACAGATTTTTCCATTTTACCAGTTGAGTGAATTTCAAAGTTACTTAAGTTTTCTGTGCTTTGATATACTTATATGTAAAGTTGTAATAATAATAATAAAGTTGTGAGGATTGATTGAACGAGATAGTATGTGTAAAATAACCAAACAGTGCTAGGAACATAGTAAGCACTCAGTATGAATTTGGTGATAAGATTATTATAACAACCTCAAGGCAGCATCCTAAAATACTTCCAGTTATCTTGGAGTATTTAGGTACAGAATGGAAATTTAAAATGTTCATTTTCAGTCCAAATTTTAGTTTCTGGCAGGTCTTAGAGTAGCATTTTGTGGCTACAGAGAAACAAACATCTTAAATTATAGACTATAGAGAATTTGTAGAAAATGGTTTTTAATTTACTCATATTTGTTAGGAACCACAAATCTTTTTGGGAAGTGACCAGAATTTAGAATCCTAAGTGTATGCTGTATTTAATTTTCTGTTCACTCTCTAGTTCCCATTTTCTCACTTTGTTTTTTTCCATTCATGACATTTTTCATTAATGCTTATATTTAGATATCTAATACTGTTATTATGTTTTATGCAGATGTGCTTGAATATTCTAAGTCAACATTTGTGAAATATTAAAAATGTATACATGTGAGTCTTTCAAAGTTGAACAGCCTAATGATAACCTTTGCAAATGTGTTCTCTATATACTTCTTCATCATCAAGGAACTTCAGCTAAAAACACTTAGCTGTTTAACATTGGTCTAGTGTCACTTAACTTCCTGGGACCTGGGCGATCCCTTCCACAAAGTGAAAATAATATTCACAGGTTGCAAGAATCTGAGGTGGAGAGTGCCTACAAGACCCTGTTAGCGCTAGCATTCGTGGTTCCCTATGTATTCTGGCAACATTACATGTTTCATTACCTGGGTTTTCTCGTGCTGATGGCCAGTGATAGCTATATAGAGTGAAATGGTTGGCACTGGAAAATACCTCTCTCCAGCAGTATGCAATTAAGAATCAATTTAAAAATTACCCTTTGCTTTAGACTGCATGCATCTTAAATCTAGTTGACTTAAAATCTACTTACTCAAAAATAGATTTATTTTATTTACAGGTGTCATCCAACAGGACAGGGATGATGGCCTGTTCAACAGCTTGAAACATTGATTCCCTGTCAGAGTGGATGACATTTGTAAGTAAAAACAATCATGTTTAACTGATTTAAATACCTATTGACACAAGTATAGTTTAATAAATATTTCACTGGGTCCTGAATAGCTGAAGCCCCTCTTGTTCATGATTCCTTTTCCTTAGAGGCAAGAAGTGTTGCTCTGCAGGAGTTGGTGTGCTGTGGTGGAAGGGACACTAGTGCTGGAATAAAGAGCTGGGTTCTAGTTCTGCAGGAATTGACTTCTGTGAGGCTGCATTTCCCCACCTTTCGTAGGAGGGCTCTGGACTAGGTGGTCCCCAGCATGGCTCCTGCAATGTGTGATCCTCAACGAGTGCAGGTGGTGAGGGGAGATGACACAGTACCCGGAAGAGCATCTTAACGTGGTCTTGAAAGGAGAAGTCTGTTTTTAGCTTGCATTAAGTTAAAGTTGTTTTTGCTTAGTTCAGGTTAGGATTACTCAAGTCATTTTAATAGACTTTCTAAATTCAGAATTTTGTTTATTTTTGCAAAATGGCTTTTTGCCCTTCATGTAAAAGATTTGTTTCCAGACTACTTAATGCTGTAAAAATAAATATTTCTCTAGGAATAAGGATAACCAAAAATTTAAGTTTATAAATTTATTAACTTCAGGGATAAATTAAAATCATAAATAATTGTTTTCCTTGGAATAATCCATGTCTTTAAAATCTATAAAACTTTTACATGAGAGAAACATTTCTGAATTTGTTGAATATAGAAAGTTATGTATTAGCTTCATATGTAATCATAACCAAGCTTGTGTATTCTTCTGAGTCACATAATTCTAAATTAAGGAAGCTTTTTGAGGGGGAAGGAGTTTCATAATTTCTATCTGCAGCTTGCACAGGGGTGTTTAGCTGAAACTATTATTTAAAACAGAACTATTTGATATCATTTGGACATAATATTTTAATTAGCATGTATTTAAATGTGAATACCCTTTGTCTCTTGTAGGTAAAGTCCTCCCCCATACCTTTGCCTATTTAATGAATATAACAGATGCTTTTTAAAATTTTATTTTTCAATTATAGTTAGCATTCAGTATTATTTTGTATTTCAGATGTACAGCAGAGTGGTTAGGCAATTATATACTTTACAAAGTGTTCCCCCCAGTACCACCTGGCACTTACATATTGTAATATAGTTATTACAATATTATTGACTATATTCTCTATGTGTTACAGATGCTTTTATTTAAGAGCAGTGTTCATAGTTACTGCGAAGGGTTTGATTTTGTTTCATTTTTAAAATATATATATATGACTAAATTCATAGTGATATTGTATTATAAAACAGTGTTTTTAATATTTTAGTTTCATATAAAAATATTTTAAACTTTTAAGCTAAATTTGTCTCTCTCTATGACTGAATAATTAAATAGCAATGAATCTTTAACATTTGATCTTGTTTAAGACTCAAAAAGAATTTTGTAGTCCTGTATGCCAGTGTTTGGTCATAGCTTTGGAGTAGTCCACAGCATCTGTTTCAAATGCTCTTTGTGCTATTCCTTTTCTCTCTTAATTCCTTACTTTTGTGTTTTCCACAAAGATCCACCTTTACTCCTCAAATAGAAGCACTTATAAAGGAGCTTTTATTATGATACTAGAGGCCTGGTGCACAAAATGTGCACTGGGGAGGGGGGGTGGTCCTTTAGCCCAGATTACAAGAGGCACAGGCCAGGCCGAGGGACCCCACCAGTGCACGATCAGGGCCGGGGAGGGACGCAGGAGGTTGGCCAGCTGGGGAGGGACTGTGGGAAGGCTCCAGGGCATGTCTGGCCCGTCTCGCTCAGTCCCGATCAGCCGACCCCAGCAGCAAGCTAACCTACTGGTGGGAGCATCTGCCCCCTGGTGGTCAGTGCTCATCATAGCAAGCAGTTGAGTGGACTTAGCATATCATTAGCATATTATGCTTTGATTGGTTGATTGGAAGGCAGACACTTAGCATATTAGGCTTTTATTATATAGGACTAGAGGCCTGGTGCACAAAAATTTGTGCACTCGAGGGGGAGGGGGTCCCTCAGCCCGGCCTGTGCCCTCTCACAGTCTGGGACCCCTCAGGGGATGACCACCTGCTGGCTTAGGCCCGCTCCCCAGGGGATTGGGCCTAAGATGGCAATCAGACATCCCTCTGGCAGCCCGGCAGCCCTCGGGGGATGTCCACGTGCCAGCGGGGAGCAGGCCTAAACTGCAGTCAGACATCCTTAGCGCTGCTGAGAAGGCAGGAGAGGCTCCCACCACCACCGCTGTACTGGCAGCCATCAGCCTGGCTTGTGGCTGAGCAGAACTCCTCCCATGTGAGAGCTCCCTGACCACCAAAGGGCAGCTCCTGCATTGAGCGTCTGCCTCCTGGTGGTCAGTGTGTGGCATAGTGACCAGTCATTCCCAGTCCTTCTGCTGTTAGGGTCAGTTTGCATATTACCCTTTTACTATATAGGATAGAGGCCTGGTGCACGGGTGTGGGCCGGCTAGTTTGCCCTGAAGGGTGTCCCGGATCAGGGTGGGGTCCCCACTGGGGTGCCTGGCCAGCCTGGATGAGGGGATGATGGCTGTTTGCAGCTGGTCACACCCCCTTCAGGGTGGGGGTCCCCACTGGGGTGCCTGGCAAGTCTGGGTGAGGGGCTGAGGGCTGTTTTCAGGCTGGCAGGTGACTGAAGCTCCCAACCTCTCCTTTTTTTCTTTTTTTTCTTTTTTTTATTCTGAGATTTATTTACCTTCTATGGCTATCACTGGAGCTGAGAGCTGGCTTTAGCTCTGAGGCTCTGCTCCAGCTCTGAGACCTCGGCTGCTGAAAGCAGGTATCTGGGTTTGTTTGGCTTCTGTAATTGAAACACTTGCAACTCCAGCTCTGAGGCCCGGCTGGCTGAAAGGAGGTTTCTGGGGTTTGTCTAGCTTCTATAATTGCAACATTGTTTCTTAGAGTGCAGCTCAGAGGCCGGCAGCGGCAGGCGGGGAACATTGGCTTCCTCTGTCACTGGAGCAAGCAAGCCTCCTGTTTGCTTCAGCTGCCTGGCTTCCAGTCGCCATCTTGGTTGGCAGTTAATTTGCATATCGCCCTGATTAGCCAATTGGAAGTGTGTCGGAGGTACAGTTAATTACCATGTTTGTCTATTATTAGATAGGATTATCTCTTATGTACCCAACCATCCTCTTCCACCCCTCCATCCCCTCCCCAATAACCAATGTTTTCATTGGACATCATCTTGGAACAGCTCTGGATAGTTGTCTTTGACTTAGTGATATCACTCTAAGTATGTTGTTAATCTCCCTTGACCTGAGGTGGAAAATGAAGGACTCAGCTTTCCTAGATGACATTCAGGTCCCTGCTAGCTGTGACGATTCACTACCGATAAGTTCTCTTTGTTAATTCTCAAGAGGTTTTCAGACATAAGATTCTGTATTTCTGAGAACTTAACTATTCTAAGTGGTAGAACAGGCTGCAAACATGTAGATTTAGGTGTAGTCTTGGCTCTACTTCTTACTAGGATTGAATCTTTGAGCCAGTTACATAATTTTCTTTAGCCTCAGGAAATCAAAGGTCTCCTCTAGTTTTTCAGTGTACATTGCTAAGGGTTGGAAAACTACAAATAATAACAGAAATAACTACAATTATTAAGCCTCCATATGTCAGAAAATATACTAGGTACTTTATCAAAATATGCACTTTAGTCTTTATAGCATACTCTTGAGGGTAGGTATTATAACATCAGTATCTTTGGGGGACATAGGTTTATGGTAAGTTACCTAGGGATTCTTGGGGTGTGTTTTAATAGTGTATCCTTTATTTTAAAAACTGAAATCAGAAGACAGCCAGACCCTGTTACCAAATGCCCCTCTCTTCATGTTATCATAAAAACTAAACATTAGACCAGCCGTGGGCAAACTACGGCCTGCGGGCCGGATCCGGCCCGTTTGAAATGAATAAAACTATTGAAAAAAAAGACCGTACCCTTTTATGGAATGATGTTTACTTTGAATTTATATTAGTTCACACAAACACTCCATCCATGCTTTTGTTCTGGCCCTCCGGTCCAGTTTAAGAACCCATTGTGGCCCTCGAGTCAAAAAGTTTGCCCACCCCTGCATTAGACTGTGCCAGTATTTAGACTAAGCGGATCACTATATTTTGAGTAATTGGATTACTCCAAAGGGAGTCGTTAAAACCTCCTGGAACTTGGGCCAAGGCCGGTTTGGCTCAGTGGATAGAGCGTCGGCTTGCGGACTGAAAGGTCCCGGGTTCGATTCCGGTCAAGGGCATGTACCTGGGTTGCGGGCACATCCCCAGTGGGAGATGTGCAGGAGGCAGCTGATCGATGTTTCTCTCTCATCGATGTTTCTAACTCTCTATCTCTCTCCCTTCCTCTCTGTAAAAAATCAATAAAATATATTAAAAAAAAACAACCTCCTGGAACTTGTCCAAAGGAAGTTGCAGCATGGTTCCGATGAGGCATGTCACTCTAGAACTGCAACTCTTGTGCTCAGTTTTAAAAATAAACTCTTATTTGACGATTGGGTTTTTTAATATAAAAAAAAGAAACAGCCTAGCTGGATTTGGCTCAGTGGATAGAGCGTCAACCTGAGAATGAAGAGTACCGGATTCAATTCCAGTCAAGGGCACATGCCCAGTTTGTGGGCCCGATCCCCAATGTGGGTCATGCAGGAGGCAGCCGATCAATGATTCTCTCTAATCGTTGATGTTTCTCCCTCTCCCTCTCTCTCTCCCTTCCTCTCCAAAATCAATTAAAAAATATTTTTTTTAAAAAAGAAAAAAATTTCCTGAGTACTACCCTCCCTTCTTTTACCTTTAAGTACCACAGAATTTCCAAATTCAAATGGTGCTTCTTTCACTGTAAAACAACAAAAATCAAAAAGGATTTATAATTACATGATAGTGTAAGTGATATAAATGTGCAAAGCTGTCAATAATTTAACATGTGAATTTAAATAGCAGTATACTTAGTAGAATGAGATCTGGATAAACTTCTTTAAAGTTTAAATAGCAATTCATCTATGTATTAGTATAATATATTGGTAACTAAGATTTATAATATAATAAAGAATGTCACCTTGTATGTAAGATAAATCACACTTTTACGCTTTCAAAGTTGACTGAAATTCAGGTTGACATCTTCAGGTTTACACCAGTTCAGTCTAAGTGCTTGTTAGCATTTCATTGTCAAAGTTGAAGCTTACTTAGCTCTTTGAAACTGACAAGAGACATCTGAATTAGTTATCTCTTAAATAAACAATATTTTTTTGAAGGCAGTTGAAGTGTTTTTCAGATCAATACTCTAGCGCAGCAGTTCTCAACCTGTGGGTCGCGACCCCTTTGGCGGTCGAATGACCCTTTCACAGGGGTCGCCTAAGACCATCCTGCATATCAGATATTTACATTACGATTCATAACAGTAGCAACATTACAGTTATGAAATAGCAACGAAAATACTTTTATGGTTGGGTCACAACATGAGGAACTGTATTTAAAGGGCCAGAAAGTTGAGAACCACTGCTCTAGAGACTATATGTAAAACGTACTATAGCGAGTTTATTATCATTTAGAAGCAAAAAAAAAAAAAAGAGAAATGAAGCAAACAAACAACAACAACAAAACCCTTTCAGCGATTTAATACAATTTGACAGTTTATCATTTTTCATAGTATCTCTCAGAAGCAGGGAAACCAATAACATGAATAAGGATTTGCATTTATAGCAACAAAAGAAAAAAGATATTACTAATGATAGTATTTTTGAAAAATAAAATAATGAAGAAAATGGAAACAGTAACATAATGTAAATAAACTTTTGTTGATGTTCTAAAATAGGCAGTCATAAATACTTTTTGATTAAAGAGCCAAATTGGATCAGTGTTCTCACCAGTGAAGTTTTATGTTCAGGAGAGACACCTGCAAAAATTTTGATTCAGTAGAATCAATATGAGGCCCAGACATATAGTAATATATTTGCCTTTCTATATACGTGTGTGTGTCAGGGGGAGGGGAGGGGAGGGTTGTTGCACAGTAAATGTTACAATTAATGGATTAGATCAGTGATTCTCAAACTTTTTGGACTCAGGAACCCTTAACACTTAAAAAATATTTGAACACCTCAAAGAGCTTTTACTTATGTGGGTTATATCTATTGATACTATATTGGAAATTAGAACAGATATTTTAAAAATATGTTAATTTATTTAAAAAATTATAAAACCATTACATGTTAATATCTTAAGAATAATGCTATTATAATGTTTTATGGAACAAATTTAGTTAGAAGAGTGGCATTTTTTACATTTCTGTAAATCTCTTTAATGTATGTCTTATTACTACGAAAACAATTCAGTTCTCATAATTGCTTCTGCATTCGATCTGTGGTTACATATTAATTTGAAGTATGTGAAGAAAATTTGACCTCATACAAATATGCTTTTGGAGAGAGGAGTGTTTTAATAGCATTTTCAGATAACTGTATATTCCTCTTCGATATCACACTAAAACTGGGTAAGTGGCAGTTTCCTGGAGGTTACTTGCAATGTGGAATCTGACACCCTATCATCAATAAGCATTTCTTATTCTGTTAAACTAAGTCCACTGGTCTATTTTGAACCCTGAATGAATCTTTCAACTGTGCATGGTTCTGTAACATCATGCATAGGTCATTTGGAAAATATTGGTTCACTGCGTTATGTAGGTCTTCAAACATGGACACATTTCTTCATAAGATGTAAAAAAAATCACATTTGATATCATCAGAAAAGTCATTTAAGGACTGGAAAGCTATCAGGCTCAGAGTGGCAGATACAGCATGTCCAAACTTCTTATTTTCACTTGAAAGTTTGAATTTTATCATTGACTGTCAGTAGTTTTCCATGAGATGGCAGGCTCACTTTTTCATTTTTGAGAAAATGCCGAGTTTGAATAACCAAAATTTATGTTAGTCGTTCTTCCAAGTAAAAAATAATATTCTGTGGAAAAAAGCACCTAGCTCATCTAGTAACTCAATATTTTTCCTCAAGAAAACTCCTAAAAGAAACCCAGATACCTTTTACATCATTTGGTATGAGGCTCTTTCTCTTTTGGAGAGTTTTCAAATGTGGGGGTGTAAAACTCTAAATTTAACTTAATCTACAGCAGAAAAAAAAAACAAAAAAACAGGAGACAGAGTTAGGGAGAAAAAACTATTGAAATATGTGACCCATAGTAGCTAATTTAGTAAGCTGTCGTTTATGAAAATCAGTACCATTGGTATAAAATAATGCATTCAATTCTATATTTCATGTCCCAAAGAATGGCTTATTTTAAGAATGGAAACAACGAAGAAACATTATTCAACTGATGCCATGGTTTGATATTTCTAACAGAGAAAAACGTAATGAAAGCATCCACTTAAAAAAACTCTGCAGCTGATCCTGCAAGAGGAGATATTTTAGGCAAGTTATTTTTTTTTAACATCATGCTTCTTATTTTAAAGTCTTCCTTATTAAGACATGCATTTGAAAATAATTTTATCTTGCAGTTTTATAACATGTTATGGGTTGGAATTCTTAGGAAGAAAAATCATCAAACGTGAAATTAGGTTTACTAATGGTGGATACAGCCAAAATTTCCTTTCCTTCTAACATTTTCTTGCAACCACCATTACAGATTATTTGTATTCATCCATAAACTTTCATAGCACTCTGCACTATTCCTCCAATAATAATTGTTTTGGTCCTGCGTACGAATTTAAAGCACAATGAATGATTCAACAATCTTTAGAATCAAAAACGGCAGTTTATGAAGCCCAGGCATCCTTAGTCTTTCAGGAGGCACTGGTTCTCTTAACAAAACAAACGTTTTCAAATCAGCTTCATCCTTTAGTCAACTGTGTTGCTAACATACCTATGTTATCACAGTTTTTCTCGCTAACATGTTTTCAGTTCATAGCTGCATACATTTTGGCTATCAAATGAGGGAACTATTTAAAATACCCTTCTTCCTTGCACCTCTGGCCAGCCATTACTTTGTAAAAATCAAGTTATAGGATACTTTAAAGAATAGCTATTATAAGAAAACTAGAGGACCGGTGCATGAAACTCATGCACAGGTGGGGTCCCTAGGCCTGGCCTGCAGTCAGGGCCGATCAGGTTCCCCGCTTCCCCGCCTCCTCCTTCCCTTGCCACCTGCACATGCCACTGCGTGGTTCCCCTCGTTGCTGCGTCCGCTGCCACCCACTGCCGGTTCCCCGTCCCAGCCTGGGCCATTGGGGCCTGCCGGCCAGGGGAGGGATGGGGAAGGGACCTGGGAGGTTGGCCGCCACCCCAAGGAGGGAGCCGGCCCTTGGCCCCCCTGGGAAAGGGACCATGTCCACTGCCACCCACACCCTGTTCCCCATCCCAGTCTTGGGACTCGGCCCCGATCAGGCAATTGGGGCCTGCCGGCGGGGGGAGGGTGGCTGGCAGGCCCCCTTGGCGATCAGGGCCTGCGGGCTGGGGGCAGCTCCTGCATTGAGCGTCTGCCCTCTGGTGAGTCAGTGCATGTCATAGCAAACGGTCATTCCGGTTGTTCCGTTGTAATGGTTGCTTAGGCATATATATATTTTGCCATTTCCTTTGTGTTAAATCTATCCTGATAGTATTTTCAGGGCAGGAGGGTGGAATCATTCAGAAAGGCATTCATCTATGTGTGAAGAATTCAGTGAGGCTTACATATATACTACGGATTGGTGTGCTCGTTCTTTCAAGATTCAGCACCTACTTCGTACTGAATATGCTAATGACAGCAGTATCAGCATCATCACCACCACTTATCTTTGAGAGCTTTGAGAGCTCTGTGCATGCTAAACATTGAAAATATATGCTTTATACACATTTCAGACATTCTATGTACGCTATCTCATCCTATCCTTCCAACCACCCTTTGAGGTAGGTACTGTCATTATTCCAATTCACAGATGAAGAAACTGAGACTTTTTCTAAGACTCCATAACTAGTAAGTAAAGCTGATATTCTTTAACAGATAGTCTTTTAACCACTTAACTATAGATAACACTGAACTTCAGTTTAAATTTTTAAAATTATTTTAAATCTTTATGGAAGGGGTGGTTAAGCAGATTGAGGAGAAAGGCTTATTATCAGCAGTTCCCCTCTGCATTGTTGGTCAGCACACTACCCTGTGGTTTGGGCATTTTGAAGGCTTCTGAAATATTCGAAGAAAAGAGAGAGATCTGGGATGGAGAGATGTGAAGAAGTCACCAGTTATAGTCTCAGTAGGACCATGAGACGGGAGGAAGTGCCAGGAAGGAGGGCATGGACATATATTTCATGAATAAATTTAACCTTTGTTAGAAAATGAGACTATTAGAATTAAAATAGAATGGAAAAAAAATCCATTATCCATCTAATACATATCCCAAATATAATTAATTCATTAAGTGTGTGTGTGTGTGTGTATTTGTTTAATATCTGATCCTTGTGAAAATAGCATAGGGCTCTATTTTCTGCTGTTTGCCACAGTTTCACTAATGCCTGGAACATGGTAGACACTAAATAAACAATTTATTGAATGAAAACTGTTTAGGAGAGCCTTGTATTGTATATGCAGATGGTCCCCAACTTACTATGATTCGACTTACCAATTTTTCAACCTTATGGTGGTACAAAAGTGATACCTATTCAACTATTTTGCTTTTCACTTTCAGTACAGTATTCAATAAATTACATGAGATAGTCAACACTTTCTTATAAAATAGGCTTTGTGTTATATTATTTTGCCCAACTATAGGCTAATGTAAGTGTTCTGAGTAAGTTTAAGATAAGGTAGGCTAAGTAAGCTATGGTGTTCCGTAAATTATTATGCTAAATGCATTTCAACATAATATTTTCAGTTTATCAGGACATAATCCTCTTGTCAGTCAAGGAGTATCTGTTTCTACTTTGACCACTTCTCTATTTTCATTTAATGAATTTTGTGAGTATTTACACTTTCTCAGGCCACATGTCCAAAATCCCAAATCCTTATTTTTTGTACTATATTACTTTAAAGATAAAATGTAGCCCAGCCGGCATTGCTCAGTGGTTGGGCATTGACCTATGATCCAGGAGGTCAGGGTACATGCCTGGGTTGTGGGCTCGATCTCCAGTGTGGGGCATGCTGATCAATGATTCTCTCATTGATGTTTCTATCTCTCTCTTCCCCCCCGAAATCAATAAAAATATATATTAACAAAAATAAAGATAAAATGTATCCTAATTATGTAATTACTCCTGCATTGGCCATTCTGGAATATCTGTTGTAAGTATAATACTTAGTTAGTTGTTTACCCATGAGATTGGAATGGCTTTCCACCTTGTAAATTATGTATGTCTGTTTGGTGAATTTTAATGGAAAGCTTAATTACCTATTTCTGAAGACAGCCTAATTAGTTGCTCAAGAGACTACTCTCTCAATTCATTGGTTTGGATGGTAGTTTTGTTTATTTTTATTTCAAGAACAGGGAAAGCCAGCACAAAAACAAAAACAAGGCAGGCGGCTCAGGAACTCTCCTTAAAGCTCTGGTAGACGGTGACAAAGGGTCTGCATGTATCTAAGTATGAGCAACATATCACTTTACCCACCACCATCAAAGTAAAGAAGAAGGCTTTTGACAATGCCAGAAATTAATTACTAAAGGTGACTTGACTTCTTTGTATCTTGTAAACAATTTGTCAGGCTTAGAACTGTATTGGGGGTGGCCATTTCCAGCTGTCAATGTTTCTGCTGGGTGATGGACCTGGGTCTTTGTGGCCCTGGTTCTTTTTTTTTTTTTTTTTAATTTTTTTTTTTATTTTTTTTAAAAAATATATTTTATTGATTTTTTACAGAGAGGAAGGGAGAGAGATAGAGAGTTAGAAACATCGATGGGAGAGAAACATCGATCAGCCGCCTCCTGCACATCTCCCACTGGGGATGTGCCCGCAACCCAGGTACATGCCCTTGACCGGAATCGAACCTGGGACCCCTCAGTCCGCAGGCCGACGCTCTATCCACTGAGCCAAACCGGTTTCGGCGTGGCCCTGGTTCTTACACAAGGCAAGAGTCAGTCTTGTCACACGTTGAGTGCTCATATGCCAAATCCAGGGAAGCACAGAGGGATGGATAGAGGATAGGATGTGAAGTCAGGGGGCCTGTGTTTCCATCATGGCTCCTTTGCTTACCAATTTATCTTTCCCTGAGCAAATGCCTTAACATCGCTGAATCTTCTTTCTGAAAACAGGAATGGGGGGTTACAGTGTGACAAAGAGCTTTGTAGAATCTAAAATTCTGCATAATTTGGAGTCAGTGTAAGAGCTGGGTCTGGTTTTTTATTGTTTTTTTTTTTAGCTAAATAGGAAGAAGAATACAGTAAGGTTCTGGTGAAGTAGGTATAGAACAGTATTATTAAAGCAGTCAATTTACAGATTACTTCTTGCTGTGCAACCTGGTGATAGAATCTGGCCTGCTGCTGGTAGGGATCTAAGTGTGCCTCACCCATGCCCGCTCTCTGGAATCTAAGATTATGCATTTCCAGCTGCTCAGCAGGGATATGCTAAATCTAAAGATAATATGGCACATCTTCCTAGAGCACCAGTTCTACTCAGGGGTATTTAATTGAACACATTTTTTGTATTAAACATTTTATATGGGTGCATTATGGAGAGCTTAGGGAGCCACCCCGGATCCCTCACACCCTATTCACGTTTGGTTGTTTTGGGGAACATTTTGGTGGAAAGGGTAGTAAAACACTAGCCTAAGCTGGCCTGATAGCCTTAAACAACATTTGACTTTATCAACGTAAGGTCTGTAAATCATCTCCCATTAACCTACCCTTTGTGGAGGAGGAAAACAGCAGGGTGAATCCCTCAATATATTAAAATGTCACTGAATTATCCTTTCATCTTTTCTTCTTCCTCCGCATAGGAAGTTGATTGCAGCCTGCCTTTCTGTGTCTTTTTTTCTAATGTTCTGTTATCTGTGGGCCTGGTCCACATGCCTCCAACTGCTCTTCAGATGTCGAGTTCCATACGGGACACAGTATATATATGAATCTAACCATCTTGTATGTGAAGGAGAGCATTCAAGTTAGGGGTTATTAATGTTTTCTCTTAATTTTATTAGGATCCTTTGAACTAACAGAAATTTCATGAAATGAAATACTATGGACATGTTATGAAAAGTTTATTTTAGAAAATGCCCAGATGCAGTTATTTTTATGTCTGTACTATGGACATGTTATGAAAAGTTTATTTTAGAAAATGCCCAGATGCGGTTATTTTTATTTTCATTATCTTGATGTAAACCATGCTGTATAGCAGCGTCATTACAAAGGAAAGACAAGTTAATGTCTGGCAGTGAGGTGAACTATCAACACATCTATGAATTATGCTAAGGCTTACATTTCTTGGGGTAGTTGTTATACACGTTAAGTCTTTTACTTCAGGCCATTATTGGCATTTTCAAGTAATAGAAATAGGTTTCCAAAAGTATGTTTGAACTTCACAAGTATACTTCATACCATTAGCCAAAAGTTATCTTAATTGAGACTTAAAAATGAATATTAAAATAAATTACAACTGGAATATTCTAATTAAACTACACATATAGGAAGTAAGCTTTTACATTAAGAAAGTCAGTAACAGGTTCTTTTAAAAATCCAAATCACTAGACTTCATCTCAGCCTAATAAACAGAAGTCACTAACGAAAACTAAAAATATAGGCCCTCGCTTTCATTATGACACACTGTTGTGCTTCTGTTAGATTGGTGATTGTAAAATGTTCACTGGGCTGCAGTAAGTTGAATAACCTCATATGGCAATTTAAAATCTAAAAATACTAATAATGCCAAGCTGAGTCTGCTTTTTAGTTGTAGTCCATATGTATATTACAGCTCAAAGCTTTTTGAAAAAGTGAAAACATTTATGATGCAAGAGTTTTATACCAGATTTAAGTCCCTAATTGTCGATAAAGTGTTAGAGCTTCTTTAATTTCATCTCCTCTATTGGTGTAGCACAATAATGTTTCTTTAAGTGTCACAGGTAATAGGTAACAAAACTTTGGGTAAAATAAAAGCCGAAATGTTAATGACACATTTCTGTACGTATCCCCTAAAGCTTAGTTAGGGGGTAAAAATGGGGAATTCCCATAGAGGCCAATTTCAGCTTTTCATTAGGAAGAACTAAGAAAAAATGTTATCACCACCATACAATCATCACTGCCAGTGGCCAAAAACTGGTGTTAGACTAGAATACTTTAATTTACTCTTATGTATTTTTATATATATTACATGTATGTATTAACTTGTGGTTACATAATTCAGGAGAGGAAAACATCTACCACTTATTTTATTATATCCCTTTATATAAACTGTTATCAGTACATCGGGACCATAATCTAGTATTCTTTAAGAACTTGTAAAAAAAATAAGACTATCTTATGAATTAATTTTAAGATCACTATCTAAGATATTTGAACAGAGATGCGAAAAATCATAGCAAAGAGACGCCTGGAGACTTGAATATGTAGAAGTTGCTTATGTGCATCTAAGTAAGCACTGACTTAAATGGACATTGAGCATTTGAATACTAGAGCTCATTAGCAAGGCCATACTGATTGTAGAGGACTCAGCAGATGTCTTATCTCTGTGCATTACCTAATCAGTTCATCAAACCCACTCCACTTGTTCTGATTCCATTCTTCCTAATGTTTTGTGTGTGTGTTTTTTCCAGTGTAGGTGTGCTACCAAAAAAGAAAATGATGGTCACCCACTTTATGTCTCATATCTCGGTATAAACTAGGCAACCTTCGTTCTCCTTTTGCCTCTCAGTTTTATGATCTTGGTATTATAATGCCAGTCTCCCTTTGAGAAATGGATGTGATCTCCTTGGGCTGACAAAGTCAGTTTCTGAGCCTGCTAGACTGAGCACTAGACAGAAGTTCATACACAGTAAATTAGCCGGAGCTCCCTTGTGGAGACTGACTGGAGATGGCCACTGTGGCCTTTCCCACGTGAGCACACCAATCTTTACATCTTTCTTTTTCATGTTGAATTTCTCTTATAGATGGAGAAGACTGTGGAGTTCATTTGGTCCAGCTGGGACTTAGGAAAGTTCACTGGCTTGGCTGGTATCAGTCAGAAGCAGGTTTGGAACCAGGCTGTGTGCCATCCACGTCACCCTCCTCTCTGAGCCTGGTGTTCTCCTGCAGAGTGCACAAAGCTCCCTCAAAAATGTCACTTGGAGAATTGGATCGTTTCTGTTGTTTCTTGAGAGAACAGGAATGCAGGGCTGTACATTTGTTGTTGGCATTGTTTTCAAATGTCTTATGTTTATAAGGGGACATGTTAACCTGGGCAGAGTTTGGTAGTGCCTGGAGTGTAATTTAACTTTATTGTTCACTGAAATGAATGCTTTGTTGTGCCTTATTGTTATTTGTTTAGATGGATATTAAGTTAATGCTAGAGGAGCGATGTAATGAAGATTGAGTTAGGAATTATGAGGTGACTGATGCCAGTAGCATAAAAATTTAGAACCCTGGCAAGATGTAAGAGCTTCCTGTGCAACATAAAAAGTTACTTATCTCAATATAATTTAAGGAATTTATAGAGTTCTGTGTAGAATTCTCTAATGTTTGACTTTAAATGGATTTGGAAATTTTTGATTAAATTATGAATCTGGTAGATACTGTAAATTCAAATGTAAGCAGTACTAAAATAGCTAGTGATCTGAAGGCGGGGGGGTAGGGGGGGAGTTGCTAGGATATAAATGATCCAGAAATTTATTCACATGATAGCCTTTCAATATTGCATGTTGACAATAGATAGTGTGAAGAAGGATAGTCTAAAGGAAAGACACAGAACTTGAAGTCAAGTAGCCCGGGGGTCAAATCCTGTTCTCACCACATACTAGTTAGGTGACTTTGGACAAGGCACTGAATCTCTCTGAGCTTCTCTTTCTTTGTCATTGAGGTGAACATACAGGAGCCATGTCAGTATCAAGGATGGCCAGAGTTGGGTCTAAGACAGGCCAAAGATTCCCAGTCAAAATAAAAAGCTAAATACTGATGGTGTTTCCAGCAAGAATGATTTTGTGGGATACGTGCTTGCCCCCACCCAGTTTAGCCATTTCTTTCTATTTTATAGAACCAGAATCTGAGGGGCTATATCCCAAACGTCTTGGTTTTACCTCCTACTCATTAAAGGGTAGCAGAAACAGCTGCCAGGCTTTGCAGATTGAAAAAACAAACAAAACAGGAATTCAGATCACAGACTCCTCTTCCTGACTATGACCTTGAGCAAGTCACTTTGTGTTTCATCATCTATAAAATGTCCATTATACAACATAGTCCCAGGATTGTTGTGACTAGTAAGTAGGACAGTGACATGAAGCATCAGACATTGTTCCTGGACTCTTAACAAAGATAGTCTCCTTTCCTTTCCACTTTCCACGCCCCCACCCCTGCTCCCTCAACTAACATACATGTCATTATATGCCTTTTAAAAGGTAAGATTAGAACTAGAATCTGAGAAATTTGGTAGGGACCATAATATAAAGGGAAGGGCAGGAGTTTCTAATCATGTTTGTATGGTGTAGACCAAAAGCAGATTGATCTACAAACTCTTGGAGGACAGAAACCTGTCAACACTACACAGCATACCCTGCCACTGATCTTTGGTATGGCACCCCTGTAATGCTATCACTTAGTGTGTGCTCACTGTCTTCCTACAGCCTTTTCCTCTGTTATGTGTCATCCCCTTTAAACAGTCCAGTAACCTTCTAGGTAGGTATTATTATTCATAATATGTAGATGAGGTAACCAGGACACCAAACAAATCTCCCAAGGTCAGGATTCAAACATCAATATGTCTGATTTCAAGTCCCATCTTTTTTATTATTATAACACACTGCCCCCCAATAAAATAGCTGCCTTCATTTGGTTTTAGTCTTTTAACCAAATATGTATTGAACCTTTATTTGTGCCAGTGACTGTGCTAGATTCAAGGTTTATATTAAGACATATAAGACCCAATTCTATATAAACTAGATGCCCAGTGCACAAAATTCGTGCACGGGGCGGGGGTTTCCTCAGCCCAGCCTGCACTCTCTCCAATCCTGGACCCCTTGAGGGATGTCCAACTGCCGGTATAGGTCTGATCTTAGACATACCTACAGTCTAACATCCTTCTCACAATCTGGGGCCGCTGGCTCCTAACTGCTCACATGCTTGCCTGTCTGATCGCTCCTAACTGCCCCCCCCCTCCCCCCAGCCTGATCCTCCCTAACTGCCTCTGCCTGCTGGCCTGATTGTCCATAACTGCCCCACCCCCGCCAGCCTGGTTGCCCCTCACTGCCCCCCTGCTGACCTGTCACCCCCAGCTGCCCCCCTGACAGCCTGGTCACCCCCCTGCTGGCTTCGTCACCCCCAACTGCCCCCCCTTGCTGGTATGGTTGCCCCCACCTGTCCCCCCTGCAGGCCTGGTTGCCCCATACAGCCTGCTGTTCAGTCGTTTGGTTGTCCCTCACTAACCCCCCTGCCGGCCTGGTCGCTTCACGCAGCCTGCTGTTGAGTCATTACTGTTACTGTGATGGCATTCTGGAAAATTTGCATATTCCTCTATTATTAGTATCAATAACTACACAGTTTCATTGTGATATGAGGTAGAGTGTGATGTCTCATAATAAATGTACAAGTGAAGGGCTCTGAGGTTTACTGATGGGCAAGATCACATCTAATTGGTACAAGTCATCAAAGCCTTCATGGAGGAGGGAGTATTTGAATGGAGCTTAGAGGGGTGCATTGTTTACTGCATGTACTGTGTGCTAAACTTGAGATCTAGAGATCTTAGTTACAATCACTTTTCTTACCATCTACTGTTATTTGTTATTTGCTCTGATTTACCATTCGTTCCTACTCTTCAAAACTGAAAAAAAAATAACTAGAGAAGTCACCTTGAATAGAACAGAGAGAAGCAAACAATTATCCTCAAACTCCAGGTTCCTCATTTGGGTGGAGACAGCATAGTGTTGAAGAGCCCAGCTCTTGTCCACTGCCTACTAGCTATGCAGTTTGGGAAGTTAACTTCTGTAGGCCTCGGTGCTTTCAACTATAAAATGAGGATAAAATATATACCTCAGAGGCATTTTATGTGAATTTAATGGGTTTCTACATGTAAAGTGTTTAACTGGGTGCCTGGGTCATAAGTACTTAATAATCAAATGATAACCATAATTAAAAGGTACTATAACTCTAATACATATATATGGATGAGTGGTATACATTTGTCTGGAACAGCAGAACATTAATGTTGGTTCTGAATTTTAGAGTTAGTGGCTCTTATGACTTGAGCGCTCTTCAGCAAAATTAATGCAGAAATGCAATTGCAGTTATTGAAGACATAATGGTGACCAAACCCCAGCCATTTGAGAGTAGCTAAGCACTTTTTACTGAAGTTGCTCTATATCTCCTTACTACCCTATGTAGCTGCCCAAGTTGTAGTTAATCGAGTATTTTCTTGATTAGGTAGAAAAAGTGTTCAGGAAGGACAGTGTGACCCGGCAGAGCCTATAGCAGACTTTGCCTCTCAATGACAAATGTTTGCTTTTACCCACCATGAATTTTCTGGATGACTACCACTAATATTTGTGTGCTTTTAGTTTCTTACAGCTGAAATACTGGGGTCCTAGATCAGAAATACTTGGCGGGGGGGGGGAAGCTACCTGGATCATATGAATGATTGTTTACTTTAGCTTAGTAGCTTAAATGTTGGGTTAAACACTGTATGGAAAAAATTAGGGAAAAAAATTGCTGTTAAAATTGCCTTTGGAGTCTGTTTTTATCTGGTGCCTACTGGGAATCAGGTAACTCCACTTTAGGTTGTACATGACCAAAGAATCTGTTGGCCTTTATATTTTTAGTCATCACATGAGCATCTAGGTCTAAGCTGAAGAGCAATTTAGGTTAGGCAAGGAAAAATTTTTCCATTGTATTTCCTCTTGAAACGGGAGCACTTTTTGTCTCTTATTAATCACATAAGAGTATAAATTTATGGAAATGAAATATCTGTAGATATAAATATTAATCTCTGCCTTTAGTTGTTTAGAAATGTTTTTAACAGAATAAACCATTTTAAAAGAAGGGACTAGATAGACTCAAGTAAATAAAAAAATTGGGGAGATGTTGAGAAAATAATTCATTCAATATATCCAGTATTTGGCATGGTTTAAGGACCACTTTATGCCCTAATTAAACAAGAATCTGCATTGGGCACATAACTTCTACAGATTATGAAATTTGAGGTAAATTATTTGCATTAAGCAAATGGACTGAATTCATTTAAATGTAGAGTTTTAGCCTTTCTAAATACAGTGATTATTAGAATCATAATGGGTTAAATTTAATTACATAGTATGAGGAAACAGATGGGAGATGTTTAGGGAACCGGTATGAGAAAACAAGCTTCTTGTAGCACCTTAATATAGATTTTTCTATTAAATGGAGGTGGCTTTATTACCCAGCTACCCCCCCCCCTTCTTTATTAAAAAAAAAAAATTATTTCCAAAAAATCTTTTTAATGATTTAGTTTTAATTTATTTTTAATTATACCTGACTTACAATTTTATATTAGTTTCAGATATACAACAGTGAATCAACATTTATATACTAGCACCTTACGAAGTGATCACCACAATGCATCTAGTATCTGTCACCGTACTTGTTATTGACTATATTTCCTATGCTGTACGTTATAGCCTCATGATATTCTCTACCTGGAAGTTTGTACTTCTTAATCCCCTTCCCCTTCTCTGTCCATCATCTCAACTTCGGCAACCATCCGTTTCTTCTCTGTATCTATGACTTAGTTTCTGTTTTGTCTACACTTGATCTTAGCCAAAAGGCCAAGAAGCGATTCTGTTTTGTCTTGTTCATTTGTTTTTTGTTTGTTTGTTTTTCGATCCCACGTATAAGTGAAGTCATACAGTATCTGACTTGTCTGTTTGACTTATTTCATTTAACATAATGTTCTTTAAGTCCATCCATGTTGTCACAAATGGCACAATGCATTCTTTTTTACGGCTGAGCAATATTCCATCATACATATACAGATACAGGGTGTCCCAAAAAATGTATACACACACTTTGAATAATTACTAATTGCAGTGGGTTAAATCTGAAAAGAAAGAAACATCAGTTGAGCTATCAGCTGTTAAAGTGTGTATGTATTTTTGGGGGGACACCCTATTCCCTCCCCACCCCCGAAATTTTCTTTATCCATTTATCTATCAGTAGATACCTACGTTGTATTGTCTTTTTAATTATTGTTTTCAATTTCTTCAGATAACTACCTAGAAGTAGAATTGCTGGGTAGAACATTAGTCTTATTTCTAATGTTTTCTGAAATCTACATACTGTTTTCTGTAGTGGTTGCACTAGTTTACAATCCCACCAACAGTGTACAGGAGTTCCCTTTTCTGCACATCCTTGCAAACACTTATTTGTTGTCTTTTGATAACAGCCATTTTGACAGGTGTGAGGTGATAGCTCATTGTGGTTTTGATTTGCATTTTCCTGTTAATTGTTGTTTCCTATTGAACATATTTTCATGTGTCTGTTGGCCATCTGTTTGTCTTGAAATGTCTATTTAGGGCCTCTGCCCATTTTTACTTGATTAGTTTTTTATATTGAGTTTTATAGATTTTAAAATATATTTTGGATATTAAACCCATAACAGAGATATCATTTGCAAATACCTTCTCCCATTCAGCAGGTTTCCTTTTCGTCCTGTTGATGGTTTCTTTCACTGTATAATAGCTTTTTAGTCAGATGTAGTGTCATTTATTTTTGTTTTTGTTACCTTGGCCTTGAGGAGACATTAAAAAAATATCACTGCCCTTGCTGTGGTTTGGCTCAGTGGATAGAGCGCTGGCCTGTGGGCTGAAGGGTCCCGGGTTTGGTTCTGGTCAAGGGCACATGCCTGGGTTGTGGGCTCTATGCACAGTGTGGGTCATGCAGGAGACAGCCGATCAATGATTCTTTCTCATCATTGATGTTTCTATCTCTCTCTCCCTTCCTCTCTGAAATCAATAAAAATATATTTAAAAAATATCACTAAGACCAATGTCAAAGAGTTTGTTGCCTGTTTTTTGTTTGTTTGTTTGTTTTTTGTTTTGTTTTTTTAATAGGAGTTATATGGTTTCAGGTCTTGCATTTAAACCTTTAATCCATTTTGAGTTTATATTTGTATATAGTGGCCTAATTTCTTTCTTTTTTTAAAAAAAATCTTTATTGTTCAGATTATTACAGATGTTCCTCTTTTTTCCCCCCATAGCTCCCCTTCACCCAGTTCCCACCCCACCCCAGACCCTCGGCACCCTACTGTCCATGCCCATAGGTATTGCATACATGCATATAAGATCTTTGTCCCATCTCTTCCCGCACCCTTTTCCCCCGAGAATTGTCAGTCCTCTCCATTTCCATGCCCCTGATTCTTTTACATTCACCAGTTTATTCTGTTCATCAGATTTTTTCTTCATTTGATTTTTAGATTCACTTATTGATAGATATGTATTTGTTGTCACTTTGTTGTTCATAATTTTTTATCTTTACATTTTTCTTCTTCTTCCTCTTCTTAAAAAATGCCCTTCAGCATTTCATATAATACTGGTTTGGTGGTGATGAAAGCCTTTAGCTTTTTCTTGTCTGTGAAGCTCTTTATCTGACCTTCAATTCTAAAGGATAGCTTTGCTGGGTAGAGTAATCTTGGTTATAGGTTCTTGCTATTCATCACTTTGAATATTTCTTGTCACTCCCTTCTGGCCTGCATAGTTTCTGTTGAGAAATCAGCTGACAATCATATGGGTACTCCCTTGTAGGTAACTAACTGTTTTTCTCTTGCTACTTTTAAGATTCTCTCTTTGTTTTTGTTTTTTTTGTTGTTTTTTTTTTTTACTGTTCATCAGATTATTTATTCACTTGATTTTTAGATTCACTTGTTGAGAGATGTGTATTTGTTGTGCATAATTTGTATCTTTACCTTTTTCTTCTTCTTCCTCTTCTTAAAGGATACCTTTCAGCATTTCATATAATACTGGTTTGGTGGTGATGAACTCCTTTAGCTTTTCCTTATCTGTGAAGCTCTTTATCTGACTTTCAATTCTGAATGATAACTTTGCTGGATAAAGTAGTCTTGGTTGTAGGTTCTTGGTATTCATCACTTTGAATATTTCTTGCCACTCCCTCTGGCCTGCAAAGTTTCTGTTGAGAAATCAGCTGACAGTCATATGGGTACTCCCTTGTAGGTAACTGATTTTCTTTCTCTTGCTGCTTTTAGGATTCTCTCTTTGTCTTTTGCTCTGGGCATTTTAATGATGATGTGTCTTGGTGTGTGGTCCTCTTTGAATTCCTTTTGTTTGGGGCTCTCTGCCCTTACTGGACTTGGAAGTCTATTTCTTTCACCAGGTAGGGGAAGTTTTCTGTCATTATTTCTTCAAATAGGTTTTCAATATCTTGCTCTCTCTCATCTTCTTGCACCCCTATAATTCTGATGTTGGTACGCTTGAAGCTGTCCCAGAGGCTCCTTACACTATCTTCGTATTTTTGGATTCTTTTTTCATTTTGCTTTTCCGGTTGAGTGTTTTTTGCTTCTTCATATTTCAAATCTTTGCCTTGATTCTTGCGACCCTCTGGTCTGCTGTTGGGAGTCTGTATAATATTCTTTATTTCAGACAGTGTATGCTTAATTTCTAGTTGGTTCTTTATCACAACATCGAGGGTCTCATTAGATTTCTTGAGGATCTCACTACATTTATCGGCGGTCTCACCAGTCTTCTTGAAGATCTCACTACATTTATTGGCAGTCTCACCAGTCTTCTTGAAGATCTCACTACATTTATCGACGGTCTCACCAGTCTTTTCAAGGGCCTTATTAAATTTATCGGCGGCTTCTAGACAGTTCTTTAAAGACCTTAAAAGTGTGGTTTTGAACTCTATATCCAACAGTTTGCTTTCCTCCAATTCTGTTGTTTGTGTCCTGTTTCTTTGTCTCAGCATTTTTTATGCTTCGCTGTGTCGATAGAGTGCCTTTCTGTGCTAAGTGTGCCAATTACCTGAGGTAGACACTCTTGGTGCACCCCCTTGTGGGCTTTGTGCATAGTCTTGTTGTAGTTAAGCTTTGATTGTTGTAGTTATCACTGTGAGGAATTGACCTCCAGGCCAATTGGCTGTGACAATCAGCTGTGTCTGCAGTGGGAGAACTTCTGTGCTGGAGACACGCCTCTGGGGTTAGACTTACTTCAATGGGGCTTTGGTGCTCACTGAGTCTGCCCCCTGAGTGTGTCTTTTATGGTTCCATGGAGCTGCAAACTCAAGATTCTCTCTTTGTCTTTTGCCCTTGGCATTTTAATTATGATGTGTCTTGGTGTGGTCCTCTTTGGATTCCTCTTGTTTGGGGTTCTCTGTACTTCCTGGACTTGTAAGTCTATTTCTTCCACCAGGTAGGGGAAGTTTTCTGTCATTATTTCTTCAAATAGG
Organism: Myotis myotis; assembly: GCF_014108235.1. Taxonomy (NCBI): domain Eukaryota; kingdom Metazoa; phylum Chordata; class Mammalia; order Chiroptera; family Vespertilionidae; genus Myotis; species Myotis myotis. Next base: position 43,835,754 of record NW_023416390.1, read on the forward strand.
TTTTCAATATCTTACTCTCTCTCTTCTTCTGGCACCCCCATAATTCGGATGTTGGTACACTTGAAGCTGTCCCAGAGGCTCCTTACACTATCTTCATATTTTTGGATTCTTTTTTTCTTTTTGCTTTTCTGGTTGGGTGTTTATTGCTTCTTTGTATTTCAAATCTTTGACTTGATTCTTAGGATCCTCTACTCTACTGTTGAATCGCTGTATATTATTCTTTATTTCAGTCAGGGTATGCTTAATTTCTGACTGTTCCTTTTCCTTTTTTTTTTCTTTTTGGCATTCTCACTAAGATCCTTGAAGGTCTCACTAAGTTCTTCTGAGCTTTCTAGAAGATTCTTAAGTAACCTTATAACTGTGGTTTTGAACTCTATATCTAGTAGTTTGCTTTCTTCCATTTCTTTCATTTGTGACATGTTTCTTTGTCTCCGCATTTTTGGCTGCTTCCCTGTGTTGGTTTCTGTGTATTGGATAGCTGCTAAGTTTCCTTGAGTTGATAGAGTGGCCTTGTGTAGTAGGTGTCCTATAGGGCCCAGTGGCTCAGCCTCCCCAATTACCTGAGGTGGACACTCTTGGTGCACCCCTTTGTGGGCTGTGTGCACAGTCTTGTTGTAGTTGAGCCTTGATTGCTGTTGGTATCACTGGGAGGAATTGACCTCTAGGCCAACTGGCTGGGAGGATCAGCTGTGTCTACAGTGGAAGAGCTGCTGTGCAGGAGACACCTTTATGGGGCAGGACTTGCTTCAGTGGGGCTTTGGTGCCCACTGAGTCTGCTCCTTGAATGTGTCACTTATGGGTGTGAAGAGTTGTAATCTGGTATGGTCTGACACTGACCACTGGGCACACTGCCTCTTGATCTCCAGGAAGGTGCAAAGTCAGCCACTGTCTGGGGCCACCCAGCAGGAGCTACAGAAAGATCAACAGATTCCTCCTCTTTGTATGGGGTTTGGAAGTGCCCAGACGAGGCCCAGCTGTGAGGCAAGGCAGGCTGCTGGCCTTGGGCCTTCTTTAGATAGCTTTGGAGCTCCCTGACCCAGCTGCAGTTTGACAGGTTTTAGGCTAAGGAAGGATAGGCCATTCATGCAAAAGCTGTTGCACACAGCTTGGGTGGGGTTGTAAATTGGGTGGGGTCTCAAGGAATCTCCAGGGCAGAGCAAACAGCAATGGCTGCCAGTCAGCCCTACACTGGAGAGGTCCCAGCGCAAGAACAAGGACTGTTGCGCTCACCTCTGTCTGGAAGAAAGCCACCCCTGCATTCCTGCCCCAATGCCAGACAGTCCAGTTTCTCCCCGTATGTGTCTGGGTCCCCAAAGTCTCGCCTGGCACTGGAGCTCAGAGCAAGCAGGAGCTTGTATCTCCCTTCCAATTGAAAAAGCGGCACACCCGGGTGCCAGCCCTTTCCGCACCTGTGCACCTCCTACCAGTCTCAGTGTGCTTTCTTCTTTATCTCTATAGCTGTGGTACTTCCACTCAGCCAGCTTTCCCGCGGTCCTGGATGATAGTTGTTTTGTATTTTAGTTGTAATTTTGATATGGTTGTGGGAGGCAGCAAGTACAGGTGTTTACCTATGCTGCCATTTTGGTTCTTCCCTGGCCTAATTTCTTTTTTTGTTTTTGCATGTATCTGTCCAGTTTTCCCAGCACCATTTATTGAAGAGACTGTCTTTTCCCCATTGTATATTCTTGCCTCCTTTGTTACAGATTAATTGACCATATAAGCATGGGTTTATTTCTAGACTCTGTATTCCATTTCATTGACCTATATGTCTGTTTTGTATCAGTATCATACTGCTTTGATTACTATAGCTTTGTAGTATAGATTGAAATCAGGGAGCATGTTACCTCCAATTTTGTTCTTTTTTCTCAAGATTGCTTTGGCTATTCATGGTCTTTTGTAGTTCCATATAAATATTAGGATTAATTGTTCTAGTTCTGTGAAAAATGCCATTGGTATTTTGATAGGGATTGCATTGAATCTATAGATTGCTTTGGGTAGCATGGGCATTTTAACATATTAATTCTTCCAATCCATGAGCTGGAATGGAGATAAGAAACGCCCTAACCTTTGTAATAGAAATTGACAGGATTAAAATCAACTGGGATAAATACGGATGTAACAAGACAATAAACAGCAGAACCTCTCTGGAGATCCAGACCAGAACTTGGCTGGAGATCCTGGCTAGAGATCCTGGCTAGGCTGCTGATCAACTGAACTCCGTCTCCGTGTCATTCCTTCTTCGCCGACTCCATCCACACCTTTGGGGACCCCTGGACCTGCTGGGGTTGGACCCCGGCAGAGCACCCCAGTCCTACATCAGCAGACACCCAAGGGTCCTTCCTATAAGCACAGTTGCACTACATCCCATTGTGACCTAGCCTCAGGTTCTTTGAATAGTGAATGTTGAGACTAAGGATAAAAATATGGTTAGATCTATTTAAGTGTAGACCAACAACAAAAGCACTCATAGTAGGGAGACAAAACTCACCACTTCAGGGTGCTAACAATATTATATGCATGCTCCTTGTTTTACATGAAAATAGTATGATACCTAGTTAAACTCCTTTTTTATCAAAATATTTGTCAGCTTTTTCTCATCTTCAGTAAAATTTGGTTTTAGATAACTAACCTCAGTCTATATGCACAAAGAAGGATATGGAAAGCATTTATCTGGCAGTGCTGCATTCTTTTTAGAACCTGGTTGCTGCGTGTTAATTTTCTTTTGCTTTCAATAGGTAACAATATATTCCATTTTGTAATGAGGCATGACTCAGTCATTGCTCATTGTCTTCCCACTGTGAGGTGTTTTTTGTTTTTTTTTTTTCGTTGAGCAAGCAAGACAATCTTACATGAGAGGAGGGAGAAACAGAGTGAGTTGAGGGATACAAAACTTAAATACTGTTGCTTGATTTTCATTGGTTATCTCCTTTCTTACGGTGACCAGTCTAATCCAGCCTTCCTTGTCAAATCCCTCCCCTCCCCCACCCGCTGTTAAGGGTTGCACAGAGTATCTGTTTCTAGAAACTGATTGCAGGCAGTATGTAGGCATCTTTCATTCAGAATGGACGTTAATATATTCAGTAGGGAAGAAAGCTTTTAGAAATGTACCATTTGTCAAAATTGGATGGCTTTTAAAAAGGGACAGAGATGCCCAATGTTTCGTATGTCAGCATCGACTTTCTGTTCAGACTCAAGTTTTCAGAAGCTTAAATATAGAGCCCTTTAAAAAAAAAAAAAGGAAGAAAGAAGAATTTTTCTGGTTAGTCGACCTCTTTTTAAGAAGTGCTTCATCATCCTCCTCCACCTCTCTGTGATGTTTCTCTGCAGCTCTCTGTAGGTTAGGGTTCTGTGCTGGCTGGCAGAATGCTCATTTGTTAGCTGAATAGTTCATCGACAGACATAGATTAATATAGGTTTTATTTCTTTCCTGTGAATTCCAAAAATGCCATCCAAAGAGTCTTGGTCGGGTAGGAAAACTAACAGAGCTGCAGCTCGCAAATCAAAACAAGAGGGCCGTCAGCAAGATTTATTGATAGCAGCCTTGGGAATGAAACTGGGTTCTCAAAAGTCGTCTGTGACAATCTGGCAACCTCTGAAACTCTTTGCTTATTCACAGTTGACATCACTTGTTAGAAGAGCAACTCTGAAAGAAAACGAGCAAATTCCAAAATATGAAAAGGTTCACAATTTCAAGGTAAGAATATTTTTTAACCTTTTCTTATAAGAAGGAAAATGCACATTATTTGAAATACACAATATTAAAGGAATATCTGCTGGTGTTTTTTTTAACACTACGATGACTGAACTAAAAATGTTCTTGCTATTTAAGTAATGAAGATGTGTTAAGCATGCTTTTAAACAGAAAAAAAGCTAATAGAATCCAACCCCACTTTCTCTAATACTGACTTAGTATTCTGTTTGATCTGTGTGTTTCTAAAAGTATTGACTGATATTTGAAAGGTCTCATTTAATGATTTTAATGTTATTTTTATTTGTGATGCAAATATGTCTATCTTTTTGGGGGGGTTTTCTGTGAGAGGATTAGATCTTATTTCTTTTCGTTTGTGGTAAAAAGCTTTGGCTATAAGAGTCATGTGCTGTTGCATCTGGATTGAGCAGATGGTCTGCATTTCCCATAGTTTCTGTCTTTCCTCCTCCGTTAGTTAATTGGCCGTGATGAAAGGAGACTGACCACCATGGGAATGTTGATGCTGCTGACATGAGCAGCTTCTCTTCAGTTTCTGAATATTTGCTTTCACCTTGTGTATGTGTAGTTCTAAATTATTGTTAATGTGTTTTACCAACTATACTCTAATCACCTTTCGTCAAAATGATGTGTGTGATTCAAGCTGTGTGTAGATCTTGCCTGTACTTAAAGCATGACATAAGGACTTGAAGTTCAGTCCTTTGCAACCTAATTTAAAGGACATACAATGTGAGGCCATGCATGAGACCCAGTTACACTTAATGCATGAATGGATGCACTGGCATTTCTATAGTAACTTCCCAGTAGTTAAACAACTTTAAGCTGAAGTTCTTGAGACACAAATATTTTCAGGTTGGGAAAATGTTATAGTTTTGATGTTGGGAATGTGTGGTTTCAAAAGATGATAAAGCTGGAAACCCCATTCTTCCATTTATTTATTAATTTATTCAGCAGATATAATGCACCATGATCTGTAGTTAGAAACTTTATTCCAAATTTGCCATTCATCCTGATTTATAGCACCAGCATTTATTTTACTTAAATGCTAAATACAAAACTCCCAATATGCTGTTTTTTTTCATAGTGAGGAATAGACTTTTATCATATTTAGATCATTTGGGGATACAGGATAAATTCCAGAATGCATGGGATATGTAAAGAGTGCTAATATTTCAAGATAAACCAAATAGCATTTTCTTCTCCTTTAATCTTAAGGCCTCGCCTTTCAGCTGGTATCTTTGATTTAAGATGAAACAGACCATTTACTATGTGTATCAGGTCTCAACCACATCTTCCATTTATGAACCTAAATAGCACATACAGGTTACTAGGCCTCAGTTTCTTGCATGATAGAGTACTTGGTCTTACAGGATGTTTATCAGGAAAATGATTCCAAATAAATCCTTTTGCAAATACAAAGTTTATGTGTTGTTTCATGCTTAGGAACCTAAATGACCATAGTTCTTCAGCAGGAAACTAAGCATACTATTTAGAAATAGCTGAGATTTTAAAATATACAGTATTTCCAAAGATGTACCCTCTGGTGTGTTCAGCAGGAACAGATTGACATATTAAGGATCCATTTTAGTGCTAAGTCAAGTTCATTGTACATGCTTTCTGTCAGTATTGGTTCAAGACAAAGAGTAGGTCTTTTCAAGGATTTGCATAAGCAAGCAAATATTCTCTATATTTTGGTTGCATTTCCAGTAATTTCTCTATTTTAATTTAGCACATGGCTTTAATGAGGATATTTTGTACAGCCAGAAAGTGCTGACTCTGAGGCCAATTGTGACTCTTAGCTTGGTACTCAAACTGTTTTAAAGATATTTATCTTTAAAAAAGAAGAAGCCTGCTTTCATCTCTGGACCTAAAAAATTAAAAGCAGCTTGAGCATACTGTTTAAAAAACCATGCTCAGGAAAGAGCTTGTGTTAGATAGTGAGTTGCATTACATATTTTTTTAGAGCTGCTGATAAGGTCAGAAGTCTCAGAACATGAAATTACTCTTTGTTATTTAAAAATGTTTCTGTAGGGTGGCATTATTAAAGAGTTGGTGGGGGGCGGGGGGGGGGGGGGGGCGTCGTACTTGGCTTCCAAGAACATCCCCGAAAGAACTCAGACTCTGGCAGCAGTTCTCTCCCACACAGCGTTCACGTAGAAGGTCACTGCTGTGATATGGAAGTGTACACCGCGCAGAGATTTATTGTGGGAAAGCCCTGAGCACTTACATAATAACTGCTCACGCGGCCTTGCCATTGCCTGTTTCCGTGCGGTGAAGTGCATTCTGCCTCGCCGCAAGCCCGCTCACCAAAGCCTCGTTTCCATGCGGTTTTCTTTTTTGCTTCGTGAGCTGCCTTGTTATGTAATGTTGCTCTGTGGTGAACAGCTGCCAAACCCTGTTTCAGAGAGTGAAGCCAAGAGTGTCCTATACCTTTGGTAAAATAAAAAACAATAAAAATACTGGGCCTAACTCCAGACAGGTGTTTGTTTTTTTAAAGAAGGGAATAGAAACAAAACAGGAACACTTCCCATTTTGCTGTGTTATGTAACATGGTCTTTTGCCCCCTTATTGTTACTTAATAAGGATTTGACAAAGAATGGATCACAAGAAAGATCATTATCTCTTTTGGGGGAGGGCCATCATTTTAAAAATAAATGTACCACTTAAAAAATGATTATAAGATGTCAACATAACTTTAGAAAATAATTTTAACTGTCTCCTGGATCAACCTCTCATAAGAACTGCCCCCATCCTAACACAAGAATGAGAGAGCAAGCTAATTTCTGGGGCAGACTTTAAACTAAACAGAAAACCTCTTGACATTAAAAGTAAGACACAGGCACCCCACCAACAGTGAGTGTGCCCACAGAGGAGGCTCTCTGCGTAGAATGATAGCTCCATCCCAGCCCTTGCCCTCAGGAACTTGCTCCTTATTTGAATGACCTTGGCCATGGCTTCATCTCTCTAAGCCTCTGATTCTGCATCAGAAAAAGTGAGTGCTGGGTATGTGTAGGCACAAGGTAGCCACTATTTTTGTTATTACAAGTTACCCCTAAATTTATACCAAGACTGTTTTTCTTGCTCAGTTATAGCGGTCATGATGCAGTTGAGAACTCTGGCATGATTGTGGGGGTCAAAGACAGTTCTTGTTTCCTTCTTAGCTCTCCGGCAGCATTAGTTATATAAGAGCAGTTGCATTTTCCTGCACCACAGAATACAGTGAAATCCTCTATATTTCTTTTACTCCCTCCAAATTAAAGTATTCAATGTTTCACTTGGTATGTTTAATTCAGATAGTCCTATAAAATAAAATCAAGATTGCATATGATTACAACAACACCAGAAACCTGGCAAGTTAAACAACTAAAAAGCAAACAACATGAAGAACTTTAGTGAGTAGATACTTAAAAATCTTGAAGATAGTCTGGAAGTGGTGACTGATTGGTTTTAGAGTTTCAGATACTTGCATTCTGCATATAAATTAGATTGTAACATAATAGATTTAATGTTGCCCAGATAATATGCAAGCAATGAATCCTGAGATGTGAATTGATACTGCAATTAAAACACTCTAACATGAACCATGTAATATTTATTTATTTTAGAGAGGAAGGGAGGGATAGAAAGATCAGTGAGAGTCATTGATAGGCTGCCTCCTATGCACCCCCACTGGGGATCGAGTCTGCAACTTGGGGATGTGCCCTTGACCGGAACTGAACCTGGGACCCTTCAGTCCTCAAGCTGACACTCTATCCACTGCAGAACCTTGTAATATTTAGTAAAATTACTGACTCAAGACCACTGGGTTAAAGCAATAACAGTGAACCCGTCAATCGTGGCCCACAAACCAGACATTGTGTGGTTTGGTAAACAGTGGGGTAGGGATGGCCAGCACTCCTGCCCAAAGTGGACTTTTCTTCTGAGGATACAGACAAATGCAAGCCTATGGTTTTCATTTGGTTCACATTTGAGAGTTATTACAAAACGAACCAACAAATAAATAATTCAATGTAGCTTGAAATTTAGAGTTAAATTATGTGATCTGTAAGTTCTCTTCTATCTTGAAAATTCTGATTCAAATATAATGAGAAGCATTTCATTTGTTAATATATTGTCTTCCATTATTAAAATTATATTAAGGCCCCTATAGAAACCATTTTTTAAAGAGAATCCAAAATACACTACATATGAAAGAATATTTTTAAAAACTAGTTATATTAGCAGTCAGTGAAGTGTCAGATTCAAGGACTGAACCTCCCACCTCTTCTGTTTTCTATCTCCATCCTCCTTCACTTGTCCCCCACATCTAGTAAAATGCCTTATCTATGCTCAAGAAGCATCCATTACATGACATGACATAACATGGGGGACCGTGGTGATGGTGGTTGTTATTTTGAAACCACTTCTCATGGCAGCTAGAAATTTCAAAACAAAAGTAGATTCTTCTAATCTTAAGACCTGTGTTGTTATAAATGGACTTTAAAAAAATCAGATTCATGGGAATTTTTTAAATGAAATAAAACCCCAAATATCATGCTATCTTATATTTGACAAGAGTATCTATGTTCACATTTTAAGTGCTTGGAAATTTCAATATTGTTTTGAATTAAGAGTATTATAAAATGAGTTAAATGTAATATGACAAAATGGAAAAGGCAACCTGGAATGTCTCATTGTTAAGCTTCAGCAATAAGGTCACTCATCATTGCTTCTCCTATGTATATAAACATGAGTATCCCAAATTAACATTTCAAAGGAATGATGTTTTCCTCCCAGTAGTTATGTGTGTGTGTACACATGTACTATTCCTGATTCGTAATGTGGGTAACTTGCAAGAAAAGATAAAAATAAAGATCAGTGCAGAGGGGGATTATTTCTGCCTGGGGCAGTCAGACTCGTAGAAGGCTGACTGAGAGAGAGTAGGGGACTGGATAGATCATCTATAAAGGCTCTGGGCATTGTGTTTCTATTGCTGTCTGATAGAATACTTAGCGGATGTGTGGAAGCCAAAAATAATGAACACACACTAGTCTGCTTTGTACTTCTGCCCCTGCTGCTGAGGAGGCCACAGAGACTCAGAATGTCCTTTCACCCCGGTCTCCGTGCTGCCCCCAGCATTGTGGCCCTCAGCCCTGTCTGTCCTTATGGCCCGTAATTCTGGCTGGGGAACTGGCTATAACACCTTGAGTGCAAATCTAGATGCTTAAGATCATTGGAAGGGTTACTATAATCCAAAAAGAAACATGTCACAAGTTTCTTGTTGGTTGGTACATAGTTGCTTACACTTCTTCATAGACATTTTATGGGACTAGAGAATTTTAAGATGCTATACTTAACTCAAGAAAACCCATGATTTTATGGATTGGAAGAATTAATATGGTCACTATACCCAAAGTGATCTACAGATTCAATGCAATTTTTATCAAAATCTCAATGACATTCTTTACAGAAATAGAAAAGACAATCCTAAAATTCATATGGAACCACAAAAGACCCCAAATATCCAAAGCAATCTTAAGCAAGAAGAACAAACCTAGAGACATCACACTTTCTAATTTCAAAATATATTACAAAGCTATAGTAATTAAAGTAGTGTTAAAGCAGACATATAGACCAATGGAACAGAACAGAAGCCCAGAAAAAAGTCCATGCATCTACAGTCAACTCATCTTCAGCAAGATTGCCAAGAATAGTAAATGGGGAACAATAGTCCCCTCAATTAATGATATTGGGAAAACCGGATGTCCACATGCAAAAAAATGAAATTGGTCCCTTATCTCACAACATATACAAAGAAAACAGTTCAAAATTGGATTAAACACTTAAATATAAGCCCTGGAACAAAAAAGAAAGAAAAGAAAACATAGGAAGAAAGCTTTTTTTTTAATCTTTATTGTTAAAAGTATTACATAGGTCCTCCTTCCCCCCCCCCGGCCCCCCCATTAACCTCTTCCAGCCCACTCCCATCAGGAATAAAGCTTCTTGACATTGGTCTGGGCAGTGGGCTTTTGGATGACACCAAAGCACAAGCAACAACAGCAAAATAGACAAGTGTGACTACATCAAACTAAAAGGCTGCTGCACAGCAAAAGAAACAACAGAGTGAAAAGGACTTATGGAATAGGAGAAAATATAGGCAAACCATATATCTGATAAGGGGAGGGTTTATGTCCAAAATATATAAGGAACTCATACAACTCGGTAGCAAAAACCAAATAACCCAATTTTAAAATGGGCAAAGGACATGAATAGACATTTCTCAAAAGAAGATTATACAGTGGCCAGCAGATGCTCAGTATCACTAGTCAACCTCACACCTGTTAGAATGGCTATTTTAAAAAAAGACAAGGAAAATACCAAGTGTTGATGAGGATGTGGAGAAAAGGGAACCCTTGAATACCGTTGGTGCAAATGTAAATTGGTGTAGCAATTATGAAAACAGTATGGAAGTTCCTCAAAAAATTAAAAATATAGTTACAAGCAGTAGGTTGCTTTTTAACGCTGCTGATTGTTTCCTTGGCTGTGCAGAAAATGTATCATTACATGGAGCCCGCATGTCTGTTTTTGCTTTTGTTGCTTTATAATTTGGAGAGAGATTTGGAAGTTTGTTTTTCTTTACTTGGAGGCTGTTAGTGGAATTTATTGAGTGTCCTATTCCTTTTGTGGAATTAAAAAACAAACTAGCCAAAACCGGTTTGGCTCAGTGGATAGAGCGTCGGCCGGCCTGCGGACTGAAGGGTCCCAGGTTTGATTCCGGTCAAGGGTGTGTGCCTTGGTTGCAGGCACATCCCCAGTAGGAGATGTGCGGGAGGCAGCTGATCGATGTTGCTCTCTCATCGATGTTTCTAATTCTCTGTCTCTCTCCCTTCCTCTCTGTAAAAAAATCAATAAAATATATTTTTTAAAAAAACCTAAAAAGATTATCGAGTAGTTTAAATTTGGGGAGAGATTTACAAATTTGTCTTTCTCACTAGGTGGCTGGTAGTAAAACATATTAAGTGTACTATTTTTTTATGTAATTAAAAACCAAATAATCAAAAACAAGCCTGCACCAGGAGATCACTGGTTCAATTCCCGGTCAGGGCACACTCCCAGCTTTCAGACTCCATCCCCAACAGGAGGCGTGCAGGAGGCAGCTGATCAATGTTTCTGTCTTCCTCTCCCTTCCTCTCTCTCTAACATTACAAAAAAACAACAACAAAGAACAAATCTGAGGCCAGCCTTTGAAATTAAGATGTAGGGTTGCTACTTTTAAACACCTTAAGAAGGACACACAATTTCAGAAATTCACTTCTTCCAAAATCCTGTTCTTTTAATACTTTAGTAAAAAGTATTGTGTCCACACAATAATCTAACCCTCAGGGATTGTTTTTTTTTTCTTACATCTGGGACATGTTGGTTACTTCTGTAGTTACTTGTATCACATATCCATTCTCCCCTTCCAGATTTAACTGAGGAGTAAGTCTTGATTCTATCCTGCTTATTCTGTAAATTAATGGGAGAGATGCATATGTAATATTTCATATCTCTATTTTTCAAAACCTTAATTGACAAATTATACTGTCATGCTGTCATTGTCTTTGTGACCCACCATGTCAAAATTCCTCAGTGGACAAAGAGTCTTCACGTAGGAGTGAAGCCCACTGTAACTTCAATAAGATTGCCAAAGCACGTGCCTAAAAAATACATACATGCCATACCTCAGTTATTGTCTGTAGTGCCAAGTTCCCTATTATCTCAGTATACTTGTCATCAGTCAGCATTCATTATTTGTATATAATAGTACATGACACAAAAATATCATTGCCTTCATCAAAGAGCAGAGAGAAAAGAGATACACAAAAAGGGAGCGGAATATAAGTCAAAGAAAGATGTATTAAAGAGAATACATGCAAATATTTGTTTTTCTTTCTTAAATATTTTACCACAGTAATGATGTTATCTGGGAAAACCGCCACAAATTATTTTTCTGATAAACACCAGTAGTTTTCTTTCCCAGGTTTACTCTTCTTAAATTATCTTAAGATTCTCCTGGTTAAAAAGTAGGAAAGCTAGAAAAGGAAGGGGAAATAGCCCAGTAGTGTCGCACTTCTGGATAACATAGTCAACTGCTTATTTTTTGTATTTTATATTCTTTGAGGAGCAAAAATAGAACTTGGGTGTATTTTTTAAAAATGTTATCCAGATGTAAAAATTAAAAAGAAAGTAATATGTCCACTTTTAGGTCATGCAAATGAGGGGCTTCTTGTTATGTTAGGTGATATCCTCCAGTCTGTTGCATTAGAAATGATACTTTGGCTGTCAGTGTGAATGGATTTGCCCAAATCAGGCCCAAACTGCCAGGCTCACTTTCTCTCTTGTGTGGAACTCCCTTTGGAGTTCCCGCTCTTACATGTGCCACACCCTCGCACTCTGCGGCTCTGCCTCACAGGCTTGGATGGGGCCCTTGTTCATAAAGAGAGGCTCCATCTCTGGGAAGCATGTGATTTTGCTTTGATGGTTGTTATTACAGCTCATTTCTCCAAAACTGTATGACATTGCTTCAGTGTGTCTGTGTAAATCCTCCATTTGGAACCCAGGACTGACATTTACCATTTGATGGAACAGACAGGAGACTTTCCATTTCAAGTGCTGGAAAGCCAAACCCTTGCTCTCTGAGGCAAAAGGGAAGTTATAGGGAAAGTCTGGTGTTAGTTGACCCAGAAGCTTAATAATGCCAACAGAACTCTGTCTCCAAGCTCCATCTTCATTTTTAGGCCCCTACTGCTGACAGGTGCTGGTAAAGATTCCAGCTCAGATGCAAGCCAGCTGCAATAAGAGACTGTCTGAGCAGAGAGCCTGGACCTGGCAGGCATTCACTTAATTATCTTACGCTAGAGGCCCAGTGCATGATTTTCGGGGGAGTCCCTCAGCCTGGCCTGCGCCCTCTTGCAGTCCAAGAGCCCATGGGGGATGTCTGACTGATGGCTTAGGCCCACTCCCCACTGGCAGTCGGCCATCCTTAGCACTGCCTCAGAGGTGGGAGAGGCTCCCGCTGCTGCGCTCTCCAGCCATGAGCCTGGCTTCTGGCTGAGCAGCACTCCCCCTAGGGAGCTCACTGACCACTAGGGGGAAGCTCCTACATTGAGTGTCTTCCCCCTGGTGGTCTGTGGGCATCATAGTGACCGGTCATTCTGCCTTTCAGTTGATTTGCATATTGGCCTTTTATTATATAGGATGCCCTTCTCTGAACCAGTAATTCTAGTTTCAGGAGGACAGAATATGCTTATTGGTTTAGATCTAGGTCACCTACTCTACCCTGGAGCTGGGGATAGGGTCAGTTCCATACGGTTCACATAGATTCAGGACTGTTATTCAAAAATAAGAAACGTCCACTACATTAAATGCAAATGAAATCACCAGTTACAAGATCCTAGTGTACAACCTACCGAATACAACAGTGTTAATGTAACACTTTGCTGGGAGGGATGTGCATGTAGAGCACAGTGACAAAGGAATTCTAAAGCAGTTCAGCCTATATCCAGGACATTGAGAATTGCTGTGAGTAAGTTAACATTATTTTATACATGTAGAAACTGAAGCCTAGAGAAATCAAAGGTTCAAGCTCACATAAAACATTAGTTTTAGAATATAATCTGAACTTCCACTTTTGGCTACATGGAGGAAATAGATACACCTTCCCATCTTAAATAAATAGCAAACCCGAAAAAGTATGTGAAACAGTAGTCAGACATTGAACAGCAGGTACTGAAAGAAGGAACACAAACAAGATGAGTCTTACAATTGTTCTTGCTTCCTACCTAAAGGGAGTTTCCAGGCCACAGCAAAATGGAGGGGGAATCAAAGGAAAGCCCAGAGGTCTAGCTAAGTTGAGGACACAGAGATTGGTGTTTGGTGAGGCAGAGTAGCTAAAATTTGTGGGACGGAGTACCTGGGGGCAAACCCATACACGGACAAAGCTCTGGAGATCTGTATAAGAGTCTTTTTTAATCTTTGACTGAGTACTTATCTACATATGCATGAGAGGAAACCATCAGAAAGCAGTAGGCTGAATAATTATGAAAATGCACCCAGAGCTGGAGAATACTTTTGCCCACCAGTAGGGGTGGAAAGACATCATAATACGTGAGGAATTGTGTTAAAGGGGCATCTTAATAGCATAACTAAATTAGCAGAGACCAGAGGCTGCAGTGAGGAAAGAAATAGAAGCTATTTAAAATGATCCAAATGAAATCTCCAGAGATTAAAAATATATTTAAAATGAAAATACACTGGGTGGACTTCTAGGAATATATCCTAAGAAATCTGAAGCACTAATCAGAAAGAATGTATGCACCCTATGTTCATAGCAGCACAATTTACAATAGCTAAGATCTGTAAACAGCCCAAGTGCCCATCAGTAGATGAGTGCATAAAAAAGCGGTGGTACATTTATACCATGGAATATTATGCAGCAGTAAAAAAGAAGACTTTCTTACCCTTTGAGACAGCATGGAGGGACCTGGAGAGTATTATGCTAAGTGAAATAATTCAGTAAGAGAAAGACAAGTATCACATGATCACACTCATATGTGGAATCTAGCAAAATAAACTGATGAACAGAGTGGATCCAGAGACATGGAAGCATGGAACAGAGTGTGGAATCTCAGGGGGGTGGGTAGGTGGGTGGGAGGTAATCAACCAAAGACCTTGTATGCATATAGGCATGGCCCATGGACACAGACAATAGGGTGCTGAAGGCCTGGGGCAGGGGTGGGCTGGAGGGGTGTCAGTGGGGGAAAAATTGGACAGGTGTAATACTTTCAATAATAAAGAATTATTAAAAAAAAAAAACAACAACATACACTGGGTGGAATTAACAGCAGGTTAGGCACCACAGAAGAAAACATTGGCGAACCAGGAGGCATACAGCAAATATCCAAAATGAAGGACAGCAATAATGTTTTTGAAAAATGAGCACAGCATCCGTGATCAGTGGGGCAATATCAACTATCAAGCTTAGGTGTAATTGGAGTCAAGAGGAGCAGTGATGGGGGGCCAGCGAACAAAATAGTTATTTGAAGGTCCAGTCATGTATCACTTAATGATGGGGATATGTTCTGCTAAATGAGTCATTAGGCAGTTTCATTTTTGTACAACTATCATAGAGTACACTTACACAAACCTAGATGGTACGGTCTGCCACACACCCCGTAACCCTAACCCTAACCCCACACTATATGGTATATAGAGCCTATTGCCCCTAAGGCGGCAAACCTGTACAGCACGTTACTGTACTACGTATCTTAGGCCATTGTAACAGAAAAAGAACTTTTGTGTAGCTAACTATATCTGAACATAGAAAAGGTACAGTAAAAGTACAGTATATAAAAGAAAGTGTGTGTGCACACATGCACACGTTGGGGAGTCAAGGGAGGGCTGTGGAGGGAGGTGCCTTTAGAGAGAGAGGTGTCAGGAGGAGGAAGAGAGGAAGAGGAAGGGAGAGCAGAGGTCAAAAGAGATCCAGAGAGATAAAGCTTGAGACAAGAAATAATAAAAGAGAAGAGCGAGAGGAACAGGTCTGGGAGGAAAGAGAGGTAAAGAGACAGAGAGGCCCTGACGGTTTGGCTCAGTGCTCGGAGCAGTGGCCTTCAAACTGAAGGCTGAGGTTCGATTCCCGTCAAGGGCATGTACCTCAGTTGCAGGCTCAATCCTTGATGTGCCTCTCTCACATTGTTGTTTCTCTTTCTCTGTCTCTTCCCCTCCCTTCTACTTTCTCTAAATATCAATAGAAAAAATATCCTTGGGGGAGGATTAGCAAAAACATAAAAGAGAAGCAGAGGGAGGGAAAGTGAGATTGTGTGCACACACGCAGGCAGGTGCAGGCAGTTGCACAGCGTTGCTGAGCCGCCTCATCTATTTAAGCCACCCGAGCTAGCGGTGAACTCAACGTCGTACCATCATACCCACCTTCTTCCCCATATCGCAAACAAACGCTTGCTTATAATCCATTATAATCTTATGGGACCACCGTCGTCTATGTGCCTTAGCCTGAAAAGTGAAGTTGTTCATCCCTCACATACGGTAACAAAATTTATAGAGGACATCTCTAGGATTTAGATATTAAGCCTGTGTCCAGTTTCTCTTGAATTTTATTTTCACATTTCAGCTTCTTAATGTGTTTGTAGTTTTATGGTTTTACATGACTTTAAGTTTGCACACACACACAAGAATACAGTACAGTTTTTTAAAGAAGAGAAGTTACTTTTATACTACTGTTTTCTGTATTAACATCTTTAAAGACTATTTCAGTGTGGGAAAAATATGTGAACAGAAGAAACAAATTATTTGCCTTTTCCACTGGTACTCCTACAAAGTTTTTTTTTAAGTGGGGGAGAGGAGAATATGTATTACATATGGATGAATAAAGAATGACAGCAGAATTCTCATCAGAAACAATGCAAAACAATGGAATGACATCTTTAAAGTACTCAACAACAACAAAAAATACCAACCTGGAATTCTATATCCAGCAAAACATCTTTTAAAAATGAAGACAAAATAAAAATGTTTTTTAAACCAACAAAAAAAGCTCAGTGAAAAGATCACCAGGAGACCCATAGTACTAGAATATTAAAGGAAGTTCTTCAGACAGAGGGAAATCATACCAGATGGAAATTTAGATCTATACAAAAGAATAAAAGTGCCATGCCGAAACCGGTTTGGCTCAGTGGATAGAGCGTCGGCCTGCGGACTGAAGGGTCCCGGGGTCGATTCCGGTCAAGGGCATGTACCTGGGTTGCGGGCACTTCCCCAGTGGGGGATGTGCAGGAGGCAGCTGATCAATGTTTCTCTCTCATTGATGTTTCTAACTCTCTATCTCTCTCCCTTCCTCTCTGTAAAAAATCAATAAAATATATTTAAAAAAAAAAAAAAAGAATAAAAGTGCCAGAAATGGTGAACATGTGGGTAAGTGTAAAATTTCTGTTTTCTTCATTTTAGTGCCATTAAAGGATAATTGACTGTTTAAAACAAAAATAGTGATGTATTATATAGTTATACAAGTACAATGTATGACAACAATAGCATAAAATATGGGATTGGGAGAGTGGAAGTATACTAAGATTCTGTACCTGTACCTGCAGTGGTATAATATTGTTTGAAAGTAGACAGATAAGTTAAAGATATATTTTGTAGACCTTAAAGCAACTTTAAAAAATAATAGTTATAAGTTAATAGTGGAAACAAAATGGATTCATAAAACATAGCAATTTATTCAAAAGGATGCAAGGAAGAGAAAAAGGAACAAAGAATAAATGGAATAGTATATAGGAAACAAAAGTAAGATGTCAGGCTTAAACCCAGTCATACTGATAGGTACATCATATGGTAATGGCCAAACACCCTATTAAAGGCAGAGGTTGTCAGATTGGATAAAAAGGCAATATCCAACTATATGCTACCCATAAGAAACCTATTTTAAATATAAATACACAGAGAGGCAAAAAAAAAAAAAATAAGATACAGAATTATCAGGCAATAATTCAAAGGAAATTAGAGTGGCTATATTTATATTAAATGCAGTTTTTAGACAAGAAATATTAATGGGAGCAAAATTCATCAAAAGGACATAACAGTTTAAACTTTACATGCATTGATTTACTGTATTGATATTGTACTCTAAAATAATAGAGATGTAAATTACATAAATCAACAACTGAATTGAAAAGTGAAATAGATAATCCATAATTATAGATGGAGATTTCCTACTTCTCTCACAATGGCAGAACAAATAGACAAATAGAATAGAAAATTATGAAGAATACAGAAGCCTCAAACAACAGTGTCAACCGATTTGACTTAATTGATATTCATATACTATTCTCAGCAACAGCAGAATATACATACTATTCAAGTGAACATGGAAGATTCACCAAGACAGTATTCCAGGCCATAAAACAAGTATCAATAAATGTAAAAGGACTGAAATCATACAAATCATAATCTCTCACCACAACAGAATTAATTTCAAAATCAATAACAGATATCTGAAAGATTTCCCACATATTTAGAAATTAAGCAACTTATTGCTGAATAACTCATGAATTAAAGAGATTGCAAGGGACATTAAAAAATACATCATATCAAGATTTGTGGAATATGGCTACAGTAATATATATATGGTGAAATCTTTACCATTAAATGCCGGGAGCCGGTCCATGCTTGCTGTTTCAAGGGACCTGGCATATATGGCATACTGTTCTTAATATGTTTGCTCACCTTCTTGGCACTATGTGTTTTAACCAAGGTCTCTGAGAAAGGTTGTTTCCCCAGGTAGGGATTTTCCCCTGAAGTTAGGGAGGGAATAAAACCTCTTAACTAAGTGCCAGGCGGGTAATTAATCACTTTAACTACGAACAATCATGCTTAAGCCACATAATCTTTACTCCCTGGAATGGAGATAAGAAACGCCCTAACCTTTGTAATAGAGATTGATAGGATTGAATCAACTGGTATAAATACAGATGTAACAAGACAGCAACACACAGAACTTAGAACACAGAAGTTAGAACACAGAACTTAGAATACAGAGCTTAGAACACAGAACTAAGAAGACAGAACCTACACAGAACCTACAGACAGAAGAACTTCGCTGGAGAGAATGGCAAAAGATCCTGGACAGAAACTGGCCTCAGAACCTAGAGACAGAACCTCGCAAGAGAACATGGACACAGACCCTGGCAGGAGATCCTAAGCAGAACCTCTCTGGAGACCCAGACCAGAACTTGGCTGGAGATCCTGGCTAGAGATGCTGGCTAGGCTGCTGATCAACTGAACGCTGTCTCCGTGTCATTCCATCTTCGCCGACTCCGTCTACACCTTTGGGGACCCCTGGACCTGCTGGGGTTGGACCCCGGCAATTAAAATGCTTATTTTAAGAGAAGAAAGAGAAGGTCTTCAATCAAAGAGCTAAGCTTTACCTTAAGAATAAAAAACAAGAAGACCCAATTAAACCAAGCAGCAGAAGGATGGAAATGCTGAAGATAAGAGCAGCGATCAATGAAATAGAAACAATAGAGACAATCTGGTGCTCTTTTACTAGAGCTTTAAGAGGGTTTTTAAAGCTACATAGTTTCATAATTTCTTGTGCATCTTAGTCAAACCTTTTTCCTGATATATAATAGGAATACTTTCATTCATAACATAATATGTTAAAAGAGTACACTTCTTTAGAGGACAGATTTAAAACCAAGCCAAAGAGAAATTGAAACCTGGTTGTGTGGAAATGTCAATATTAGTACCTACTTGGCTTTAAGGAATCATGGGTCAGAGATCACGTGGACTGGTCTGAGGCTGTTGTCTCTCAGTGTTCAGTTTAGTATGTGAAACGTGTGTACAGACTGCCACTGAGCTGTGGATTGTACCCTGGTTCTTACTGCATCACCAAGTGAATTCATTTATTTTCTTTTTCTGTTACACCTCCATTCTATAACTTTAGGAGATTGGCATTTTGAAGTATTGATTTACTGTACTGATATTGTACTACTCATATTTGAATGCAAATTTATTCATCCAACTAATGAAAACTAAACTTTCAATGTAGAAGTGTTTATGTTATGGCATTTGACATTTTAAAATTTTAACCATGATTCACTTTAGAGGTAAAGTTCTCATTAGAGCTCCTTTAACAACAACAACAGAAAATTGCTTCTGAAACTTACTTTTAAAAAAGTCTAAACATTATGAGTTTTCTAATACTTTAAATGCCCATATATTGAAATGCAACACTGTTTTTGCATTGTTGGTTATATTTTATAGTTATAGTATTTAATATACAATCTGTACCTTGTAATGTAATCCGAATAAATAAAAGGAATGCCTTGAGAACTTCCATTTTTCCACTGCATGATTCCTGGGTTTCAGGCAGATGGCTGTGTGTCAGGGGCCACTCTTGTGTTTATGTTGGCACCAGAACCTAGGTGTTCTAGCACAGCGGTCGCCAACCGGTGATCCGCGGATCACTGGTGGTCCGTGAGGTCCCAAAGGTTGGCGACCGCTGTTCTAGCAAGTTCATGTGTCTGTGCCAAATTAACCCAGCTGTCATTTTAGAGATATTTCTCCCTCAGAGGAGAGGAATGGGGATAGGGATGGGAGGGGAGAGGCACATCCTTAAGGAAGCCATAGGAAATTTAAATGTAGAATTACAGTGAATGGGTTGTGTGCTTGGAACTGATAATCATTTTTCCTGTACGTGTTTACTTAAGGTGCTGTTTATACACCAACCCTATGTCAAGTACCCCCTCCCCACCTTTTTTTTCAGGGAACCCCTACACAGCTTTATATATTTGTTGCTAATGATCATAGCCAATGTTAAGCATTCTCTTCCCATGGTTTAATAGTATAATCAAAATACTTTAACTGAAGTGGCAAAATTAATACCAAAATTCTAAATTCCAAATCCGTTGGATCAAAATGAAGCCATCATGGCTTCATTTTTTTTTTTTTTTTGTAGGTTTATCATTTATTCTATTTTTGCTTGAATAAGAACAAAATAAATTGGATACTTAAAAGATACATTCCGATTGCCCTAAAGATACAACGGGAGACAGGGAAAGCGCCTTTCCTGCCCAGCTGTCTGCCTACCTACTTTTCTTCCCTTTTGGTTTTGATCATCTGTTCTCCCGCTTCGTCGCCCAATACCACGCTGCAGAACTGACTCATCAGAGCCTCCGGAGTGAAGAGCGGCAGCCGAACTGCATTCCCACCTTCCCAGGCAAAATTCCGTTTCAGTGTTCCTGTCACCTCCAACCTGGTTTGATTTGCATTTGCAGCAGCTTTGCAGGCAGTCTCCTTGGCTGTGTGTGTTCATGCTTATTTCTAGAGGTAGTGTTACGGAAGGGAGAACGAGGAGGACTGATTTTTCTCTTTCCATAACATGCAGTTCCTTTCCGCTGTTTCTGTTACTGACGTTCAGGCTGGAGATGTGAATGTCAGGAACATGAGGGGAAGCAAAAGCCAGGGTTTTGGTCGGTACAACAGTAGTTCCGGTTGAGAGTGGCTCCGGTGTTTACTAGGGTCAGTGCCCAGGAGGCACACACCCTTGGCCTGTGCCACGGGGGCCCCTCACTGGTCCACCCGTCTCTCTGTCTGTCCTTCTCAGCCCACTCCAGCCAGTGCCTTCTCTGTGACAGACTCGGGGTCCACTAATGAAGCTAGTCTTTCATCTCTATTTTTAAGGTGATTAACTTGAAAGGAGTCCTTCTTGGGTAAAAAGCAATCTCAGATGTCATGGTAACAAAGTTGTCTTTCCTCCAGTTGCAAAGAGAAGAGGCTTTAAAACTCCTTGCTGTGCCCTTTGTTCATGAAGGTATAATTCGTGCCAGGTGCTCTGTCACTGATGCACCAAAACCTTTGGAGGTGGCTAGGAAAGAGGGCAGTGGCCAACTCACAAGGCTGCCTGGCTCTCAGGACCACCCCTGACTGCACTGATAATGTTTTATGCTGAAGCCAATGGCCTTTTGTATTACCTCACCAAAACACCCTCCCTAAAGAAATCCTTTTTCAATAAATTGATCGAATGATTTGCTTAAATACCTCTAAGGAAGATGTAGTGGTATTTCTAAAGGAAGCCATGTCTCCCGCCTTATAAAGCAGTGTATGTTATTAAGGTCGTACAGTAAACAGCAGAAACAGGCAGCTTGTGAGAAACAAAGACTAGTGGATGTCATAGGATAAAGATGCTATTAATACCTCAGTCATCACAAGAATATGCCCGTTAGCCTCAACTATCAGAAACACAGGCAAGAAGCCAGAAGTTTGTTTTTGTGTGTTTTTTTTAAAAAGATCTCACTTCTATGTGGAATCTAATGAACAAAATAAACTGATGAACAAAATAGAAACAGAGGCATGGATACATGGGACAGACTGACAGCTGTCAGAAGGGAGGTGGTGGGGAACTGGATGAAAGAAGGCCAAGGGATTACCCCAAGAACATGTATGCATAAACCAGATACAGATGACAGTGTGGTGATGGCTGGAGGGAAGGGGGGTAGGAGTTGGATGGAGGTGGCAAAGGGGTAAAGTTTTTTTTAAAGGCCTTCAAGAGGAAGATTTTCCTGATTTACATCCAGTGCTAGCAAAGTTCTCATCAGATTTCCTTATTCACAGTAAGATTCATTGAATGGGAAAGAGAGAAGGGAACGAGGGAGAAAGAGAAAGAGCTGACAGCCTTGGAGAAGAAGAGACAGGAAAACTAAGACAAACATATGAAAACATACAAATTGGGGGCCATTTAGAATAAAAATTCTATTTAAATGATACATGGAAACTGTTACTTAACGACTGCCTGTTGGTTGTGTCTGTTGGGACGACATCAGTGGTTTCATGCCCTCAACGCGGACCAGCTGCAGATCACCACGGGCTGTCTGTTACATGGTGGGCATTCCAAGCAAGTCTCTCTCTCAGTCACAGGCTTTGGCCGGAGCCCCTGGAGACCACGCCAGACCTCCTTTCTCCCGATGCCACCCTGGTTCTTTCCTAGCACCCTCCCAAGCAGAAAGAATCTCCAAGGTGCAACTTCTGATCTTTTAATTATTGTATTTTGAATGCCAGTTACATTCTGATTTCGTCATTTTAAGACAGGTAATCAAAATACAACCATGAGTAGTAAACAAAATTGTCGGCGGGCATCAGTGCCCTCAAGCCTCGTCTGCAGGAATAGCACCTGCTTCCATGGTGCTGGACAGAGCAGGACAGCCCAAGAGCTCTTCTCCGTGTATGATTTGTCCAATCGATCTTTTTATGAATTGGTAAATATGTGATATAAACATCACTGATTATGTAAGACTACATGCTGAATAAAACATTTAAAGCTCCAGTTTAGCACAATCACCCTTTTAATAAGAAAGTATTTGTCACTTTTTCTTTAATGCACTTGACACTGTTACAGTATGACTTAGTATCCCTCAGGAAGGAAACTTGCTTCTAAGTCCAGCAGCCTAGCTCTGAATTTCTGGCACATTCCAGTTCCTGTTCCCCACTTTCCCCAACTCATTTGCTTAGTAACCTAACTGATGTGCCAATGCATGGAGACTAGGAACTTCCTTCCTTAGCTTTCTGGCCTCCAGGCCCCCACACTCCTCCAAGCCATCCTCTTTCCTCTTACTCTTTTTTGAACTCAGAGAAGGGGAAAGTGATTTTCCTCTAATTCAAAGCTAATCCCTCTGCCCTGGATCCCATCTCCATTTGACACCTTCAGAAACCTTACTCCATGAGGTAGTTACTTCCTCTTTCCCAGAAATCTTCAATCAGCTATTCCCTTCCCTTCCATTTCTATTCATACCCACTTAAGTAGTGACATATATAAAGATTAAGAGGATATTGGCTAGGAATGCATTGTAGGTTTCTCCCTTTAAATACACTGCAGAAATGCTCTACTGACAGCTTCCCTCCCAGACTTGCTCCTCTAGTCTTGCTCCTTCTGTTAATGCCATCACCTCTCGCCCTCTCCCGGTCACCAGCCTGAAACCGTAACGGTTAGCCCAGGTGCTTCCCATCTCCAAACCCTGTGGGTTCTGCCTCCCAAAAAACTCTTTATCTCTTTCCCTTGATCGCCACTGCCTACGTGCAGATCCATGTCATCTATTCCCTGGACCACTGCCATAGCATCCGACGCAGTCTGTTCTTCCAGCCTGTCCCCCTTCCTTGACTGTGTTGCTCTCCTTAAAAATCATCAGTGGCCTTGCATTGCTCACTAGGCAGAGTATAGATCTGTAGGCATGGAAAAGGGCCTGTCTGCCTCCCATCTCCTGCCATGCCAGTCATTTCCACCCCCGCCCTCCCTTGGAATTCTCCAAACATATTGCTTCGCTCATGCTTTGTGCCTTTGAGCTCCCAGCCTTTCCTATGTGCCAACAGGGACACCCCGTGGGTCACCTGGCTGACCCTACTCAAGCCCGTGGGCTGCTTCAAGTCTGAAGAGTGCCCCTCCCCCAGCTTTCTTCACACTTGGTAGGCGCTGTCAGTAGAGCTTTCTTGCAGTGTATTTAAAGGGAGAAACCTACAACGCATCCCTTGAGCCAATATCCTTTGTATCTTTGGATGTGTCATCACTTTAAGTGTTATGAGTAATAAAAATAATTAATGAAGTCTCTGTTTGGATGACCTCTAAGGAAATAAAAAAGAGAAAAAGGCTGCAATATTCAGGTTTTTTGCTAATGCCATCCAGTCATGGAGCCATAGAGGTCACAAAACAAAATTTAAGAAATACGAATTTTAGATATAAAAATTCAAAAGAGAATTCAGGTAAACCCTATTGTAAAAACAGATGTTTTGTAAGCTTCTAGTATTTTGGTGCTAATTTGTAGAACAGTTTCTTGGAGAGCTATGTAAGCAACTTTCAAAAAAAATTAAAAACAACAATAAATTGCTCAGGATGCCTTTATAAAAACTGTCCAAGAAGGAAGTGTATAATTTTATAAAGATTGCTTTCTGAGATATTTGTATGATTGTTTAATTAGAGGACACTGGGCCTGCTTGGACAGTTACACCCTTCAGGGGTGTAATACGAAGAAATGTGCCAAGATTTGCAAAATGCCACATTCACTACTTCTTCTGTGAAGGTGAGGAAGAGAATTAGTTCTATCATAACATCTCAGTGCTATTTGCAACAGCCCTTTATAAAGTAAGTTCACGTGATCTACTCTGCTTTGTGCTCCCATTGTAACATTAAGACCTTAATCATGATTTAACGGACAGGTACAGAAGTGGGGCTTCCAGTCCCTTCTTATTAACCTTACCAAGTTAGGTGAGACTGGACTACCCTGAGATCTGGCAACTGAGAAGCCAGTTTGCATCCCAAAGACTTTCCCTAAAAATAACCTCACAGGTCTATAGCTATTTATATAAGACTAGACGCCCGAAGTGCGAAGATTTGTGCAAGAACGGGCCTTCCTTCCCCTGGCTGCTGGCACTGCCTTCGCTCCGGCCAGAACCACCTTTCCGCCTTTGCTCTGGCCTGGAGCCGCCTTTCCGCCTTCCAACGCTGCCCAGAGGCCAGGCCCCAAGCAACTGGGGCAGTGCAGAATGCCTGTTTCATTACCATGGCAATGAGGCAAGTGTCCTGGCCCCTCATGCCTGTGTATGCAAATTAACCTGCCATCTTTATTGGGGTAATTTGCATATGCACTCCTGATTGGCTGGTGGGCGTCATGAAGGCACGGTCAATTTGCATATTTCTCTTTTATTAGTGTAGATCCGTGGTCCTCAAACTATGGTCCATGGGCCACATGCAAATACAAATATTGTATTTGTTCCCGTTTTGTTTTTTTACTTCAAAATAAGATATGTGCAGTGTGTATAAGAATTTGTTCATAGTTTTTTTTAAACTATAGTCCGGCCTCCAGTGGTCTGAGGGACAGTGAACTGGCCCCCTGTTTAAAAAGTTTGAGGTCCCCTGGTGTGGATTCTCTAACCTTTTTTATGAGTCAAAGCTATCTATTTCACTCATTCTCCCCTGAGTGAAGCAGGATTGCATAGTTTATCCAGTTTCATTCACTCAGAGGAATATGGACGAACACAAGGACATCCCAGTCTATCTGAATGTTGATCTTGGACTCTGCTTCAGGAACTCCAGGAAATACTTTCAATTTGCAGACTCTGAGCATCATTAACAATCCAGAAGCAACTGTGTTTGCATTCCTGACACTTTCCCGTCAAAGACATAAAAGGGATTGTGCCTTCTTTCCAAAATCAACACGATGCTTAGTACTCAAGCTCACTTGGCAATAACCACAGTTACGAGCACATACCTGCTTGGAATGAACCCCAGGTTACCCATTGCAGCCATATATGGGTATTTTTCCAGGAGTAGTATCTTGAAACCTGGTATACCATATTTCATTGATTCTAATATGTACTTTTGTGTCATTTTAACACCTCTGAATTGACATTTATCTTATAATCAGTGGCTTGTCATAATTTAACTGACATGGTTTTTCTAAATGGAATATACAGGGTAGGGCAAAAGTAAATTTACAGTTGTGAGTATGCAAAACAGTTTATTGTATTATTTATTAATTATTGTATTATTTTTCCATACAAACTATAAACCAACTTTTGCCCTACCTCCATTTACTGTAAGTCTTATGTTCAGTAGCATCTTAAGTTTGAAGAAATATATCTCTCTTAAAAAGCACTGCCTTGGTTTCTAAGACCTATTTGATACATAAATAGAACAGCAGTAAAGATGACCATTTTCCCTGTGAATTTCATTATTTGCAATAGCTGTTTCAGCAGATATTTATGTTGGAATCAAATAGTCACTCTCTGATATTCACGCTCTTGTGAACAGCACTTCTTGCTGTTTTTCTGCAGGAAGAAATCATATATATAAGAAATTATCTCAAGTAAATGTAATTTGATACAGTTCAGTGGCTTCTTTGTTCCCTCTCCCTTTTTAAAAAATAAAAAACACACACACAAAACTTATTTCTTGAGTGTATTTTCAGCCAACATTTGCTCAGAAATCTTATCGTGTTACTGATAATCATTTTTTTCTATTCTCTAATGTTTGGGGTTTGGATTCATTACTTTCCTATTTGTCCAATACTTTTTCACCTGAGTTAAGGTAGAATGGCTTCTCTTTCCTGTACATACTAGGTGTACCAGTTACTAATGCGGATTTTTTTCAATAGATAGAGTTACACATATGTTGATATATATGTGATTTAATATATATGCTATTTTGTTGCATTGACAGTATCAAAACTTCATATGTCAAATTTGCTGAAGTTGTTAGCAGCATAGATACTTTTACGCTTAAAAATGTTGAATTTCGTGGCAAAAAAAAGAGCATTTGTGGGAAGTTTTAATTCATTACTTTATTTTGAAGAAAAAGTTATCGTATATTTCGGGAAGCTTATGGTGAACATGCTCCATCTCAAGATACTTGTGAACGCTAGTTTAAACGCTTTAAAAGTGATGATTTCAATGTGAAAGACAAAGAATGTCCAGGTCAACCGAAAAGTTTGAAGACCAACAATTACAAGCATTATTGGATGAAGATGCATGTCAAACTCAAAAACAAATTGCAGAAAGATTAAACATTGCTCAGCAAACAATTTCCAATCGTTTACAAGCAATGGGAAAGATTTTAAATGAAGGAAAATGGGTGCCACATCAGCTGAACAAATGACAAATGGAAAATTGAAAAGTTATCAGTAAAATGTTGCTTCAATGGCACGAAAGAAAGTCTTTTTTAAAAATATATATTTTATTGATTGTTTGCAGAGAGGAATGAAGAGGGATAGAGAGTTAGAAACATCGACTAGAGAGAAACATCGATCAGCTGCCTCCTGCACACTTCCCCAATGGGTATGTGCCTGCAACCAAAGTACATGCCCTTGACCAGAATCAAACCTGGGACCCTTGAGTCCTCAGGCCAACGCTCTATCCACTGAGCCAAACTGGTTAGGGCGAAAGAAAGTCTTTTTTGCATTGAATTGTGACTGGCGATGAAAGTGGATTTATTTTGAGAATCCCAAATGCACAAAATCATGGGTTGATCCAGGTCAACCATCAACATCGACTGCAAGGCCAAATCTCTTTGGAAAGAAGACAATGCTCTGCTTTTGGTGGGATCAAGAAGGTGTGGTGTATTATGAGCTTCTAAAACCAGGTGAAACCATTAATACTGATCACTACCAACAACAAATAATCAATTTGAATCACGCTTTGATCGTGAAATGACCAGAAATACCAGAAAACATGGCAAAGTAGTTTTGCTTCGTGATAACGCACCATCACACGCTTCAAAACCAGTTAAAGACACGTTAAAAGATCTTGCCTGGGAAGTATTAACCCACCCGCCGTATTCACCAGACCTTGATCCTTCAGATTACCACTTGTTCCGATCGATGGCACATGCACTTTCTGAGCAGCACTTCAAAACGTACGAAGAAGTGGAAAATTGGGTCTCTGAATGGTTTGCCTCAAAACAAGAAAAGTTCTATTGGGACAGTATCCACAAAATTACCTGAAAGATGGGGAAATGTGTAGTTAGCGATGGACATTACTTTGAATAAAGTACTTTTGATGTTTCTCTTGAAATTACCATGTTTTCTTTGATTAAAAAATCTGCATTATTAACTGGTAGTAAAAACCTATAGGTGTCTTAGCCCTGGAATCCTTTCTTTTTTGGGTTCCTTCCTGAGGGATAAAGAACTCAAATGCGGTGTAACCTTTATGAGCTGGAATGATTACTGAGTAATTCCTGTGCTGAAACAGGGTTCCTGACTGACTGTAGTTCCTAAAATACATTCAGTCTCTTTCTTAACATAATAAGTATCAAATAATTTTGAACAGAAATTGGCACTTTATGATGATTCAGTCGTGACCAGTCACTGAGTATCACCTTCAACATCTGTGGCCCTAACTGTGGTCACAGGGGACAGAAGGTGGATCACCCGGCAAAACCCTTCCCAGGACTCAGACATGCTGCACATGGCTCCTCGCCCTCCTCCTGCATGCCACAGAGCTCAGAAAACGCCAGCATAACACGCAAATGGGGTTGCTCACTGTGAAGGGAACAGCTGCAAAACTCCAATGTAGAAATTATTTTCAAAAGTAAATTGCAGAATATTGGTGTGATTTACCACCATGTCTAAGACAAAGAGGAAAGAAGTTTTAACTGCTTGTCAGTTCGACTCAACTAAGGCTTTGCGGAATGTGGCCATATCGTGCCTCTTTGGTACTAACCTTGGCTCGTATGTGTATCAGCTCTTTACAGGAAACAGCCTCCTCACTTGCCTGTTTCCCTCTGGCCACTTTGTCGCTACTCTTTTTCAGGTCCACACGTTCCGAGGGCCACACTGGTGTGAGTACTGTGCCAACTTCATGTGGGGCCTCATTGCTCAGGGAGTGAAATGTGCAGGTAAGAGCTCTTCCCTCTCACTGTATTGAGTAAGGAGTTAGGAGGAGGGCGTTGAAGGAGATTTGCTGTTATACACAATGGCTAGATCAGTGATGGCAAACCTTTTGAGCTCGGCGTGTCAGCATTTTGAAAAACCCCAACTTAACTCTGGTGCCGTGTCACATGTAGAAATTTTTTGATATTTGCAACCATAGTAAAACAAAGACTTATATTTTTGATATTTATTTTATATATTTAAATGCCATTTAACAAAGAAAAACCAACAAAAAAATGAGTTCGCGTGTCACCTCTGACACGTGTGTCATAGGTTCGCCATCACTGGGCTAGATCCTGGTTTGCCCTTAACACACATGCAGTAGTCCGGATTTTCAGGCAGCCACTTAGGAAAATGATATTTTATTTGCCCTTAACTTGTACTTAATGAACAACAGACTAGGGATCTGGTATTAGTCCTTTAAAAAGAGAGAAGTCAGCTTGTTCAAAAAGTCTGATAAAAGGAGATATAAGTAAGGCAGTTAGATTTAACTGTTGTCTTCGATGTTGCAGGAACTAAATTTATAAAAATGATTTTTTTAAAAACAGTTTACAGGGACCGATGATTGTTGCCTTGGAAATGGAATTTTAAAGATAAGTTGTTAAGCTGGATTGTCCTTACTAAATTTTTGTGAAATTGAGTTGAAGCTTTAGAAATCTGAATTTGTCTTCGAAGAGGGTTACTAAATTCTGAAAAACCACTTAGTCACTAGTGTTTTGTGATATTTTAAAGTGTTGAATATGCCAAATCTTTGTATAAAGCATAACCACAGTATTTTTAGATTTAAATTTAGAAACTTTTAAGATTTGCACATAAAGAAATAATCATGCTTTATGAAATAAGTGGTTATTCACATCATGTGAAATTCATTTGTATATAACAACTATACAGAGTATTGGTCATTTATTCAAACTGCTCTAAATTCTGGCATAAGCTTAAAGATAACCACTTAAATTTTAAATACATAGTGTTTGGTCATATAAGTTTCTTTCTGCTATTTAAATTGTAAAACTGAAAACTGCCTTCTTACATGTCGTTTAGCATGAAGATTAACATTAGAAATGTATACTAAGACTAAAGTAGTTCAAAATTATAGCTATAATAATCCTATAATTGAAAGAAAAGCCTTGAGGAGATTTTTCATTTTATGTTACATCTTGTGCTTAAAAGCATTAGTCTATGTGATTTGGACCATATTGATGTGTAATATAAGAACAAGTCAGCTCGTTTTTTTAAAATGGGGATGGTTGGGATTTCAATTAGTTCTGATTTCCGTGACAACTAATTACATTTGGATTGATAGTGGGATTCTTAGATATAAAGTGGCTCATCCTGACCTTTGAGCCATCACTTTATTTGAAACAGAATGCACAGAATTAAGAATTTAAAGAGCCAGAGAGAAGTAACTGGTGGGCTGAACAGAGGCTTCCCAAAGATTCCTACTTTCTAATCCTCAGAACCTGTGAATATGTTACCTTTTGTGGCAAAAGGGACTCTGATGAAGTTAAGGATTTTGAGATGGTAGTGTCAGGATTGTCAGGTGGGCCCAGTGTAACCATTATACAAGGGAGGCAGACGAGGCAGAGAAAGGTGTAAGGACAGAAGCAGAAATCAGAGGGAGATGAGCCACGCTCTGGTTAACTGGAGGAAGGGGGCTGGAGCCAAGGAATGCAGGCCTGGAGAAGCTGGAAAAGGCAAAGGAAAGAAACAGACTCCCCGAGAGCTTCCAGAAGGAGCACGGGCCCGCCAGCACCTTGCTTCCAGCCCAGGTGTTGTAACCTCCAGCACTGTCAGAGGAGAAACTCATGCTAACCCACCAAGTGTGTGGTGATTTGTTACAGCAGCAATAGGAAATGAATGCACTAGCTACCGCACATTAAAGATACCACTTCCAAAGAAAACCGGCAGCTTACTGCCTGTCGGAAAAGAGATGTATTTATTGCTTTTGATCCCTAAGAGCCTGCTTCGTTCTGATTTCTTTTTTTAAACTCCATCAAGGTAGACTTGTCAGGAATTTTTTTAAAATAGGTTTTTATTGATTTCAGAGAGAGAGAGAGAGAGAGAGAGACATCAATGATGAGAGAGAATCATTGATTGGCTGCCTCCTGCACACCCCACCCTGGAGATGGAGCCTGCAACCCGGGCATGTGCCCTGACCGGGACTCGAATCGTGACCTGCTGGTTCATTGGTTGACACAACCACTGAGCCATGCTGGCCAGGCAAGGACTTTTTTAAAGGAGTGTTGGCCAAAAGCAGTAATTTTGTATCTCTTTTTTTTTAAACAACGTTATATAAAATGTTGGGTGGTGGTGCAATCAACAGACTGAAAAAGTTGCTGTGGGAATCAGACTGAATCCAGCTAATAGGAGGCTTGCTGTTAGGCACTGCACTGCACAGCCGACGAGGACAAGTGAGAACACCAGTCATTACAGACATGATCTTCTCCAAACCCCTCAGCACAAGGTTCCATAGTAGGAACCTCTACCAACGTCTCCCTTCCCTTCTTTACAGTGAGCAAAGTGATGTTACAGGGGAGTATCTACTGCAGCTTGGCAGTGGTGCTCCTCCTACTAAAATACTTATGATTGAAGTAGGCGGTCTTTAAAAGTAAAGTTCAAAGGATTGTCATTGCTCAGATAGAATAGTTTCCCAAAGCACTTTTCCCTTCTTTATGAAATGTAAGCTTATAGGTTAAAGTGTCTATTATTCTATATAATAAAAGCCTCATATGCAAATCGACCAAATGGTGGAACGACTGGCCTCTATGATGCACATTGACCACCAGAGGCCAGATGCTTAACGCAGGAACTGCCCACAGGCCCCAAGCCAGCTAAGGCAGGTGCCAGTGGGGGGCCCCCAATTGCCCCGCAGATAGGCCCTGATTGCCGGCCAGGCCTAGAGACCCTACCCGTTCACAAATTTCGTGCATCGGGCCTCTAGTTATTATATACTCATTGAGATAGCCAAACATCCCTGCCACCAAAAAGACTTCCACCAGCATTCCTGACTTGCTTTCATTTTAGCCTTACCGGAATATTCTAAGAAATTAGCCAGATAATTTTGTTCTATATCAGACATATCAACTTAGTATTGGTTATTGATTAAAGTGACTGTATTCTTTCAGGGTGTTATCATTACTGCCAGCCCCCTAAGGGAAATGGCAGCAGGTTTTTTCCTAATAATTAAATGTATTTATTGCCTCAAATGTACAAGCATTTAACTTCTAGGCTGAAGAAAGGAAGTGGAAGTAATGTTGTTTATTTTAATTACTATTCTGATTGACTATACCTAAAAAAATTATGTTTGTCCTTGTAAGCCAGCAAGAAATTCATTGGACTTGCTTAAAACTTTTATGTAGCCCCTTTTAATCAAAGGTAGTATTTTCACAAATATCCCAAAGAACAAGGTATTTGCCTTAATTTTGCTTATATGACTTCTAATGTAAATTAGAAATAGGTTACCCCCACTTCTCCTACATGCAAGGCGGATGGGGGAAGACAACTAAGAAATGTTTAAAAATAGAGCTTTTACTTGCAGTTATTTAAAATATGAACACTCATGTAAAAGAATGAATAACTATCTTTACTTTCAAAACACATTAACATTACCCCTTAATGCTATCAATAGAATAATAGCAGCTATTTATTTCAAAAAGTATATTTCTGTGCTTTCTAGATAAAGGATACATTACATTTTTAGGGAAATCAAGCCCAAGAAAATTGGAGTAGCCTAAAGTTAGCAGTCTAAGTAATATCAATAGTTTATTAATAAAGGACAGAATAAAATGTGATTTGAATTTTTTTATTCTTCCTTTCATATGTTTATTCTATGCTTATTAACTTGAATAATTGGGAGAGGAAATGTGGTTTAATTGTAATATAAAAATAACCCAACAAACCAAGAGATGTGGCAAGTGAAATGATCTTTTATGGACTTTTTTTTTTCATTTATAGTGTAGATCTTCCCTGGGAGAAATAGAACTGTATAAGAGTTATATGACTTTAATAAATAAGTATGAAAACCAAATAAAGTCTTAATGGCAAACTGAAAATTGATATACTGCTGGTCCTTGAAGCAGCAATTTTCAGAGCAAGCCCATAGCTAGTATATGGCACTGTGAACTTCAGGGTATAAAGATGCTTTACTTTAATGACTTTACCCTATCCTTTCATCTTCTGAAGGACTTCTTATCCAGTCCTGCCCAAAATGTGGCCTTTGACATTTATTTATAAAATTTAGCACAATATATTGTTCCATGGTTTAATTTTACTCAAGTGGAAGTAAAAAATACCAGTTTAAAAACACTATCCTTGCCCTAGCTGGTTTGGCTCAGTGGATAAAGCATCAGCCTGCAGACTGAAGGGTCCCAGATTCGATTCCAGTCAAGGGCATATGCGTGGTTGTGGACTAGGTCCCCAGTAGGGGGTGTGCAGGAGGCAGCCAATCAGTGATTCTCTCTCATCATTGATGTTTCTATCTCTCTCTCCCTCTCCTTTCCTCTCTAAATAAAAATATATTTGTAAAAAGAAAAACCAAAAAAAAAAAACACTTCCAGTTTTCACTAGGCACAAATTATTGGGCCATTAGCGAAAAATTATGTGGGCACCAGAAAAGCCCACAACCCATAAATGCCAACAAGCACTGACAAAGAGTGATCCCAAGAAAAGCTTGCTCTTCCTAGCCAAAGCCCTGCGAAAAGGGCAGCCCATCCGGACAGAAATCTTAGGACTCTGCTGATGTTTGAAATGGGAGATAACTTCAAACATTCAAAGGGAAAACTATCAGACCATTAATGCCACAGGCTGGGAGTCAGGAAGCCAGTGTTGAAATCTCAGTTCTACGGCTTTGTGGCTGAGTAACTTTCATTGTCTTTCTTAAATGGCATTGGGTTAGGTTGTTACATACAGCCCTTTCCTGCTAGATCTGTGGCTGCTGTGTACACACTTAAACAGTATGCGGCACATCGACATAATTATTAGATTAGGACGCTTTGCTGACTTTTATACCTTGAAAATACTATGTAAGAGTTTTTCCATTTCTGGACAAGATGAATAAATATGTTTCATGTTGTTCCTCACAATAAAAATAACAAAATTCCCTGAACAAGATATATACGTCACCTATCAGAAGACTCTGAGGGCTGAGAAAAGAAGGAAGACTGACTAGGGACCTCAGGACTCAAGGAACCCGGCAGTGAGTTGCCTCCTGGTGTTTGGGGTTTCGTTTTGGTTTCTAACCTCCTATGTATTCCAGCCTGGGCACGAGAGAAACTCCTAACGCATAATTGCCAACAGACACCAATAAGAAGTAATCCCACGGAAAGCCTGCTCATCCTAGCAAAGCCCTGGGAAAAGCATAGTTCAGTGGGATAGAAATTGTTTAGCCACACCTACCGTTCTCCACGTGAACACCATGAAAAGCCACATTACTGCCCCCCCCACACACACACACACACTGGGTGTGCAGCAGCAGCAGTCTGCGTAGAACCCTGTTTTCTACCCCACCCTGCAATCGCAAGGGTGCGTTTCTTTCCTGTGTGTCCGAGTGGAGCCCTGCCTTCCATCACTATATTGCAGGAAGGAAGTGGTACCCCTCCTTGATCGAGCTTGTGGGTGGACCCTGGCTTTCATCCCCACCCCCTTCTACAGTAGAAGCAGTACCCTCTTAGCCCAAGTCTGAGGGCAGAGCCCTGCCTTCATGCCTCACCTGCTTTAATGAGATGACTGAGAATGTAATCAAAACTCTGTCCGCTGTGCCCACCCTGCAGTTCCCTGCAGCACAGCACTCCTCAGCCAGGTTTGTGGGCAAATGCCAACTCCTATGCCCACCCTACAGTAAGTAGGAGGTGGTGGCCCTCCCTCTTCCCCAGAATGTGGGGTAGAGTCCTTCCATTTGGGTGGCATATAAATGAGCAGGCAAAATGGCACTGCAAAAGCATTGCAAAGGCTTTGTAACCTAGGTTGACGTTGGAACCATGGCCTCCAAAAGTAAGCCAGGATGTAGGCCAGAATGTACATTCTACATCTAAACAGTTTACCTGCCTGCTAATCCTGAAGATTTCAATAGGAACCAGAGTCTTGTAACACTCAAAAAATCCAGAATATAGTTCAAAATTATACTTTATAATTTTTATAATTTTTTTTTATAACTCAGATGAAAAAAAAGACAGTGAACAGACACCGATTTTGAGACAGTATAGATGTTGGAATTGTCAGACAAGGAAAGCAGCTATGACAAAAATGCTCCAACAAGCAATTAAAAACACCCTTGAAATAAATGAAAAAATAGAAAATATCATAAAGTTATAAAAAATAACTAAATGGAAATTTTAGAACTGAAAAATCATTAAACTCACGGATGGGCTCAGTAGCAGAGTGGGGATGACAGAGGAAAGAATCAATGAACTTGTAAATCAATAGAAATTATCCAATTCAAACGAGAGAAAATAGATTTTACAAAGTGAACTGCGACCTATGGGACAATAACAGAAGATTTAACTTGTGTGTTGGAGACCCAGAAGAGGACAAAGAGAGGCAGAAAAAATATTTGAAAATTAGTGGCTGAAAACTCCCCAAATTTGATAAGAGCAGCTAGAGAAAAATGATGTACTTACTTGGAGATACTTTTATGTAAATGAAAAGAACAGTGTAGTTGAGGAAGAACTAAAACCCCAAACATCCAAGTCCTTTTCAGGACCTGGTATTCATATCTACAAACAGAAAGGGCCTAGAGTTCAACTTACCTTCTGACCATAAGCTGGTTATGACAATGCCGTGTAACAGCCTGAGACACCCCATCTGAGGAGCTTCTCCAAATGTTTCAGAAATAATTACAGTAAATACTTATAATTTACTTATATGTAAGCACTTTATATGTATTAACCTAAGAGATAAAAATTGACCTAATAATGGATAAATACTATTATCCCCATTTTATATACCTGCTACACAGAAAAGTTAGGTAACGCACTCAAAATTTCACAGCTGATAGATTCTAGATCTAACTCTAAGTTTCAGAAGTTATACAAAGTATTTAAATGTTCAGGGGAAACAAGGTCTTTTAAACAGACATTTTGCCATTGATTTGCCTTATATTGAATCAGAACTCTTATCCATAGATATAAAGAGGAATTTGGAGTTTCAATCATGTATTCATTTGGACATTATTTAACTATACAGAATGGTGTTGCATCATTTCTTCAGATAGTACAGATTGAGCTCTTTGCTCTAGAAGCCTTTATGTATTCAAAGAAGAAGCTGTTCTTTAGCAATGTTCATGTCTGGGCACTGTTACCACTGGCCGTGCTGTCTCCAGTGCTGCCCACTTACACACATGTGCACACTCAGCTTCCCGCTGCAGCTCGCCTGTCTTTGCACATGGAAGTGCTCAGTACATATGAACTCCTCCCTTAGTCACCACAGACCTCAGGTTCTTATTTGTTGGCAGTATCTATATATTTAATGAAAGAAAATTCCATTATAAGTTTTGGCTAATTTTCCTTGTCTGTTCATGGTTACTACTGTATATAACTAGATTGCAGCATTACTAAAAGTCATATTAATAATCTGATCACCAGCACTTGTCAAACATTTTATAATATGCAAAGCACCTGAATGCATTGGTTTATTAATTCTCATAACAATTCCATGAGGTCAGTGTTATGCTCCCCTCTCTGCCAGAACAGCAAGCAAAACTAAAGCATGTTCAAGGACCATAGACAGTTGTCACAACATTGTATGAATATCAGTGTTTTTATTACGACCTGGTTATAAACAATATATACTCCACATTGTTCAGATTTACATAATGTCAGCATCAGATTTTCATTAACTTAAAAACAAATGGGTTATGTTTTGAAAACATAAAAATGACTTATTTCAAACTAGAGGCCACTCTCGCAATCTGGGACCCCTCAGGGGATGTCGGACTGCAAATTTCTGCCCTGTCCTCACAGGCCAGGCCGAGGGACCCCACCAGTGCATGAATCCGTGCACCAGGCCTCTAGTATCCATATAAGATCTTTGGTTAATCTCTCCCCCCCTCTCCACTCCCCCCTTCCCTCTGAGATTCATCAGTCTGTTCCATGTTTCTATGCCTGTGCATTGAGCATCTGCCCTCCGGGTCGTCAGTGTGCTACCGGTCAAATGGTCACTTAGGCTTTTATATATATAGATTATTTAGCTATGGTTTATCACTCTTCAGTCTAATTTAATAAAATATTCATTTTCCTCTATTCTTTACTTCCAGTTTAAAATAAATATTAACTAGAAAATATTTGGGTTCTAGCATCTTAGAAGTTACAACCCAGTAAAACTACAAAGCAAAGGAATAATTTCAGTAGAGGCAATAGAGTGTAGTGTTATAATCACAGACCCTAGAATCACTGTAGGCTTGAATCTCAGCTCCCTACAGAGTAAACACACAACCTTGGGTGAATTACTTAACACCCATGTGCTCAGTTTTGTCAGGTTTATAAAATGAGAAGAGTAATAGTATCCATTTCATAGAGTTTTGTGAGTTTAAATGGAATAATAAATATAAAGCACTTGGAATAGTGTTTGGCATTAGTAAGCTAGAGATGATAGTAGTAATAAATAATAACTTTCTATTTTTAGATATTAAAATGCAATTATATTCCACATTTAAGTATATTTTTATGTAACTTTAAATAAATGGGTAAAATTTTAGTTGGCTAATTGGCATAATATTACGTTTTATAGATATTTAATTAAACACTTATTCATTTGGTTTGGTTTGGGTTGGTATTCTCCTGAGATCATAATAGCAAATAAATGATAAAGCCTGAGCTAGAAGTTTGGTCTTCTGACTTAAAACCCAAAAAGTTGTGTAAGAGAAGAGATAGGAAAAATAGGGTCTGCTGGGAGCTAGTTCCCTTTTAAACCTAATTCAAGCTGCAATGCCTTTTGCTAAAATAGTTCAGAATGCTCCAAACTCTAAAACAATAATGAATATTTTCTTTCTTTGTTCTTTTTTTAGATTGTGGTTTGAATGTTCATAAGCAGTGTTCCAAGATGGTCCCAAATGACTGTAAGCCAGACTTGAAACATGTCAAGAAGGTGTATAGCTGTGACCTCACAACACTTGTGAAAGCCCACACCACCAAGCGGCCGATGGTGGTGGACATGTGCATCAGGGAAATTGAATCTAGAGGTGAGGCGCTTCCCGTGCGATGCAGAGCGACTGGAATTCACCAGGAGTGCGAGTCCTGATGTTATTTTTGGTGCCTCGTTGCACAACCCCGTTGTCTTCTGAAAGTTTAGGGGAAATGATTTCAGATGGCAAATGATCTGAAAGTCTGAAAGGAGTTAATCTAACAAATAATTAAACACTTGATTTCAAGATACATTTAGGTACATTTAACCAGTTATAGGAAATCTATATAAAGTCTATTTATGGATGATGTTTCCCTAAATGTCTAAAAGTTGACATATAGATACCAATTCATTGTTCCATTTTTTGTGTTTTTTTTCTTGGGTCTGAGAAGCAAAGGCATAATGCTCTATTAAAACTATCCTAGGCCAAAAACCAGAGCTGCACCCTAATTATTCTTTCTCACTTGGGAAAAATTGCTATGGGCCTGTTAATATAGTTTATCTTAGTCCTCTGTTATGTAAAAGAATGTATGGTATAATTGGGGTGATGAATTATTTCCCTTAAGACTTCACATCTTTGATCTAATTAGACACAGTGATGAGCCAGATCACAAATATCCAGGTGGCAGCAGGTCAGAGCTAAAGAACTGTCAGTGAAATGGTTTTATTTCAGGAGAAAAAGGTGAAGAGGTTTCTAAACCTGTGTATTTATCATTCTTTCTGACACATCACTTCCTCAGCCTGAAGTATGGCAAGAAGTTAAAATTTGAAGAAAAGGCATGATTTCAAGGAAACTGATGAGCTCCTTGCTTTATTCGCAGGTCTTAATTCTGAAGGACTGTACCGAGTGTCGGGATTTAGTGACCTCATTGAAGATGTCAAGATGGCTTTTGACAGAGGTATGTTCTTCAGCCTGTTCATTAACTCAGGGCAATAATACCCTTTGCCAAAAACGCACAATACCTGACGTTATTCTTTGCATTATTTTTCTGAACCACTGATGCTTGTTATACCAAATAAAAAGACTTAGCTTTTGAGTTTTAAAATTATTTTTCTCAGTTGTATTAAACTGTTAAATTTCACGGTGGGAAAGAAGCATAAAACTTAGCTACATTACCTAAATTTCAATATCCAAGGCTGGTTCTAAGTTCACTAAAATATATGCAGAGCAGTTTAATTTACCAAAAAACATGGGGACAATGGAAGTGGGGATCTAAGTGATTGCAGATCTCAGATTTCCCAGTCTGAGTGGCCCTTCTAACTGCCTCCCTGCATCCTCATCACCAGCTCTGACTGAGGAGACCCAGGTCCTGACCCTTGTGTGGGGACAAGAAACCCCAAGGAGCAAGGAGCAGAGGACCTTCTGGCTTAGGACCCACCCCGCTGTGGGGGGAGGGGCCCAGCCAAGGAAGAGTTCAGTCGCCTATTGTCTTTAACGTTTACATTTAGATTTGTTCCTGAGGTTCTCCGTTTTGTCTTCAAGTACTGGAATAAGGTGGTACCAAAGAAAACCTGTCACCTTGAGTGCAGGAAGTGAAACAGAAAGAGCCTCTGTCCTGTGCAAGAACATATTTCTAGACCCGTTGCATCCGCTCCCATCACACAGCTCTTACAGCCCACACAGGCAGAAGACAAAAATAAATTTAAGTATTATTGCCAATCTGCCAGGAGGAAATCTAGGCCAGCCCAACAGTTTGATAAAGTCAGTGATGATGAAGGGAAGTAATAGTATGCTAAATCCACATTAGCATCAAGAATAGTCCCGAATCAGTGCCCAACTGAAGGTTAGAGAGGCTTTTTTTCCTCTAGAAGATAGCATGTCCATCCCCAGCCACTGCCAGGGTTCTCCAACTCACACTGACAAAGAAACTGAATGTTTCCAGGGGACCCAGAAAGCAAATAAATCGCAGCAGTTTTCTCTCATTAAAAATACAAGACAGTCTTTTTGTGAGTCATTTTTCTACATTCCCTTTTGTGCTCTGAAAACACTAACAACAGATTTGAAAAAGCTTGAAGAGCTCACCTTGGCTCTATATTGCCACACCCTCGATCACTTCTGGGAAGCTTCAACCCTGAAATAATGAGATCTGTGGGGAAA
Source organism: Myotis myotis (assembly GCF_014108235.1). Lineage (NCBI taxonomy): Eukaryota > Metazoa > Chordata > Mammalia > Chiroptera > Vespertilionidae > Myotis > Myotis myotis. The sequence continues at coordinate 43,875,616 of NW_023416390.1, forward strand.
AGGCAGGATCCATAGAATGCTAGGATGAACCCATTCAATAGGCAGAATTAAAAGGCAGAATTTGGAAAATTTCCCCTCACTTAGGAGATGGTCATGGAATGGAGCACGAATTACTCTGAGGTCAGCACATGCCATTGTCGCCTTGCATGCTTTATCTCCCAGTGGAAGCAGATATTTCTGTGCCCAGAACAGGGAGAGGTCCAGGGGAAGGTCAGAGCCAATAAAAACCCTTGAGCCTTCCTCCAGGGAGATCCCCACAGGGGAGCCCCAGTCTGAAGAGCCAAGGGCTGAGAGTAATGGAGCAGCCAGGGGCAGTCTGTGCTGCTGCATCCACGCCCGAGAGCAGTGATGGAGAACCTCTGACACGCGTGTCAGAGGTGACATGCAAACTCATTTTTTTTTATTTTACTTTGTTAAATGGCATTTAAATATATAAAATAAATATCAAAAATATAAGTCTTTGTTTTACTATGGTTGCAAATATCAAAAAATTTCTATATGTGACATGGCACCAGAGTTAAGTTAGGGTTTTTCAAAATGCTGACATGCCAAGCTCAAAAGGTTCGCCATCACTGCCCTAGAGTGTAGTATCTAGAAATCAAATCACGGAATGCATTTATATTACTTTAAAATAGATGTAAGAGAATATGTAGATTCTTTTCAAAAAGCAGGTTTTAAAGGAACCAGTTTAAGAATAGTATGCATAGTGAGTCCCAGAGTATTAATATTTTAGGCTCCCAGCTTCTCAAAATCTTTCCAATGATTCATTAATTCAAAAACACGTATGTAACAGCTACTGTGTGCCAGGCACCATGTCCTTCACTTTAGATACAGCAGTTAACTATGTACACTTGGTCCTTGTATTCGTGGCAGGTTCACATTAAATAATAATCACACAATGGCTATTGATTTTTGTTTTAATAGATGCCATAAAGGAAAATATTAATAACTGGGGAATTGATCTAGTCTGTTAGGGTCAGGGGGATGCTGGAGACCAGAACAGGCTTTCCCAGAGAAGAAATGTTTATGCTGAAGTTGAAAGGATGAATAGGAGCTGGCTGGATACTGATTGCGTAGCAGAGAAACAGGATATGTAAAGGCCTGACAGCATAGGAGTCTGTGCAAAGGCCCTGAGGCTCACCTGTCCAGGCACTGAAAGGTGCTGTGGCTTAGAGAGGGGTAAGTGAAAGGAGAGTGGACTGAGATGCAATGAACACAATATTTTACCATAAAAAGAACTGCCTGGTAGAAGATTCTCAGACCAACCTCCAAATTCTGTTCAACACTGTCAGGTAGCTGAACTATAAAAACTGTGACTTTACTTTCCAAACCAAAAATGGTACTGTAGCCAATAATGAGGGGGGATATTTGAAATCTGGGTTCTCATAGAAAAATACAGAAGAAAGGGAAACTATTTTTCTGAGTAAAAACTGACAGTCATTTTTCTACATTCCCGTTGTGCTCACATCCCTTTCTGCAGATCCGTAGGCCCAGCACCTACATGCTTCCCCTAGGTCGCCCGTGAAGCACTCATGGCGGGTCTACATTACATACCTGCTTTCCTTCCAGGAGGCACTCTGTCCCAACCTGTACATTATTCCAACCCACGTATGAGAGGTGGGCACTGGTGATCTCATTGACACTCATATGTGAGTGACAAACAGGCCAAGGTATTGGCATTTTAAAAGAGGCTGCTTAGCCCTTGCCGGTTTGGCTCAGTGGATAGAGCGTCAGCCTGCGGACTCAAGGGTCCCGGGTTCGATTCCGGTCAAGGGCATGTACCTTGGTTGCGGGCACATCCCCAGTAGGGTGTGTGCAGGAGGCAGCTGATCGATGTTCCTCTCTCATCGATGTTTCTAACTCTCCCTCTCCCTTTCTCTCTGTAAAAAATCAATAAAATATATTTTAAAAGAGGCTGCTTAAAAAAAAAAAAAAAGCCTTTAGAGTAGTTTTAGGTTCACCAAAAAAATTGAGCAGCGATTTCCCATGTAATCCCTCCTCTCATGCTCTGGGCCAAGATACTAATAGGGGACTATTAACATCTTGCATTAGTACAATATATTTGTTAGTTTGTGAACCAATATTGATACATTAACTAGAGTCAATAGTTTATATTAGGGTTCACTTTTTACATTGCACAGTTCTGTGGGTTTTGACAGATGTGTGAAGTCATGTATCTACCGTCCCAGTATCACACAGAACTTTCACTCTCATAAGAATCCGTGCTGTGCCCTCATCCTTCCCTCCTGCCCCGAGCCCCTGCACCCACTGATCTTCCTGACCATAGTTGTGCCTGCCCCAGAATGTCCTATAGGTGGAACCACAGAGGGCACTGCCTTTTCAGACTGACTTCTTTTACTTTCTTACTGTATTTAAAATTCCTCCGTGTCTTTCTTGGCTTGAGAGCTCATTTCTTTTCATAGCTGAAAAGTAGTCCATTGTCTGGGTGTGCCTCAATTTATTCACCTATCAAAAAGACATCTTGGTTGCTTGCAGTTTTTTGATAATTATGAGTAAAGCTGCTATAAACCTTTGTGTCAGGGTTTTGGGTGGATGCAAGTTTTCCGCTCCTTTGGGTAAACAGCAAGGAGCACCGTTCCCGGATTCTGTGGTAAGAGTGTGCTTAGCTTAGTAGGAAACTGCCTATCTCCCAGAGTGACCGCTCCCTTTTGCATCCTCCTCAGCAGTGATGAGAGTTCCTGTCACTCCACATCCTTGCGGGCCTTTGGTGTTATCAGGGTTCTGAATTGTAGCCTTTCTAACAGGTGTGTGGTGAAGAGGCTGCTGCTTAATCCATAGAAATCTCTCGTAAACCAGACAGAACAAAGAAAGCCAGCATAGGCTCTAGCTCAGAGCAGATGCTGATTAAATCTTTAGAAGATGAAAATTCAGGTATTTTAACCAAGTAAAGTACTAAATGCCAGGGGCTGGGGGAGGCCGCCCTGAAGGAAGGTAGCTTTGCTTGGGAGTCAGGGGCCCAGCGCCTCTGAAATGTCCCTCCACTTTGTAATGCCTTCTGTTCTTGTTCTCTCAACACTTTATGGTTCTGTTTTGTTTTGTTTGTTTTACTCTCTTCTCTCCACCTCCTTTACCCCTAGGACTCAGGCAAGCTCCAAACTTCTGTGTGGGAGCCTGAGGTGGTACAAAAGCACAAAGAATAGAGACCTTGGTGCTAGGGGTCTTTTGTAAGTGAAGAGTGCCTCTGTTGTCATTTCCCACATTCTCTGTTTTTATTTTAAAAAGAAAAGCAGCAATCCCATATTAGTCCCCTGGGAATTCTCAAGCAGCCATGAAATGAACAAATATTTCTGTTGACCCGAGTTCTCTTCTGATTTTCACTCCATAAGTAACATGGAAAAATAACTTCAGAAAACTCAAAAATTAATTTTGCTTTTCACAGAGTATTGATCATTTCTATAACTTAGCACAATGAAGCTGATGTTAAAAATGGGAGCATTGCTAATCTTTAAAAACTGTACACAGAAATACGTTATTTATAAAAAACAATGCTGTGGATCCAAATATTTACTTTTCTTTCCTTTAACATCCTTCAAAGATGGAGAGAAAGCAGATATTTCTGTGAACGTATATGAAGATATCAACATCATCACTGGTGCGCTGAAACTCTACTTCAGGGATTTACCGATTCCACTCATCACGTATGACGCCTACCCCAAGTTCATAGAGTCTGCCAGTAAGTACACCGGCATGTACCCCAATACCCTGACAGCCTGCCTCTCCGGCGTCATCCCTCCTCCCGGGGTTCTCTGCTGGGCATCTTGAATGTATTTCATTAAATACTTCTTCCTCGCCCTCTCCATGGTTATTTATATATATATATATATATATATATATATATATATATATATATATATACTCACAAGAATTTGAACTGTTCTCCAACAAGGGTGACTTACAATGTCTACCACCAGAAGCTTCTTGGTAACGGGCTAGCTAACCCTCATTCTCCAAAGGAAGGCTTCTGAAATTCGGACTGTACTTTGTAAAATAAAATAAAAATAACTGGAAAAATAAAACTAAAAAAAACAAGATCAACTACTTTGTTGTTAGATTCAGCAAGCACAAAAATTACCGTCAGATTTCTTTTTTTTTTTTAATATATTTTTTATTGATTAAGATATTATATATGTGTCCTTGTCCCCACGTTACCCTCTACCCCCCACCCCCGCTCATGCCCTCACCCCCCCGTTGTCCATGTCCATTGGTTAGGCCTATATGCTTGCATATAAGTCCTTTGGTTGATCTTTCCCCCTTACCCCCACCCTCCCCTACCTTCCCTCCAAGTCCCGACAGTCCAATCAATGCCTCTCCATCTCTGGATCAGTCCTTGTTCATCAGCTTATGTTGTTCATTATATTCCACAAATGAAGTGAGATCCTGTGGTATTTATCCGCTCTCAAGTTCCATCCATGCTGTGGTAAATGGTAAGAGTTCCTTTTTCTTCTTCCTCTTCTTAAAGAATACCTTTCAGCATTTCATATAATGCTGGTTTGGTGATGATGAACTCCTTTAGCTTTTTCTTATCCGTGAAGCTCTTTATCTGACCTTCTATTCTGAATGATAGCTTTGCTGGATAAAGTAATCTTGGTTGCAGGTTCTTGCTATTCATCACTTTGAATATTTCTTGCCACTCTCTTCTGGCCTGCATGGTTTCTGTTGAGAAATCAGCTGACAGTCGTATGGGTACTCCCTTGTAGGTAACTGACTGTCTTTCTCTTGCTGCTTTTAAGATTCTCTCTTTATCTTTTGCTCTTGGCATTTTAATTATGATGTGTCTTGGTGTGGTCCTCCTTGGATTCCTTTTGTTTGGGGTTCTCTGCGCTTCCTGGACTTGTAAGTCCATTTCTTTCACCAGGTAGGGGAAGTTTTCTGTCATTATTTCTTCAAAAAGGTTTTCAATATCTTGCCCTCTCTCTCCTTCTGGTACCCCTATAATTCTGATGTTGGTACGCTTGAAGTTGTCCCAGAGGTTCCTTACACTATCTTCATATTTTTGGAATCTCTTTTCTTTTTTCTTTTTCGGTTGGGTATTTTTTGTTTCTTTGTATTTCAAATCTTTGACTTGATTCTTTGGATCCTCTTGTCTGCTGTTGGATCTCTGTAAATTATTCTGTATTTCAGTCAGTGTATGCTTAATTTCTAGTTGGTCCTTTTTCATGTCCTCCATGGTCTCCCTATACTTATTGAGGGATTCATTAAATTTATCGGCGGTTTCCATAAAATTCTTGAAAAACCTTATAACCGTGGCCTTAAACTCTATATCCAATCGTTTGCTTTCCTCCATTTCTGCCATTTGTGACCTGTTTCTTTGTCTCCGCATTTTGGCAGCTTCCCTGTGTTGATAGAGTGGCCCTGTGCGCCAGGTGTCCTGTAGGGCCCAGTAGCTCAGCCTCCCCAGTTACCTGGGGTGGACACTCTTGGTGCACTCTTGGTGCCTTGGTTGTTGTAGAATCACTGGGAGGAATTGACCTCCAGGCCAATTGGCTGTGAGAATCAGCTGTGTCTAACGTGGGAGAACTTCTGTGCTGAAGACACCCTTCTGGGGCAAGACTTGCTTCAGTGGGGCTTTGGTGCTCACTGAGTCTGCTCCCTGCGTGTGTCCCTTATGGATCTGAGGAGTTGCAGTCTGGTACCCTCTGATCACTGGGTACAGTGGCTCCTGGATCTAAGGAGGTGCTAATTCAGCCTCTGCCTGAGGCCACACAGCAGGAGCCACGAAGAGGCTCAGCTGTGAAGCAATGCAAGCCGCTGCGGGGCCTTGGGCCTTCTCTTGGAAGTTCCGGGTCTGCCTGGCTGGGCTGCAGTTAGGTACATTCACATGCAAAAGCCTCTGCGGCAGCCTGGGTGGGGCGGGGTCTCAGGGAGTCAGAGGGCGGAGAAAGCAGCCATGGCCGATTCTCCGCCCGGAGTCGCGCGTCTCAGTGTTCCGGTAACGGCTGCAAGCACCTCTGAGGGAAAGCCGCCCTCAAGTTCGCTCGCTGCCGGACAGACCAGCTTCTCCCCGTATGAGACCTGGGTCCCCAGAGACTTCCCGGAACCGGAGTTCAGAGCCCTCGGGAGTTTGTGATTCAAAAAGACAGCCGCGTCCTCAGGCGCCACCCCCTTTCCTCGCGCGCACGCCGCCGTACCTCTGCACTTCACCTCCGCAGCGCCTCTGGCTCTCAGCGTGCTTTTCTTTCCTTCTAGTTGTGGAATTTACACTCAGCCAGCCTTCCTGTTGTTCTGGATGATGTTTGCTCAGTCCTTTGGGGTAATTTTCAATTGTTGTATGAGGCGATAATTTCCCGGTGTTTACCTATGCCGCCATCTTAGTTGCTCCTCCTACCGTCAGATTTCAATAAAAGTTTCTAAATCCTTACTCTCAATTCCCATGTTCACTCTGCGATGGACCATTTTTTAAATTCTAGTTAAGATGAAAATGAGGAAAAGCAAAGGCTCATTTGCCAAATTCTGTTTATAGTACAAAAAAATCATACCTATAATTCACGCTCCATTTTTTTGAAGGAAATTCTGAACAGATTTTAACTGTCGGCATTACCATGTTTTAAGAAAAGATAGGCTATTTCTGTCGTTTGCTTGTCTCTCTTCAAAGCCACATGTTGTCTTGATCTTTAAATAACATAACTTCCTTGGTAACACTGATTTGCTCTTTGACTTTGAGATTTCATGAAGCACAAACTTGACTTGTTTTAATTTTCAGTTTCCCCTTCAGAGCATTTGTTGAGAATTCCTGTGGTTTGTGGAGCCTTCATTTCTTGCGTGTCAGCTCAGCTCTTGAGTAGAGAACAGCCATGAGAATCGCCCTGATTGTTACAGATTTCCTGAGCCTGAAAGGCTCTAGAACTCTCCCTTCGGAATTTAACGCTTTTCATTTGGGGCTGGATTCATTGCTGAGGTTCTTGTTTGTGGGGCAGGCGTTGCTTCCCGTAAGGATTGGTCAGATTGGCATTGATGTGGAAAACACTGGACACACACTTCCCAGAGGGCTGCTCAGTCCGCCCACAGTTTGCTGTGATGCCCAGGACAACACTGGGGCTCAGCTAGATGGTGTTCCTGTCCTCGTGTTGCTTGGGACAAAACTACAACTTGGCTTCTGAGCCTGATCCAAGGCAACCAATTAGCAGAGAACAAAGCAGTGATGGAAACCCAGATTCCAACCGCTCCGCACTGCCTCATCTACTGGGAAGAAAAAGCCAAGCCTTGCTTACTGGATTTCAAGGCCTTGAGCCCTGCACTCCCAAATACCTCACCTTCTTTCCCCACACCCACCCGGTGGCTCAGGAAAATCTCCCCTCTTTATGCTTCCAAACCGTTTGTCATTGTTCTGGGACTTGTGTCTGAAACAGACCTGTCCAAAAGCAGCAAGCCCCCACTCATCCCTCAGAGAGCTCGCGAAAGCACAGCATAATAAACTCCCCTAAGTCGAGGTCAAAACACCTTAAAATTTCAACTATTTTCATGTGTGATTTCCATGACAACAGAAACCCTAGCATAGCACTCATATACAACATAAACGAGTATTGTGCATGTTCGATGTTGATATAATTGTTTGTGGAACATTGTGTCCTTGAGCCTGTCTTTTTTAGGAGTAGAATGTGTCTAGATCAGTGATGGCGAACCTGTTGAGCTCGGCGTGTCAGCATTTTGAAAAACCCTAACTTAACTCTGGTGCCGTGTCACATACAGAGATTTTCTGATATTTGCAACCATAGTAAAATAAAGATTTATATTTTTGATATTTATTTTATATATTTAAATGCCATTTAACAAAGAAAAATCAACCAAAAAAATGAGTTTGCATGTCACCTCTGACACGTGTGTCATAGGTTCTCCATCACTGGTCTAGATGCATAGATACAGCCGTTCTCCTATCTGTATAGGCAGATATGGAAAATAAGAAAAACTAAGATTTATAGAGCAGTACTAGGTGCCAGGCATCATGCTCAATACTTTACATCCATGATATTTTATTTTGTAATTGGTTTTAGAAATAGAAGAAGGGAGAGAAAGAGAGAAATGTTGATTTGTTGTTCCACTTATTTATGCATTCATTGGTTGACTCTTGTATGTGCCCTGACTGGGGAATCAAACCCTCAACCTTGGTGTATTTGGGACGACACTCTAACCCACCGAGATACCCAGCCAGGGCCCATGATATTATTTTATAAAGAAGGTGTTTTAGCATATAAGTAAACTATCCTAGTCCTGTCACTGGAGGAGGTGGTAACGGTGTTCAAACCCACCTCTCCTTAACATCAAAGCCCTAGCTCTCTATCTGCATGCTGCCTGGGGCGCCTGATAGAATAGGAGGCAGAGACTTGCACAGGGGAAGGCAGGCAGAGGACAGGAAGCCCTCTGAAAGAAGGACACGGGTTAGCTGACCTTTCCTGATGCAGGTGCTCTTGGACTTTTTTATCTCTAGCCCCTAAAAATCCTTGGTCCATATTCTTTAGGTCTCGGGTATCTCTGGCGTTTATTAGCCTCCCTTGCCAACAAAAAGTCATACTTCTTCCTGCAAAAGCTGTTTGAGCTCTGCTGTTGCAGCCTTCTTTGGAGAACTCCTGCTGGTTGAAAGCTGGAGGGGAGTGGCTGCAGGAAATGCTAAAGGCAGTAGAAGAGGCCAGGCATCCCATCGAAAGGCTTGAAGTTCCACACAGTCCCTGCATGCTCCCTTATGAACCACCTGGTCTCCCCAGCACTTTTTTGCTCAGTTCCTCTCCCCACCAATTAGGAAATCTCTGCAGTCCGGTAGGAAGGCCTAGAAGAGAGATGCTTCTCCCAGGGCTGCTCCTTAGCCCAGCTTCCACGCATGCTTCCTGACCGCTGGGCCAGAGCTGAGTCCTGGACCTGGAACACTTCCACTGGCCAAGGGGTCCGAGAGCGATGTTCCCAGATCCTAGAGAAGCTGCATGACTCAGGGTGTAACCTCGAGTGACTCAGAAAAACTCGGGAATGAAACCCAGGGTTCTTGTTCCCAAGCCACGTAAACGTCCGAAGAGGAGCCTGGGAGTTAGAGCCGGTGGAGCTCCGCCCTCCCCTCTGCCCAGATCCCCGCTTCTCGGCTACGTTCATTCTTCTTGTACTTGAGTTTCTCTCTAAAGAATGTAACCTTTAAAAAGAGCTTTTAACTAGGTCTTGGTCCAGGTTCAGAGTGCTTATTTCCTGCCCCACAGTGTTGTGTTTCCAGATCCTTCCAGACCTCCCTCAAATGCCGTCTCTCCCTCTCCGGTCCCTCCTCCTCGGCCAGCTTCCTTCCCTGTGTTCATGTCACGCTCGCTGGGGCGCCCTTCAGAGTGTCTCTCCCCCTGTCAGAGGTTGTGCTCATCCGTGTCCTCCCTTCCAGACCGCAGCCCCGTCCAGGCAGTTCCCTTGCTCATGTTCGTTTCCCCACAGCGCCTGTGTAGCTTCTCGCTGACATAGGAGATGCTCCATGAATATTTGTTCAATCAGTGAACATAATTTTGTAATTGAGAACCACAGAATCTTAGTTTTTAGATACTCTAAGGCAGTGATGGCGAACCTTTTGAGCTCGGCATGTCAGCATTTTGAAAAACGCTAACTTAACTCTGGTGCCGTGTCACATATAGAAATTTTTTTATGTTTGCAACCATAGTAAAACAAAGATGTATATTTTTTATATTTATTTTATATATTTAAATGCCATTTAACAAAGAAAAATCAACCAAAAAAATGAGTTCGCGTGTCAACTCTGACACGCGTGTCATAGGTTCGCCATCACTGCTAAGGAGTCATGTAACTAGACTTTCTTTTTTAAATACCCAGTAACCCCAGAATCATTTGTCCAGGCAGCCAGTCCACTGGTGACAGATTCCACAGTCTTAGAGCCCCCCACGGTGCCCAACAGAGATCTGCCCGCTTCTAGCTCCCTCCCCTCGGCAGTGGTCCTGGTATCACCCTCGTCCACGTGCAAGCCTTCCATATATTCAAAACAGGAATGGTGGTTACCACCTCTGAATGCATTTCATTGGTCTATCTCCCTCTTAAATTTCGCTGTGATCTTCTTAGAGCTAAAGGTTTGTGTTCTCTGAAAAACTGATTATGGGTAACACTCCTCAAAGTGGAAAAGAGAAGTGAATTCCAGGGCAAGTCTCTGTCAATTTGATATCGGTGTATTCAAGTGCATTTTGTCAGATGTTCCTAGGTTTATAGCTCCAATCTGGACCTCTCCCTGAGCAGCAGGTTAATCCGAGTCAGCATGTTCATCTGCCGGTCTAGCTCAGATGTCTTCATCTTCCCCACGAAGCCTCCTCCACCCAGATCTTTCCTATCTCAGATAATGGTGGTTCCACCCTCCCCGCTACCTCAGCTCCAAACTTGGCTCATTCTTGATTTTCTCTCATTCATCCCTCATCAGTAACTCCTATGGACTCGACCTTTAAAATAGTCCTAGAATCCAGCAATTTCTTATCACCTTCCCTGCTACCACCTGGTCTAAGCTAGTGTCACACCTCACCAGGATTTTTGCTATTATTACTGGAATGATCTTTCTGCTTTTACTCTTGCCCCTCCCATCATGTTTCCCATGCGGCAGCCAGAGGGAGATACTATGAAAAATGTATGTCATGTCATGACTTTCCCATTTCTCTCAGTAAATTCTGACCTTTCGAGTCATCCTCTCCTACCCTTTCTGCTCTCTCTACTGTGGCCACACTTGGCTCCTCGCTTTTCCTCAGACATTCCCAGCCTTGTCTCCCTCAGGATCTTTGCTTGACTGTTCCTCTGCCTGGAACCACCTTCCCCAGATCTATCTCTGTGTGCTTCGTCCCCCCACTGCCTCGGGCCATCCTGACCACACCATGTGTAATTACACACCCTCCCCCTCAACACACCCAATGTCTTTTCCATAGCACTTGCCTCATTCTAATACAGAATAAGCTAAAAGATACATATACTTATTGTTAGTCATCCTCCAATAGGGAAAGTGAGCTCTCCATGAACGTGGAATTTTTTTTGTTTCCATCCCACCAACACTGCCCTTAACTTCACGCCATCTCAAGATTCTCCCTACACAGACTAAGTGTGGAAGTTAAAAGAAAACTAAACTACTCCTTTTTCAATTTTCAGAATAGTGTAGTTTCCAATTACTTAGTTCTATAAAGGTTTTTATAGAAGTGGAATTTCTTTTCTTAATTTTAGAAATTAAATGATTGAATTTCAGTATCTGGAATTGCTATTATTAGTTGGCACTCTTTACAGGCTTCAAGGTTCAGAGACCATGCATTATTTATCCTGGTAAATGTCAAATAATACATTCTTCATCCCAAAGAAATGAACCAGAAGCTCTGGGGAAGCTTTGGGCAGAAATTGCAAAATGGCCAAAGTTTCTTTGAATTAAAAAGCTTCAGTCACTGTTTACATTCTGAAATTTATCAAATCTGCTCTGCAACACTAAGAGCCTTCGTGTCATTCTAGTTTTCCCCCGACTCCAGTACATTGCCTCTGAGTTGGTTTATTTTATTAAATCTGAAAGATGGGGATCCTTGGGTCCCGAATGTCATGTTCTGGTCAGAGGTGGCCTTCCAGCATTTCACAGCTGCTGTTCTGATTTGGATCCCTTTGCAATTGCCCTGAAACCAAACATTTAAAGGCCCCCCGTCTTCATGACGTTTGGGTAGAAGCAGGAAATGTGCTAGATTAGAGCACAGAATTCCAAAGATGTCTATTGTTTCTGATCACAGAAATAATTAATTTAATGCGATCTGTAACCTCAAAGGCATGTGCTGGTGTTTTGGCCAACACAGCAGAACTAAAATATGCACATGAAGATGTGCCCCTTCAAAGTTTACACCTTTTACACCTTTGAAAGGGTCCCATTTATTTGAGGGACCCTGTTGTCACTCAGAACATTTGGCATTGCTTTCCAAGTCTGCATGTGGCTTCTGAATGCCCTAAGTAGTAGAGCATCTTTGTGCTTTGAGGGTAGATTTGACTATTTAAGTTACACATAGTAACTTAAAACTAAATCTAATAAAAGAAGTAAATATTAGATCATATATTTCTTGGTTGAAAAAGAAAAAAGCAAAAATATCAAGTAATAAGACCTTAACAGGGGTTGCCAGGGACAAAGGGATGGCATGGCTTCTATACTGTTGCTTTCTGAAAGGGGACTTTCAAAATACTTTGAACAATGCAGCATTCCTTACATATGTTTGTAATGTTCTGAGATGATCTCACTTGGGTGTGTAAGTTTTTATTTGTATGCAGATATGTGTCAGAATTTTTCATAGTTACATCCTATATATCCAGTGGCCAGTTTCCATAGTTACCAGACTCAAGACTTCCAAGTGAAAAAACTGGGTGGTCTCCCCAAAAGTCCAAGTAAACGGTATTGCCACATTGAAACTAAGCCTTTGGAAATCTGAGGCTTGAACCTTAAAAATATTTTCCAAGGCTGTGGGCAAGGATCTGTGAGAAAGCATTTCTTACCCGTTTTAAAACATAGAATAGGATGAAATGAACCATTTATACCAGTTGTTTATTAAAGTTTTCCTCCTTTGTACTCATTCAACTCGCTCCTTTAGAAATTATGGATCCTGATGAGCAATTAGAAACCCTTCACGAGGCACTGAAACTGCTGCCGCCCGCTCACTGCGAGACCCTCCGGTACCTCATGGCGCATCTGAAGAGGCAAGTCCGACTGCAATGCTTAACTTGTGCTGCATCCAGATTTTAAGAATGAAGTGAAACGAAACATGAAAGAAAAGACAAATGATCCATTGAATGAATAAACACAAGCTATGTTGTCTTGTGTGAAATTGCACAAGTTAAGAAGGAAAGCGAAAAATATTCTGCACTACAGAGCTGAACACACACTTGATTCTAACAGGAATGTATTTGCAATTGCACTAGGTGTTGGCAAATACGTTAGAAATACTAGTATCCTGCCAAGGACATGCATCCATTTCTATGGAAAGGGAAAGGTTGTAGCTGTAGAGACACTAGCATTAGCATAATAACACAAGAGCAAAGCAACCCACAAGAAGGCTCATTCTTCTTTTTCTAAGACAGGCACTTCAGACTTGGTGCTGGGATTGTAGATTATTGGATGGATGTTGCCAGCACTAAATATTGCTGTAAATAAACAATGGAGTAAAGTAAGGGGTAAAGGAGGAATGGAAAATGAAATATTTTGTTACTCTGGTTTAATTTGTTATAGTGATTGATGATGATGGAGCTTTATTTCCTTGCTCAGTCACCGTCAATCTCTACCAGTTGAAGCAATGTTTTTAAAATTATATGACTAAGATTTGGTGGTTTTAGGGTTTCAAAATATAAGACCAATCAGCAACAAAAAAGATAGCAGAACTTGACATCTACGTTATATGCCTTTAGGCATGAGTTATCCAGAAATGAATACTTAATTCATGCTGCTTTTAATATTTACACGTTTCTCCTCTTTAAAAGCACCATGAGTTAAAACTTGGATGTCATTTGCTTACAACTTCACTTGTAAATTCAAGTTTGCTTCATATATGGATGCAGTTAAGTACTCCACACAGAAGAAATCTCTCTCAAATTGTAGTCTCTCTGCCTTCACTGTAGCCGTAAAAAATATAAACACTTACTCTCTCTGACAAGGTTGCTTACGCTGAGCCATCTCCTATTAATGTCACGACCACTCTCTCCCTAGACACTTGGAAACATCTATAGGAAACCAGATAGCCCAAGAGGAAGGAGTGAGGGAGGGAGGGCTGAGGAGCCATCAGGACGACCCAGTTCCTTCTCTGCTATTTCAGACACCCCTGCAGCTCAGGCTGCGGCCAGAGAATCCACAAATAGAACCGAACCCACACACATCTTGTTTTAGATTTTGTCCCAAAGCTCAGTGAAGAACCGCATGGCTTACACAAAGTCCTCCTCCTGTGCTTGTATTTTTCAGAGTGACCCTCCATGAAAAGGAGAACCTTATGAATGCAGAAAACCTGGGGATTGTTTTCGGCCCCACCCTTATGAGATCTCCGGAACTAGACGCCATGGCTGCACTGAACGATATCCGATATCAGAGACTGGTGGTAGAGCTGCTCATCAAAAATGAAGACATTTTATTTTAGATTTTTAGTTTGAGAGGAAAAAGAAGTGTTTTACAGATGAAGGAATGTTTTATAGTAATTTAATTGGCTCTCATAGCTGCATTATTCCTTGGTTAGAAGTTTGGGCATATAACCAGTTTAAAATGAAGGAACTTTCCATTGTTTTTGTAGCACCGCTCAGCTGTCCTTGTAAAACAGTGAACATACGCTTTCCAGTGCTAGTAACCCTGGGTGTTTATCATGTTAAGAGAAACTCAGGCTATTGCATGATTAGCCCCGTTTGGCAAGGGGACCCGTACAGAGGAGACAGCAGCCTGCCCCGCTCTCCGTCCTGGGTAGTCTGTGGTTGTAATTCAGCATGTTTCGCAGAGTGAACCTGTCATGACTTCGCTTGGGTTCTGTCATTGCTGTCTGACGCTTACACAAACACGCCCATCAATGGACAGAACAGCACCTCTGGCCGCTGCACTGCCATAGACTCTAACATACGCCTACTTTTCTCCAATGCTTTATTTCTGGGTTCTCTTCGTTCTTCTCTGGCCTAGTACTTGCTTTCCAGCGGAAAAGCAAAATGTTTTCAGATTTGTTACTTTAGTAAATGATCCATGCCAATAAAAAAATACAACGCAGAGCATTTTGTGTTAAATTATTGGGTTTTAGTTGTAATTTTGTGTTTTTATCTGGCATGCATTTATTAACTTATTAAATTTGGCTTTTAGAAATTAAAAATATCGATAGCTTGCTTTTTTCCCCCATGATTAGAAATATTTGGAAAAATGTGTTATGCCACTTGTGTAACACTGAGTAACCCCCCTCACCTCTTTTGTTTACCATTGAGAGTTTTATATTGAGTTCCCAAAATAATAATTTGAAACTGTTTAGAATTAGGACACCCATTCATTGGATTCATTTTTCTTCTTGCACACTGTGACAGAAATCAAGACTGTTTTCCCAACTCGAGCTGGGGGCACAGGCAGGAGTTCCTTCTAGAACCATGAGAAGAATAAAGGCTAACTAGAGAGAGTGGCTTTCTAAACACTTGCTTTGTTGGATGTGCTTGGTGTTGACACGCAGCTGAGCGGAGAGGCTGCCTGAGATGAGTCCCAGGCAGCAACCTGCCAGCAGGGGAAGGTGGGCAGAACCAGGGGCGGGCCTCACCCTCTCAGTGGCCGCCCGCCCGTGTGGCTCTGAGCAAATGACCCTCCAAGTCTCTCCCTGTCAGCCGAGCCAGTGCCCTTTCAGAACTACAGTTCTGTCCTGCCTTCAAAGTAAAAAAGCACAAAACATTTTTACCATTTCAATCCTTGACACTTTCAAGACTATCTCAAAGATCATGGGGACTGCAGAACTGTGGAGTTTTCCATATTTCTGCCCCTAGGCTACAGTAGGGGGTTAGTATTTTTAATGTTTATATTCAGAAAGCTGGTTATCCAGGAGATAGTCTGTCACAACTGCCTTCATTGCACAGGCAACACCAGATACACAGATGAATCAAGCACAGAGATTCGTTTTCTATAACTAATTTACTTTAAAATGGAGGCCACTGAAAGTCACTCTGCAGGAAGGCAGTGCTTGGAAACAGAGAAGTCTGACCATGTGACTCTGTCCCTGGGTTAGGTGAACCGAATGAATTTCTACACGCTCATGGCTGAAGTTCTTTTTGAACAAAGTCCTTTTAAAGGAGAAATTCAGTAAGGAAATTTGTCAAGAAATCTGCTTCATCAGAATGTAATCACCTTGTTCTTTTCCTAAAAGGAATAGCTGTGGTTGACTCTGGAGTAGGCACCTCTCAGAACTAGAGGTTTACCTGGAGCAGAAGCAGACATTAAGCACATTCAGATAACATCCTGAGTACTGTCCGGATAGGTGACTGTTTATCAGGTCTGTGAACAAGGACACTTGATATGTTTTTGTTTAACAGAAACTCCATCTTTAAATTTTTTATTCAATTTGTTGGGGTGATACTGGTTAATAAAGTTATGGAGGTGTCAGGTGCACGATTCTGTAACACATCATCTGCACATTGTATTGTGCGTTCACCTCCCTAAGTCTAGTTTCCTTCCGTCACCATTTATCCCCCCTTCGCTCTTCCACCTGCCCAGCCCCCTTTCCCTCTGGTGTGATTTAAACTGATGGATGTGTGTGGGTTCATCCCCTCGGGACCGGCAGATGCAAATCACAGCTCCGTCATCTGAGAGCTCTCCTGGACTATTGGGTGACAGTCCCTGAAATGAAGAAACAGTCCCTCGGGGAGGCTCTTCGTCTTTCATACGCATCTTCCTGTGACTAAGGGGAGATGTCTTAAAGCATGACCTTTTAATGAGGAGGCAGGGGTTTCATTTGTTTCCTCCGCAGTCAGCAGGAGGGACCACTGCACCTCCGTGATCGCCGCAGACTCACACGCTGTAGGTGCTCTGCCTGAGTGGAAAGTCTGTCTTCCCAGTGCTCTACCCATAGTTTTAAAGAAATCACTGAGAAAGCAAAGATCTTCCCTTCTTTACACTTTCTGTTAGTTTTTAATGCTAATTAGTTACACGGAGGAAGTCTCCTTCACTGAATTGAGATTGCAGATGTGTCTAAGTGGAAAACCATGTATGTATCCAAATGTTTGTGCTTACTTGATGAGCTCAAGTAGAAGGCCTCTGGATGAATTAGGTTCAGGGTTCCAACACTATTCATTTTAACAAAATATATTAGAATTTTCAGCCCCAAAGCTGATGAGTGTATTGGTAAGTCCATTTAAAGAGCAAAAAGACTTTTTTAAATACATGCTGGAAGCAGGATACCCCAAACTCTTCTCCCGGCTGTATATTTTTGTCCTCAGGAGGCTAAGTTCTTATGGAACTCTTCAAGCATCTTTAAAACTTGATTGGCTGTAACAGCGGCAAGGCATTCACATTTGCCTATTAGTGTTAAGTGAAAGGCAACCTTTTATGAGTAGGGGTAACAGTGATCCTTACATACATCACTGTCGCACATCACATTTCCACTGAACATCTGGGCAGTTCTGACCTGTGATTGGCATGCATTATGGTGGGAGGTAGGGAGGTCTAAGAGGAATGTAGCATCATCAGGGATCCGACCTCTTCCCTAATCTTTAGAGAACTAGTTCTCACTTGGATTCTCTCTCCAGATCAAGCCCAGACCTGCCTCCCTGGTACCTCTGCACTCCTCATGCCACACGCATTCCCTGCCCGTGCCCATGGGCCAGGCACTGTGCTAAGCCCGGAAACAAGACCAGCTCCAGTTCCCAAGGAACTTGCTGGCCCAATCGGGTCTAGTCAAACTTGAATGTTCTCTTTTTCTCCATTGAGCATTTTCTTTCCCATGGGCCTCACCCTAGACATCAATGGAAAGCTACAACAAAACAGCATAGGTGTACTTGCCCTTCTTTGGGGAAATGTGAGCTCACGGAGCCACATCTTACAGTTCCATGTGATACTTTATTTTTTTATTTTTTATTTTTTTATATATTTTATTGATTTTTTACAGAGAGGAAAGGAGAGAGATAGAGAGTTAGAAACATCGATGAGAGAGAAACATCAATCAGCTGCCTCCTGCACATCTCCCACTGGGGATGTGCCCACAACCCAGGTACATGCCCTTGACCGGAATCGAACCCGGGACCTTTCGGTCCGCAGGCCGACGCTCTATCCACTGAGCCAAACCGGTTTCGGCAACCATGTGATACTTTAATTGACTAGAAACATTTATTTGACCAATAAGAAAGGGAGATATAAAGTGAAAATGACTTAAATTATACCCCAGCTATGTGCCCAGTGTGAGCTTATTTGGAAGCATCGGAAGATCACTTGCTGCCTGCCCCTGAGGGTGTGTTATCTGAAATGGGACATCAGCGTGTGAAGGCCTGTGTCATCCTCAGCCGGGGTTCACTAGCCCCTCGTTTTCCTCCTTCGAATGAGGCTGGGCAACATTGCTATCAGCCCACGGAAGCCGGTGCACCAATCTCATGTGGGCCAGTCCCACGCACAGCTGGGAACAAGAAATTTCTGAACAAGAAACGGTCTCAACCTTACAGCTCAGAGTCTCCCCATTTATCTAAAACAGACGGACAATCTCTACATTTCTTAAATAATAATGATGGGGGAAACTGAAGTAGTTGTTTTCCCCTGATTTTGTATAGTTCAGGAATTAGATTATAACTAACCCACTAAAGACAAATTAGCAATTTTACTGAGGTTGAACCTATACGTTTATTATAGGTTCAAAAATTTGTTGGTTTCAGCACATTTTTCTTACTAAAGTCATTGGACCTCTCAGCTAATGCTTCAGTAATTTTTAAAGTAAAATGATTTCACTAATAATGCATATCACACAGATTGCTCACATCAATTGCTATTTCACAGATTGAAACCAAAAGTCGAGAGAGCCAAGTTAAAAATTATGATTCCTCACCATGTGTTGTAAAGAAAACCCTGATTTATGAGCTTTATTGTTCTCCACTGAAGAGATTATATTTTAATACAGTCTTTTAGTCATAACATATTTCACAATGGAAATGTTTCCCATTGCTTTTTCCATCAAGTAGCACAAAACAACACAGGAAGTGTAAGCCCCGTGTTGCTGACCTTGTGTTTGGAGCTCTGGTGAGCACATGGAAGTTTGGGGATTACTGTTGTTCAGATACAGCCATGATCACATTGTAGCAGGAAACACCAGCATGTGAAGCTAAGATATCTAGTGTTTGTTTTTGCTAGTTATGAAACATACTACTTAACTGCCCATGTCACTGTGGTAATGCAAAAAGCAGAGGAAGTGCTGTTGAGAGATTAAAATGTACACTGAAGGAAATTGGCCGAAAGGGCTTTCTAGACAGAAAATGATGTAAACCTGGGATGGTCGAAAACATAAAAACCTTTTGGTTTCCCCTGTATTGGACCAGTGAGTTTCCTCCGATGTGTGAAAGAGGAACCACCTAAAAACAGCTGGTACAAACTTGGGCACAAGCTGGGGCTGGTCCAGAAAAAAAAAATCAAGGCTGGCCTGATGTTGGGATGCTTCTCCATGTGAGTAGACATTTTCCTAAGATAGTTTTTAATTCTTACCAAAGAAAATTTAGAACAGGAGTAATTTGTTCAAGTATTTTAAAAATTATATCCCAACTATATGAGACAGGAGTTGACATGGGAATACAAAGGTTAAGTTTAATTACATCAATGTCACAAGATTCTAGGAACACAGTGACATCAAAAACATCAACTGTGGGCTGTGGGGAGTGGAGTAAACATGTAGATCTTCTAGAATATGTTCAAACTTCAGCTCTTATCTTAAAATGGACTGTTTCTGGTTGTTTTATGTAAGCCTCACAGTAACCACAAAGCAAAACCTGTAGTAGACACACCAACAATAAAGAGAAAAGAATCTAAGACAATCACGAAATCGCCAAGGAAGAGAGAGCAGGAGCAGAGGAACCACCTACAAAACAGCAGAAAACAACTAAAATGGCAACAAGTGCACACCTATCAATACTTACTTTAAATGCAGTGGACTAAATTCTCCAACCAAAAGACAGAGTGGCTGGGTGGACAAAGAAACAAGACCCATCTATATACTGCCTACAAGAGACTCAATTCAGATGTGAGGACACGGACTGAAAGTGAAGGGACAGAAAAAGGTATTCCATGGAAATGGAAACCAAAAGAAAACTGGGATAGCTACACTTATATCAGACAAAATGGACTTGAACACAAAGACTTTAATGAGAGACAAGGATGGGTACCGCATCATGATAAAGGGTCAATCCCATGAGAGGATATAACATTTGTAAATATTTATGCACCCAAAACAGGACCCCAAAATATATAAAGCAAATGTTAAGAGACCTAAAGGGAGAAATAATAAAATAATAGTATTGCACCTTAATACCCCACTTTCACAAAAGAATGGATCGTCCGGATGAAACATCAGTAAGGAAACATGGGCTCTAAACGATTAGACCAGGAGAACTTCAGACATAGAGAGGTACACCTCGTTTTATTGTGTTTCACTTTACTGGGCTTCACAGATGTTGCATTTTTTACAAACTGAAGGCAAGACCTTCCACCAGCAAAAAGCTCACACTCACTTTATTGTGGGTCTGGAACTGACCTGCAATATCTATGAGGTCCTCCTGTGTGTACAGGACATTCTACCGCATCAACAGAATGTGCCTTCTTCTCTAGCACACGGACATTCTCCAGGGTAAGTCATGTGAGGCCACAAAACAAGGCAATAAATTTAAGAAGAAGTCATGGCATCTTTCCTGACCACAATGGTATGAAACTAGAAATCAATTATAAAACAAAAACAAAAATTCACAAATCTGTGGAGATTAAGCAACATGCTACCAAACAACCAATGGGCCAAAGAACTTAAAAGGGAAATTAAAAAATCCTCTGCCTGGTTCGTGTGGCTCAGTTGATTGAGCATCGTCCCATGTACCAGGAGGTTGCCGGTTCAATTCCCCATCAGGGCACATACCTGCCTTTCAGGCTGGCTCCCCAGTAAGGGGCATGCAGGAGGCAGCCAATCAATATTTCTCACAGATGTTTCTATCTCTCCCACTCCCTTCCTCTCTCTGAAATCAATAAAAACATTTTTTTTAAACACCCTGAGACCAATAAAAATGAAAATACAATATACCAAAATGTATGGGATGCACCAGGTGTAGGAATGGAAGCAGTTGTGGGTCCACACCAGGAGATGGCATTAAAAGTAGTCAAAAACATAGGGGCTCCTGGCTCTCAGCCCATTGGTGGCCTGCTTCTCTGATTCCACCCTGCTGCAGCCCAGGGCACCGGTGCACCGGTTTTCAGACTTTAGCATCTTTCAGAATCACCTGGACAGCCCATCTCCAGTTTCTGCATTAGAAGCTCTGGGGCAGGGCCAAAAACTTGCATTTCTAACAAGCTCCCAGGCATTGCTGCTGGCCCAGGATCACACTCCAGGATGTAATGTTCATTAGCATCACCTGAGGCCCTACTGCAGGCCAATCAAACGCTCTGTGGGCGAGGCTTGGGCTATCAGCTCCCCGGGTGTGCAGACTGAGCTCATTTCTTGTTGGTATGTTCAAATATATCTGGGATTTGTTTTAATCAGGTGTGATATGACACGCAGACGTGGGAAGATTGTCATGAAGGAGTCATAGTCACACATCTTTAGAAACGGGAGGCACCGCACGCCATGCAGGGCCAGACGGGGGCCAGTCAGGAGGCAGAATGGGAGAGGGCAGACATGGCCCAGAGCCATGAGGTTTTTTGGGGGAGGAATGGGTGAGGCAGAGTAGGTTCCTTGAGTCAGTTTAGGATTCAATAGTTTGAATAATTTCAGCGGGCTCTGGCCCTGGGTGACTGGCTCGGTGTGTGAGTTTGATAAAGGAGACAGTCGGGGATTTGGGCTCTGGGAGGTGGGTTTGTAGATCACAGGTGTGCCTGCAGGAGAGTCCTTCGCCATCTCTAGGAGTTCGCTGGCCCTGGGAGCGGCAGCCTCGCCAGGATCAAGGCCCCAAATGCCAGAGCATCAGGAATTCAGAAAATAAGAAAACACAATATAGTCTGTACAGTTGGCTACCTCTGCTTCCCTTCTGAACCTCATCTCTGAGTTTCTAACCCAAGTCTGACTCTGTCCTCAATTCTCTCTTTTCTTACTCCAATTTTATTTGAAATTGCATAGCTTAACCTAAATTCACTGTCAAATCAGAAAGGGAGATGGGTTCTAGTGTGAACCATGTTCAATCACTTCAAGAAAATTCTGTATTTCCCAGACTGCATTTGAGGAGACTGGCATGCCACAAAATGATAGAAATGTAATTTTTCTGAGGATTATGGCAACTGCTTCAGCCTAGCACAGCCAGAGGCCTACGAACTGAGACCCCTTGTGTGAACATGACTTCACTGTTAGTTCCAAGAAAGATAAAACCATTCCAGGAATTTACCTGAGACAAGACTGCTCACCTGGCAAACAGCTTGCTTGTCAAGCCGCTCACCTCTGAAGACTCCCTATAAGACCCTTGCTGTATTCACAGTCTTAACCTGCTTTATTGCACTGCTTAAAAGACACATCTTAGCACTTGAGCTGACCCCCCAAGCCTTTCAAAATCCTCTTCTGCCTTCCCATCTGACCCACTCCTCGCTGCTGTGGGCTCTCCCTGCTGCCTTGGGTTCTGAGTCACTTGGTTTTGTGTGATTAGCAGACCATGTGATAATACGTTGGGGAGCTCAGGGTGTTATTAGGGAGTTACTTCAGGAACAGAGGGCTCTACAGGCTCCGGAAATACTATCCACCAGTTTCACCAGAATCCATATAAAGATTGCAATCGTGTCTGCCTAATAAAGCTTCTGAAAAGTTCTGCATTAAAAAACAACAACTAACTTTATGAGATTAAACAAACTGGAAGCTCATTCATGGGAAGCCTTGTTTTTCTACAGGCTTACTAACTTCTCTAAGAAAAATGTCCCCCTCAGCACCAGTGTTTAAGCCATTAAGATCATGAATGACCCATGAGGAGTTAAGGACTGCTGGCACGTACAGCACAACTCGGACGTCCTGGCGAGAGCAGGCACCGGGCTTCTCCACACGAAAGTGTCCTCACCCCACCGCCCGAGCCCGCATGCTGGGCTGGCTGCCTGAGGAGGGAGTTTCCACATCCTTAATGGTTCCTACATGACCGATGAGGGAGGGCTTATTGGAATCCACCCATCTGTCTGCAGAAGGCCAGTCACTGAGGCACCCCAAGCAAGGCACCCACCCACTGTCGGGGCAGGAGGCAGCAGGAGACCCCTCTCGCCCTGGATTCCCAAAGCCACTGACCAGGTGCATACTGCCTGGCGCTGCACTTTGCACGGAATGAGCCTCTGTGAATGCGACCCAGACAGCAATTCCTGTTGCTGGACGTGCTGCTGACAGATCAGAGGAAATCCCCATCTCGTCCCTCCAAGGCCTTCTCAGAGAGGGGTCAGGGCAGCTGACTTCCCCATTGTTTCCATTCTGGAAACACCCTGGTGTTGGCCCAGATCTGGGAGAAGAAATAAATAAATTACCAGAGAATTTCAGGATCTAATGCATTGCCAGTAAATTACGTGACCAGGCAAAGGAGACAATTGGTCTAATGAAATCAAGGTTATTCAAGTTACCAAAGAGCATTTTGCCTGTGCATTTCTTAACATACCCTCATTAAAAATTAATCAACATTAATATTAATGACATTGATATCAATTACCACCCCCCCCCCCCATGCTACTTCTCTGGCTTGCTGCTAGCATCTCGATTGTATAGCTGTTGTCTGCAGAGGTTAGCCAGAGGTTTCCATCCTGCAAAATCCATACTGCTCCAGGTCTACTGAGCTGATATGGCATTATACCAATTTTTTCCTTGTCTACACCCTGTGAACCACTCACTGTTCTTTCTTCTTTTTCCAACTTTGTGGTGGGGAAGCGAAGGGTTAAGTGAAGGTCATTCCCAGGGAGCTGGGGATTTCTCACAAGGAGTAAATGCCAGACAGTCCTGCCTTGCTCTCAGTGGGTGTTGAAAGCCTGGGAGGGAGGGGCGGGGGGCGGGGGGGGGGGGGCAGAGAAGTACTGACCCAGATCAGTTTTAGCCCAAGATGCAGAGAGACTCAGCCTGGTAGGAATACTTCCCCTCCCCCATTTGTACCTGCTCACGGGCAAGGAAAACACCCCATTATCTGCCCACAGCAGGGACAGTTGCTTTCTTTCATGCATGTCTTCCTTGAACCAAAAGCCTGGCCTGATGAAGCATAATCCAAAGCACACTAAGTTCTCAGAGTGCCTGTGGCTTTCTGCAATGTTATGGGGAAAACGGCTTCAGGCCTGGAATTTTAAAACAACACTTTCTAATTATAAAAACTGCATCGCAGGAGAGATGAAGAGTGTGCTGCCCAGCCCATGGCTCGGGGCCCTGAAACAGCAAACTTGCAAGCTTTCTTTTCTGCCCACAACCCCCTGCGAAGCTTTCTGCGCATCAGCAGGGGGAGGCGGCTGCCAGGAAAGGTGGCCTCCAGCCACTCCCGCAGGTGCAGGGGGCGAAGGTGGCCTGGTCCCAGGTCAGCCATCCTGCGTGCGCTATGAAAACGGTGCTGAGAACACACTTTCCAAAGACATGCTTGTTCTGAAAGATCAAAGGGCAAGGTCACATGGAGACTCTATAAGAGAGTCTTGATATCTCTTCAAGGGAACGAGGCATTAAGGATCTGAGTTCTGGTAGGAGTTCTAGTTACCAAGGGCTGATTTTCTGGTTAGTGCTCATAACTTTTTTTTTCAATCCTTACGCAAGGATATTTTTCCCACTGGTTTCTAGAGAGAGTGGAAGGGAGAGAGGAGGGGAGAGAGAGAGAAACATCAAGGTGACCCTTTGGTCTGAGGGCCAACGCTCTGACCATTGAGAAAACGAGCTGGGCAGTGCTTGAAACTTTTGAAATCCAGCCATTAATAGCACTTCGAAACCCGAGTAGGCCTCAGGGTCTTGCATTTCCACAGGGTGATGACTTGCCCCTGAGTCCTTGCCCCTGAGTCCCTGCCTCCCAGTGACTTCCAGGAAGAGCTGCTCCCCCCCCCCCAAGGTCATAAATCAACATGCCCTATTTACCAAGTTCTCCTGTGAGCTTAGCCTTGTACCAGATGCTGGTGGGGGTCGGGTGGAGTGCGTGCTCCATCTGGAGATGCGTCTCCAGAAAGTTCCTTATGGACTAGAACAGAGCCCTCAGCCATCCACCCCGGGGCACGTGTTCGTTGGCAGGGGCTGAAGAGCTGAGGCTTAGAAATAAGTGGGTGACCTCAGAGAGATGCGTGGTGGTGGTGGAAACTGGTTGCCATGGGGATGTGAGGTTTCTGCTCAAGCTGTTTGAGAAGCAAATTTTCCATCATGTATATGTAAACATATTGCAGCATCTTTAGCTTTTAAATTCATCTCCTTTCCACACAGCATCCAGCGGGCTCATCCATGAAAGAACTGTGGCAGGTAATTTCCCAGGGGACAGTGCCTGGAGGGATGTGGGCGTCAGCCTTGGTTAGCTGAGTGCAGGAAGGAGAGGGCGGGGCTGCTTTGCAAAACCAGGGCACCTTCCAGGTTGCATGGGGCCAACAGTAGGAGAAGCTCCAGAGATCGGCCCGGACAGCATTCTCTTCTCCTTCTTCAATCTTCAATGAGGACTTTTTACCTTGTTTTCTATCCTTCCTGCTGTTCAGTAAACGATTCCCCAGCCCTGTCTCTCGCCTCTAGCTCAACACGCAGGAACACTTTTCGAGCCTTTGTCAGCGTGGACTGCTAAAACAAATCACCATAGACTGGGTGGCTTAAACAACAAACATTTCTTTCTCACATTTCTGGAGGCTGGAAGACCAAGATGGAAATGCCAGCAGATGTGGGGTGTGGTGAGCACGCCTGCTCGCTGGCTCACCCGTGGCCGCCGGCCTGTCTCCGCACACCCGTCTAGAGCTATAACCCCACCCAGGAAGGCTCCGACCTCATGACCTTCCACAGGCCCCACCTCCCAACACCTTTACTTTGGGGATTAGGGTTTTAAACACATGAAATCGGAGGGGACATATTCAGTCTATAATAGCCCTTGTGGGCTTTTTTCCTGGTGTGTAGTAAAATATATATAACAGAAGTTACCATTTTAGTGTACCATTCAGTGGCATTAAGTACATTCACAGGTTGTGCAACCATCACCACTCTATTTCTAGAACGTTTTTATAATGCCAAACAGAAGCCCCTGGGAACCACTATTCTACTTTCCATCCCCATGAATGTGTGTATTTAAGTACCTCATTTAAGAGGAATCATGCAATACTTGCCCTTTGTGTCTCATCCTATAAAAGCCTAGGTGGCGTCACACCCTCACGCAACGTCATCACAAGATGGCTGCCCTCACGTGGTCACAAGATGGCCACCAGGAGATGGCTGGCAGGAGACGGCAGTTGTGAGTGATCAGGCTGACAGGGGAGGGCAGTTGGGGGCGATTGGGCTGGCAGGGGAGCAGTTAGGGGGCAATCAGGCAGGCAGGCAGGAGAGTGGTTAGGAGCCAGCAGTCCCAGATTGTGACAGGGACGTCCCAGATTGGAGAGGGTGCAGGCAGGCCGGGCTGAGGGACACCCCTCTTCTGCACAAATTTCGTGCACCAGGCCTCTAGTTTAACATAATGTGATCAAGGTTCATGCATGTTGTAGCATGTATCAGTATTTCATCAGAGGCTGAATGCTGTATGTTTATATTTATCCATTCATCTGCTGGTGGACCCTTGGGTTGTTTTCACCTTTTGTCTACTGCAGATAATGCTGCTATGATCATGGGTGTACAGATATCTATTTGCGTCCCATATACCCAGAAATGGAACTGCGGGACCATATGGTAATCCCATTTTTAACTTTTTGAAGAATCATCATGCTGTTTTCCACAGTGGGCCTCGTGGACTTTTGATCACTGTGTTTCCTGGGCAGATGAGGATTATTTTCTACTGGACTTTGGCGATGAGCATCATTGTTTTTGTTTCATGCTCTCACATTTCTCTGAGCTTTCCTGCATGTCATCTTAGTTCAATTGTCCTCTATTAACTGTTTAGGCTATAATGTGTCTGGGGGCAGCAGATTGATGACCTATTGATTGGTTGATAGACCTAGACTAGCAACTAGGTGGGGTTGGGGGAGGGGAGAAACTCATCCTCTCGTTTTTGCAAATCCTCCTGAGCCAACCTGTCCATCCAGCAATTCTGGGTTTCCACCACTCACCCACGGGGACCTGGGCGTCTGGTCAGGCTGGCCTCTTGGGCCTCCCCCAGCACGTCATGATTTCCTGCCACCAGCACACCATCCTTTCCTTTATCACAACACCCTTCCCCACTCCCCACGCCCACTTCTGTCTCCACCTACCCCCTCCCTCTCAGGACCAGCAGAGGCAAACCGCACCACACAAGCCCCCACGGAGCTCCTTCTCCTAAGAACATCCCGGGCCATGGAGTCTCTATAGTCTGGTCCAGTGTTTTCACTGCTATTTCTAATGTTTTGTTTTCTTGGGAGCAGCACGCACTCCACCCGACCCCCACCAGCATCTGGTACAAGGCTAAGCTCACAGGAGAACTTGGTAAATAGGGCATGTTGATTTATGACCTTGCGCAGAGACTTGGACAAGGATCTAATTGCGGTCCCTGAAATAAAGGAACACCTACAGTCAACGGAAGAGGCCATTTCTAGGTGCGGAGGCTGAAGATCCTCTACTACATTTCACTTTTTTCTTTTTAATATTTTACTGTGAAATGTAACATATATTCAGAGATGCGTGTAAAATGTAATCACCACCACCACCTAAGTTCATAAGGAGAACGTTCATTCCCAAGCACCCGGAACCCCTCTACCCAGTAAACCTTGGCTGGTTCTGACTCCTTCCTTCCCCCTGGGGTAACTGTATCCCAAATTTTGTAATTTTTTTTACCTTTTTTATATTTTTATCACTTTTGTGTGCATCTCTTAAAATTATGGTGTAGTGTTGTTTTGGAACTTTGCACAAAAGAAATAATTCTCTACATACTCTTCTTGGATTGCTTCATTCCTTCAACTTCATGTGTGGGAGTTACCTGCCGTAGTTATCTCACCTTCACGGACATACACCCTTCCACGGGATGAGCAGAGCCCAGTTTATTTGGGGCGTATGTGCTGTGAATGTTGAAGGACAGAAGGCTGTTTCCAGGTCGGGGCAATTGGGAAACCACTCCCAGGATCATCCCTACCCACCTCTGGAAGCGGAGCATTTGCGGAGCAGGACTGCCAGGTCCTAGTGTCTGTCCACCTTCACCTCCGCTAGACAGTGAATGCAACCTGTTTTCCCAGGTGGTCGTGCCGTTCTCACTCTCACCTCGAGTGAGAACGTGCCTGGTGCTCCCCAGCTCTCTGACACTCAGAAAACACCCTACCAATCCATGTGCAAGGATTTACTCCACTGAAGCCAAAAAAATGTTCAACAGACACATCCTTGACCTTACAACCCCCAAACCCAAGGGCCCTTGGAGGTCCTTCCACAGGAGCCCCTACCCCTGTTTTAGGGTGGCGGGGGAGACACGGTGCAGGAATAAGAATCTGAGGGGCAGCAGGGACCCAGGGGCCGGTCACCATCACCCTGGAGCTGTGAACCACAGCACCCTAGCCAGCAGCATAAAACAAACATCAAAGGCTCAGGATGCCACTGGCTGTGGGTTTAAATAGAGCCCAGGTGTTGCCTACAAACTCCCTCTCTGCTGCCTGCTGAGCTGCACACCTGCCCTTGACCAGGGCCTCAGTGCGCAGCCTCAGTGTAACCAGGGAGCAGGGCCCTGCAGTCAGTCTTGCTTGGTCTTGCCAGCCGGGAGTGCTGGCTCGGGCTCTGCAACTGGGGCTACCCCTGGCATAGAGCAGAGATCCCTACTACTCTTTTTAAAAATGCACCTTATTATTATGTCTCCAGCAATCGAGGAAAGTACCAGGAGGAGGACAAACAAAGGCATTTGAAATCTCGCCACCCACAAATAACCATCACGAAGGTTTGGGCAACATCATTCCAGATATCCGTGCCAATCTACAGACGGAAGGGTAGACGGAAGGGGGAGAAGGTGGATGGTGGGTGGACGGAGAGGTAAATGGACACACAAGTTATACATATAACTTTAGAAAAAATCCCACTACAGTCCATGTTGTTAGAAAATAAAAATGTCTTCTCTTCACAAACTAATATTCATTGATTTCTTCCTCTAATTACAAGAGTAATACATTCTCGACGCAGAAATCTGGAAATCACAGAGAATAATTAAAGTTCATCTGCATCCCACCACCAGAAGATTGCTATGAACATGTCTGCATGCGTGTGCATGTACAATGCAGTGCTCATTTATTAGCAATGTCTTTATCAGAAGCACAACCACAGCCCACTCCCGCCCACCCCCCACGGACCCCTGGCAATGCTAGCCTCCAGATCCCAGGCTGGACCTACTCACAAACACTCGCCCACATAGGGCTCAACAACAACCAAATCTCACTCTTTCCAATAAGGAGCCAAAAGGAAAATTGGACCAGCCTTCACTCGTCAAATGGTAGGTGGCACCATTTTTTCTCAGCATTTGAAGCAAAATAAAGCCAAACCTGACCAGTATGTATGGTCTTAAGCAGTGTATAGATCTGTATAGCTCAATCCACAGAAAAGATCCATGGCAACACTTTTTAAATAGTAACTAACACTGTAATCAGAATCTTACTGGGGTAATGCACTCCATTAACGCTCTCAGAGTACAGACACTGCACAGTGATGGGCTTTGGTGACTGTCCACCCAGACCAGGTGTGGCAGCCCCTTGCACGGTTCCTACAGAGCTCACGACAAGCCAAAAGTTGAGACCAGGTATCTTGTCTCCATAGCTACAGGGCCTTGAACCAAATTTTAAAACAAACCATTTAGGAAATAGAAACAATAAATAAAAGTCCTCTCACGTCTGTCCCTAGAGCCAGCTGGAGCCAGCATTACTTCTCCCCCACGAAGTGAGTTGGCCTTGTGCCCCCACCACCATCTCCTCGGCCAACACTCAGCCCAGGAGTCACGTGGGCCTGTGTCTGCACCTAGGCTCTCGTAAGAGGCTTTACCAGAGCGTTGGAAGCCAAACCCAAAGCTTTCCAGCTCCTTCCCCAGGCTTCAGAGAAGCGGGGCTGCGTCTGGGTGGTCCTGAGGCCATCTGGGGATTACTCCCATCCCCAATCCCTCATTCCTCACTCAATCCCATCGCCCTGGTGCCCCTTGTTATCCAAGAGCCTCATGTATCCCCACACGCAGAGCACCCACCACTGAAGGCCCTTCCCACACACCCCTTCTCTCCCATCAAAATATCACCAACCCCCATTCTCAGAGCTGTCCCATCCTCAGACATCCACCGGCCAGCTCTCTGGAGGGGACTGAGCTGTCCCTACCCGACTGCTCCCGGGTAAC
Organism: Myotis myotis; assembly: GCF_014108235.1. Taxonomy (NCBI): domain Eukaryota; kingdom Metazoa; phylum Chordata; class Mammalia; order Chiroptera; family Vespertilionidae; genus Myotis; species Myotis myotis. Next base: position 43,905,640 of record NW_023416390.1, read on the forward strand.
AGGACTGCATTTCAACTGGGCCCTTCTGAAAGCAATGCTGAACTCCAACACATGCCCACCCCCCAAAGCTACTGCCCCGAGCCTGACTACCGGGGCTCTGCATGGAGCATGCCAGCTGGGGACCCTCAGAGCATACTGTGTAGGGGCCACACACGCCCTCCATGCCTGAGACCAACCCCAGTCCAAAGAGTTGGGGGAAGGGAAGGGAAGAGAGAGGGCACCTCTCCATTCCTGCCTCAGCCCCTCTCTGTGGAGCCCAGAGCTCGCTGGCTCTGCTCAGCGTAGCCGCAGCACCAGCTGGGGAGCTTGCTCGATCTTTCTCTGTCGCCCATGCTGCCTCCTCCTCTCACCTAAAACGGGAGGAGAGGGGGAGGAAAGTTCTCCTTCTGTGCTGAATTTATCCCACTGCAGACCGGCTGCAGAAGCTGGGAGCAGATAAACACAAGTCCTGTTTTAATCTTTCAAAACCTCCCAGTGCCTCCGGCCCACTCCTTTTCCTTCCTACCTTGTGGGGGGAGGAACTCTGGCTTCTACCGCTCCATCCTGCACCCGAAAGGCCTCTCCTGGCTCATGGAGCTTCTCCTACTCCCCGTGGGAGCTTCAGGCCCCAGCTGCGGTTCGTTTCATTTATTGGCACCGAGATTTTCGGCCGGTGCTTAGCCTGTGCTACCCCGTGCTCCTCTGTGCCTGACAGTGGTCGGCAAACTCATTAGTCAACAGAGCCAAATATCAACAGTACTTCTTCAAATTAGACTCGCCCAGGCCGAACACCGACTTCTGCGCATGGGCCACGAAGTTTCAATCGCACTGTACGCGCGCCCGCACGTGGTATTTTGTGGAAGAGCCACACTCAAGGGGCCAAAGAGCCGCATGTGGCTCGCGAGCCGCAGTTTGCCGACCATGGGCCTAGGTCACTGCAGGTGCACCTGGTTTTATTGGGCTTCACTTTATTGAACTTCACAGGTGTTGCGTCTTTTTACAAGACTCTCCACCAGCAAAAACACTGGGACTTGCTTTAGGGTGATACTCGCTTCATGACGGTGGCCTGGAACCAGACCAGCAATATCTCTGAGTTGACCCTGAGTTCCACCCGCCCCCTATAAATCTTCTCCGGGGCAAAGGCACATTCAATTTCGCCTGTCTCCCCCTCTCTCACCATGGAGGTGCTAAGGAGAGAGAAATGGCTCCTGCCTGAGAAGGAGAAGGGCAGGGCCTGGATGTCCACCAAGCGGACTCTCGTGCTTGGACGCCAGGTGACTGGGTGGAGGGACAGGATCAGAGAACCCCCAAGGGGCAGCTGTCCTCTCCTTTCATCCTCATGAAAGCTCATTGGCAATGAAAGAGCAATCGGTAGTTTTCCTGCTGGGAGTTGGGAGAATTGACCTCAAAACTGAGGCCTATGGGTGTTTATCCCCGTGTGGTGGGGCGCAGGCCACGGTCGGCCTTGACCGCTTAGGGCCCTGGGACTTCAGGGAGGAGCGGGCCCTGGTGCGATGAGGCGAGAACAGGAAGAATTGTGGCGGAGGTGGGCCGGGTGTCTGCAGGCCCCAAGGCAGCTGTTCCCGCCAGTGGTGGGGCAGCCGCAGCCAGACCCGAGGAGCTGCGATACCCAGCGATCACCAGCAGGGGGTGCAGAGTGCCTGCAGGACGGGGCTCTGGTGTGATTTTTGCCTGTGGGCCTGGCTGGGGCACAACTCATGCCTCTGTTTCCCAAGCTTGCTCCCCAGCCCTCCCTTAATTCTGACCATCCCATAGCCACTCAGCACACCCCTTTCTGTTCGAATCAGCCGTGTGGGTGTCTGTGGTTTACAGGTGAGAGCGCCAGTGCCGATTCCCCAGGGACTTCCACCCGACTGCTCCCCACATTCGCTCTGCCTGCCGAGCACCCCACGTGTCAAATGAAAAGGAGGAATGCCCTTAGGCCGGCAGCAACCCCGCCACACACACGCCCCCTTCCCCCATAGCTGGGGCTTCCTCCACTCGTGGGCCGATTTGCGTAGATTGAGGGGTAGGTAATGTCCTAAAGGCAACTGAGGACACCGGGAACCCCGTAAAGTGTGATGTCCTGAGAAGCCCACGCAGGCCTCCTTCCTGCGCTTCTGACCTGCTGGTTCAAGCCCAGCTGCTCTAGTCACAGGTGGTTTCTAAATGGGACTTCTATTGGCAACAGCAAGGTGCATTGCGGTGCACTGCAACGATTAACCACCACCGTGGTCCCATTATAATAGCAATTTGAAAGCTAGGCAAGCATTTCTTCTCATGTTTGCCTGTTGACATGGGCATTTTTCTCTCTGCACATGCTTTTAGCACCTGCCTGCCAACGTTAATTATTTAAACTGAGGTATAGGGGGGCAGAGCACCCTCTGTGCCCTTGAAATGACTGGTTCGCTTCTGCTCTCGGGAGAGTCAGAACATAGGATTCCTTCGTCCTCGGGAGAAGGGTCAAATAACAAGAATCAAAGGGTTTCTAAATCCATTCCGACTTGTGGCAGCTGTGAAGGGGACCAAGGGGCTGTACTTGCGTGGAGACCTGGATGAGCTCTTCTGAACACCTCCGGCCTCAAGAAAACTGCTGCTCCCAGCCCAGAGGGGCAGAGCAGACAGAAGCGTCTAACGGTGCATCCTCGAAGGCCGTGCAATTCACCTACAAAGGGCTCTTCTGGGCGCCAGTCCCCCGTGGCCCCCGGGGCCCACCTTCCTGGTGACATCCAGATGTGTCACCGCACGCCGGGCCTGATCAGCTGCAGGACGTGCTATTTCCATGTTCCCAGGATTCATCCGAGTTCACTCGGCTGCTAATTGGGTTTGTATCTGGCAGTGGACACTGAATAAAGCTTTTGTAGTCAATTACATTCTCCTGGAACACACAGAAAGGGTTGTCCTGTCAGTGCTGAGCTGGTCCCTGCCTTAATGAGCTGCCCCTGACGAAGGCAGGAAGGACATTGTGGTCCCCGGGTACCGTCTCTGCTGGCTGCTGTTGAACAAGCAGCTGAGCTCGATCTGGGCACCGAGCGAGCTGGCTTTCCTGCACTTTCAGTTCACCTGCTTCCGGGGGGACATGGCTTCCTCCGAAGGCGATCAGCAGCCTAGTGACCCAGGGTTTGGCTTCACTGCACCCAAGCCTGGAAACGGACACTGAGCGTCAGCAGGGCCCTCCTCACGGCCACGTGGCACCACCTGGGGGAACAGACGTGGAGTGCTTCCTGCAGGGCTTTTTCCTGGTCCAGGACAAATCAATCTTCAGATGCTTTAACATCCTGAGCGTGGGTGGGAGTGATGCTCACTGCATCTCATGGAAAAGACGGCGTGTTTAGAGAGGGACCAGCCGGCTGGCTGCGGCCGCAGGAAGGGCGAGGCACTCAGGGAGACAGCAAGGCCTTGGCTTTTTTGTCCTTGGGGTCTTGATGGGTCAACTTCTGCCCACGTTTTTAGAATACTGGGGGTTTCCAGACCTCTGCCCCAGGACCGGAGTCACTTCCTATTCACAGGGAAATGGAAAGCTCCACATGACTGGCTCAGAAATAGGCCCCCGGGGCCGGGAGCAGCTGGGAGGAAGGGGGCTCTCTCTGGGCCATGCGGCTCCCTCTGGGCAGTGGGAGCCCCAGTGAGATGACCTTCAGGAGCGGTGGCTTCAGTCCCAGGCGGCGGTGGGAGTGAGCGAGGCTGTGGTCAGTCCGTGGTGAGCAGGGTTCCATGTAGGATGGGCAGCACCCACGTGGGCCGTGCCAGACCAGCCCAGGCCTGAGGTCGGTCTGCCCGGTTTGCCTCCAGGATCCCATGACCAGCCTATAAATGTGATACAATGTGGTCCAACCACTCCTGCTATGGGAACTGAAATTGCACATTTCCTGCCTTTCATCTTGACGTGCTGGGGATGCATATGTCAAAATAACCTAACCGCATTGCCGTCACAGGGGCAAGGGGCAGCGCCGTGCCCCGGGGGACGCAGGCAGGGCTCTGAGAGTCTGGCAGAGAAGCCTGCGGGCTGCAATAGAGAAGAGCCCGGGGCTGCTGTACCAGCACCATCTGCCCAGGCCAGGGCATGTGAGTGCTGCTGGCCGGGACGGGGATGCTGCTCAGACAAGGTGCACGGCCAGGAGGGCACATGAGCTGCGGCTGATCGAGCAGATTGCTAATTCTGGGTTATCTCTGGGTGGTGCTGGGAAAGCGCCCTGGAAATTTTATCCTTAGCTGGAGAGCATGGGGCCCTCCCTTCATCTCCTGCCAGGGTGGATTTTTGGAGAAGAGCCTGGCTTTGAAAAGGCAAATTCAGAGAGCATAAAGCCAGACCATGAACATGCCGAGCTAACTTTAGGGGAAGGGGGAGTTTGAAACTGATTTTTTAAAAAATTTCAGGATACAGTAAATACGGGGATGGTCACAGGTCTTTGTAGAGCCAAGGCTACCTGGTTTGCTGAGTTTTCTCCTTAATCCCAATTTGCTTTCTCTCTCCAGCTCCCCACCCCACTCCACAACTTCACCATCTCCCCACCACACACACACACACACACACACACACACACGCGCGCATGCACACACATACATACACATGCATACACATACATACATATGCATACACATGCGCATACATACACACACACGCACATGTGCACACACATGCAGCAGGTTTTCCTTCAGCCTCACCCTTGAAGGTGTGGCTCTTTCTCCCCAATACCAGGCCCCGGGTAAGGATTCAGGTCACAGTCCTGGGAAGTTCCCTGGGTGTCTCCCTAGGGTCTCTTACAACAACTTCTCATTCCCAGAACCTGTTTCCAGTTCTTCCTTAGAATTAGACAACCCATTGTCCTTGTTTTCTTTTCTCTTATTTTTTAATATTTTTTAAATTGATTTCAGAGAGAGGAAGGGAGAGAGGGAAAGAAACATCAATGATGAGAGAGAGTCATTGATCAGCTGCCTCTTGCACTCCCCACACTGGGGTAGAGCCGCAACCCAGGCATGTGCTATGCTGGGAATCGAACTGTGACCTCCTGGTTCGTGTGTTGATGCTCAACCACTGAGCCACACCGGCCGGGCTGTCCTTGTTTTCTTAGCTTAGTGCCTCTGAGTCTTTCTTCACCTTTCCTAAGCCATATGGCAGAAGACAGATGATCTGTCTCCATCTCAAGAATGAATTTCCGATAGAGGAGAACCAAGATGGCGGCATAGGTTAACGCCGGAGTTTGCTGCTTTGAACAACTACTTCAAAAGTGAAACCAAAAAACGGAAGGGACATCACCCAGAACCACAGGAACGCTGGCTGAGTGGAAGTCCTACAACTAGGAGGAAAGAGAAACGCATACGGACACCCAGAGGAGGCACAGTGCTGAAGTCAAATTCTGAGGTGTGGAGTGCGCGGAGCGGGCTGGCGGCAGAGGGCGCGGTTGGCGTTTTCAATCGGGAGGGAGTCGCAGACTCTGAGCTCCAGATCCGGGCGAGTCTTTAGGGACCCAGACTCAAACAGGAGAAGCGGGACTGTCTGGCTTCGGTCAGAGCGAGTGCAGCTTTCTCTCTGAGCTTTGCAGCGGGTGCTGGGACTCAGAGAGGCAGAGCCCCTGGGGACAGGACTGAGAGCCGCCATAACTGCTCTCTCCGGCCCACCCTGTTGATCCTGTGCGACCCGCCCCGCCCAATCCCTGCACACAGGCATTTGTCGGATAGCCTCAGGCAAACGCCAGATTAGCACCTCCCTAGAGGACAGAAGTTCTCTCACTGCTGACACAGCTGATTCTCATAGCCACTTGGCCTGGAGGTCAAACCCTCCCTGGAATTAGCTACAACAATCAAGATTTAACTATAAGACTGCGAACAAAGACCACTAGGGGGTGCACCAAGGAAGCATAACAAAATGCGGAGACAAAGAAACAGGACAAAATTGTCAATGGAAGATATAGAGTTCAGAACCACACTTTTAAGGTCTCTCAAGAACTGTTTAGAAGCCGCCGAAAAACTTAATGAGATCTACAAGAAAACTAATAAGACCCTCGATCTTATATTGGGGAACCAACTAGAAATTAAGCATACACGGACTGAAATAACGAATATTATACAGACTCCCGACAGCAGACCAGAGGAGCGCAAGAATCAAGTCAATGATTTGAAATGCGAGGAAGCAAAAAACACCCAACCGGAAAAGCAAAATGAAAAAAGAAGCCAAAAATGCGAGGATAGTGTAAGGAGCCTCTGGGACAGCTTCAAGCGTACCAACATCAGAATTATAGGGGTGCCAGAAGATGAGAGAGAGCAAGATATTGAAAACCTATTTGAAGAAATAATGACAGAAAACTTCCCCCACCTGGTGAAAGAAATGGACTTACAGGTCCAAGAAGCGCGGAGAACCCCAAACAAAAGGAATCCAAAGAGGACCACACCAAGACACATCATAATTAAAATGCCAAGAGCAAAAGATAAAGAGAGAATCTTAAAAACAGCAAGAGAAAGAAACTCAGTTACCTACAAGGGAATACCCATACGACTGTCAGCTGATTTCTCAACAGAAACTTTGCAGGCCAGAAGGGAGTGGCAAGAAATATTCAAAGTGATGAATGCCAAGAACCTACAACCAAGATTACTTTATCCAGCAAAGCTATCATTCAGAATTGAAGGTCAGATAAAGAGCTTCACAGATAAGGAAAAGCTAAAGGAGTTCATCACCACCAAACCAGGATTATATGAAATGCTGAAAGGTATCCTTTAAGAAGAGGAAGAGGAAGAAAAAGGTAAAGATACAAATTATGAACAACAAATATGCATCTATCAACAAGTGAATCTAAGAATCAAGTGAATAAATAATCTGATGAACAGAATGAACTGTTGATTATAATAGAAGCAGGGACATAGAAAGGGAATGGACTGACTATTCCGGGGGGGGAAAGGGGTGTGGGAGATGCGGGAAGAGACTGGACAAAAATCGTGCACCTATGGATGAGGACAGTGGGTGGGGAGTGAGGGCGGAGGGTGGGGCGGGAACTGGGAGGAGGGGAGTTATGGGGGGAAAAAAAAGAGGAACAAATGTAATAATCTGAACAATAAAGATTTAATTAAAAAAAAAAGTATAACTCAAAAAAAAAAAAAAAAAACAAAAAAAAACAAAAAAACAAAACAAAACAAAACAAAAAAAAAAAAAAAAAAAAAAAAAAAAAAGAATGAATTTCCGTCTGCGAAGTATCAGTCCTCATGCACATGGTACCAGAGAGAGCTGCGGCTTAGGACAAAAAGGGATAGACACACCCTGTCCTCAGTGTTTGTCACAGAGCCAGACCCAGGAAACACGTTCTGAAGGTGAGAGTTCTGATAAATGTCAACCAACATGCAAATGAACCTCCAGAATAGAAGCGAACACAGAAGCACAATCCTCCAAATCTGCTAATTATTCTTCTCTTGGAAACAGAAGTCAAAGATCAGTCTCCGGAAAATCATATTCTTAAGAGGCTGAACCAGGGGGGCTCACTGAGAGGGGTCAGACCCTTCCACCTTAATACAGACGTTAACGTTGGGCCTGGAACTGGTCTGGCTGGAACCGGACTATCACATTCAGATCTCCAGTTAGTGACTCCGATAGGGTGGTTCTTTCTACCCGAATGTATCCTGAGAGGCCTCAGGCAGGAGGCAGGGAAAAGGCCAGGTCATAAGACAGCAGCTGTTTGTCCAGGACAAAGAGGCCTGGTCATCCTCAGACCCCTCCCGCCACTGCGGTCTCCTGCTCACAGAGGCTGCTCTTGCCTGCCGGGCTCCCTGAGTTTGTCATTTCCCCCATAAGAGGCTGGAGCTGAGGCTGCGTGGGCTGCTGTGCAAGTCACCACAATGAAGTCAAAGTGGCCCCAGCCCTGGCCGGGTGGGCAGCTCAGCTGCTTAGAGCATCATCCCCATGCACCATAGGTGTGGGTTTGATCCCCAGTCAGGACACATACAAGAATCAGCCAATGAATGCATAAATAGGTGGAACAACAAATTGTTTTCTCTCTCTCTCTCCCTGCCTCCCTCCCTCCCTCCACCTCTCTTTCTAAAATCAATTTTTTAAAAAAAGTGGCCCTACATCCTACTCTCTGAGCTCAGGCTCCCTGCACCAGCCAAGCTGGCTTTATCTTTCTGGACATGAAACAAGCAACATAAAGTTGCATTTCACCAAAACAACTTCAAATACTTCTGAAAACAATTTTACAGGGAAAATAAAAGAGAGAAAAGGACCAGTCCCCACAAAATTGGCACAACCATATTGTCCACCCATTAAGAACAGGAGCTGGTTTGACTCCTCTGACATTTTGCAGACTGGGAGGAGGGGATACAGGCATTGCACAGCTACGAGGCCGGGTGTATGAAACCGTATGGATTTTAGTCATAACATAGTTAATGCATAATTTTGCTTGCTTCACAGCATGTTAGATGAAGAATTGGCAGCACATTAAATAAAAGGTTAAATTGACTAATTTTTTGTCCCTCCAAGTCTTCAAGTAAAATCAGAGCTCCGGGCAAACACACCGTGTCTGTCCCGGGGCTCTAGGCAGGGCTGCCCACATGCCCAGGGCTGTGACAGCACTGTTAGTGCCGCTGATGCCCTGAGGGAGGGCACAGAGAAGAGACACGTGGATGCCGGCAACTTAAATATACCAAATGGTGGCCACATAATAGGCTAACGTACTTACTATTAATAAGACTAATGAAATAGTACTTGACTAGAACTCAGTCTCAGCTAGCTAATCTTTAAAGGCCTAGCTAGATTAATTATGGAGCTGACATGCATGCTTTAATTTGTTGTAAGGCCTCTATAACAAAAGGAGGTAAATTTCCATAAATATTTAAGCACATCTGCTCTCTTTTACACCAAATTGCTAAGTAATTCTGTCAGGTATGTAGTAACACACTAGACCCATCTTCTAATCTGTAATTAGCCAAGTGGTCCCACGACTAAATGACTCAATACTTAAGAAAATGAGACTGTAGACAAGATTCAAGGTGATCACTGCACCTGGCAAATGCACCATGCGTATCGCGGGCTGTCCCGAAAGAAACCCTCTCATGCTCTTATGACTATAGGTTTCTGGCCTAAACTAGAGCGTGCTTGCATTAGTGTCGTGTGCAGAATCCTCGTAGGATAGTCCACTGACATACCCGAAACTCTCACTGAATCTCCTTTGATCTTGGCCAGATTTTCACACAAAAGTATTGAGAAGGCTTAACTCGCATTGGAAAAGACCAAAGGCTGGCCCCAATATTACTAGCTCTTCAAAATTTGCCCACTTTTTAGCCAGAGGGATGTGTGAGTCTTCCTTAGAATAATGCACCGATGGTTGGTGGACAACTAACACCCTTGTCTTCAAGGTCGGGAAGGAGAGAAGGGAGATGTGATTAAAATTCCAACAATATATTTTGATTCCTTGTATATTTCTTCTGCTTTATGGACTCTGGGAGCCCTGGCCAGCTTTTCTCTTTGGCACTTTTTTAGGTGAACGGGTTATTGCTCATCATTTTTCACTGTGTAATGAACATAGTCACTATTCAGCTAGAGCAGAGATTTCAAGGCTCTGGACAGTTGCTGATCTGACTGATTTCTTGCATTAAGGCAAGTCAATTATCTATGAAAAGACAATTTTTAAAATTCCCTTGCAAAACATGCAGGAGAGATGAAAAGTAATATTTAAGTAACCTCTTTGCCAATGCCATTGCTGCTTTGAGAAACACAATTAAAAAACAAACATAAATTTTAAATTAGCTGCCTTTGCTGAGCTCGAAATTATAAAATACTACATTAGTGCAAGTTTTTTCCTGAAGTGAGATCTTTATTAATTTTATTTTTGATAATTTCTGTCCCTGTGTGAACAGTAGAACATTCTTGATTCAAATGAAGACAAATTAAAAGTTATTTAGGGAACACAATGACTAACACTGTTTAACAGCACCTCTCAGAATAGAAGCTCAAGCAGCAGGCAACATGGAAATTGAAGAGGATTCATGATTTTGACTCCTCCAATCACCGCAAAGAGTAAAGTTTTTGTAACCAACATAAACCCAGAATCCCACAGGGTCCAGGTGTGGCACTGGTCCAGACCTGCAGAAAAATATAATTGGGAACAAATCAAATCTTTTCTGTCTCTTGAGAAAGTGCCAAAGCTCCTTAAAAATACCCTTTGGACCCTGTCTCAGCCTCCACCTCTCTCTCCTGATTCCCTGAAGGACTCCAGACCCGCCCAAGGCTTTTCTCTCTCCCTCTTGTCTCCGCCTCAGTCCTCAGTTCTTCCTGTGTCATCAACATGGCCTCCCAGATTGTATTCTCCAGACTCTGCGTGAGCAAGAAAAGTTCAAAACACACTCCACTAGCAGCTAAGGAAGGAATAGGTCATGCTTGAGTCTGCGGCAGATTCACTGTTCCTGATTTCTGTCTCCAGAGAAGCTGGTTGCAGAAGAATTTTGCCATCAAAGCATTTCCTGGATTAATCAAGTGGTTAGAGCCTGGAGCTGCAGGGCCAAGGCCTTGCTTTCAGTTCCTGTCAGCTTTGCTGTGTCTCAGAATCAAGTTCACACTTACTTCTACCCAAGTCAGCAGGGGCAGGAGGTACCTGAGGCCATACACCCTATGAGAGGATCCTCAGAATTTTCTCTCCTTATGCCATGTGTGTGTGTGTGTGTGTGTGTGTGTGTGTGTGTGTGTGTGTAGTATTTCACTTTATATATCTTTATTTTTTTAAATCTAAGTGCAGTTGCTCTATTGGAAGTGAGGGTGAGAGGCAAGAAGCACCACCCTTTCGGCCACAGGTCCCCGTTCCGCCTTCCCTTCTCTGTGGCCCCCTCTGAGGGCTCCTAGGAGCAGTCTGGCCCTAGAGCGTAGTAGACAGAGACCATATTTGGATCAGAACATCAGCCCGCGGCCGTGGTGAGCTCTGCTACTTATGACCTACCTGAGCGCAGACACATTACTCCAGCACCCGCCCACTGCGTTGCTGCCACATGAAGGGTGGACAGTGGGGCCGTGGTGAACGGTGACTTCCTCCCTACCCTTATCTCAAGGGGAGGCGAAGCTGGGCGGAGCAAATGCATCTCTGCCCCTGCAACAAATCCTGGCACCAGCATGGAGAGGACCCAGGTGGGCAGCACCCTGTTTTGTAAACAGTCAGAAGCATTTATGTAACCCAGTGGTTACAGATCCAATAATCACTACAAAGTATCGGCCTGAACTGCAAGGAACTGAGTTTAGATTGGGGGAGCGGGGGGAAAGAAGCAGCAAAACTGACCGTTTCGGAAGGAGTGAGACAATGGCGGAGGCGGTCGGCTGGTGTGATGATAAAATCTCGGAGCCTGAGGAGGGCCAGGTGGTCCAGTGACTTTCATTTGGCTCCGAGCCGCCTGCTGGGCGTCCCTCTGACCTGGAACCCCTGAGAAGTGGAAAAGCGGAGTTGGACTCTCTCGGGGGCTATGAGCTTCTTTATTCTTTACTCTTCTGAGGGGCCCCGGGAATGGCCCCAAGCAGCCTGACTCCCAGGAGGGAACCCGCTGGCTGGCCTGCAGGGCCTTTCCAGGTGGACAGAGCCCGACAGGCCCGGGGACAACAGTCCCAGCCGTAGAGACCCTTGCAGAGGCCCCTGAAGCGCCACGGCCACGTTCATAGCCGTCTGTTGCCACCTGCTGGCCACGGGGAGGAAGCGCTCAGCGGGGGAACCGGGAGGGTTAGGCAAGGGGTAGCTGCACCAAAATAGAGACTCAGTCGGAGTTTTCCTTCAAAGGAGTGACCTGGGGAGGACCCACAATGATTCCATTGATTAAGCCACACATGAAGGGGGACTTTTATAAAAGCGGTATCTTCACTCATGCACTATATACTGAGTCAAGTACAAGCACCCTTGAAGCTATGTACCAGGTGGCCTGCACGGCACTGTGCGTGATTGATAGTCACACCTCCTTCTACGCCCAAATGACATTATCCTGCGTGATTGCCCACCTTTTTCTCTGAATTAAGGTTTCCGTTCATTCATTCACTCGTGAACAGTTACTGACTGGACCCGGCCTGCTGCAACAGGCTCAGGCTGGAAAGCCGCGGAGATGGCAGTGAGCAAAAGCAGGTGCGTGTCTGCGGGCCCTGGTTTGCATCTAGGGGGCGAGACTGACAGTAAGCACATAATCACACAAATAAATGCACCAGTGCACAACTGTGATATGTATTATGGGAAAACGTAATTGCAATAAGGGCTGGCCTAAATGAGTTTGATCGATTCTAAAATGGAGGTTTGGGCTATTTGATATGCATTAAAATGATTTAAAATGTTTTAATTCTTTGACCCAGTACTTCCACTTTTAAGAGCTTATCTGAAGGGAGCAATCATAAGATTGGACTGATTTATGTAGGATATCTATTGCATGATTGTTTATAAAAGCAAAAATAAAATAAAAGAGATAAACAGGAAACATTCAAATGTCCAGTGATAAAGGGTTGGTTAAACAAATTATGGTACACTCAAAAAACAGAATATTCTGCAGCCACTCAAAATGAAAATAGAGCCACATAGAGACATGTGTATTATCTATTTTGCAAGTTATAGAAAACTTTTATAGTAAATCCCATTTATGAAAATACTTTATGATGGTTTTCTTTCAGATCCTTATTACATAATTAATTTTTTATTGTTATGGTTGGATCATTATAATCACCATGCAAATATGCTGCTATTTTTATTATCTAAAAAAAAACCCAGAAAATAAAAACCTCAATTAACTTCTCTTGACCCTACTTCTCCCACCCACTATCACCTCATTTCTTTGTTACCCTTTGCAGTAAAGCCCCTTTCATCTCTCCCCTCTCAAACCTACGCAGGCAGGTTTTGTACATGTCAAGGTCACCAGTGGCCTTCATATTGCTAAGCCCATAGTCATGTCTGTCCTCCTCTCACGGGCTCCATCACAAGCTTTAACACAGTGGGCCACTCCCCCTTCCTTGTCGGACTTCTTTGCTGGCTTCCGGAAGTCCACCCTCTCCTACTCACCTCCTGCCTCATTGCTTCCTCCCCAGTCTTTGCTACATCCTCCTCTTCTTCCCAGTTTTTTAATGTTAGTTCTCTTCTCTGCCTACGCATCCCTTTGACCTTATCCAGCGGTGCCTTTCAGCACCATCTACCCTAACCTGTATCTTTTTCCTAAACTCCTGACTCATAAATGCAACTGCCCACTCTGATTTCGAATACACATCTCAAACCCATCATGTCCCTAACAGAACTCATGCTTACCCCCACCCTCATTAAACCTGCTTCGTTCACTTGTTGGCACCTAAATCTTTCCTGATGCTCAAGCCAAAACCATGAAACCATCTTTAAACATCATCCTGTCTTTCTCATACCCAGGTCCACTCCTTCAGAAAATCCTCTGGGCCAGCCGTGGGCAAACTATAGCCCGCGGGCCGGATCGGCCGGTTTGAAATGAATAAAACTAAAAAAAAAAAAAAAAAAGACTGTACCCTTTAATGTAATGATGTTTACTTTGAATTTATATTAGTTCACACAAACACTCCATCCATGCTTTTGTTCCGGCCCTCCGGTCCAGTTTAAGAACCCATTGTGCCCCTTGAGGCAAAAAGTTTGCCCACCCTTGCTCTGGGCCCTAGTGTCACAATATATCCCCAAATCCAACTGCTCCTCATCACCTGCACTGCAACCACTGCGGTCCAGTCCACCACCATCTGCCGCCTGGATTGTTGCAGTAGCGCCTCACTTGTCTCCCCCACAGCCTCTGTCACCACCGGAGTCAGAGCTGTCCTTACAACATACGTCTGATCATATCCCTCTTCTGCTCCAAACCCTGGAGGCTTCCCTCTCACACAGAGTAAAAGCCTGCAAGGTGTGTGCCCCCCCTTCCCCTGGCTGCGCTCTGATCTCATCGCCCAGCCGTCTCCCCATCGCCCACTCTGCCAGCCTGGCCGGCTTCCTTGCTATGTCTTGAGCACACCAGGCCCATTCACCTTCGAACACCCATGCTGTTCACTCTGCCTGGAATGCTCACCCCGTAGATCTCTGCACCTCCTTCAAGTATTTGTTCAGATGCCTCCTTCTCAATGAAGCCGGCCCTGCTCCAGCTGTCCTGGTCCCCCTCACCTGCTCTACTTTTTGTTTTTTCCACTGTATTTTTCACCTGATAAAATACCAATTTCCTTATTAAATATATATGTATGTATGTATATATGTAAATATATTCATTTATTTTCTCCAACTAGAATGCATTTTTCCTGAGGAACAGAAATCGTTGTCTCTTCTGTTTACTGGTGCATCCCAAATGCCGAGAACTGTGCTTGGCACATAGTAATGCTCAATAACTAAAAATGTTTAATAACTGAATGTATGGGGGGAATCCTTTCACAATGCATGCATATATCAAAGCATCACATTGTATACTTTAAATATCTTGCAATTTTATTTGTCAACTAGAGGCCTGGTACATGAAATTTGTGCACTGGAGTGGGGGGGGGGTGTCCCTCAACCCAGCCTGCACCCTCTCCAATCTGAGACCCCTCGGGGGATGTCTGACTGCCAGTTTAGGCCCAATCCCTGCGGCAGTTGGACATCCCTCTCACAATCCAGGACTGCTGGCTCCTAACCGCTTGCCTGCCTGCCTGATTGCCCCTAACTGCTTCTGCCTGCCAGCCTAATCACCCCCTAACCACTCCCCTGCCAGCCTGATTGACACCTAACTGCTCCCCTGCTGGCCTGATTGCCCCAACTGCCCTCCCCTGCTGGCCATCTTGTGACGAGGTGGGGGCAGCTGTCTTGTGATGATACAAGGGCATGAGGGTCAATTTGCATATTACCTCTTTATTATATAAGATTCTACCTCAATAAAGTGGGAAAAGATTAATCTCCTGAAAGTAGCATTTCCCTAGCAGTGGTAATCCACAAAAAAACTAAAAATTAAAGGAAATCTTTTGACTTCAAGTAGCATGAAGCAGTGCTTTGGGATTGTGAAAAACATATATACGTACATATATACATAGAAAGGGTCTAAATGGATATAAAATAACCTATTAACCATGGATATTTCTAGGTAGAAGGATAGTGAGTAATGCTTTTTTTTGTTGTTCATCTGTTTTCTAATTTTTCTATAGTAAATTTAAATTACTCGAATAGTAAACTTTTAAATGAAACAAAAAAATAGGTTTGCTTCTGACTAAGTTTTAATATTTTTTTAGTTTACTTTTCACTGCCAGGAGAGAAGTGTTAAGGCACTAGGAATAAGAATAAAGCTCCGTTTGCACCACTGTGAAGATCCCCTGTCGGGACAATGGGAGAAATTCTGTCTGGATTTGAGTTCCCCCAGAAGCAGACCCTGTCCGGAGTTTATTTGAGAGGTGACAGGTGGGGAACGTAAGGCAGAGGGGAGAAGGAAGCTGATAAAGGGAGGGAGTCCAGTCACTTCCACCACAGGCAGCAGGGACTCAGTCCCACACATGTCCAGCACAGAGTGTGCCTCAGGTACCCCATCACGGGGGTGAGGAAGCTGGGGCACGTTTCCTCCTCTGGTGGTTGAGGCTGTTTCTGGGGGCGTCACTCTCCTGCACTTCCAGCTTGTCCCATGTGCTCCTACAGCCAGAAGGGGAAAAGCAATCCCCGAGGCAGAGGACTGCAGGCGTGGGCAGAAGCAGAGTTCTCTGCGCAGAGGTGAAAGCCAGGGGGGCGTGGGTGGACCCTGAGAGGGGCTGCAGTGGGGCCTCGATTAGACCCTGATTTTTCTCTGGGAGGATCTCCCTTGTTGCTCTTTGGCTCCTGGCTCTGCCCTCTGGGAGGCTCTTCCTTATCCATTCACCTCCATGGCCACACCTAAGTGGCAACGGGGAGGGTGCCCTCTTGGGAGTCTGTGCAGAGGCTGTGGCCTGATTTCTGCAGATGCATGTTTGCGGTACCCGAGAACTGCTTTAAGGCTTGAACAACCGAAGTTTTTGTAGTCTGGGTTCATGAACTCTTTGGCAATACAATTCCTTCAAATACTTAGTCAGCTCCTAAAGTATTTGCAGTCATTCCACGTGCCAGTTATGAGCTTGGTAACATTTGCATTGTAACCTCTATGGCGCTCCTTCAACAGAAAGGCAACCATCTTGAAGCCATCTGGGAAACACAGGCTTGAGTGTGAAGTACCGCCCTGCTCCTGGCTGCGGGGAGAAACTATCTGTTTAGTGAGAGTTCTTAATGGGCTTTCGTTGCTAGAAGCCCTTTTGCTGTCATCACTCTTTGGGGTTCAAAACAGAAGGCTCCAGACTTCTGGACTCATCCTATTCCTTTTCATTTCTGCTCTTGAACCAGCCACCTCTTTCCTGAGCTTCACTCTTACTTGTGCCGACTCACTAAACAAAGCCAGTAAGAATCAACATGTACTAGCTTTGGATTTCCCAACCTCTCCTCCTGGAGCCCCAGGCTCAGTAACACTTTGCTCACTAACTAACTACGGAACAATTTTATTAAGTAATCTGCTATTATATAACACTAGTGTCCTGGTTCACCGGTTCCTGCACATTGAAAGGAAATTAATTAGAAGAAATATTTTAATATCGCTATCCACCCTTCCTCTATAATAGAAGTGTCAACCAAATTCACGACTGACAATGAAAGATTGAAACACATGTGTGTGATTGGTGTCAGCGAGAGCTTTATATATATCACACATGCGCGAGTCAACCTAGCCTTTTACATAGAGAGAATAAACTTGCTTAATTAGACCTGCTTTCTGATGTAGCTAAACTTTTTTCAGCCCAGTGAAGCACTCCAACTTCTTTTCAGGTAATTGTCAGCAACAGAGTAGTAAATATCAACACGAAGCAGATTATTATTGTAGATCACGCAGGGAGAAAAAGGGTAAAATATTTAACTGCAGCAGTGTTTGACTATATTCTGCGCAGTGACAAAACCTGAAGTCATTTTCAAGTTCCACCATTTCTTACTTCTTTTCAATTGGGTCAAGTTTCTAAACTTCATAATCTCCTTTTTTCCAGCGAATGAAAAGAAAATAGGATTCTACCGAGTCTTCCATCTACCTACTCCAGGACTTCTGTGAGTATCAAATGAGATTAGGCACGGGAAAATTATTCACAAACATTTGGTTAAACTGTAAAATGTTTGCACCTGGCTATAAAGCAAGTTGGGTTCCTGGGCTAAAGAAACTCCAAGGAGACTAGTTGCTAGGGAGAGGAAGCTGGGTGTGCTACATGACGTCATTACCCGGTCCCCACAGCTACCATTTCCGGGCTGGGCTGGGCTGGGCTGTGGGCCTCATTTTGCGCCATGGGGTCTTGGCAGCCTTGGCTGTGATTTGCTGGGGTGTCACTCTGGGGTGTTGGCGGGACCTGTGTCCCACTTGGGGGAAGCCGAGTGTTGATTTGTCAGATCCAGGTCTGTGGTGCCGTTTATTTTAAATGGCCAGTACACCTCATGGCAGCTCCTGTGTTGAGCATCTGTCCCCTGGTGGTCAGTGTGTGTCATAGCTACCAGTCAGACGGATGGACACTTAGCCTTTTATAGAGAGAGATGGGTCTTCATCTTTTCAGCCTCCAACATCCATTTTCTTGCCTTCCTCTGCAGTGCTACATATCTTAGGGCTTATTCTCCCCCCCCCCCCGCCCCCCCACCCATGGACTTTTAGAGAGAGGGAGGGAGGAGGAAACACAGAGATAGAGCAACATCAATGTGAGAGAGACACGTGCCCTTGACTGGGAATTGAACTGGCACAATGGGGTGCCCTCCTCCATGAAGTCACTCAAGTTCTAGATGTCAAAAGCCCCCTTCAACACATGGGTTCCAAGGTTGCCCTGGGGGTCATGTCTGCTCCCAGCAGTCAGAGATGAGAAGAGCATGGACAGCTCTGGGGGGAGGTTTGAGTCTCATAAAATGTCTTCTCACATTTTATTTTCTAGAACTCAGTCATACGCGTCCATTAGAGCCAGGGGCGGGCGTGCTGGGTTGGGGCGGGGGGGGGAGGAGGGTATAGCTCCTGGTTAGGCAGTCACAGTGCTGTGCTATGTTGAAGGGAGACAACCAATTTTTTGAGTGGAAAGTTAGCTGATCTCCCACAATTTTAAACAGAAAATTAATAATGTGAACTTTCAGCTCTGTCCTCTAACCTCCCAGCCCTTGGACTCACTGAAAAGGGGGATTTGTCAGAAGTTGGCCGGGGAGGGTTGGGGGGCAGGAGGTAGGGGGGTAAGAGATCAACTAAAGGACTTGTATGCATGCATATAAGCATAACCAATGGACATAAGACACTGGGGGACAGGGGAGGCTAGGGGACTGTCTAGGGCGGGGGGATAAAATGGACACATATGTAATACCCTTTGTAATACTTTAAGCAATAAATAAAAAAAAATAAAAATAAAAATAAATAATGATAAAAAAAAAGAAGTTGGGTTTGAGGTGAGGGGCCTTCTTCACCCACTCAATTTGGGAAGGAAGAAGAGAAGGAGCAAGCAGGGCATCTTTACACAATGACGTCCTCCCTGTTTTGGTAAAAAATCCCTCTCAGGCTGAGCAATTACTAACTGCTGGCTTTCAGGATTTTTTTTTAAACAAAGGAATTGAAAAGCTGAACCATCTGCCCTTTGCTCCCCTGAGTGAGAGTGGGCAGAGGACTGGATGGAAGGGCGTAGGAACCTGGAACAAGAGCCTAAGCAGCAGGACGCTTTGCCATTACTTCCTGCTCCTTGAATGCCAGGCTGTGGGGGTGGGCAGTCCTCCTGCTAACGGCGGCCCACGGTGGGTAGGCGCTGCCTGCCACAGAGGGGCTGGGACAGCCACTCCGGAAGCCAGCGAAGCCAATTTTATGGGAGAAGCCTTCTTTGTTAAAACCCAAATCCAATCAAACCTTGGCTCTCTAGCTGCAGATTTAGTATCAACCACGCTCTCCTCAAATCCGTTTTGTCACAGAGCCCCAGGCACTCTCGGCCCCGCGAGAACCAAAGCAAATGGGCTTCCTGTGTGCAGAACAGGACGCCTGTGACTTAGGAGGATCGGGTCTGACACACAGCTGGTATCTGCTCAGACCAGTGACCCTAACAAATCAATCTGCAGAGCTGAGGCTCTGGTGTCCACAAAAGGGAGAGGGCTGCTCACCATTCAGAATAAGTCTTTCCCTACTGCAAGCTGTTTTTTTTAAAATTAAGATCTGATTCATGGTGCATTTCAAACACAATGCCGTTCACACTCGCCTCGCCAAGGGTACAGCAACTGTGTAAAGTGAGGCTCTGCCATATCAGCGTAAGGCCCTCGGCCACGCCCTGGGCTCCAGGCTCTGCCAGCCCAGCTGTCCCGGCCCAAACAGGTGGCGTAAAACAATAGCTCCGCAGCCGCGGGCCGGCCAGACCCTCCAGCCGCCAAGTCACCAGCCGGACTCCTGCAAGCAGCACAGTCGCCAGCCGCCACCAGCCCGGCCAGTACCCACACTCATGGAGCCCCGGCCGCTCCTCCTGCTCCTCGGCCTCTGCTCAGGTAAGTGCCGGTGTTGGGGGGCTCTTCTCTGAGGCTGACGCACTAGAGCCCCCAAACCAGAGCCTTGCTTCTTTGGTGGGAGCACAGCATGGCAGGCGTCAGCAGCCCAGACCGCTGTCGGTTTCTCACCAGTGTCCACTTGATTGGGTTTGGGGATAAAGGTTTTTAGTTTGTGTTAATCCATTAAACTGGGTGCGGCTGGGTCAAGGGCTACAAAGTGGACAGCGTCCCTCCCTCCGTCGGTGCCTGGCCCCCACGCGCGCCTGTGACCAGATTCACCGCCGCCTCCACCTTCCCAGAGCTGCTCTCAGACTTGAACCGCCACAGGGGCTTAGAGTGACGGCTTACCGCCGCAGACAATAAGGTTAACAAGCCCTTGGCTCCCGGAGAATTCTGAACTTGAAGAGGCTTGATTGACAGCTCCAGGTGCCGGAGAGAGAAACCCATTCATCATTGTAATCAAATGCTCTCCATGAGCTGAAATATTTTGTAACTTTTTAAACTTCTGAAGTTAGAAAGTTCATACGAATGCTTTCTCGCCTACTTTATTTTGGAAGTACATTACTCTATGTAGGGGTGGGTTTGAAATGAAACCGTGAAACCTTGCACAGCCCTTGACCTTCATTCCACTCTGGAACGTGTCACACCACAGCAGCTGAAACGCTATCCTGAATCCCAAACTTCCGGTAGAGGAAGCTAGCGGTTTGCTGATTGCTTCACGGAAAAGCTTCCCGGTGACGTCATCCCAACCGAGAGGCCAGGCAGCTGACGCGCTGTGATTTCTCTTCTCTGATGTTGCTCTGGCAACACAGGCCTCTGGGCAAGAGAAGTGAAGAGCGTTATTGTGAACGTTTTTCAATGGCAGAGTTGAGGGAAACAGCCTAAAACTCTAATAAATTCAGAGACATTACATCCGAGGGATTTGGACTTGATCCAACCAAAGCTGCCTGGTGGTGGCGGTAGTGTGTGTGTGTGTGTGTGTGTGTGTGTGTGTGTGTGTGTGTGTTTCTCTCTGTGTGTGTGCAAACACTACACTCAGTGAAAATTCTTACGTTACATGCTTATGTATAAAAATCCTTAGGAGATCTCTTAGGATACCAAAACCCTCCAAAGATGCATGCTTAGCTACTTTAAAAGGCATGTGACATGTATTTAGATCAATCCTAGAATTTGCTGGTGTCAATTCACATGAGTGAATGCAGAGCTGGATGAGGCATTCCAACATCTTTGATTTTTTATTAGGGACACTGAGGCTGAAAGACATGGACTGATCTGCCCGAAGTCACTTAATTTATAAATCTTGGAATGTGATCACTTACAGACTGCGTTGGTTATGCACACAGTCAGAAAACAGCCTGAAATGTCAAAGGTGGCCAAATACCTAGGCACGAGGCTGAGATAAGCATTACTTACCCACGGTGACTAGTAACCGTACAGGATTCCCTGTCTAACCCAGTGGCCATACAGACTCAAACTGGACCAGTATGATACAAAACACACAGTGGAGTCATGTTGGGCTTCCCTATTTAGAATCAGTTCTCTGTGGGCAAAATTCTCATCATATCAGGGATACATTTTCCTGTGTTAGCTTAATACATAATGATCTCTGTTCTATTTATATAGCTTTTTTAAAATGATTTCCTTTTAAAAATATGTTTTTATTTATTTCAGAGAGAGGAAGAGAAAGGGAGAGGGAGAGATGGATAGAAACATCAATGATGAGAGAAAATCATTGATCTGCTGCCTCTTGCACGCCCCACACTGGGGATCCAGCCTGCAATCCGGGCATGTGCCCTGACCAGGAATCAAACCTTGACCTCCTGGCTTATGGGTTGATGCTCGACCACTGAGCCACACCAGCCCAGCTATATAGCATTTTTTTATTACAACTTTTCCTCTCTTCCATCTCAAGAATCCCAACTATGTTATTGCCACCTCTCTTATAGCATGTTACTTTCCAATTTGTCCAGTTATTTATGTAAGTGACAAATGGCAATCACCATGAGGGTCGGAAGACAGGATTTATGTCTGATTCACTTTTGATAATCTCAAAGCTCCTAACAATGCTCTGCACACAGTAAATGTACAACAAATATTTGATGAATGAATTAAGGTTACTGCTGTCTGAATTAGGATGATTTTGCTGAAACGGGACATTATTTATTTGTGTGTCTGTATGGTTACTGATTTGCACCCTACCTTTTAAGGAAAGTATTTACTGTGACTCATTGGCTTCAGGAGGAGTTGGTCCCATTCTCCAGACCATGTTGGAGTCAGGAACAGAATCATAGATTCTGACCTCAAGTTTTCTAACACTCTACCCTGTTTTAAGGAGGAAAGAAGGACAAATGCTAATGAGCCTAATCTAAGAAATGGAGACTCAGAAATTCCTGAGAAATTCACTCAGGAAGGAGCAAGGGCCTTGTGATTGGCCGGTGGGAGTGGAGGAAATGGGTGTAACTGGCGTGCTGAGGCGTCCTGTCTCCAGTCCTGCCCTCTCCCTGGTGGGCCATAGGGTTGGCCTGCATAGTTTTCCTGCTACATAATGCCAGCCATCTGCTCTATCTGTTGCTTTTAGTATGTTCTTCCTGTCAAACCGGAATAAACCGTCACTTGAAAATAAGCAGCCCAGGGCAGTGCCAAAGCAATAGCGTCACTCGGTGGCCAAGGCACTCGGTGGCCAAGGCACTCAGTCGCCATGCCCGTCCCCTCCCCCTGTGCACTGAGTGGGGCCCGAGATAGACAGGCAAGGAGGACAGAGGATCACTGTGTCCCAGGGGCTTAACGGGGTGACTGCAAGCATTGAGTCTCTGGACAACATGCTCTTGGAGAGTCCTCGAATGCAGGAGGTTTGGGGAGATGCCGTGTGAAAGCTCTGCATAGACCCTCTGGGGTTTGCAAAACTGGGAAGTAGGCAGGCTGGGTCCGAGGTTCCCCACAGACACTCCAGGAAGGTCAAAATGAAGAGTTTAAGCTGCACTGAATGCAAATGACACATGTACCTTTAGGGAGGAGGGAAAGCGCGAGGTCCTAGTGCAGCGGTTCTCAACCTGTGGGTCGCGAACAATGAAAATACATCCTGCATATCAGATATGTACATTACGATTCATAACAGTAGCAACATTACAGTTATGAAGTAGCAACGAAAATAATTTTATGGTTGGGGGTCACCACAACATGAGGAACTGTATTAAAGGGTCGCGGCATTAGGAAGGTTGAGAACCACTGTAAGTGTCAGGCTGCCCCATTCACAGTCCCGCCTCTAACCAACTGGGAACCACGAACACTGATCAGCTGTCTGCACCTCAGTTTTCCCATTTGTAAAACAGGGTAAAGATGTGCTCGTAGGGCTGCCATAAGGACTTAATAAGTCAACACAAGACAGGGCCTTTAATGAAGCTCATGGACTAATTGAAGTGCACTCTTGAGGGATAAAAATGTGTCAGCAACATTGGTTATTTCCAGCTGCATCAAAGTACTGGCTGAGAAAGAGTGGCAGAGAGCATGGGCCCTGGGTTTGAACACTTGCTCCACCCCTTATGAAATCTGGGCAAGTGTTCACCTCTCTGTGCCTCAATTTCCCCTTCTGTAAAGTGAGGACAAAAACAGCACCTACCACACCCTATTCTGAGGATACAAAGAGTATGTATAAAGTGTGTCCGAGAGTGGCACATAAGTTGAATAGGTCAGTTATTTTTATTACTAAACATAGAAAAAGTAATTACTTTTTATTTTATTTTGTTGACAAACTCTTCAAACTTAATATCCAGGGGAAAAAATAATAACCTGTCTTAGAGGGAGTAGGCTAACACTACTGGGGGAAAGAGAGCATCTCTTTCATTCAATTTTTAATTGTCTTGGCCCAGGGAGAAGGTACGGGGGTTTCAGCAATAACCAGCGGAAAGGGGAGCTCTGGTTACATGAATCAAGGCAAATGGATCATGTGTCTGCTTCCTCTCCCAGCCCTGAACAGGCAGTCCCCCATCCACCCTGGGTTTGAGTTACAAAGACCCTTCACAAGGCATTTGCTGGAATCTGGAACACTTTTTCTCGTTGGAATAATGTTGAGCAGTTTCCAAGGCAGCCACAGCTCACCCATGATGTTAAGAGTTAGTGCAGGAGCACCAGGCAGCGTGACAGGCGCTAATCCCCGCTCTGCCCCAGCCGCGTGACCTTGCACAGGTCGGCCAACCTCTGACTCTCTGCCAGCCTGCCTGCCTGCCTCCCCGGAAGCTGGAGAGTACCACATAGCATTGGCCATAAAAGGGCTCTGAGCCCCAGGAGTACTGATGATACTGCTTTTCATCCTGAAAGAAAACGCAGTAAAGATTCCTTGGAGTCGCTCGTGCTCCAAATCAGAGCCCCAAACCCAGGTTGGCAAAGCACAGTTTTCACTCTGTCTTAACAACTCAACTGGGAGATGTACCTACCAGCAGTATTTTTTAAATTATGGTAAAATACACATGATATAAAATTTACCATAGTAAAATACACATTACATAAAATTACCACTTTACAGTGAACTATTTAGTGGCATTAAGTATTTAAAATGTTGCACAACCATCACCACTGTCTAGTTTCAGAACTTTTTCACCCCAAAAGGAAACTCCGCACCCATGAGCAGTCTCTCCCCAGGCCCCTGTCCCTCTAGGCCCTGGTAACCACTAATGTCTATCCTGGACATCTATAATAATAGAAGTGTAATATGCAAATCGACTAAATGCCCGAATAGCAGAATGACCGTCCGGACGACCTTCCGGACGAAGTCGGGGCTGCGAGGGCCAAGCCCCTTGCACAAGTTTTGTGCATCAGGCCTCTAGTTTCTTATAAATGGGATCATGCAATATGTGCTCTTTTGTGTCTGATTTCTTTCATGTGGCATAATGTTTTCAAGGTTAACCCATGTTATAGCATGCATCAATACTTCATTTCTTTTTCTGGCTGAATAATAGTCCACTGAATGGTTAAACCACAATTTGTTCACCCACTTACCTAGGGATGGACATTTGGGTTGTTTCTATCTTTTAACTATTGTATATAATGCTGCTATGAACATTCAGGTACAAGACTTTGTATAAACAATTCTTTTGAAATATACCCAGAAGTGAAACAGGTATGTCATATGCTAATTCCATATAACTTGTGTGAGGAACCACCAAAATGTTTTCCACGGTGACTGCACCGTTTTACACCCTCATCCGCAACATCTCAGGGTTCCTGTTTCTCCCCTGTGTGACCAACATTTGTCATTTCCACCTTTGCTGATTATGGCCATCCTAATGGGTGTGACCCCGCATTGACTGTGGGCTATCCCTAGCATCTGAGGCCAGCCAGTTCGAGATTTCATTACGCCAGGACCAGACTCTGAAGTACTGAGACTGGCTTTGGTGGGGACCCTTGTTCCTACGTGTACATGTTCCTAGCAAAGATGATGCAGCCAGAAGCTGGATTAAGGAATGTCATCTGTCCAAAGGGCAGGTGTCATGCTAATCTGGCACGCCCCACGGAGAAGGGACCGCACCAGCAGCTGTGCCTGGACAGGACGGCAGGCAACACTAGCTGCAAGTGGGAGCCCTTCCACCAGGGGTCCTGCGTGCCTTCCGTTCGCTGGTCACGCCTCAGGGGCTCGTGTCAGTGTCCGTGGGGGCGGGGAGCAGAATCTGACAGCGTGCATGCCATTTGCTTCCTCAGCTGGCCTGGTCCTGGGATCTGAGCACGAGACCCGTCTGGTGGCAAAGCTATTTGAACAATATAACAAAGTGGTGCGGCCAGTGGAGGACCACCGCCAGGTCGTGGAGGTCACCGTGGGCCTGCAGCTGATACAGCTCATCAACGTGGTGAGATGGAGTGCCCGGGCTCCCACGGCAACCCCCTCTCCCCGAGCATCCTCCCCTCGGCTCCCCTTTCTGCCCCCTAAACATGGGTCTTGTCTTTCTTCAGGATGAAGTCAATCAGATCGTGACAACCAATGTTCGACTCAAACAGGTAATTCAGCTAGCTAATTGCGTTTGTGTTGTTTGTTTTCAACCTGAAATTTAACCTGGGCCCAGAGTAAATCAATTTGGGCTAAAGGGGCATATACCAAAGTGTAAAAGTAAATACTTTGGGGGTGGTGGGATTATGGATCATATGTGTTGGTGTGTGTTTGTTTTTAGTGTTGTGCTTTTTCTGTGTGTATTAGTTTGCTAGGGCCGCTATAACAAAGCCACAAACTGGGTGGCTCAAACAACAGAGATACATTGCCTCGCAGTTCTTGAAGCCAAAGTCCAAAGTCAAGGTGTCGATAGGATGGGTTTCTTCTGCTTCAGCCCTCCCTCCTTTGCCTACAGTTGCCTGTTTGCATGTTCACATGGCATTCTTCATGAATATGTATCCATCTTCAAACACACCCTTTTTGTTTTTAAATTGGCCACCTTTGCCTCTTCGGGCAGACCTGTGCTTTTTTTTTAAAAAAAATAGATTTTTATTGATTTCAGAGAGGAAGGGAGAGGGAGAGAGAGAAATATTAATGCTGAGAGGGAATCATGATTGGCTGCCTCCTGCACGCCCCCTACTGGAGTTCAAGCCCGCAACCCAGGCATCTGCCCTTGACCGGAATTGAACCCGGCACCCTTCAGTCCGCAGGCTAATGCTCTAGCCACTGAGTCAAACCGGGTAGGGCCAAACCCGCCCTTCTTAAAAGGACATCACTCGTATTGGGTGGGGCTCACCTTAGTTACCTCATTTTCACGTAATTACCTCTGTAAAGACCCCCTCTCCTAATAAGGTCATATTCTGAGGTACCAGGGGTTAGGACTTCAATACTGAATTTGGGGGAGATGTAATTTGATCCATAACATTGTGTTATCCGATGTTGCCTCATTGGGCATATATTACTTTTATTCTATAGGAAGAATTATACTTGTAAAAAATGATGCTGCCTTCTTGAGGAAAATGTTCAAATTGTTCATTCTCCTTTCGTGGGGTGGGCAGATGTGGCATGATAGATCTGCCACCGCCTAGCGGTGAGACTTGGAGGTACCGCTGCTTTCCCATCTGTAAAATGGGGTCAATGACCACGCTTACGTCCCAGGACTTTTGTGAGGACTGAACCGTCGTTATCGGTAACCTGCTTATAACTGTGGCCGCATGTAGCCAATCAGTGCAAGTGTTAGCTGGTGTTAGCTGAAGTGAAGGCTGAATTCTGAGTCAAACCTTTCTTACCATAGCACAGTTTCTGTCGCTATCTGAATGATCATGCCCACCAGAGCTCTTGATAACCCTAGATTGTTTTAAAAAGGTGTTTAGCTTTCTAATCAGCGAAAAGTTTTCATTTCTAGCAATGGGTGGATTACAACCTAAAATGGAATCCAGACGACTATGGTGGCGTGAAAAAGATTCACATTCCCTCCGAAAAGATCTGGCACCCAGACTTGGTTCTCTATAACAAGTAAGCGAGACAGACGGCTGGGCAGGGAGGGGCATTCCCGGGGAGGGGAGCCAATGCCCTAACAGAAGGCCACCTCTCGGTGTGCGTCAGGAACCCAGAGCCAAGCTGACATGCTAGGGGCCATATGGCGTCTCATGTTATGAAGAGAAACAATTATCCGAATCAAATTGAATCAGGGCTGTGGGTGAGGGACATTTCATCCCTGAGAGCTCCTGCAGGGTGCGTGGCAACTATCCAAGGGACCCAAACCTCCTATAATTGAGTTCCTTGGAATTAAATGTCCTTCCTACCAATCGGTCTGGACCTCCTGAAGCTGTTGCTCGTCATACCCTCGTGGCATCCCAAGATGCCATGCAGCTGATGGCCCAGGGAGAGCATGTGGCCCACCCATAGGCTCTGTGACAGACCACATGCCATGAAATTAAATGTGATTCAAGGCACTCTGCTTTCACGACATGCTCATTATCACACTCTCATTGGCCAGGGAATGTGCATTCAAAGTGCATCCGTCCCAGGCAGAGCACACAGCACTGGCCTGGAGGATTTGCACCTGATTCCACAGCATGTTTGGGGCGAGAGGCTGTGTGTGCTGCACACTTACCAGGAAAGGTGGCCACGGCTAGTGAGTGGAAATGATACCCTGTATGGCCGACCACCCCTACTTTGATGTTCCCCCTGCATATTTTCCAGTTATAACTGGGATTCGAGCTTGATCCAGATTATCCAATCATTTGTGTGAACTTTTCGGACAAGTATGCTCATTGGGCAAAGTGTCTTGTGCTGGTTAAGTTTCTCTTCCAGTAAGAATGAGAGCGAGGTGATGAACCCCTCTGGTCCTGTTCACAAGCTTGTTCAGGGGCACCTGTTGGGGGGAGAGCCCTGTCGCCCCGGCTGAGAGGGAGAGACTTGGGAGGTCCTGTGGCCTCTGCTCCGTGGAAGGCCCCAGAGCGCAGTTCTCTGGAGAGAGCCCACCTCCATCCCGAGGAAAGCTCAATGGGAAGAAAATCCTCCTGATTCATGTCCCTGAGAGTCATCAAGGCAGACCCAGCCACCTGTGTACACCCGCGCCCTGCCCTTGGCCAAGGCCTGGACACAGGCTGTTTGCAGGACAAGCGGACTGCTCACAGAACAAGGCCTGCAGAAGTGGCCTTTTGTTATTTCTAATCTCTACCATGTTGGATATTTTTGAACAAGAAATTAGTGCCAATATTTGAAAATATCACATCAAAACCCAGGCTTTTAGCATCTCTAGAAAACTCCAACATTCAAGAATATGGAAACTTTGGGTTTAAAAATGTAGATTTTTAGCTTCTAAAGGAAAATCTAAATATCTGGCCACACTGGGCCTTTTCTCCCCTCGGGACAGCACAGGCAGAGCTGAGTGGCACCTTCATCAGAGGCAAGAGAGGCTATCCCTTCACACAGCCTCACCCCTCCCTCCTTCCTCGCCTGCCAGGCTCTGGAAGCATCTGAGTGTGTGATCCCACCCCACTGAGTCCTAAATAGTTCTCACAAAGGTATTGGACACCTTCCTTAGCCTGCTTGTCACAGTAATGAGCCACTGGATGTGTTCTTATTTAAAACTAGAGGCCTGGTTCACGAATTGGTTCACGGGTGGGGGGCCTGGCCATGATCAGGATCAATGGGGGTGCTGGCTGGCCAGGGGGAGGGACCATAGGAAGTTGGCCACCCCCTCCATTGGAGCCAATTTGCGGGGGGGGGGGGGGGGGGGGGGAGCCTGCCATGGGAGGTTGGCTGTGGGAGCGCACTGACCACCAGGGGGCAGCTCCTGCATCATAGCAACCAGTCGACCAATCATTCAGTCTTTCAGTTGCTTAGGCTTTCATATGTATAGATTCCTAGGTTTTCCCCAGTTAACTTTCAAAGTATAGAGGGAGGGGGATAGATGGAGATGATTACCAATACTAGAAAGCACTGAGAAGAAAAAGGTCTGGGATGCAGTGGGTCAGTGTTACCTGATATTTCTTTAACACTAGATTCCCAGATTCCTCCCCAGGTAATCTGATTCATGCTTAGATGGTGCTCAGGAATCTGTCTTTTAACATGCACCCCAGAGATTCTTGTTATCAGTCAAATTTGGGAAACACTGACACAGACAAGCAGCGACACTGCCTGAAAGACAGCTTCTATAATTAACGCCCGAGTAATTAACCGCTGTCTCCCCTTTTGTCCCACCGTAGTGCAGATGGTGACTTTGCCATCGTCAAGTTCACCAAAGTGCTCCTGGACTACACTGGCCATGTCACGTGGACACCCCCAGCCATCTTCAAAAGCTACTGTGAGATCATCGTTACCCACTTTCCCTTTGATGAGCAGAACTGCAGCATGAAGCTGGGCACCTGGACCTACGATGGCTCCGTGGTCGCCATCAACCCGGTAGGTGGTGACCTTGCGTCCTGAGGTTGGGTTTAGGCGAAGCATGATTCAGGTCTTCGGCTCTGCCCCTTCATGATCAGAGGCTCTCGGCACCATTGAGAGCCTGGGGGACCATCTAGTTGGATCGCTCTCAATTGGTTGGTTAAGTTCTTGATGTGCTGCCTGTGAGAATCACCTAGACACTAAAATGAAGTCCCAAGAATATGTGTCTAATCCATCTGGGATGGGGCTAGGGCACCAATATGTTTTAAAGCTCCTAGGTGACTTGAATGTATAACCAACATGGAGAATTCCAGTAGCCCCAACACCCTCATTTGATAGGAACCTAAGACCTAAAAGTGGAAGTGACCCAGAGTCCCACCTGGGTATGTACCAGCGCTGGGATCTGTGGCCTTGTCGCAGGTGATTGCGAAACCCTGGTCCTCCTCGGGGAGACATGGCTGGGTTTTCAGTTTGATTTCATCTTCTCAGGAAAGCGACAAGCCAGACCTGAGCAACTTCATGGAGAGCGGCGAGTGGGTGATCAAGGAGTCCCGGGGCTGGAAGCACTGGGTGTTCTACGCCTGCTGCCCCTCCACCCCCTACCTGGACATCACCTACCACTTCGTCATGCAGCGCCTGCCCCTCTACTTCATCGTCAACGTCATCATTCCCTGCCTGCTCTTCTCCTTCCTGACCGGCCTGGTGTTCTACCTGCCCACAGACTCAGGTGGGTGCCGTTGCCATGGCTGTGGCTGCTGATGCTAACAGATCTTGTGCTGCTGTTTAAGGAAAAGCCAGAAATAATTATAGGCTAATAAACAAATACAGGCAGACAGACTCAAATCATCATCCCTTGGAGGGCACGCTTACCGAGTGGCCATGTATAGTGGTGAGAGAGTTGAACGAGACCTTGAAGATGCACATACATAGCTCAGTCTACTTACAGGAAATAATCACCAATACCTACTTGTTGAATACCTACTGTGTGCTGGGTAAGGCGTGGATCACCGACATACCTCATGCCATTTCCCCTGGGCAGTCACTTGCTCTACACTGACCAATCAGGTCTTGCCTCTGTTGCCACTGCTGGCCACTTGAAAATAGCTTTTGCCAATCTTTTCCCAGATGGCAGTGTCTTTGTGCACAAGATTGTACTCCCTAAGAGGCAGTGCTTCCTCACCTATCAGCCCACACAGCTTACCTCCCACTGAGTCAGCACATCTCACCAAACAACAGCAATGGACAGAAAACAGGAACGGGGTCTCTATACATCTGCCAGCAGGTCCCTAATCATAAGGAATTTATGACTGACAAGTGTGTATGTGTGTGTGGGGGGGGGCAGATGGTACAGACAGTCCTCAAACTTATGACAAGTCAAATTTTATCAAAATTATAAGAAAAAAAACCTCACAAAAGTCTAAATCCAACTTTCCAACAAGGAAAAAAAAAAGACTATGCATTCATTCATTCAACATACAGTACTTGTTGAACAACTGTTAGGCAGCAGGAATACAGTGGATATGAAGGCAGAATTCGCCCCTACAGAGCCTATGCTCTAGTGATTGTACTTAGTTTTAAACAAATGATCACAAACAAATATTTCTTCAACTTTCTAATCAAATGAAGCTACTTAAAGTAAAGAGAGAGAGAGCAATAGTCAGGCAATATAAAAACTACTCACAGTTTCTATACATGATTTATGCTTGGAAAGTATTTTTTAACAGTGAGATGCTTGATGAGTGTTAACTATTATTATTATCACTATTATTAATCAAGAAATGGGATGTAAGTTGATCAGTCTTTCATATTTATAATTCTGTCTTCTTTTTCACCTTTAAAGGCTTTCCTCCTCACTAGGTAGAATTCCACTCACAAGGTAGACTGCTAACTTCTTGTTCGCACCTGATCTGTATCCTGCATACACTCCTAGCATCTGGAAGCATCCTGTGTGGGGTGGGCGGGGCCCGGGGGGAGCTCCATACTGGAAAGCAGGATACCATGAGGGTTTCCCAGGACACAAACAGCAAGACCAGCCCAAGGGAAGCCCCTCCCACCGGCTCTCCCCTGCACCTAAGGTGGGGCTCCCCACAAAAGCATCCCGATGCCCTTCAGCCCCGCCCTTCTCCTTTGCCATTCTTGCCTAAGCAAGACTGCAACAGGGAATCCTTCACCCTGAAATTGTAGGGCCTGGAGAAAGAAGGCGGGGCAGAGCACTCCCTGGTCCCTGCATATGAAAAAACAAAACAAAACAATCATCCTCTTTAGCCAAAAGTCCATGGTGTGATATCACTGATTTCATTTTCTCAGTTTGGGTCTTACCCTTGCTCTCATCATGAGAAAATTATACATGAGCCTCTGGCTGCCCACCCACCGGCAGGGTAACGAACAGGCCAGGCCGCGGTTCAGTGTTGTGAGGTTGACGACGTTCTGCTACATATGGGAAAACTGCCACTGGGTCTAACATGTACCTTGGCTCCCTGGGCTCCGCCAAGAAGTGGGATTCTGGGGCAGGAGATGAAGCCGCTGTTTCCTGCCTGGCGGCCTCTAATGAAAACACCTGCCACGTGCCAGTGTCTGCAGAGTTAAGGTGCCAAGGTCTCACAGGAGATTCTGCCCAAAATGTGTCCCCAGAATGATGCTTGGAGAAATGCCTGTCACATTCCTCTCCCCCGAGGGTTTCAGTGGGGTCTTGGTCTGAGAGAGCAGCCAGAGCAAAGGACACAGCCTGGGGAGCTTCAAAATCAGACATTTCCGGTCTCACAGCTCTGGAAGCTGGAAGTCCGAGATCAAGGTATCAGCCGGGGTGGTTTCCTCTGGGGCCTCTCCCCTTGGCTCACAGATGCCAGTCTCCTCCTCGTGTCCTCACCTGGGCTTTCCTCTCTGTGTGTATCTGTGTCCCTCTTAGGAGGACACCAGTCAAGTTGGATGAACCCACCCTGAGACCTCATCTATATATATAAAAGGCTAATATGCTAAGGTCCGACCATCTGACCGGTCGCTATGATGCGCACTGACCACCAGGGAGCAGATGCTCAATGCAGGAGCTGCCGAGCTGCAGTGACTTGGCAGCGGTGGTTCTCAGGTGACACACCCAAAACCAGAGAGGAGGGAGCCCGATTCCTCGCAGGGCTACACGATTCCACCTTCGGCTGCGAGTTATGTTGTTGCTGGGGCACTGCTGGCCCCGAGTCTGGTTTACTGCACAGTTGTGTTTGCATTCCACACCCTGTACGACAGCAACTTTGCAGAGTGCCTTCTCGCACTCGGGGACCCTTCAGGGGATGTCGGAGAGCTGGTTATGCTGGTTATGGCCCAATCCTGGCAGGCCAGCCCAAGGGACCCCACCTGCTATGGGACCCTGCTCACTCTCCAGACGCCCTTTGAGCAGTGCCACCCCAGGTGCGGTTGGCTGGGGAGGGACCATGGGAGGTTGGTTCCAGGGCATGTCTGGCCCGTCTTGTCCAGTCCCACTCCACCAACCACCTTCTAATTAATTTCCTTTCAATGTGCACAAATCTGTGCACCGGGTCACTAGTTTTAATTTAATTACCTCCTCAAAGGCCCCATCTCCAAACAGTCACTGCGTGCTGAGGCTTAGGGCTTCAACATATAAATTTGAGAGGACCAACAGTTCAGGCCGTAACAGGTGGGCGGTTGTGTTTTGTCTCCATTTTGTCCAGGAGAGAAGATGACCCTGAGCATCTCTGTGCTGCTGTCCCTCACCGTGTTCCTGCTGGTCATCGTGGAGCTGATCCCCTCCACCTCCAGCGCGGTGCCCTTGATCGGGAAATACATGCTCTTCACCATGGTGTTCGTCATCGCATCCATCATCATCACCGTCATCGTCATCAACACGCACCACCGCTCCCCCAGCACCCACGTCATGCCCGACTGGGTGCGGAAGGTGAGTGAGCGAGGCCCCTGCAAGCTCCGCACAGGCCCGCCGTCCCCTCGAGGGCATCTACAAGGCTTCTGCCCCCGCTTGTCCCCGTGGCCAGCGGAATTCCGCTCACCCTTGTGGGTACTCAGAGCTGAAAGTCCTTTCTGGGCTGTAAGGCATTTTTGAAAGGAACATTCTTGGGCCTCTTTCTAGAGATAAATAACCCACATAGCTTCCTCGGAGAAAGAAGAAAACCAGAATTAACAGAGCTCACCTCTAATTCAAGCTTTAAGAACCTCTTTAATTAGCGACGATAAATAAATCACTGTCCTTTTCATTCAAATGCTGGGAAATTCTCGCGGTTTCTGTTTGTATGGCTTGTGGTTCGTGAAGAGGTAGCTTATTTTTTGCTGGTGGGATCATCTGCAGAGAATAGGGCTAGAGATGGAGGGGAGGCTTGATGAGAGATGGTCAACAGTGAGTTCTAATGGGGAACTTGGTCTCAAGTCTTTACATTTTTGAAATATAAAATGTGTGCCCGTTTCAAATGTCAGTGTTGTTGTTTTTTATATAAAACTTCACAGACACACAAATGGCCAGGATCTTTTGTGTAAAATTAAAAATATTTGTCATGAATTGACAGAAACCACTGCTCACAATGTATTCTTTTGAGAAGAAATGGTCTCTGTTTGTATTAATGGTCCCTTTTTTGTCTTTCTGTCTGGAAGACAAAACAGGCTGGGCGCTTAACATGTTAAGTGACTTCTGGCAATACCTGTCTTGCATTTTTTCAGAAACAAGAAATGAAAGAAAATAGTTTAGCTGTTTTGTGGGGCCAGAGCTATATATATATAAAATATATATTTCATTGATTCTTTTTACAGAGAGAAAGGGAGAGGGATAGAGAGTCAAAAACATCAATCAGCTGCCTCCTGCACACCCACCACTGGGGATGTGCCCGCAACCAAGGTACATGCCCCTGACTGGAATCAAACCTGGGACCCCTCAGTCCTCAGGCCGACGCTCTATCCACTGAGCCAAACCAGTCAGGGCTATATTTTTATCCTGAGAGACCTTTTCTTTAACCATATGATCTTGAAAGAAGCAGGTACCTGCAGGGGGTCCAGAAGCTAAGCATCACTGGTTTCTCGCGAGTTCAACAGCTGCATACAGGCGCCCTCCAGTGGCGAAATGCTCACATGACAGAATCGGCACTGTTAACCACTGTAATTCCACAGGCCTCAGGCTATGTGTGTACTAGTACAGTGATTCCCAAAGTGGGCGCTACCGCCCCCTGGTGGGCGCTGCAGCGATCCAGGGGGGGGCGGTGATGGCCACAGGTGCATTTGGGGGCATATATCTTTCTGTTTAATTGCTATTAAAATTTTTTAAAAAATTAATTTCCAGGGGGCACTGAGTAATATTTTTTCTGGAAAGGGGGCGGTAGGCCAAATAAGTTTGGGAACCACTGTACTAGTATGAAGGAATCTTTGAGAAAATTGAGTAAAGTCCTTTGTTTTAAGGACAAAGAGGCGGAGGCCCAGAGAAGCCGAATGACTTGCCTAAAGTTACGTTGCTAATCCAAAGTCCGAGTCTGACGCTTGCCTTGCTGGCCATTATTCTCATAAATTGATTTCTTTTCCAATGGTAGGTTTTTATCGACACCATCCCAAATATCATGTTCTTCTCCACAATGAAAAGGCCGTCCAGAGAAAAACAAGACAAAAAGATCTTCACCGAAGACATTGACATTTCGGACATTTCTGGGAAGCCGGGGCCTCCACCCCCCGCCTTCCACTCTCCCCTGATCAAGCACCCCGAGGTGAAAAGTGCCATCGAGGGCATCAAGTACATCGCAGAGACCATGAAGTCAGACCAGGAGTCCAACAACGTAAGCTCTGTGGCTTGAATCCCACGCCTCTGGGTTTAAAGAATCAAATGCTCGAGTGCAGGTGGGTGGGTGGGGTTTCAGAGGCAGCTACTGACCTAAGGTAAGCCTGGTGACCGCCTCTTGGCCACCTCAGTGAGTCAGCATTTTGAGTAACCTTTCAACATAGGAAGATCGCAATGCCAGCCGAAGGATGCTGAGGGCTTTGCGACCTACAAGGTAAATGGCTGTAAAAGATGCGTAACCTGCACTGTGGGCCGAATGACCACCTTAAGGTCATTCTAACCTTTTCCTCCCTCCCAGGCGGCTGAGGAATGGAAGTATGTTGCAATGGTGATGGACCACATTCTCCTTGGAGTCTTCATGCTCGTCTGTATCATCGGAACCCTGGCTGTGTTTGCAGGTCGGCTCATTGAATTAAATCAGCAAGGATGAGCAGAAAGCTGAGCTGAGCACCAGGCCCCAGTACCGGGCAGAGCAGAGAAAGGTGGGCAAACAGGAAGACGTGTCCACTTGGATATAAGCTCACTGATCAAACATTTAACTTTCTGTTTGCATGATTAACCATAATGATTTACATTTATAAGGTTGTGGCCTCAAAGTGTTGTCACCTTGCTTCTCCCTTCAATCTCTGTCGGCCTGGAGAGTGAACCCCTTTCAGTAAATCAAACTGGATCTCTACAGTAAGTTTCCACCCCCAGTGTTGTCTGGAAGTTTTGCCCAGAATAGCTGAGGTTTTCTGTTGGCTTGTTTTTCTATTTTTATTGATTTAAGAAAAGAATGTATCCTTGGCTTAAAAGCCAGTTTTGTGCCTAGTGGGAAAGCCCCACCTACCAGTCCCAGGAAGGTAAAGCACTGGGTCTAGAGAGAAAGGAGGCAGTAGAAAGGCTGCCAAAATGCAAATTGCATCAAGCCCCCGGTGATAAAGTCCATGTCTGCAACTGGTGGCCAAGGAAAGCGTTTCCTAGTCTAAGGCAGCATCTGGGTTTGATGCTCGGGGTTTGAGGGAACACGTCCTGATTCCCAGGCACGAGGGAATCACCTCACAGACAAGATTTCTTTCAACCTCATGACTTTCATACAGACGAGGAAACTGAACCTGAGGGAGGTTAAGTTCATTGCCTAAACCAGTGGTTCTCAACCTTCCGGCCCTTTAAATACAGTTCCTCATGTTGTGACCCAACCATAAAATTATTTTCGTTGCTACTTCATCACTGTAATGTTGCTACTGTTATGAATCATAATGTAAATATCTGATATGCAGGATGGTCTTAGGCGACCCCTGTGAAAGGGTCGTTCAACCGCCAAAGGGGTCGCGACCCACAGGTTGAGAACCGCTGACCTAGGCCATTCTGTCACTCTGGTCAGTGTCTTGAGCGCTTCAGTGTCAGTGTCCACCATCTTTCCGCCTTCCCCAATGGAACTTCCTCCTTCCTTCCTACCCCTTATTCCATGGAGAATATCCTTTAGCGACGTCCTAGCCACTGTAATTCACGCAGGACTAGAAAATGTGCAGCCTGGGCCTTGGATCACACCTGCCCCACATCAGTGCCGGGTAGAGCAGGGAACTGCACTGTGGGTGGCCTGACTGAACCCGCAGGTCTGTCTACTTCTCCGCCGGGGCCCCTCCCACACACCCAGGGCAGGACTGAGTGCCTTCATCTTTGAATAAACTAAAGGGAAAACAGTTTGGTGGCTCCTCAAAAAACTAAACATAGAATCATCATATGCTCCAGCGATTCCACTCCCAAAAGAATTGAGAGCAGGGACTTGAGCAGATACTTGTATGCCAAGTGTTCATGTAGCATTATTCACAGCAGCCAAAAGGTGGAAACAACCCAAGGGTCCATCAGTGGATAAGCAAAATGTAGTCTATACATGCCATGGAATAGTATTCAGCCTTAAAGAGCAATACAATTCTGATATATAACATGGATCAACCATGAAAACATAGTAAACGAATGCACCAGGCACAAAAGAACAATTATTGTATGATTCCACGTACATGAGGTACCTAGGGTAGGCAAGTTCATGGAGATAGAAAGTAGGAGAGTGGTTCCCAGGGTTAGAGGAAGGGGCGAGTTACTGCTTAATGGATAGAGTTCCGGTTTAGGATGATGAAAAAGTTCCGGAAATGGACAGTGGTGAGGGTTGCACAACCTCACGAATGTACTTAATCCCACTGAATTGTATACTGAAAGACGCCTAAAGTGATCCATGTTGTGCTATGAATGTTTTACCACAATAAAAAGTGTTGTTGTTGTTTAAATCATAAACTGCTCCTGTGCTCATCCTTAAAATTGGTCCCCGGGTGAGGATTGGCTGAAAACGGGGTCTGCTAGAGAAAATAGGTTCCCCTTGAGGAGTGCTCCTTTCTCTCTCTCCCTCCCTCCCTCCTCCCTCCCTCTCTCCTTCTCTCCCTCCCTCTCTACCTTCTCCTCTCTCCCTCCCTCTCTCCCTCCCTCTCTCTCCCTCCCTCTCTCCCTCCCTCTCCCTCCCTCTCTCCTTCTCTCCCTCCCTCTCTCCTCCCTCCCTCTCTCCCTCCCTCTCTCCTCTCTCCTTCCCTCTCTCCCTCTCTCCTTCTCTCCCTCCCTCCCTCTCTCCCTCCCTCCCTCCCTCCCTCTCCCTCCCTCTCTCCCTCTCTTTCTCCCTCTCTCCCTCCCTCCCTCCCTCTCCCCTCTCCACAAACATCCCTTAGGGGCCTAGCTCCCTCCTAGAACCGAGCCCCGAGCACCCCCCCCACACACACACACACATTTCCCTCAGAAAGTCAGCGGGAAGACTAGAACAGGGAAACTCTACCCCAAGTTTAAACCACTTTTGAGCCAGTGGCCCACCTGCCGGCATGCTCAGGGGTCTACAATCAGGGGAGAGCAGGGAGCAGAGTGGGGGTCTCCCTGTCTCTTCCCAGCCCTTGGGGCAGCTCTTCCCCAAATCCCTCCCCCCTCTCCATCAGCCAGGGAAGGCCCTGCTTAAGGTGCTTTTAGTAGGAGTTTAATTTTTAGCGAGAAAAATCAATTTCTTGAACAATCTTTATTTTTTGAGCATCACCGTAACGTAGTGTTTTAAGCCTGTGTTTCCATCCTCCTTGCTGTAGCCTTCTGCTCTACCCTCTTATCGCTTTACAGTATTTTCTTGTGTCCCTGTCTGACTTGAACTCCCGACTTAGCATCTCCCCAAGGACAGAGCTTGTTTTCCCTTTGTGTTGATATTCTAGGTATGAGTAGGTGCTGGAGAATGTGCTGAAGGAATGAGGAGATAGTGAGTGAGTGGCCAGGCAGGGTAAGCAGTCCCGGGAGTCGCTGCAGCCTCTGATTACCATCCCACCCTGGTACAGCCGGTCAGAATGCCCACGGCCTCAGCTGTGCCAGGAGCTCCTTACACACCTGCGCTTGCTCATAGGCCCACCCCAGGCTCTACGGCCGAGAGCACGCGTCCTGCGAGGGAAAGCACGTCTGTGCGCAACTCACTCACTTCTAAAGACAGCTACTCCCTGCATCGCTCAAACCTTATCATCCATCGGCAAAGGCCTCGCCTCCAGGAAACCCTCCGCACCAGTGCCCATGGCCCGGCCCTTTTCTGCCTCATCACACCTTTGGACCTGGCGAGCTCCCTGACGCCTGCTTCACGCGCGTTACTTTGCGGATGTCCATCTTCTGTCTTCAAAGGGATGGTCCCTACCTGAAAAAGGAAGTCGGGGTCTTGCTACCTGTACTTCCTGTGGGGCCTGGGCAAGTTACTTAACCTTCTGAGTCCCAGAGTAAAACATGTGATGGTGCCGGCTTCTCCAGAGGATGCGGCCTGCGCTCTGCAGTGCTCCTCCGATAAACCCTCCAGGCAAAGGTCGCGCCCTAAACCTTTCAATCCTCCACCAAACCCAGGAGAGGGTTGAGTACCTATAGTGTCCACAGACATTTGCTGAATTTTTTCTCCATACATTAAAATATATATATATATATATATATTGATTTCAGAGAGGAAGAGAGAGGGAGACAGAAACATCAATGATGAGAGAGAATCATTGATTGGCTGCCTTCAGCATGCCCCCCACTGGGGATCAAGCCTGAAACCCAGGCATGTGCCCTGATGGGGAATCACTCAGCCACTGAGCCATGCCGGCCTGGCTTGGTGGTTGTTAATAAAGTCAGAGGCAATGTACCCATCATCACTATAGAATGCCAGTACAGGTCCATCAGCCCATCTGAGTTATATTTCCTTAAAGCTTTGTTTAGTTTTAAATGAATCAAAGTACATTGACTATATCACACTAAATATAATTATTCTACTTTATAATCACTGATGGTATTGACCATGTCTCAGATATTGTTTTGAGTACTTTATAAATAATAAATCCAACATGGTAAGTTTTATCAGCATCATTATCCTGTTACTGATGAAGAAACTGAGCTGAGTTTCTTCAAGGACCGAAATCTTGCCCAAGACCACACAGCTAGAAGGGGCAGAGAAGGGATTTGAACCCAAGGCTCCCTCAGCCGTGCCCCTCACCACTCCTTCTCCCTCTCGACCAGAGCATTAGGATTTAACACCAACCAACCAAACACAAGCAAACATAGAACCCTTAAGCATGAAAGCCTGTTTTCTTCCTCCCCATATTTATCAGCCACCCTGGGGTATTATTTTTTCTAAACATGAAGGACTTGTCCACTGCTGGCCCGAGGCTGGGCTCTATGGGTGACACAGAAATCCAGAAGGCCTGGTCTGCGTCCCTAGAAGTGAGCAGAATGAACAACAGCACAGGTAGAAGGTGACACACACACAGGGCATTCAGACTTGGGAGAGTCTGGCCACTGCCGATGGCAGAAAGCTGGGACTGTCACAACAGGAACCGTAAGTAATGAAATAGTACATTTAAAAGACACACCTGAATTTTGGCTACTTCCTAGTCCATTATTTGCAA
This sequence comes from Myotis myotis, assembly GCF_014108235.1. Lineage (NCBI taxonomy): Eukaryota > Metazoa > Chordata > Mammalia > Chiroptera > Vespertilionidae > Myotis > Myotis myotis. The sequence continues at coordinate 43,945,567 of NW_023416390.1, forward strand.
CACGTCATAAAAGAAGTTGCCCATCCCGAGTTGGAAGGCCTGGACTCAGCCAACAAACATCTCAGCTAGACTGTGACCCTCATGAAACCCCGGGCACTGTGTTAGGGCTGTCATCTCAGATGTGTTGCCCATACATGAAGCTCTGAAGCATTTTTTATAAGTAGAGCTTCCATTACTAGGAACCCTGAGTTCACTGAGGGCTCTGAAGAACCCTCCAGTCTGGTCTAGGATATCCATTTAGAAAACATTTTAAATGTTACCTCCCCCTCACCCCCTATTAATCATGTAATTCCTTTTAGAAAATAATGCACCATGGATTCCATTTAGACATAATGCACCAGTGATGATCGTTTTGATAGTATGTCTTTGTTTGGTGGGCTATTTGGAGGGAAGGTGGTTAAAAGGCCCAACATACTACACTTAATTCGGGAAGAAATGGACAAACCTAAAGAAATTCTACTTTTGGTCAAATAAACTGGGCAGCAGCTCCCTCTTGTGCTGAAAAGTAAGTACTGCAGCCACTGAATTAAAATGTGGGAAAGCATCCCTTAGAGCTTTCACCAAATGCTTTCAGCCTAAGAGAAGCATGTGCTTAGTAACTCTTTGTTTTAACTGGAACATGCACTGCCTCAATACTTACTTGATTAGATCCTCAAACACTTATTGAGCACTTACTGGTGCCAGTTGCTGTTTCCCAACGGCGATCTCTGCCGCCTCTGAACTGTCTCCTTTCTCCCTGTCCCCAACCCCAGAGACTGAGTCATCGCCATCTTCTTGCTTATCAGTCATTTGCTTGCCCTGTCTTTTGACTGGATTGTAACTTCTGGGAAGGCAGCAGCCACCTCTGGTCCCTCTGAGTGTTCCCACGGCCCCTCCTGCTGCGTGTGTCCAGTCGGTATCCACGTGCATATTTGCTCAATGTGATTGAGTTGAACCCAAACAGAAAGCAGCAGAGCTTGAGCCATAGAGAACGGTTTCGGCAGCTTTGCACACGTAACTCTCACAAATGGAGTATGTGGCCAAGGTCGTGTCGCTGCCAAAATGCATGTTGAATTTTTCTCTTCCGTTTCTGTGGTGTAACAAGGCCACCAATGGAAGATAAGATTTATTTTATCCTAGATCCCACTGTGTCAGGGAGAGTTTGTTTCGTCCAGTTCCTGCCACACGTGAAAGGATGCTGGATTGCTCCAGGTCAGGTGCCTGAATGCAGACGCCTGCGCTGGCCCAGCCGCCTGGGTGACCAAGGTTTAAATCAGTGCTTATCAGATTTGGGGATTTCACGTTAAATTTATATATATATTTACTATTATTATCTTAATCCTCACACGAGGATATGTTTATTGATTTTAGAGAAAGGAAGGGAGGCAGAGAAAGAGAGAGAAACGACGATCAATCAGTTGCTTCCCGGACACTCCCTAACTGGGGATTGAACCTGAAACCTAGGTATGTGCCCTGACGGGAATGTCCAACCTACAACCTTTTGGTGTCCGGGTCAACGCTCCCACCTATTGAGCCACCTGACCAGGGCTCATGTTAAATATTTTTTGAAACATTTTCCAGGGACTGACATAAGGTTGCTCACTTTTAAAAATTATAATTTATTATGACTTTCACTTATGAAAAAAACATGACTTTTTAACACCAAAACGTAGGAAGGCCATGCTCTCAGAATGAAGAAGTTTTCTTCTACGTGTACATTTAGCTCACGGTCTAGACCTTGATAAAGAAATTGGAGAAAGAACGCAGAGGGTGGACACACAGGCTCACTCCTGACACCCGTGTCTGCCCACCGTTTCCTCTGCTGGACTCAAGGGCTTCTCATTTGATAATTCCCTCCCCCGGGTGTGCCCTGTAGTGTGTGGTGATGATCAAGCAATCAGTCCCTGGGGAACAGAGGCTGGCGTGGAAACCAGCTGATGCCAAGACCCAAGCCAGAGTGGGAGACGGGTGTCAGGTGTGTGCCCTCACGTCTACCCTCCACTTTTTTGGCCGAGTATGTGGTTTGGTTGTTTGGGCGGCAGGGCAGTCTGTGGGATGGCCTTGGATGGGCTGGGGGTGGGGGTGGGGGATGCGGAAAGAGAGACAAAGGTATTGACCCCACTTGCTGGGTGGGAGTGGGTTTCTCTCCTCTCCTGACCCCCAGCCAGGTAAACAGCACAGAGTAGGAGTGGGTGGCGGTCTCTTGCTTTGCTTTTCCGACAGCCTGTCCTGCCTGATCATCTCCACACAAGCAAGCCGCCGATTCCAGGAAGGGCCGAGGTTGGCTTTTTCTCCCTCCCTCTCCAGACTCATCAGGAAGGGGATGGCTCTCAGCTGCACCTCGAGGCATTGCAGATGCAGCCCCTCACCTGACTCCCAGCTTTGCAATCTCTGCATCTTTCCCCCCGGGTGTCCCTGCTATCCCCAATCTCTGCAGGAAGCCTGGAGGGTCAGTGTGTGTTCATTTGTTCCTGAGCCCATCTCTTAGTCACCTTTCCCTCTCCCTTCCCTCCACACCCCTCCCTCACCCTCACCCGCTCCTCCTCCCTCCTTCTCCTCAGGCCAACTTCACAACAACCCCGACAAGGACGAGGACGAGGGCGAGGACGGGAGAAAAAATTCCAGGGCAGCAGTTTGTTTATAGCGGGCAATCTCTCTCGTGCCACTAGTTGTAACAGAGTTTTCCATTTATAATTTAACTTCCTGTGACCCACTGTTCTTAAACAAGAGTTGCCAGATATAGTAGATCCAGTTAAATTTGAATTTCAGATAAACAATAAATAACTTTTTAGTAGAAGTACATTCCATGTAACATTTCAGACAGTCTTCTTTTCTGAAACTGGCCATCCCGGGTTAAGCAGATGTAACAATAAAAATGGCACTATGACGCATGGAGCACCTTAGGGAGACGTCTGAGCCTGGCAGGGACGCCGGTCATGCCGGAGGCCCTGGGTGCTGATGGGTAGCTCCCCCGCGCACTCAAGTGGCCCACGTTGGGTACTCATGCATCTTCCTTTTTCATTTTGAGCCCCAGGAAAACCCTAGGCAGGAGGTTTTATCGTCTTCTTTTTGCAGATAAGGCAATCAGGTTTCAGGGGAAATAAACAATTAGCGTAAAGTCGCACAGGAAGCTAGGAAGCCGTGCAGGCCTGCGGGACTCAGAGCCCTGCTCCTCTGCACGCTGCCCCCCCTTCAGAGGGAGGCGGTGGGGACCGTGCCCACAGAAGCCCCCGGCTTCCACAGGGACTCACCCGCTTCGAGAGCCTTCCTTCCGGAAAGAATCAAAACTGTGCCCAAGCGGCTTCTCCAAGCAATGGGGTCCCCCCACCCCAATTTAGCTGAAGCAGATGAAGGGTTCTCTGCTAACCTCACAGAAAGAACCCACCTGGGGTTTGGGAGGACTGTTCGTACCTTAAAAGCTCATGCTTACACGGTGACGCCAGACTCACCCAGAGGAGCTGTGAGACTGGGGAGTCAGCATAGTCTGAGCAGCAGTTCCGCAGGCCCAGGGCAGGCGGAGGACAGGAAAAGGGCTTCCCCTTTGGTCACCGCGTTTGTAACTACAGTATCCACCTGTCCTTCATCTGTCCACACAGCACACCTGCAATCTGCACTCGCTGTGTCGCAGGCAACACACTGGACTTGCTGGTGAACCAGACGGGGGGGGGGGAGACGGACGGACCAGCGTGAGGCTTTGGGTCTAGGCCAGTGATGGCGAACCTATGACACGTGTGTCAGAGGTGACACGCGAACTCATTTTTTGGGCTGATTTTTCTTTGTTAAATGGCATTTAAGTATATAAAATAAATATCAAAAATATAAGTGTTTTACTATGGTTGCAAAGATCAAAAAATTTCTATATGCGACGCGGCACCAGAGTTAAGTTAGGGTTTTTCAAAATGCTGACACGCCGAGCTCAAAAGGTTCGCCGTCCCTGGCCTAGGGAGAGTCAGGTGAGCCAGGGGAGGGGTCAGGCTGGCTTGTTCACCTGGCCCAGCCTGCTCCCTGCCCTCCTTGGCGTGTGGGGTTTTAGCTGAGGGAGCTCCTACACCTCTTGGTCGCACAGCAAGCGGCACTGAGATCCTGTGGACAGGGACACATCTGAGCCCACTAGCAAGTGCCCACGAGATGGCCGAGCTGCTAGGCCACGGGCCACGTTTTGAGTAGAAGGCTTTAAGCCTCTGGACAGTTTGACTGCCTCGTCAGCGGTTCTCAACCTGTGGGTCGCGACCCCTTTGGCGGTCGAACGACCCTTTCACAGGGGTCGCCTAAGACCATCCTGCATATCAGACACTTACATTACGATTCATAACAGTAGCAACATTACAGGTATGACGTAGCAACGAAAATAATTTTATGGTTGGGTCACCACATGAGGAACTGTATTTAAAGGGCCAGAAGGTTGAGAACCACTGGCCCAGAGTGTCGGCAGCCATCATTTTGGCTAATTTTTATTAAGCCCTTACCCTCACTCTCTATTAGGTCCTATCGTAAGCGTTTTCCGTGGATTATTTCATGAATGTCCCCATTTTACACGTGAGGAAACGGAGGCTTAGATAGCTAAAAGAACTTGTTCAAGGTCACCACGCCAGCAAGTGGCAGCGGGCCTGGCAGGAGGAAGTGGGAGGCTTGTCGCTCATTTTGAATGTGGAGCACACCGAGGGGGAGCGTGTTGCACGTCTCAAAGCAAGGCCTGGAACCATCTGGTTCTCATAATGCAAAGCCCGTGCCTTTTCCATCTCCCCCCTAACCATGAGCAACCAATTCCAGCAAGAGATTTCTTCCTTCAGGCAGATCTGAAGGCGTCCTTGACCCATCCATCCTCATCCCCCGGGACTTGAACGAACTTTCCCAGCTTAGCTGTCTCCCTTTGCAAAGCCCATTACGTTGGTGAGAGTCCCCAGAGGCCTGCGGGGCCTCAGACAAGTAATCAGAAGCCCCGAGCTCCTGAGAGGCCCGACTACTGCGGACCAACGTGCCTCTCTCTCCCCAGTTACTTATCGCGAGTTCAATCAGCCGCAGCGGAGCCAGGTGCGTCAGGCCCGAGACCTCATGTGAACCTCCAGTGACTGCGCCAGAACCCCGGGCACAGTCATCTTCTGTCCAGCCCCCCCTCCACCCCCCCTCCCCTCCCCTCCCCTCGCAGGTCCTGGGGCCCGCCCTCCAGTATTGTGCATTCCTCTCTTCTTTTTTCAAGCTTGCTTTCCAGAAAGGATCCTTCGCATTCCAAACTGATGACCGATAATATAAACAATTGCATCCACCGAGCCAGGTGCTGGGCATGGGAATAAAGAACTCAGAGATTCAAAAGATGCCCACCCCTGGGAAATCTACAGCTGCCAGCTGAGGGAGGGTACCAGACACAGAAGAATTTCAGCAGAGAGGTCACGGCTCAGAGGCGAGGCCTCCAGGGTCTGTCGGAGGAGATGCTATCAAAGGTGAACTCTGGAGAGGCGTCTGTGAAGTAGGTGGAAAGGCACTCCAAGCAGGAAGTGCATGAGCAAAAGCAGAGTCATGAAGCCGCTCAGAGCGCGGAAGCAGTCCTGTACTCTGGGCATGAAATGCGAAGCAAGGCCTGGCCGGAGGGAAGTCGGGAGGACACCATGGAGGCCATGTCCAGGGAGCCTCCCAGTGCCACCCCCAGGGGCTCGGGCTTGCTCCTCCAGTGTTTCTCAAACCGCGCCTCAGGATGCATTTGGGAAGGCCCAGGGTGGACGCCCACACTCCCCCCCCTGCAGCCTCCCAGCCTCCACTGCCCTCCGCCTCGAGCTGGGCCTCATCGGCTTCACATATCGCTGCCCTGCATGACACTAGGCAGTGGTTCTCAACCTGTGGGTCGCGACCCCTTTGGGGGTCAAACGATCCTTTCACAGGGGTCGCCTAAGACCATTGGGAAACCCATATATAATTACATATTGTTTTGTGATTAATCACTATGCTTTAATTATGTTCAATTTGTAACAATGGAATTGGGGGTCACCACAACATGAGGAACTGTATTAAAGGGTCGCGGCATTAGGAAGGTTGAGAACCACTGCACTAGAGAGAGTCCTGCCGCCCAGGGACGCCTGACACCACCGCTGTGCACGACGGGCAGCATCTCGGAGGAACCCGGGACCTCAGGGCTCGGCATTTGGGGTTTTCGCTAACGGGTAGATGCCCCAGGAGTGCTCTCTCCACAGGCCAGGAAGTGGCCATTTCGTTGCCTAAGTTCATTCAATGATGAGAAATCTGGAGCTGCTTTCTCCCTCCCAGGTCAGCTAGCCCGGCTGGGCCTACTGACCACAAGCCTCACCAGCCCCAACGGCCCCTCACACCCTCTGAGTCAACTCCCTCTGGGCCAGCCCATGGGGGCTGGTCACCCCAGTGACCCTTGATGCGAAGCTGGAGATTACTGGTATTGACAAGCCACGGTGTCGCCAGAACTGACCTTTCTGACGAAATCTGCCCATTTTAAAGCCGGCTGCCTCCCCTTCCTCCCACCCCACTACTGACCTCATTAAGTGCTGAGTTTAAGCTGGTTCGTCTTCCCTCCTCCAATGCTCCCAGCTGCCGCCCAGGCCCGCCTGTCGCTGGGTCAGGCCGTGGACATCCCAGTGCTTTTACGCTGCTCTCCACCTAAACCGCGTCCCTCAGCCCTAACACACTGCGTCCCTCAGCCCTAACACACTGCGCCCCTCTGGCTGTGCTGCTTCCACCCCAGGAAGGGGGCTGCTAACGCTCCCTCCAGCTCCACCTCGAGGGGCCGCTGAGCCTTCCTTACCGAGTTCACCTTCACGGGAAAGCCTCGGTCCAAGAAGCTCCACGTATTTTGAATGTGCACAGTATCAATAAACATGTCTGGGGATACACCCCCAATAGATGGATCATTGATTTACTTATAGATTATAATCACATGTCACTGCAACAATCCATTGTGAACAGTATTAAACATAGACAAAAATAGAAATTAAAGCCAGAGAGTTAAAGGTAAACAATATTTTACAAAGTGTTGTTATTTATTAATGGTACAAAAAAAACTTTACTCTCCCTTAAGATATGCAATGAAAGTATTCTATCTAAGCAGGCAGACAGCTCTGGTAGTGGTGGGGGGAGGAGGGGGTAAAGGGATTGAGCAAAAAAGAAAAATGAGAACTCATGGGCGTGGACAGCAGTGTGGTGACTGCGGGGACGGGGAGGGGAGGTGGAAGTGGAAGAGGGCATAGCGGGGATAAGTGGTGATGAAAAAATATCAAATATAATTTAAAGCAAAACAAATTTTTTTTATTGATTTCAGAGAGGAAGGGAGAGGGAGAGAGATAGAAACATCAATGATGAGAGAGAATCATTGATTGGCTGCCTCCTGCAGGCCCCCTACTGGGAATCGAGCCTGCAACCCGGGCATGTGCCCTGACTTGGAATCGAACCCTGACCTCCTGGTTCATAGGTTGACGCTCAACCATGGAACAATACCAGCTGGGCTAAAGTAAAACATTCTTAAAGTATTATTTCTAAGAGGACTATGATGGATATGCTCAGTTAATTGTTTTTATTTAGCACACGGCTACCATTATCATCACAGAAAAGAGGAGCAAATTTATAATATTTGCCTTTTTTTAAAACAAAGAATCATATACATTTAAAGTTAAAAATTTTTTAAGTTTAGTAATATCTTTATGTACTTTCACACAGATAAGAAATCTTCGCAAATTATAGATTTTCATAGCCACTCCCACCTAGTAGTCCACTGTTTATTATTTTTGTTATTGTAATTTTGATATGTCTTATATTTTAATATATTTTTTACTCTTGTAATTTTTGAAACCTTATTGCAGAAGGTTGAGTTCATCACTCTTCTGGATCTGGGACACATTATTGTTCTTCACAATATTCTTGGGATATTTTAGCAAGTGCCCTCGTCATCATTTAAAGTGGTTCTCAACCTTCCTAATGCTGCAGCCCTTTATACAGTTCCTCATGTTGTGGTGACCCCCAATTTCATTGTTACAAATTGAACATAATTAAAGCATAGTGATTAATCACAAAACAATATGTTATTATATATGTGTTTTCCGATGGTCTTAAGCGACCCCTGTGAAAGGGTTGTTCGACCCCCAAAGGGGTCTCGACCCATAGGTTTAGAACCGCTGATTTAAAGCATTGTCTTTCAGATCAAATATAGTTAACAGCATCTTCAGAGAGCATTTTAAAAAACAAGTATAGCCTGGCCGGCGTGTCTCGGTGGTTGAGCATCGACCTATGAACCAGGAGGTTATGGTTCCATTCCCAGTCAGGGCACATGCCCGGGTTGTGGGCTGGATCCCCAGTGTGGGGTGTGCAGGAGGCAGCTGATCAATGATTCTCTCTCATCATTAATGTTTCTCTCTCTCCCTCTCCCTCTCTGAAATCAATACACAAACAAACAAACTCCAAAACAAGTATAAATTTGCCACAATAACTATATTAAATACAATCAGCCTTCCCTGCCCCCAGCCAGGGTCCTCTGTTCAGAGGCCTGAAGATGGAGACACTGTGCAAACACACCCACACTTCCACAGGGACTTCCTGTGGATGCTGTGACTGAAAAGGGGAGGCCCAGCTAAGTCCTGGGTTCACCCCATTTCCTGGTTATGGTACTGAGGTTTCTCTCCTCTGGCGGCACTGCCTGATCCCACTGAAGTGAGGCTCCTGGACTTCGCTATGGGAGGAGAAGGACATTTGGAAAACCCTGTGCCATTGGAAGCCCCTAAGGACTTCGCAGGTGCCGGTGCTGGCACCTGGCCAAGGAAGCCAGGTGTAATCATCAGAGTCACCAGAATGAGTGAGCAGCACCAATCCTATCAAGTCCTTAAGGCCCCTCCCCGGATAAATAAAACCTGCAGCCCGCGTTTGCTTCCCGAGACACTGAGTTTAAATCCCTGTACGTCGCCCTAGCCAGTTTGGCTCAGTGGATAAGGCCTGTGTACTGAAGGGTCCCAGGTTCTATTCCGGCCAAGGGCACCTGCCCGGGGTTGCGGGCTTGATTCCCTGTAGAGAGCATGCAGGAGGCAGCCGATCAATGATTCTCTCTCATCATTGATGTTTCTATCTCTCTATCCCTCTCCCTTCCTCTCTAAAGTCAATAAAACATATATATATTTTTTAAAAAATCCCTGTACCCCCGTCACTAGCCCAAATGGAAGCCCCTATAGAGGCACCATAAGCTACTTGCTCCGGCAGCCAACCCTCCCCACCCCCTGTGCTGGAAACTCAGGATTAACTGCTTTTCAGCTCCTTTTATGCCAAGGGACCAAGGCGTCATGTCCCCACGAAATATCCCATCAGTGAATGGCTGTGCCTGCCCACACTGGACAGTTGGTTTTTTGTTTTTGTTTTTTATTTTTAAATATATTTTTATTGATTTTAGAGAGGAAGGGAGAGGGATAGAGAGATAGAAACATCAATGATGGGAGAGAATCATTGATCGGCTGCCTCCCTGCATGCCCCCCACTGGGGATCGAGCCTGCAACCCTGGCATGTGCCCTTGGCTAGAATCGAACCTGGGACCCTTCAGTCCGCAAGCCGATGCTCTATCCACTGAGCCAAATCAGCTAGGGCTGGACAGTTGTTTTTTTAAATCCTCACCTGAGGATATATTTTTATTTTTATTATTTATTTATCTAAATATATATTTTTACTGATTTCAGAGAGGAAGAGAGAGAGATAGAAACATCAATGATGAGAGAATCATTGATTGGCTGCCTCCTGCATGCCCCACACTGGGGATCAAGCCCACAACCTGGGTATGTGCCCTGACCAGGAATTGAACCGGTGACCTCCTGGTTCCTGAGTCAAGACTCAACCGCTGAGCCACACCCGGCTGGGCCCAGGGATGTGTTTTTATTGATTTTAGAGAGAGAGGAAAGGAGACAGAGAGAAACATCAATCCATTGCCTCCCATATGCACCCTGAACTGGGAATTGCACCTGCAACCTTCCACAGTGGACATTTTTTATTCACCTCTTTAGTCCTGGGGGGCTGACCCATACACAGACAGCATGGTGCGTTTCCTTGTTCTTCGGCTCTGACTGGGCTCACATGATGAGTGGCATTGGCAGGAGAGGAGGAAAGTCAGTATTTATTCCTCTAGTCTTGCCCCTCTTGGCACCATTCTGGTGGCGGTGGAGAAAATGGCCCCAGGTGTTACACGGGTGGAGTCAGACTGGACCCTGGGTCAGTCACCTCAGTACTTCAGTTCTGGCTACCACACTCCTCAGGAAGGTGCTGTGGGTTAAAGTGTGTCTTTTCAGAGTCACGGTCTCCACTAATTGGTCAGCACCAGGGCAGGGGGTCATTTGTCGATGCAGCTGGTCCTGATGTCAGCCATGCCGTCACTTGTCTGGTTTTTTGCTTTTCTGGGCCTGGAGCTGAAACACAACTGAGGCTGAGATGTTATCCCTAGGGGGTAACGCATAAGGGAGCGGTTGTGCAAGGGCCCACATGGGAGTCGAATGAGGCCACTCTTCACCCCTGTTCCTCCTCTACGGGGATCTACCCCATGACCAGGGATATGCTGGGGGAGGAATGGTGACCTGGGGGCCAGGTCCTTGTTTTCCCAGTTGTTAGGCAGCCAGGGCTTTCAGCCCTGCTGACCTGTACCTGGCCTATTGTCCTTGCTCTGCTCTTGAACACCTTTACAAACTATTCCTCTAAGCTTTCCTGTATTACCTCACTTGAGAAGATTCGTTTCCTGATAGGAACTGCCCAAATAGTAGCTTTGATGAAAATGCCATTCTTTGGTTCTTGTGATACTGAGTCAAACAGGAAAATGGGTGTCATAACAATAACAGTAACAATAATGAACTTTTCTTGAGTGCTTACTAAAAGTCAGACACCATGTATATTACTTTGCATGCATTAATTCACTTTAGCCCCACAACACCTACCTGAGGAGGGTGGTAGGCAGCCTCTAGGATGACCCAAGGACCCCTGCCTGCGGATATTCACACCCTGGTAACACCCTCACCCTAAGTATGGGCTGCATTTAGTGACTTGCTTCTAATGACTAGAATATAGCAGAGAGATGCAGTGCCACTTTCAGGATTAGGCTCCATCTTTCTCACTTGGAGGGAAAACAGTTGTCATGTTGTGGGCTGTCCAATGGAGACACACACGTAGCAATAAACTGATGTCTCCAGCCAACAGGCAGAGATGACCCGAAGACTGCCAACAGCCACGTGCGTTAACTCAAAAGCAAATCCTCCTTCAGCCAAGCCTTGAGACGCCGTGGCCCTGGCTCACACCTTGACTGCAGCCTTATCAGAGACACTGAGCCAAATACACCCAGCTAAGCTACACCCGTCCTCACCCAGAAAAACTGAGGTAATAAATGTGTATTTTAAGTCACTAAGTTTTGGAGTAACTTGTTACACAGCAACTGATAACTAATACAAAGAAATGTCATTATTATCATCCTCATTTTATTTATTTATTTTTACTTTTTAATTATATTTATTGGGATGACAGCTATATATATATATATATGCCTAAGTGACCTATATGACCAAACAACCAGAACAACCAGAATGACCAGTCGACCAGTCGCTATGACACACACTGACCACCAGGGGGCAGATGCTCAACGCAGGAGCTGCCCCCTGGTGGTCAGTGCGCTCCCACAGCCAACCTCCTATGGCCCCTCCCCATGGCTGGCTGGCCCCCCAATAGGCCTTGATTGCTGGCCAGGCTGAGGGACCCCACCCGTGCATGAATTCGTGCACCGGGCCTCTACTTGGTTAATAAAATTATATAGGTTTCAGATGTACAATTCTATAATACATCATCTGTATATTGTATTGCATGTTCAAGTCTCCTTCCATCACCATTTATCCCCCCTTTACCCTCTTCTACCCCATCCCACCCCCACCCTCTGGTAATCACCATACTGTTGTGTGTGTCTATGAGGTTGTTGTTGTTGTTGATTTCTTAATCCCTTCACTTCTTTCACCCAGCCCCGTATCCTCAGTTTAGAGAGTAGGGTGCATTTTTTTCTTTTGTTTCCTTACTTTGTCTTTGTCTGTTGTATTCTTGTCATAAGAGATTTCATAGGCATAAATCCTATAAACCTGTTATCCTGGCCAGCCCCTACATGCTTGCAGACCTCCTCAGACTGGCTCTATGTAAATAAGCTTTACTGTGGATTACGTGCACATGAGGTAAAAGTCAGTGCTAAGAGAAACTTGGAAGCCAATGACGCAGATTGTTGGGAATGGATCAAGCATTTATGAGTCATCAGGACACTTACCGCCTCAAGCAAAGGCTCACATGATAGGATAAGTTGGTCATGGAGTAGGTTAGATTGACATCAGAAACCTCAAAAAAAGTGACAATCTCATGAAAAATTACTTACAATGAGAATTTTAAGAAGTGCACACACTCCCCAAACCCATGATACATCTCTCTTAGGTCTTAATATGGTTCCAAAAACCCCAAGGCTTAGTTAGCTAAACCTGTTAACATGCATGTAATTAAAAAATCAAACAAACAGAATTTTACTTTGATCCTAAAAATTCCCTTTTGGTTCCTGCCATCCAGAACGTGTATGTTCCAGTATGCATTCGGCAGTCAAGCTACCGGTGGCTTTAGATTATGAACACTTTTGACTCTTTGTCCAGCCATAAAAGCTTTAACACGGACCTTCACCCTCTAAAATTCCCCCAATAGTTCCTCCCCTGGGAACTTAGCTAGTTATATATACAAACATGTTGGTCTCTCCTCTTATGCCTTTTTAATAAAATGGACCAACTTAGCAAAAAATAATTTAGGCCTAAGTCTTAAGTCTACCTCAATGGCCTTCCCTTAAAGAAAGATTTTCAAATATGTTGGGAACAATAGAATGCATTCTTTGTTTGATAGGTAGAAACTTATAAAATACAAAATGACTTCAAAAACAGTTCTAAAAGGATCCTAGAAGAAACTTTGGCCAACTGAGAAGGTAATTTTAACTTAGGCACCTAAGAGCAAGAGTCTCCTCTAAAAAGTTAATGACGAATTAAAGATATAAGAGGAACCTAAAACGAAAGACTATAAGGCCCATTGGTTTTCCTATCCTTTCTCTCCCAGGAATAGCTATTGCCCTCTTTGGTATTCTAAAGGCTTGACGTAGCTTTCTGCTTCCTCGGGGACATGCAGGCTGTCAGGTCTTTCCTTGAACTATCAGAGGAATGACTCTGGAAGGTTGTAACCTTTGTATACTCTTGGGCCCATAGAATTGTTTTACTGTCAAAGATATTTATTGTTTGCCCCACCTCAGACCTAACAAGATAATTCAAATAATTTAATAATTCCATGATCAGATCTTTGGTAGAATTAAAAGTCTGATAGAAAAATTTTTAAGGTTTCCTGAGCAACTCTCCAGCCCCTCCTGCAGAAAGTCAGGAATGTAAACACAGTTCACAACTGCTTGGGACAGAGCAAACCAAAGGGGGGAATATTAGGAGAGAATTTTAAAAGCACAAGCGGCTGAAAGGTTCCCTTAGCCTAAGCAGCCCCATCCTCCACCCTCCCACTCTCACCCCCCTCCTTAAATATTGTTTGTCGAAGACAAATACAAACCTTAAAACTCTTCTCTAAAAACAGTAAAAGCCTTGCCATCTAAACAATTGAACTTAACTTATAATGACTGCTATAAACTAGTGGGTTTTGCATTATTGTACCTGTCTCATGGCTGATATTTTTTTAAAAAATTATTATCGTTGTTGTTTAAATTATGATACATGTCTCCTTTTTCCCCGCCCCCTCCCCTACTCCTGTCCCCCAGGATAAGCCCCCACCGCCCCAGTGTCCATGTCCATTGGTTATGCTTAATATGCATGCATATGTTAACATAAACATCCATTGAAACCTGTAAAGAATTTTTGTGAGTGTATTTGAGCCAAACTGTTGACATATGCTGGGAAGCAGAACCTCAATGAATTGAGATAATGCTCCGGAGAATGGCAGGTTACATTTGTATTTACACATTGCAATCAAAGGAAAGGGACGTAGGTGGGTTACATGAAATCCATTGGTGATAGACTAGAGATGGGAGAAAGCAAAGTGGGGAAACCCCTGGGATTGGATAAAAAGTAAAATGATAGACACATACTTAGGTGGGTGCAGAAACAATTAACATGATAATGAAGGAATCTGTGGTATCTGTCCTGGGGCACATTAGGTTGTGCTCCAAGGGGTCCAGAAAAAAGGGAAGTTACAAGTTACCCAGACATTTCAAGGGTATGTTATTATAGATGCAAAAAGACAGACAGGCTCAGTTAAGGTAAAGGTTGACCTTGTCAGTGAAGATACTGGCCTAGGATGTAACTACCCACCATAACTGCTTTTAGTTAAAGTTTAATTTCAGCTCATCCTTTGTGGTTACCTTAGGTCTCTAGTTTGCAAGACTGCCATGCAGGCCTCCCCTGAGCTTGTCAGGTTAGCATGTGGCCCCTTTCGTCCACACATACAAGTCTTTTGAGTTTTTTTTAATAGTTTATTGATTTTTAGAGAGAGAGAAACATCGATGTGAGAATGAAACATGGATCGGCTACCTCCTGCATGCCCCCTACTGGGGATCAAGCCACAACCAGGGCATGCGCCATTGACCAGGAATGTAACTGGCAACCTCCTGACTCACAGGAGGACACCCCACCATGAGCCACACTGGCTAGGGCTCATGGCTGAAATTTTAAAAAGAAAATATCAGGTCTCTGGTTGCACCTATTTATGTGTGTGTCTGTCTACCTCCAGAGGATATTACTAAAATTGGTTTGCAAAGAGCTCTGTTTAATTGGCTGTAAGAAATTAAGCACTTATATAAATTAAGAAACATAGCAGAAACTAACCCAAATGTTTTCAGGTTCTGCGAAAATATTTGGTGTTAATGCTAATTTAAACAGACATATCATTTAAAAAATTATTAATTTTTTAATCCTCACTGGAGATCATATATATATATATATTAGAGAGGGGGGGAGGGAGAGAGAGAAGCATCGATCAGTTGCCAACTGGGGATTGAGCCTGCAACCTTTTGGTGCACAGGATGACATTCCAACCAACTGAGCATCCCAGCTAGGGCCAAACATATTTGCAGCAAAACCAGACAAGTGACTTCAGGGCTGACCTCAGGACCAATTGCATTGAATAATGACTCCCTGCCCTGACCCTGACCAATCAATCAGTGGAGACCCCAACCCTGAAAGGACGCATCCGGGAAGCTGGTGAATATTCTATTGAGACCTTCCCCTGGGACGTGCCCTAAAATCCCCACCCTTAACCCCCTAGGACCGGGACCCAGGGTGCTCTCCCTTCCAGGAGCACGCCGGTGCCTTTCCCCTGCCCCTTGTCCAGGTGCGTTACCTTTTCCTTCCTCTCTCCCAACCTCCAAGGGCCCTTCCTTTGCCTCTATAACTTGTTTCCTTGGCCCATTTCTTCTATGAATTACTTCTTATACCTCTGTGATTTTTCTAAATAAATGTTCTCTTATAGTTTGAGTCTTGGCTCTGAATTCTTTCCTAGCCAGAACTCAAGTACCGAGGTTGCTGAACCCAGGTCTGGTCTGACACCAGCTGCCACCACCACCTCGTTATCCATAGTAAGTATACTAAGCCTCTTATTCTACCTAGGCTTCCAAACTTGTCAGCAAGAAAAATAACTCAATATGATGTTTTCATAATTAATCTAAACTTAATTGTGAAGAACTAATGAATTAGATGTAAGTGAAATAAAAAGTTCTTTTTTAGCAATAATTATGTGTTAATGTATATGTACTAAAGAATAGTTTCCAAAACTCTTTTGGTAACTTCAAGCTTTAAAATGTTGCTAGCTAAATTAAATAAAAATTTATTGAATATTTAGATCATTTCAAAATAAGAAAACATATTGAGACATTAGTTGCTGAGTAAGTCTAAGTTTACCTATTTTGGGCTTCTGATTTCAGAAAAACTAAAAGATAAGTTTGGATCTGTTAATAAAAATGTCTTGTGCTTTGTAGAGAGAGCATATGAAATATGTTTCTAGTAAAAGAGTCTATTTTTGTAGAGATTGTGAAATGTGTGGGTTTGCCAATCTATAAAATACTGATATGGCTGCTCATAGTTGCTTAGTTTGTAGCTTTCCCTAGAAATTAAGATGAAAGAAAAATAATGTTTTTGGTAATGGTGTTACCAGATGAGGTCTGGTCCCGGGCCGGTTTGCCTAGGACAGGGGTGGGCAAACTTTCTGACTCGAGGGCCACAATGGGTTGTTAAACTGGACCGGAGGGCCGGAACAAAAGCATGGATGGAGTGTTTGTGTGAACTAATATAAATTCAAAGTAAACATCATTACATAAAAGGGTACGGTCTTTTTTTTTTAGTTTTATTCATTTCAAACGGGCCGGATCTGGCCCGCGGGCCATAGTTTGCCCACGGCTGGCCTAGGGCCCACCAGTAATGTGTGAGTTCTTGTCTTGATGTAGGAAAGATCTCACAGTGCGAGTCCCGGTGGCTTTTGAAAGTATGTTTATTAAAGCTGGGAACAGTGAAACCAAGGGAGGGCTTAGGGTAGAAGCAGCCACAGGAGAAAGTCAGAGGAAAGGGGGCCTTGGAGACAGGTTCAGAGGGTTAGCCCATGTCTAGCTGCTGCTGCCCACGCTCCCTGGCGGCAAGTCTCATGGGGTCCCTTGGAGTTTAGAAGATGCATGCCTGTGTAGGAAGGAAGGGTGGGTTTTTTCTTTTATCTTTCCTTTGCCGGCTTGAATCCTAGGGGAGATCTCAGGGGAGGGGCTTAAAAGAATATTCATTAGCTTTTCATGTGTTTTCTAAATTTTGTTTCACAGTGACCTATGATCCTATTTGACGGAGTGTTTTTAAATCTTTCATATATGTATATATCTATGTATATAAAAGGCTAAGCGACTGAACGACTGGTCAACTGGTTGCTATGACATGCACTGACCACCGGGGGTAGACACTCAATGCAGGAGCTGCCCCCTTGGTGGTCAGTGAATTCCCACAGTCAACCTCCCTCAGCAGGCCAACCTTCTGTGGCCAGCCAACCTCCTGCAGTCCCTCCCCCATTGGCTGGACAACCTCCTGCAGCCCCTCCCCAAGGCCAGCTGCCCCTCCCCCCCCCACCATTGGCCCCGATCACCGGCCAGGCCTAGGGACCCAGTCAGTGCGTGAATTAGTGCACTGGGCCTCTAAAATATATATATATATATATATATATATATATATATATATATATATATATATATAATGTTTTTTTACAAACTTCCCAAAATTAAAGTTTTTTCTTAACCTGAAAATAAATTTTCCATGAAGCCCTAGAAAATGAATGTAAATGATTTGATATAAGCTTCAGATAAATCATCATAATAGCTTATGCTTAGATAGATTTTGTGCCTGATACTGTATAAGCCCTTTGGAAAGTTTACCTGAATAAGTGATGGCATCATCATAGATATATCAAACTTCAACCCTGACATCTACAATTCTTCTTAAGATCTGCCCCCTTTGATAAACATAAACTTTCATATTTTTGAAATATTTACAGATTGACCTGTGCATTTAATTTTATCTGCTTTTGTTGTCCAATTAAATAAAGGAAACAAAAAAGTTAAACAGCACAATATGTAACCAGATAAACGTGTATATTAGAAAAGACACCTTCGAAAGGACTCTTTAACCAACCCAAGATGAAAAGGACCTGAATCAGGTACTCTTAACTAATCCGTGGGCTGCCAATTTTAAGGGTGTTGACTGGTGGGTTCATTTAAAGAAAGTTCGTGCACCCAAACTGGACTGCTCCACCAACAGAGGAATTAAAATTAAAAGTCACTGGGAAGTGAGTCAGACAGCATCTGTTGTGGACAGCTAACCGAAAATTCTGGACTAGGCTTGCATAATCTAAACCTTTTTTTTTCTTTTCTTCTTTTTCTTTTAGTTCCTTCCTATCTCACAAATAATATGAGAGTCTAAGCACTCACTATAATAGTTATTGTTTCCTTTTCCCCATAAATTTCTACCTGGAAAGATAATTCACCAATGGGCATCATCTTTAAACGTACTTCATAGGTCAAAACATGCAACTCGTTGCACACATAGTTAAGGGTGTTCAATTCCTGGTGTTGTCAACCCCTGCAAAGGTCAGATTTGAAAGAATACTTTTTCCTTGGGCCAGTGTTACAGTGAATAAATACATGATTAGGAACTTATCAAAACCTTAGAAGAAACTGTTGGATCTACCACCAAAAAAAATAGCCACCCACGAAAAAAAATCTTTACATTCCTTGGACAAGTTGTATTAGACAACAAAATTGCTCTCAACCATCTTCTAGCTAAAGAAGGTGGGTTTTGCTCTATTGTTAGTATTTACTTATTATTCTTGGATAAAACACCTCTGGTGAAGTACAAATGGAACTAGGTAAAATCTGGACACAACCCAAATGATTAAATACAGTGCCCACTGGCAGCCATAGTTCTTTGATATCTTCAGCTGGCTGACTGCAGGTATCACCTCCTGCTTCAGATCTCCAAATTGGACTTGTCAGTCTGTTTGTTATTATAGAAAATTTTGCTGTTATAAAACTTTGCTTTGCATAGCTTGACGCTATAAAGACACCACCCAGATAATGGTTGCTTAACGTTCTCAGGTGATTACTGAGGCCTATGGGACGTCATATGAGAAACCTCTAGAAATTACAGAAGATTTTGGTCCTTAAAAGTTTATGATGGTAAAGCTCTTGTGCCCTGATGGGGAACTGAACTCTCACACTTTTGGTGTGCAGGATGACTGAGCCACGGCCAGGGCTGCTCTGGCATTCTTGTTGCTCAAATGTGGCCCAAGCCTCCCAAGGAAACATCTTTCCCTCTGACGCAAATCATGACCTAACAGGCATGAGACTTTCTAACAACGGAGCACCGATGAGATGTTACCGTGTCCTTTTCATAACTGATCAGTTTTGCTTTCCAATGGTTGAAGAGATGCTTTCAAGGAAAGATCTCCAAACAGGAGAAACTTGAAAAATAACATAAATGGGTCCGCCTCAAAATGGAGTCAGAGCTGCTACCCCAGCACTGCCTTACCTGTCTTATATCTCAAACCTTTGGAATGTTTAAATTGGGCAAGATAAACTTTAGGCCAAACCAACACTATATTCCAAAGCTATTTGCAAAGCTCACAGGAAAGCAGACTGAAAATTAAAGTCATTCTTTAGAATGAACACCATTATGTGTAGCTAAAGAATAACTAAGCCTATTTGCATCTATTGAAATTCTTTCCCTGACTTTTTAACACCAACAGAAGTTCTTTCTTTCTGTTCAGGTAATTATTCCCCTTCCCTTTCTCATAAAAACCCCTGGCCTTCACCCCCTAGAGGAAACACTATGTGGATTTGTTTCTACCTGAATCAGTGTTTCTAACATAGCGAGTCTTTGGGTTCTCAAACAAATGCTCGTTGCCTCTTACTGTGGCCTTTTATTTTTAAGTTAACAGTGGGTTCCACTCCATTTTAAAACTCCTTTTTAAAAATCAATCTGAATGTAAGGTATCTCAAGGCCGGACACTCTCTTTTGAGAAGGGATGGCATGGGAAAAAGCTTTCCCTCCGGGCAGGGGCGGGGAGCCCCAGCAGTGGAAAGCTGGAAAGGATGCAATCTTTGGGGCGGGGGAGGGCCCTTGGTTGGACACCCCGTCCAGGCACCCTCTCCTCTGCAGAAGCCGCTGCGTCCCCCGCTGCGCAGGGGAGGAGGGTGGGACAACCCACACGTCCCCAGGCTCAACTCACCTCGCGCCCGCCGCGCTCCTCTCGGGGGACCCGGGGCCGTATGGGCGCTGAGCCTCAGAACCAAGCTGGGCTGGCGGGACGCCCCAGCAGAGGGCCTGGGGCCAGCGGCGGCCTCGCGGCGCGTCCACATGTGGCGGGGCCGCAGGGCGGGGCGGGGGGACCGGGAGCCCGGGGGGAGGGTTTACATCTCCGAGAAGTTCCCGGATGGTCGCAGCCTCCCAGCGCTGAGCGCTTTTCCTGCCCGGCGGCTCGGCCGGCCCCACAGACGAGGGAGAAGTTTCCCAGAAAAAATGCCTGGCGCGCCGCGGGGCCCTGGAGCCGCCCGGAGTCGCTGCGTGGTAAGGGACGCGCGGCCGCCGCCTCGGGCGCCACCAGGTGCCGGGGTCTCCAGGGAGTGATCGTGGGGACCCCCGCGGCTACCGGGACCCCAGGGGGGCACTGAGTTCGGAAACGCGGCTTGGCGCTGGGTGGGCGCGGGCGGGGGAGGCGGGCGGGGCGGCGGGGGGCGTCGGGGCTGCCTCGGCTGCGGCTGCAGGAGGTGGGCGCGGGCGCAGCCCCGGGAGGGGTGCGTCTCCGGCCCCGCGGCCCGCGCGCCCTGCCCGTCCGGCCGCTGGGGCGGGAAGGAAGGGGCCGCGGAGAGCGGGGCTCCGGACGCGGGAGCCTCCCGGGCTGGGCGCGCTCCTGGACTCCGTGAACCCGGGCCGTCCGGGGAGCTCGGGACCGCAGGCGCCGTCGTTCACCGCGACCCGGGTTTCGCGGGAGTGAGCCTGGGCCGCATCTGCACCCCAGCTGGGCCGATGGCACGCCGGGCACCCCCGGGGTCAGTGCCTGCCATGGAACCGCCTCGCCTTTTCCGCCGGGGAATCATGCCACCCCGCACATCGGTTTCCCCAGCCAGCCTCCCGCCGGTGGCCCCAGACGGATGCTCGCACTGTGGTCGTTGCAGAAGCGCGTTAGATGTGTGTGCTGGCCCTCGGGGCACCTCGAGTCCGGGTCAGCGCCTTTCCTCCGGGCCTCTCCCAACTTCCCGACAGCTTCACTGCAGTCTCACTCTTCTACTTTTTTTCTATTAAAATAATTCTCTCTTTTGTTTTAAAAGAACAGTTAAAGAAAGTTGCAAGTGTAAGAGAAACCAGCTGCCCAATTCGCGGGGGTGGGGGTGTGTGGGGTGGGGTGGAAGGGGCAGTATGGGGTAGGGGGGCAGATCTTCAACTGGTGGTTAGACAGTGAACTGTTTGGGACGAACAAAGGGTGTGTCTGTGTGAGGAACCCAACCTGGCCAGATCGCTGGTCCCAGAGGAACGGCCCTCCTGGGCTGGGCTCCTGGCCTTATCTCAGCTGTCCAGGAAGCCTCTCCAATTGTCAGCAGTGATTGGGCGGACTTGGTCCTTTTTTCTGAAAACTGTGTGTCACTGTTGTCCCCTGGATAGTCACTGGATCCCACCCCCAGTTGCTGACACCATGTAACCCCAGGCTCCAGGCCATGCAGCCGGGGAGCCCCTGGGCAGAGTGCCTTGGGTGGGTTTTCTTTTGCCAGTTTCCAAAGGCAGTTTCAAACAGCAGTAGTTTCATTTTGATTCACTGGCATATTTTTCCTTTTCAAAAATGCCTTTTACTATAATTAATAAAATAATTTTGAGACATTTCCTATTTCTGTTTTTATAAATCACATTTTTACTTCTTGAGGTGAAGGGACCCTACATCACCCTGACTGGTGTGGTTCAGTTGGCTGAGCGTTGTCCCATGCACAGAAGGGTAGCCAATTGGGTAGCCAGGGCATGTGCCCAGTTTCGGGTTCCATCCCTGGTCTGGGCACGTGTGGGAAGCACTGGATCAATGTTTCTCTCTCACATAACATCAATGTTTCTCTCTCCTTCTCCCTTCCCTTTTCTCTCTCTCTTTCTCTCTCTCTTTCTCTCTAATCAACAATAACTTTTTTTTAAAAAAAAAGAAACTCACATAAGCATTTTTCATCTTCACAGTGTTCAAAACACAGCCTTCTACGTTTGCTGTGTATCTTTACCTGCCTGTTATCCCCACAAGGTTGAGTTTCTCAGGGACCAAATCCGCAAGCCCCTATAGAAACCCTGTCATTACCTGCTGAAGGAACTATGCAAGGTAGACTCTGCAGATGTTACTAAAAACCATAAGGTATGAGGATCAAGTGTGACAATGGGGTGTGAAACCGCCAAACGCAGCACAGCACAAGGCATTAGGGGGCTGCCCAGACACCGTGCAGTGTGTAGCACCAAGACACAGAGGGATGAAGAGCTAAAGTGGCAGGATGGGGGCAGCAAAGAGAAGGTTGTCTGGCCTTATCTTTTAAGTTTACTGTCTCAGGTCCTCTGGCCAGGGATGAACCCTCTTTTGTGGGTCACTGGGTCTGTGTCATTGTCTTCTGATATTTCAGGTTGTAATTTCAGGAACATGTATGTTTTCTACAATGCACATGAGGAGAACAAAGTCAAACCGAAGTACCTGTTACCTGTTGCTACAATGTCTTCACTGTCAAGCACCTGGTATTTGGGATTTCACCGCCCAGAGCCATGGTCTTCTGAAGCCTGCCCTCCAGTGAGGTCTACCACGCTCCCAGTGACCCCCACGCAGAGGCCTCTCTGCCACTGCGGCTCAGCACCCAGTTACGCAGTGGCATTGCAAGGTTTGGAACGCTCGTTCCTCGTGCATAGCCACGACCCACATATGTGAATCAGGCCACAGGTGGAATCAAGCCAGACACTCATCCAGCATTGAGGGTCCCTATGGGGGGGGGGGGGGTCCCTGCTGTGCCCTGTGCTAGGAGTAGAGGGGGACGCCTAGCTCAGAAAGAGGTGAAGTTTGCCCCCGAATGCTTACCTTCTGGTAGAAATGAGACATGGTTTCAAACAGCAGGAATGCACGACAGAATGTAGTAAATAAGGTTAAAAAAACAAACGGTACAGATCAAATACAGGGAATTTAGAGGAGAGTGCAGTTACACCCAGCTGGAGGGAGTCGGGCCTTCCCTCATTTGCTGGTCCACTTAACAAGTATTTATTAAGTGTCTGCTCTGCGCCAGGCAGAGGAGGGCGAGCAGGCACCTGCGCATCGTGCTTCGCTTCACTGCTGCAGCTGAGGAGCAGTTCAGGTCCCGCCTCCCTGTGACAAGAGAACACTTCTCACTGGGCCTCATTGTACTGCCCAGCCCAACATTTGTCAAAATAATGAACTCCGTCTCTTGTGTACTTTGGAATAATAAAAACTCTAGGCTCACCAAAGCCCCCAGAATACCTTCAATTAGTTGAGTAATGCTATTCCGCCCAACGCACTTTAACTAGTAGTTGAAATATGCTGGTCCTTAGCCATGGGCGTGCCTAGATGTTTATAAAGGTTTGATTCTGTTAGTTGGGGGTGAGGCCCAGGAATCTAGGTTTTGAAAGCCCCCTGGGGATGCTGACGTGCTGCCCAGGGCAGAGTTGCTAAAGGTTAAAGCACGGGCCAGGAATTCGGACAGACCTGGCTTCCTTGCAGTCCCAACTCTTTGTCATTTACAAGTTCTGCGACCTCTGTTTCTTCACCTTTAAAACCTACCTTGTTCTGAGCGTGGGATGAAGTCATGGATGTGGGTCTCTTAGCAGATTGTGCTGCCGGTCAGTCTTTGTGGGTTGTTATTATTCGCATCCGTGTTACCTTGTATAAAGCAGTGTTGATATTCCTCTTTCCACACACAAGTACAAAAAGAGCCTAAACAGAGGAACTGCTTTTTATATAAATTAACGTTTTGAACAGTCCCTTAGCTGTCTGTAGTCTATTGAGAGTTTCACACCAGTCACCTCATGTATTCTCTTAACAGCGAAGAAGGAATCTCACAGAACAGAATCTCAGTTCTTGGGGCTCCCTGCCCTCGGTATCTGCTTACCCAGGGAGCCTACTCTGCCAAGATTATCAGGGCAGATAAAGGGCTGGAATCCAAAGACTGATGCTTTCCTGGCCCTTTGGCACCAGGAAGTGTCAGGGTACCACACTGTGGCCATCGCGCAGTGGTCATTGTCAATATGGGTGACCAGTGGGACTGCCTGCCCCAGGCCAGACGGCTTTGGTCACAGGGATAGCACATAAGCCTGTGGGGTGGACATCCCACTGCTTTTGTGTCCTTTTGTGGCCAGGGGTCAGGGAACTTTGACTGATCAGAAGCATGCTCACTATTAGTCTTCATCCTATATAATAAAAGGATAATATGCAAATTGACCCTAACAGCAGAACGACTGGGAATTACTGGTCACTATGATACACACTGACCACCAGGGGGCAGACACTCAATGTAGGAGCTGCCCCCTGGTGGTCAGTGCACTCCCACAGGGGGAGCTCTGTTCAGCCACAAGCCAGGTTGACGGCTGCCAGCACAGTGGTGGTGGCAGGAGCCTCTCCCGCCTCCTCAGTAGAGCTAAGGATGTCTGACTGCAGCTTAGGCCTGCTCCCTGCTGGCAAGTGGACATCCCCCGAGGGCTCCCGGGCTGCCAGAGGGATGTCTGACTGCCAGCTTAGGCCCGATCCCCTGGGGAGCAGGCCTAAGCCAGCAGGTGGACATCCCCCAAGGGGTCCCAGACTGTGAGAGGGCACAGGCTGGGCTGAGGGACCACCCCGAGTGCACAAATTTTTGTGCACCAGGCCTCTAGTATTAGTTATAAATTGACTTTGCTCATACTCAAGAAAAACATAGCTAAAATAAATAGTCCACACAACTACCTACCATTTTCATTAGTTTAGAAGTTTCAATAAACATGGTTCATATCGTAAAAACATGTTGCTATGATGTTATACAAATTTAACATTTTAGCATTACTTGCTATGGATATATTTTTTCCCATCTAATAAGCCATCTTTCCAGTGGAACTCAATTTCTTCTTTTTAATTTCCTTTGATCTCTTAGTTATATTAAATTAAGTGAATTGGATTTTCAAAACTTTCTATGATCAAGCCCAAGCTTTCAAAGAGTCTCTCTTTCCTTTCTTCCTATCCACGGTCCTTCTTTTCCTTCCTTTTTTTGTTTAACATTGCCACTTACTATTTGTCATTTAGTTGAATCATTTCTGGCCACACAGCCCTGTGAGGTAGGGTCTGCTCAGATATGTGGCACCTGAGGCTAAGAGAAATGAGCTCACTTGCCCAAGGCCGCACAGCTAGTGACATAACTAGTGTTCAAACCTGGGGCAGTCTGGTTCCAACCTCTGCACTTTTAACCCTCAGTTTCACCCCTGGCGGTATTGCATACTCCTCTTCACACAGGGGGCTCTTTTCTCTTCCCATCTGTGTGCTTTTGCGTTGCCAGTTCTCCCCACACAGCTACTTCTTTTCGCTTGGTGTTGAATCCTATAGATTCTTTATGGGCCACAAATACTTTTTGAGAAGACAAATAATAGACTTTGCTAATACTCAATAAATGGAGAATATGGCTAAAATAAACAAGAGGCACAATCACCTACACATTTCACTAGGTTAGTAGCTTCAGTTCAACATGGTTCACATTGTGAAAGCATTCTTCTCAAGAGCCAAAATGCTCTCTTCTCCATGAGCTGGTTCCTGCCTCTTCTAGTAGATTCTCATACTTGATTCCTTTAAATGCATGTAATGTGTACACCTTATAACATACTGCTACTATACTGCTACTGTATTCCTAACAGCTGTATCACATTCTGCTGTCGGGATGGAGAGATGTGACTGGTGCATTATTAGTTATTCATAGTCACCCATTAGAGTTGGCACTGCCAGTTCAGTGACCATCAGCTCACCTGTTAGCTCTTGCTAATGATGCCTAAACAAGCAATCCATTGAGTCAAGTCAAACAACCAACCAATTCAGTGACAGAATAAATATAGTCATTTCATTGGCATCCACAGGCCAAATGAGCAGTTGGTTGAATGTTGTGATTTTCAAACACTTGTGTGTCTCCTCAGCCCATTTCTGAAACCTCCCAAGCATTTTTCTATAGACATACGCAGGAGATTTTTACCTGTTGACTGAAGAATTTAGGGCTGGGTGGGGCCAAGAGAGAAATCTGGCACATCTTAGAGCAGTGGTTCTCAACCTTCCTAATGCCGTGACCCTTTAATACAGTTCCTCATGTTGTAGTGACCCCCAACCATAAAATTATTTTTGTTGCTACTTCATAACTGTAATTTTGCTACTGTTATGATTGTAATGTAAGTATCTGATATGCAGGATGTATTTTCATTGTTACAAATTGAACATAATTAAAGCATAGTGATTAATCACAAAAACAGTATGTAATTATATATGTGTTTTCCGATGGTCTTAGGCGACCTCTGTGAAAGGGGTCACGACCTACAGGTTGAGAACCACAGAGTGATGCAAAGCTAAAGTGTTGAACATGTTATCAAATAATATTTCAGGAAACCCTGAGACTCCCCTACACCCAGCCCCAGCAGAATAAATTTTGAAAGTAGAGAACCTTCAAATCTTGGAGAAGATCTTTTCGTTTCTTTCTTTTTTTCTTTTTCTTTTTTTTTACTATTTTTAATAGATTTTTAGAGAGAGAGGAAGTGAGAGGGAGGGAGAGAGAGAAACATTGACCATTGACGTGAGAGCGAAACATGTGAGAACGAAACAACACCAGCTGCCTCCTGCAGGTCCCCTACAAAGGATTGAGCCCACAACCCAGGCAAGTGCCCTGACTGGAAATCGAACCCGCAACCTCTGGGGACACAGGAAGATGTTCAGCCGACTGAGCCACGCTGGCCAGGGCACCTTAGAGAAGATCTTGAGGAAACATGTACTTAGCTTTTTTTTTTTTCTGAGAATGTAAACTGTGAGATCAGTGTCTTAACCACAACAGTCTGGTGTTATGGGGATGGATATTTAAATAATGGAGACAGTCAGATCTGCCTGAGATATAAGAGGAAAAACATGGGCTGTTAATAGGCCCGTGTCCGGTAAGCAGCACACGTGAGTGCTGGGGGAGGGCCTTCCAGGAAGGACCGAGGTGATGGATTGAGAGGGGCGTGGGGAGGGAGACTAGAAGAGAACTATCCTAGTTGTCGTTCCCAGACCTCAGGCTGAGGAGCACCAAGACAAGCTTTGCTATGGTACTGAAGTTCCTAATTTGAAGTCTGAGGGTCCAGAAAAAAGGCAAAGTAGTTGAAGGCCTCTAAAACCTTTTAAAAAATAGGAAAGCGATTTACTTTAGCAATGCCTAATTGTACCTAGTAGGGCCAGAATTAGATTGCTATGCATGGTTTAAGAAATAACCCAATGTGTCAGTTTAAATAATCTCAGATTTTGTGGGTAAAATTCTACACTGTTCTTTTCCTCTGTGTTTTAGCATTGTTAAAAAAAACAAAAACAAAAACAAAAAAACGCCTCGCATTTTAAGACAAATTATAAAACTAGATTGTTGTTCAACTTGTGTGGAGCTATACAACCGTGTTTGAATGTTGTTGGGAATAAGCTGGATAGAGGGAAAAGGAAATAAAAAATAAAACTGGGGCATACTTGAGTGATATTTGACAAGGTGTTGGAGCTAGAGCCTTACTAACTAAACATCATAATTTTCTCTCCTTCATTTTCCCTTTTAAAAAAAATATCTTCACCTGAGGGTATGTTTTTATTGATTTGAGAGAGAGAGGAAGGGAGAGAGATAGAGAGATAGAAACAGCAATAAGAAACATCAATTGGTTGCATGCTTCCTACTGGGGATCGAGCCCACAACCTGGGTATGTGCCCTGACCAGGAATCGAACCAATGACCTCTTGGTTCATCAGTCAGTGCTCAACCACTGAGCCATACCAGCTGGTCTGTGATGATTTGATATGTCTCTACATTACAGTATGATTACCACCATAGCATAAGCTAGCACCTTTCATGTCGTATAATTATCATTCCTTCCTGTGGTGAGAACATATAAGATAGAGTCTCTTAGCAACTTCAAATATATAATACTAGAGGCTCGGTGCATGAAAATTTGTGCACTCAGGGAAGGGGGGGTGTCCCTCAGCCCAGCCTGTGCCCTCTCACAGCCAGGAGCCATCAGGGGATGTCTAACTGATGGCTTAGGCCCGCTCCCTAAGCTGCAGTCTGACCTCCCTCTGTGGGAGGTGACCGGGGGCCCATCAGGGGATGGCGCCAGCTGACGAGCAGCCGGCCCTGCCCCCCAACTGCCCCTCGCCACTGGTCACCACTGCTCCCCGATTGCCATCCCCTCCCTCTGCCTGCTGGCACCCGCCTTGGCCTGGCGCTGCCGGCTTGCCAGCCCTGCCCCCCACAGACCGTTCGTTCTGCCGTTCAGTCAATTTGCATATTAGGCTGTTATTATATAGGATAATACAGTGTTGTTAACTATAATCACAAAGCTGTTCATTAGGTCCCTAGAACTTACTCGTCTTCTAAATGCACATCTGTATCCTTCAACCATCATCTCCCCGATTCCCCTACCTCCCAGCCCCTGGTAACCACCATTCTACTCTCTACGAGGTGAGCTTTTTAAGATTCCACATATGGGTTAGATCCTACAGTGCTTGTCTTTTTCTGTCTCATTTATTTCACGTAGCTTAATGCCCTCAAGATCCATCATATTGTCACAAATGACAGAATTTCCCTTTTTCTCTTGGCTGAATAATATTTCATTGTATATATACTAGTGCACCATGTCTTCTTTATCCATTCATCTGTTGAGGGTTGTTTCCATATTTTGGCTATTTTGAATAATGCTACAATAAACATCAGGATGCAGGTACCTGTTTGATATCTAGGAGATTTTTTCAACATAACAAAATGCTATAGACCTCCTCTTCAAATTAAAAAGTCACTTATGTCATGGCTGCTTACTTCATCAGATTGGTTCAAGTTTTGTCCTAATGCAGCAGCTTTCTGAATACCCTTGCATGTGAGTTTGACTCTGCTAACATACAGAAGCTTTCATTTCTGCCTGTCAGAATCCCCAAAATGGTATTACTTTCCAAAAGTTATAGTAATTCTTAGTTCGACTCACACGACATGAAATTATCTATTTTCCCACATTCTTGCCAGCTTAATTCATTTTAGCAGTATAAAATTTCTAATCTCTTTTTCCTGTTTTGTTTCAGATTATTTCTTTAGGGAACACTTGCCACTATCTTTACCTCTTTTTTTTTTTTTTTTAATCCATTCACTTGAATTATTCATGCCCTGTCTTTTCCTCAATTTTCTAATGTGCATAGGATTTCTTACAGAACTGGAGAAGAAAGCTTGAGCCTAAGCTCACTGAGCTTAATCATTCTATATTGAAGTGAAACAAAACACTTGATTTCTATTTATAATAAAGTAAATATGGACCTTTCAATCTTAATTTTTTCCTTCTAAAAGGGGATTATTTGAGAACTGGTCTCAGGAAATATAAATGTTTTGATGGGAGAAACAGAAACTTACAACATGTGAAGATGGGAAATTTTAAAGGCATTTTAAGCTTGCAAAGCTAGCGAGGTGTCCTTCTTGAATCCAAAAGTCTGAAGACAAAGGTTCTTTGACAGCATTAGGTGTAAGTTATTCTGAATTACGTCCAGAGGAAAAAGTGAATCACAGCAGATAGGAATTCAAATCTGGAGCATTATTGAAAGCCCCTGCCCTGCTGCTTCCGCTTGTTTTTCTGGGAGGTGAGACTAGATTCCATTTCTCCTGCCCTTGCACTTGCCGAGTTCATTATAAAATTATTTGTATATAACTCCAGGAGTACATTGGCTAATCAGAAACAGCTGTACAACTGGATTCATTTATATGAACAGAATGACTAAATCGATCAGCCACATTTCTTGTATTTGGGTAGGTGGGGCCAACATTGTGCAGCTCAGAATAATAACAGCGCTTTGGAACTAACCTGACAGATGGCAGAAAGATTGTGTCCGGGCAGCACAGGTTGGAACTGAAAATTAAGAAACCCTGTGAGTCCTTGATATCTACCACAATAAAGTGTAACTCGATTTTCAATGCTGGTGTTTTAAAGGCTAGGAAGCTTCATAAAGAGACATTATGTTCAAAAAAGAACCCAGGAGAGTTGCATCCTCCGAAGGCGGGGGCTCCTGAATTAGGCTGGATTGTCCAGATCGGGGTCCCCTGACAGATAAGAGCGTGCATTCTGCCAAACCTCACAGGCTGGAACACGCCAAGGCCCCGTGCTGGGAAACTGTCACAGACAAGACAAGCAAACTGACCTGTGTGACCAGAGGGAGCCACACTAAATCAGGGAGAAGACACGAGTTCCCAAGCGAAATGGGGGCCAAAGTCCTGACTAATGTAGCCAGAGGAATTCCCCGGGTTATGTGTTCATGTGCAAAACCCAAAGGTCCATGAGCGGGGAATGAGTTCACAGAATGCACCCCATCCATCTGGTTCCTTGCGGTCAGTCTTAATGAAGACGGCGGTACAGTGAGACCGGAGGTCTGAAAGCAGGGAAATCTTTAGCCCTCGAATCTCCATGTGGGGTGCAGCCTTGAGGAACCCTGGACTCTCTACCACTTAAAAACACAGGTCACTCTCAAGGCCAGAAGCCCACCGGCCCCAACTAGCCAGAGTCCTCAGGCGGATTGGGCTCCGGGTGCCCGGTTGGCCTGCTGTGGAGCTCACCTTGATAGGGCGCTGCCTTAGGGTTTATCCCCTGAGTGGCATAGTGAGGGAAGGTGCCAGGGGGAATTGGCAGCTCTCCTCTTGCTGCATACCATAGCCATGGCACTGGAATTTGCAAACACATCTTCTTGGGGCCCCATATGCTGATGCCTCTGCCCTGACTTCACGTTGACTGTGCCCTGGGCTGGGGTGTCTGTCAATCCTCAGCGAGAGTGTAGACTTTTGAAAATTAACTCCCTTGCAGGGTAAGATATCAACTAGCGCATTTACTTAATTCCTTTTGCACTGAATCTGCTGAAGGTAGAGTAATAAAGTGGCAAGAGCAGTAAACCAGGAGTTCAACACTTGTATTTTAATCCCAGTTTTGTTGCCTAGTAGTCATATGACCTTGACAACAATAGACAGTATGCAAATATCTGTAAGAATGGGGAGACGATTGAGGCTAGTGATGGGACAGATGGAACATCTCTGGACAAGGCACTCTCTAGACCAGTGGTTCTCAACCTTCGTAATGCCATGACCCTTTAATACAGTTCCTCATGTTGTGGTGACCCCCAATTTCATTGTTACAAATTGAACATAATTAAAGCATAGTGATTAATCACAAAAACAATATGTAAATATATATGTGTTTTCCGATGGTCTTAGGTGACCCCTGTGAAAGGGTCATTCGACCCCAAAAGGGGTTGCGACCCACAGGTTGAGAACCACTGGTCTAGACAATGTAACTGTTAACATTTTAACTTAGCAGTCAAAAATATGATGAGTCTGAGATGTTACTTTGCCCATGTTTGACTAGGTATTTGATCAATAAGGGAGAGAAGTATGTGTCTATCACATTTCTCATTTAGCTAAACCAGTATTGTGTGTTATGTGTAATACATAAATGTGAAATTACATTTCAGCAAACTCATCCAGTTGTTCATTTTTATTTGAATCTCCCTGTATGCTTGCCGAAGAAAGAACCCTGAGGTTTTCTTTGTGATGTTATTTGCGGGAGTGGGATCTGAGCTGGATGAGTCCCGGTCTGTCTGCAGACCTTGTTTTATTTACATGCAGTGAAAATCACACTACTTCACTACATGCACCCGCCCCCACCCCCATTATACTCATCCTTATTCTGAATTATTGTATACAGGCTCACAATGTAAACCACCTGTCCTCACCGTCTACCGCACACAGGAGCATGTGCGAGCACATGCGTGCACAGGTACATCATTGGCTAAACCCACTTAAAGAGCACAAACACATGTCTTGCTGCAGTTTTGTATTCATCAGCCTTTGTAGTTTCTTAGAAGGCAGAGGGCATTGCTCACTGTGGTGCTGTGTGTGCCGTCTCAGACAACACATATGCAGGCGACTGTAGTGCATGCTTTGGAGGATGTACACTGTGATGGTGCTGAGTCCTGGGAGTGGATAAAAATGCCATGGGGCTTTCCCTTGGGAGTCCTACCAAGACTGTTGCTTGGTGGTGGTGACCGGTGCTGGTTGAGGCTCTTGTTTGCATTTCTTACTGCTGGTCTGAGGAATAATACATTGCTGTTTTGGCTCAGAGGCAGACCATTTTGGGTGGCATCCAAGAAACTGTGCATTGCTCTTGCTTCTCGAGATTGGTGCTAACATTCCAGGGCCTCCAGCTGTGCATAGAAAGGTCCTGGACCAACATACTGGCAAATGGTGCCCCTGTGAACTCCCTGCTTTACAGAGAAGTTAGACACACTGTCTGCCTGGGAAGCTGAACTTAGGACGGTGTCCAAGAGAGCCCACTCACCATCAGGATAAGGAGAAAATGCCTTCTGAGTTCCAATCCAGAAGCCCAAGGGAGGATGGAGCCCCAGGAGAAACTTCCCCTCCACTCCCCTTCAGCTCTGGCCCCAGCAACACGAGGGAGAGAGGAACAGGGAGGAGGTCCTGGTGGTGGAGAGAGAAGAGGTCAGCAGTGACAGCGGGGGAAAGAATCAGGTGGTCCTGAGCTACAGGGAGAAGCCCTCCAGTGGGGTGGGGAGGCTGGGGGTGAAGGGACTGGATCCTAAACTCCCTCTGCAGGGGTAAGGCGCTCCCTGGCCGAGTGACGTTGCTGGCACAGGGGGCAGAGTAGTTGGAAGTGAAGGGAAACTTGGTGAGAGGGACTAAGCTGTGGTCTGCTCTTAGGAAGAACTCGTCAGGAAACAGAAATAAGATGTCTGCTCTCCTCGTGCCTACACAGAAGTCAGGAATGAAGTATTTCTCTTCAGATTTCCAGTAATCATTTTTAGAGAAGTAATACCAATATCATCTAACATAGATGGCTTACTGTGTACCAGGCAATGTTCTAAATGCTCTAAGTTAAGTCACTGAATCCGTATAACAACTCTATGAGGCAGGCTCTGTGTCTTCATTGTAGAGATGAGGAATTTAGGTGAGTCACCTTGCCCCAGTTCACACAGCTGACTTGTCAGACTAGAGATTCAGGCCAGGCCGGGTGGCTTCAGAGCCCCCTCGGAACCCTGGTGTCCCTGCCTCCCTCCAGTAAGGATCATCCAATTGGAAAGATAGCTGAGCACTGATAGAGTGCTCTGGGGAGTAGCCTAGGCTTTCTGTTCCGCTGTTTCCCTGCGTGATTCTGGGTTACAGTCACCAACTCAGTGCGAAAAGGACAGTCAGAGACGGTCAATACCAATGGCTGATCCTTCATCTGAACGGCCTGCTCTTTGTATCTGAATCGCCCACTTTGACCCCTGACACCCATCACAGACATGCGTTCTCATTGACCCCCTAAGACAGTGGTCGGCAAACTCATTAGTCAACAGAGCCAAATATCAACAGTACAACGATTGAAATTTCTTTTGAGAGCCAAATTTTTTAAACTTAAACTATATAGGTAGGTACATTGTTATTAACTTAATTAGGGTACTCCTAAGGCTTAGGAAGAGCCACACTCAAAGGGCCAAAAAGGCGCATGTGGCTCGCGAGCTGCAGTTTGCCGACCACAGCCCTGAGACTTCAGCGGTCCCTAACGAGGAAGAAAAATGTCCTAGAGTATCACAAATGCTGCCCAAGACTGATGTCAGTGACTGGCGTCCAATTATGTTCTCAAGAATAAATGAATAACGTAAGTTACATTCAGCCAGTGGTGTAAACACTATAATACTTAACAATAAGATGGAGAACCTTTCATAAAATCCCAGAGCGTGCGAGCTGGGAAGCAAAGTGAAAATGGAGATCATTTTGCCGGACCTCCGTGTCCCAGCTGAGGAAACAGAATCGCAGAGAAGTTGGATGGCTTTCCCAAGGCTGGTGGCTGTTTGGTAACAGAGTTGAGACAAGAGCCCAGGCCTGCTGAGTTCCAGTTCCGTCCTCCTTCCCCGGCCTGAGACTGCATACATTGTCCTAGAAATACTTTTCTTACTAAATCCCAGGTGAGCCCTAGGATGATCTTCCTTTGCTGGGTGGGACCAGGTGAACCTTCCGTGCAGATGGGAGCGGTGCAGTGGGACACCTCCTTGCAGGGCAGCACACAGTAAGCCCAGGAGAAGGCCGTGTGTTCGCGGCACCTGCCCCATGGAGCTCGCAGCGCTGAGCCTCTGGTTTCTGGGCAGTTCTGGGGAGGAGAGCAGACACCTGTCCCCAGTACGCTCTGCTCGCATCACTTGTCTTGGGAGTGAAGGAATCAAAGTAACTCAGTTTATAGCAGAGTTCAGTGAGGGGGATGAGGGAGAGAAGGAAATGGTCACCTTGTTTTCATAAAAAAAATATATATTTCTCAAAACCCTGCTCCTCAGAGTAATCGTCAGGCAGCCAGGCCTCCTTGAGCTCTGGCCACATTGGCGTCCGAGAGGCCTGCAAGCAGCGTAAGCCCTTCCTGGGAGAGGCCCAGGAAGCCTGCAGACGGCTCCTGGGAGCTCTGCTTCACCAGCCACCTGGGCAGGTCAACACAGGACTCATCTGGGATCAACAGGCAACCTTGTACCTGCAGATCAATGACCTGGGATCCCCACAAGCCAGAATGGGGAAGAATTCAGCTTTTTATCAGGTAAAGGCAGACACCTAGGGCCAGAAGGGCACCCAGAGCTGTTTCCCCACCTCTGGGCTATGCTCAGGGCTCATCGGGGGCTGCGGAGTATCCTTGGCTGGGGCTGACTTCAGCCCTGACATTGTGCGACCCCACGCACAGCAAGAGCTTTGGTGGAGGGGGGATTGAAGCTGTAAGTGCAGAGAAGAAACTTGAGGGCCATTACCCACAAACCCTGCAGAGACCTTGACCAATAGTCTCCACAGCACCCTCCTTTCTGAGCCACCCAGTGGGTAGGGGTGCTTTATTCCTGCAGGCCCCCCAGTCCTGTCAGCCCCATGGTGATTTCTCCTGTGGCAGTTTATCTAACCATCTTTTCAAGCCCAGAGATGGACAAAATGGAAAAGCTCTCCGGCGAGCAGAAGGTAGAACAAAACCAACTCTGTTCTTAGGGCCGATGTGATCCGGGAAGGCTTTCAGGGAGATGCGCTGTTCACCAGCCCCACGGGGCCTTTCCAACCTCAAACCCACAGGCCCCTGCTCTTGGTCAGAGGACAAGAGGATCTCTTTTTTTCTGATGTGACCCAAACTCTTCTAGAATTAAGCAAAACACCAGAGGCAGAGCTAGGACTCCAATGTAAAAGTTTTTGATCCTCAAGTCCCTGGCCCCCCTGCCTCGTGCTTGATTGGAATGGTGACACATCCTGTCTCTGAGCGAGCTGCTCCAGTGTCAGCCCGCCTCCTGTGATGCCTCCTTGGCACAGGCAGACTTCTGACTTGCTGCTGCTCCTCCCCCTCCCTAAGCCTGGACAGTCCAGAAAGTGACTGAGTGGTCAAGGGGAGCAGGGGGTCCAAGCGCTGGGCTGGTGCAAATGGGCCCCACCTTCTCCTGAACTTACTGTCTCAGCAGCAGTGGAAACTTATGAACCCTCATGAAACCAGTAATGGCCAGCTTCCCTGGAGGAACTAGAGGGCAGGGTGTGCTGTAACTAACCCTGTTGCATAAGTTAACACAGTGTGTTCCTCCCCTCCATCCCCCCACGAGGTACGTGGGAAGGACCCAAGGCGGAAGAACTGCACAAATAAACTCAGTCCTCTATAGAGGAACCTTGCACTGTGTGCTCTGGGCCTAGGAAAACAGGGTAGTGGGTCCCTTCAATTCTTTCCAGAGTCAAAATATTTTTAAGAGAGAAAATGTAAATTTAGGAGGCTACACGTGCTTTAGAGTTAAAACACAACAAAAGCAAGCATGCATCGTCTAACCCAGGGTTCTGAAACCTTTTTAACTGTGACCCACAGAAATACATTTTTCATTGAGATCCAGTACAGATAGATAGATAATAGAAACAAAAGTTTTATAAAACAATCCCCATTCTTACCAAATGCAATACACTTTTATTATATACGTATTTAAAAAATATATTTTATTGATTTCAGAGAGGAAGGGAGAGAGAAACATTAACGATGAGAGAGAATCATTGATTGGCTTCCTCCTGCACCCCCCCCCCCCCCCCCACTGGGGATCAAGCCCACAACCTGGGCTTGTGCCTGACCAGGAATCGAACTGAGAAATCCTGGTTCATAGGTCGACACTCAACCTATGCTACACCAGTCAGGCTATTCTTACTATATTTTTGAAAGAGGAGCTAGTTGCAACCCACTAAATTGATTTGGCTGTTAGAGAATAGGCAGCAGCTTGTAGTTTGAAAACTACTGATTATAATAGAAATGTGTCAGGCATGTAGAAACCCGTCTCATTGTAGCTGTCAGACTTCTACAGAAGGAGATCCAGTAACACAGGGTTCATGGCCCTAGAAGAGGTTTTCTTCACTCACCCATCACTGAAAGTCAGTGGGGCAGTGATGGTGATGCAGGACCAAGGAGGGGAGCAGAGGTCATGGCTGATGGAGGGAGCAGGGAGCTGATTTTAATTCTGTTCGAACAGAGAACAGTTGAGTGTCCATGGTGCATTGTCTTGGCACAGACAAGACACAGAACCTGCTCAGAGTGCAAGAGTGCTCATCGTCGAACGCGTGTGCAGTAATTCCACCCAGTACGGTTTATAGCGAAATGAAAGCACAAACAGAATGATATAGAGAACCCGCGGTCCTCTGAGGTCCCTAAAAGGAGGCACCATGTTATAGGGTTATGCTTAGCGTTACATCCCTAGTTCTCTGTCTCATGGATAGTAAGTATTCAGTAAATATTTATTGAAAGACATGATATCTGATTAATGCAACTAAACTAGTAAGAGTCCAAATGATCTATGGTAATATTAATAAAATGCTTTTTGAAGGGCACCTTAACATACTTGACTTATGATGTCGCATAAGAAGTGACAAGACAGATAAGAAAGACCCCCAAAAAGTCTGGGTTATAGAGCAGAACTGCTAAACCCCATGTGGGTTTCAGGTCCTCTGCAAAGCAGGCCTTTAAAAAGTTGAGGTTTGCCAGGTTTGACCTGTAAGTGAGCCTGGGGACAAGTTGGGGGCACTTTGCTTGGAAAAGAGAAGTGGGAGTGGTATGGGCGAGCTGGTGCTGGCCGAGCGGGGAACTGGAGCGTCATTCTGACCTTCCCCCACTGCGGGCATCTGAAACTGCGCTCCTTCACCCACCAGGGTCAGGCAGTTCAAGATGATGTGATTCGGGCCTGAATCACCCAAGTTTGGGGTTGGGAGATTTCTCTAGAGAGGAGGGTGCTTGCAGACCACTCTGTTGAATCCTAAATGGAGCCTTTGTTTCAAGTTCTGAGCCACCCCTGCACTAATGGGGCATTGAGGCTGAGAAGTGGTCTGGGGCCATAGAGACCTGGCATGGGGCCCGGTGCAGAGCGAAAGGAGCCCCCTGCACCCCTAAGCCGGGCTTCCTGTAAGCATCTGGCCCCAAGTGCTGGCCTTCAGTCCTAGGCCTGCCGGTCCAGATCCCAACTTGCCGTCCTGCTGCTAAACTAAATTAGCTACAGGTCCTTCTTTCAAGCAATTGGGGTGTGTGTGTGTGTGTGTGTGTGTGTGTGTGGCAGGAGGTAGGGTTGGGGAGGGAGGAGAGGGGAAGCAGGCGTTTGCAAAGAGGAGAGGGAAAGACAATATGTAACTTGAGAAAAATAGGATGGTTTCTTTCCAAATGAGAAGGTCACATCACTTTAAGAACTTGTACTCAGGAAACACCCCTAAAAGTGGACACATTTAACCTCAAGAAGATTGATGTGTATTTTAGACATTCATTCAAGCTTGGCATGACCTGACCCCAGAGAAAATGGCTAGGGACCACTGGGAACGGACGACAAGATATATTTCTTCACAAAATCCCCGGGGATCCAGCCACAGAACAGGAAGCCTTGGGCTCTGAGGCCTGGACATGGGCGTTGGCACCTCGGCTGTGTCAGGGATGGTAGGCCCACCTAGGCAATTCTGTCTGTGTTTAATAATTTGCTTAGTGATTTATACCCATTTAAGATAAAGAACACTCTTGGGTAAGACCAAATCTAGTGGGGAAGGGAGAAGATGGGGGGCATTTGTGATAGTGTCAACAATAAAAAATATTAATTAAAAATAAATGTAATACTTTAAACAATAAAGAATATTAGTAAATAAATAAATAAATAAATAAATAAATAAATGCCAAAGAGCATTCAAAATAAGAAAGGCAGGCAGAGAGCCCCAGGGACTAGCTGCAGCTTGGCCAGGGTGTGACCTGGGGCCTCAGTTTCCTCATCTCTAAATCGGGGAGCTTGGAGATGCTCCCCATGATCTCCCGCAGCTCAAACACCCCGTGGCTCTCTCCAGCCTGAGAGACATTCTCTGGCAGGAAGGAGAGGCTGCCCCGAGCTCCTTTCTCAGGCAGCCAATGAGCACATTCTTTCCTGTGCCCACATATGGAAGCAATTTCTAGATTATCCAAGGCACTTGTGCTGCTGAGCTCAACCAAACAGAGGAGCTCCGTGGTGGAAAGTGGAAAAAGTCAAAAAACTGCATGCGTTTTCTTACCGCCGTGCTCGTTCCTATCTGGAATCGCCCGGCAGGTTGCTCGCCATGCTGTCTCAGGGGTGTGCCGCCGGGTAAGGGGTATTTCAGAGGTAAAATCCTGCTAAAAACAAAGCAAGTGTTGAGCTCGCTGCCTCTCTCCCCTGGAAGCCTTAAGGCTGGAGGCTGGGAGGAACATGGATTCCTGAGTTTTGTGCCCACGTTTATCGTCGTCTTTCTCTCTGGTCTGTTAAAAGGAGGACTATTAATGGCTGCCCTTAGTTGAAAGTTGAACTGGGAAACATTAGCCATGGGCTTTGAAGGGGAAAATGTTTTATTAGTTCCTTCTCTGCCAAGGTAACCCTTTACTCATGTTCCTCTTCTGAGCTCCTTGGGGGTTTTGGTAGCGGTTGAGCCATAATTCCTGTAAACTGGAGGCATTTACTCCGAAATTCAGGTCAAGACAGTGACTCTTTCTAGAGCACAACCTTATTCACACAGCCTCCTCTGTGGCCTGGTTCCCATCACTGGTCCGAAGGCCCTTATTCCCTCCATCCCTCTCTCCCCGCTCCTGACCTTAATTCCTGGGAAAGAGGTCCCTGAAGGGCATGTTTATAGAGAAATGCTTTTTGTTCCCCTTTCATCGGTCTCCAACTTCTCTACTGCCCAATCCCCTCCAACATTAAAACAAAAAATAATTTGTAAAGCAGGAATATTCTTCCTAGAAATGAAATCCGAGTAATTAGGGATCTATAAACATATACCAATGCTTGTTAAAACTGTCTCGTCAGTTCTCATAGATCCACGGTATCTCTTCCAAATACTTCCTGGAAAAATATCTCTCAAAATCAAGGCAGCAGGCTGATCAATGCCCAAGGACTCGGCAGGAACCACATTCCTTTTTGTTTTGTTTTGTTGCTGGGTCTCCAGTGCGGAGCCTTCTGTTCACAGAGGCCCTCGTGTTCCCTCGGAGAAAACACATTTACGACTCTGGTTTGCTTCACCTGGGGCTGCTGCTGTCGAGGGCTGGGACTCAAACGACATAAAGATGGAAACACTCATCGGGACCTCACATGTCGGGTCGCCCTATTTCAGACCACTCAGATTAGCTCCGCTTGGCTGTGAATATGGTTGTAATTCTTTACT
The DNA here is from genome assembly GCF_014108235.1 of Myotis myotis. Lineage (NCBI taxonomy): Eukaryota > Metazoa > Chordata > Mammalia > Chiroptera > Vespertilionidae > Myotis > Myotis myotis. Next base: position 43,984,993 of record NW_023416390.1, read on the forward strand.
TATGCTTTTCCTCCTATGGTTTCTGGACTATTTTAAAGCAGCCTAACTTGCCGCTGTATAGCACCATAATCAGGCACGTTTATTTTAAGTCCCATGTTCCTCTTCTGCGCTCCTCTGGCGTTTTGTAAACTGGCGGCATTTACAAATGTTAGATTCTCTTCACCCGCCTCCTGTCTGCGAGCTGCTAACAGTCTGAAATGCCAATCCCAGAGAGAGCTACTGAGTACAGGCCTGTTCCAGCTGGGAGCATCCGCAGTATTAAGTTGGCCCGGCTAGGTGCTCTGTGCCAGCCAGTGTGAGGCAGCGCCCTCCTCTGCTGAGAAGATGAAGACCATTCACCCAGCTGTTCTGAGGCCTCGCCTTCCTCTGCAGGGCAGGCAGCGTAGCCGCCTCTGGGCTTTACCCAGACGTCCTGCTCCCACTGACCAATCAGGTTCCCTCCCCCCTCCCCTCCCCGCCCCCCAGCTCAAGGCAGTCACCTCCAAACCTCACTCCTCTGCAGCCTGCTCTTGCTTCATTTATTCACTCAGCAAACATCTGTGCTCACTATTGAGAGTTGCTTGTGTTCTAGAAGGGAGAAACAGATAGTAAACAAGCAAACAAAAAACTATTAGATAAATTAATTCATAATTCATACTTAGATTAATTACTTAGATAATTAATTGTGAGATGTGCTAAGAAAAGGCTGACAGATGGTGGGAAGAGGATGTTGGGGATACCACTTGAGATACAGCTGCCCAGGAAAGCTTCTGAGAACTGAGATATAAGTGACAAGGAGCCAGACACGAATACCTGGGGAGAACGTGCATCAGGCAAAGGGAATGTCAACTGCAAAGGCCCTGAGGTGAGAGTAAGTTGGCCAAGTCCAGACAAACGAAGTGGGAGAGTGTGGCTGTGGGGAGAGGGTGAAGGACCCAGTCAGAGATGTAGGCCAGGGCCCAGTGCTCCGTAAGGACTGGAATGGGGTTTTAGCCAGTGGATATCATCAGATGTGTGTTTTAATATAGTCACTCTTGTTTCCACTGAACCTCTGCCTAGCTCTGCGCTCATGCCTCGCGCCCTAACTCGCAGCTGCTCTTCCCATCAGGGTGCCCCCAGCTCTTCCTGCTGCACCCTGGCCCTCCCAGTCCTGAGCCCAGGTCCCTCACTTCTGCAGCCCCAACACCAACTGATCAGCCAGGCCTGGGCTTGAAAGGATGGGTGTCTCCCTCTGCCCTGAGCTGGGCTGCAGCACTAGACAAAGAAGACAGGGAGGTGTGTACGAGGCCTTGAGACTTTGGGCAGGCTCCTCCCTCCTGCCTTCTGTTCCCACCTTCGTTCAGGGGCTCCGGCTGCAAGCTTCGGTGATTGGCACTGACGTCGCAGTAACAATGTTCATCAGGCACTTGCTTTAAGCATTTACTCCTCTAGGAGATCGACACTGTTGTTATTCCTACGCTACTGTGTAGAAAACGGAGGCACAGAGAGGTTAAGTGACTTGTCCAGAGTCTCCAGCTAGAACGTGGGTGAGCCAGGGTTCAAAGCAGGCAGTCTGATAGCCCCACGCTCTGAGTCACTGTATTCTACGGTGGCTGTGTTTCCCGCCCTTCACAGTCCTGAACGAGGTGCTTCGCCAGTTTGCTCCGCCTGCAGTGCAGCCCTCATCAGAGGCGATGCTCTCCCACTGACACACTCCGCCTCGAACCCGGAGCAGACCCGTTCAGTTCGCCAGTTAGGACGGCCTCTCCGGTGTCAGCTGAGCACGTGCTGATTGTCCCCTCCCACAATCCTCTGGTCCACGTGTGAGAACCTCTACTCTGGGAACACCCACCACCTGCCAAACAACAGTAATAACAATAGGGGCGAATGGTTATGGAGTTCTCCCTATGTCCCCGGGTCTCTTTTTATTATTTTTATTTTACCAATGAAGAAACTGAAGCACAAAAAGGTTAGGCGGGCAGCCTGCCTGAGGTCACAGAGCTAGTAACTGGCGGAACCAGGATTAGAACCCAGGCAGGCTAGCTCCAGAAAGCATTTAGAGTACTCTTCCTTCTCCTGGAGCACTCCACCCCTGTGGTGGTCCATGCCCTAATCCTTGTGGCCACAGGATGGCCTGACTTCATTGACACAGGATAGGCCTGTCAATATTTGGGGACAGTTGTCACATCTCTCTTGGTTCCAAACCGTCCCACCAATCTTTCGGGGAGCAGTTCTATCCTAGGTCTCCCAATTCCTCCCAGAAAAGCACTGAGTGCTGTATCATTTTCCGTCCAAATCCAGACACTTGTGAGAGGCGAGTGAGCACTATTAATAATTATGCTGGGACAAGGCATAAATAGGGACTGTCTAGGGCAAACCAGGATGTGGCTCGCCCTACCCGCAGGCCAGGGTAGAAATGCCACTGCTCCGAATGCCTTCTGAAGACAGAGTGCGTTCAGGGGGGTTCTGGGGAAGTTGAGCCGACTCCACACGGACTCTTGGGTGTCAGGAGTCTGTCATTACGCAGACTTCTTGCAGGGACAAGAGCTGGATGTGCAGTGGAGTCCCACAACCGCTGATGTGATCTTGGACCCATCACCTCCCATCCTGAGTTCCCAGTTCGCTCATCGGTGAAATGGAGGTTGGTAATCTGGAAGTCCCTTCCAGTCCTAAACCTCTGATTCCATGTGAGCCTTCTTGGAAGTTGGAGTTTTTAATCCATTTCTGTGTTTTGCAGCGCTTCTGCCAGCATTATATGCCAGACCCTAGAAGTCGACTTTCAGGGTGCCAGCGATCCCCTTTTCTAGCCTGCTTTCGGGGTGTCTGTGAAATTGTGCCGAGCACTAAGTAGCTTCTTTAAATAATGTTTTTCCTCTGAGGTAGCCACGGATTTTGTCGATATAAACACAGGAAACAAAAAACAGCCTCCTTTGAAACTCCCTGTTGACTTATTGAGAAATTTCTTTTGAAAAATTTACCTTTTATAGTTCCTAAAACCTGTATCTGTGACGTAATTTCCAGGTGTCTCCACACAGTTTATCTCATTAGATCCTCAATGTGGCGGTGTAAGGGCGGCTTTGTCTTCATTTTTCCGAAGCTGAAACAGGCCCCGGAGACAAAATGACGTCGTGAGAGGACACACCGCTAGTTAACGGTGGGACTGCAGCTCAGATTCACGCCTGCAGTTTTTGGTTTGTGTTTTTCAAGCAGAGAACTCATTTTTTCAAAAGAAGCAAAGCTTTTCCAGGTAAAGTAGGGTGCACCTGCCTTTTGTGGTCCTCAGTGAGGGGCTCTGTAAAACCTCCATCCCCTCCCCACCTCAATGGAACATGGTTTGAGCAACACTATGCTTTTCCAAGGTGCCTCACTGGTTTGCCCATTTCAAGGAGAGAGGATGCTACGGGATTCTGCACAGTTTCATTCTACATAGACTTGTTGCCTTTCATGAACTTCACTGTGATGCTAAGCCGCTTGGTCAGATCATCACGGAGCTTGGGTCGGTTGTGTGAACATGGTCTCTGCTAGGAGCCTTGTCTCTCTTCCTCACCCTCCTCTCCCCTAACTCCTGAGGCTCAGTGATGACCCTCTGCACCCCACTTTCCCGCCTTGCCCTGTCCATTACCAGAGTCATGTCTCCTTTCTGCATATTACTTTCCTGCCTTCATTATTCATCCACCCGCCCAATAAACACTTGTCAGCCACTTACCAAATAAAACTGCGGTAACAGGCCCAGCCTAGTGACGGGCACGTAAGGAGCATGAGCCCCCACCCCCTGCAAGCACAGTGCCCCTTTATTTCCTTGTGTCTGAGATGACTGGCTTCACCGGGATAAGCTCCCAGTTGCTTCTATGGCAAAAACCTCTTGCTGTTATGTAGCCTTTTCTCTCCCCTAGAAGGTAAACCTGGGTGCTTGGCTCATTTTCACTGCCTGGGTGTCCTGACCTCTCTCACTGTCAAATCACAGCCTATGCCTCCCCCAGAAGTGACTAAAGCAGAAGAGAAGTTAGAGGACAGTTTTCTCTCTGGGGTTGCTGTGTCCCAAGGAGCAGCCGAGTGGCGTCTATTCAACGAGCACCCTTACGGAGGGGCAAAAAAATGAATGGGAAATTTTTCCCATTTTTAAGTCCAGTGCTTGCTTGCTCTCAGCAGTTTGAAAGGGGTTCGTGCTCAGCTTCACCGACTGGCAGGTCATTGACGTGCATGCGTAAGGTTCCATTTCTCTTGCTGGAGCTTTGCAAGCACTGGGAACTGATTCTTCTCTTTCTAAACATGCAACCTTCACGCTACCAGGTTTTTCCTAAGTCCACTCTTTATGTTGATCTCCACCACATACGATTTATTAATTGGAGGTAGTTTTAGAAGACGTGATATACTAAAAAATACATTGATAATCCTATCTAATACAAGAGTAATATGCAAATTAACCATCACTCCACGACAAAGATGGTGGCATCCGTAGTGGCCGGGGCTGGATGCTGGCAGTGTCGCCCTGGCAATGCGAGCCCAGTGTCCGCTCTTCAGCCGTGTGGAGGGAGGGGAGGGGCCTCCGGCCAGAGGCAGGGGTGAGGGTTGCTGGTGTCTTTGCAGGCTGGGCTGAGGGACATCACCCCCCTGCACAAATTTTGTGTACTGGGCCTCTAGTTTTACCTATAAGAGGTCATTCAGAAAATTCAAAGCATTAGTCCAGTATAAACTGTTGGGAAATATTCTTGGCATTCTGTGTTTTGATTTTTACAAAAGACACTTTGCTTAGACCCATAGTTCTTCTATAATGATTCTTTTTCCTTTCTAAAAGAGCAGCAATTATTGAGCAATCCAAAGTTCCACCAAGCCACTATAAATGTAGCAGCCTTTCCCCTCATTCTGCAAATGTGCATGGGTTTTTTAAATAGTCTAGCCATATCCTGGATGTGCGTCAGCTGTCTCAATGGAACATCGATATTGTGTGTGTGTGTGTGTGTGTGTGTGTGTGTGTGATTGCATTCCTGGGCTAAGGCATAGGTAGCTGTTTATTTCTACTAGTCATTTAAGTCTACTAGTCAAACTTGGCCATTCTGTCCCTAAGGTGATTTTTTCCACAGAACTGAATATTTGATGACCAGTACAACTAAGCCAGAAGCCCCCACAGTGTTCATCTCCCTGAATACAGCAGCGCCCGTGCCCTCAGCCACAGCTGTGGATCTATACTGCTAGTGAATAAGAGGAAATGGAACATCAGGATGGGTTGGCCAGGGTCTAGTTTCCATTCATGTGGTAATATTCACATAGCAGACTTGGTTGGACTTCTTAACTTTCTGTCAGACCAGGAATCCTTAAAAAAAAAAAATTTAAAAAAAGGTAGGAAAATCTTTTCATTGGAAAATGTCTTAGAACCAAAGAAAATGGCATGGGAAGCTGGTGGTATGAGTTCTCTATATCCTTTAGATTCTGTTGCTGTTTTCTTGGATATGCCTGCTAGAAACATGGACTTGTCTTTTCATGAAATTTACCCTGTGAAAGAAGTTCTTATTCCCTTTTACTCATATATTTAGTTCATTTGCTAAATGTTACTCTGTAACAAGTGAACCCCAAACGTAGTGGCTTAGGACAACATTTAGTTGTTTGTGAATCTGCCGTCCAGGCTGGGTGGGCTCAGCTGTGCAGCTCTTCTGCTGTTCTTGCTTTAACCAGATGGGGGTTGCGTTCAGATGGCAGGTTACCTGGGACAGAACATGGTGGGAATCAGGGACGGCTGCGCTGCTCTTGTTCTCCATGTAGTGTCGGACCTCTCACTCTCCAAGTGGCCTCTTCAACAGGGTCACTGGGCTTTTTACATGGTGGTTAGGGTCACAGAAGCAGAAGCTGCCAGGCCTTCGGAAAGCTCAGGCACAGAACCAGCAGGTTGTAACTTCTGCAGCCTTCTTTTGGTTAAAGCAAGTCATAGGTACAGCCCAGTTGAAGGTGGGGGAGGGACTTGTTATTTCATAAAGAAAATGAGCAGTTAATATATTAAGGTAACTTCTAGTCCTTTTGTCAAAGAAAAGTAATCCTAAGATAAGAAAGAGGCATACAAACCATTAAAGTGAATTTTTTTAAAAAATGTTGTCTATTTCCAAGTGATCTGACAGAGACATATCTGTAGCCTGAGAGAATGGAGAGAGAGCAGGTCCCCATGATCAATTTTTAATAAACATAAATGGTATAATAAATTATGCATGGAGGAATGGTATAAAGCATTAAACAATGAAGGATAAATAATTTAAATGATTACAAACGGCCTCTGTCATATATTTGATATGTGAGAACTCTATTTGAATTTTCTCTTCAAGGAAATAGAGGAGGGCTTTTTTAAAGGGGATTTTTCGGGACAGGTTTTTTAAGGGAAAATCATCGCGTGGTCTGCCAAGAGAGGCTGTCGAGCACAGAAACTCCGACTTCCATGCTGCGTGTCTGTGAGTAGTGCCTTTCTGGGAAGTGGGGTTCTTCTATCAGGAGAGCAGGTGGGGCTGAGCCTGCATTCTCTCTTCGTGTCCAGAGAAACTCTGTCAGGTCACAGGGGTAGTGACCACGGTTTCTTATGTAGTCTTAAACTCCCAGGATTCCTGGGTATGAGGGACTGCACATGAATATTCACTGCCTTGGGTAAACTCCCAGTTTCTATCCCCAAATTAGTACGGCTGGATGGGTTACAACCAAAGACTGTTGGCAAAGGCATCCCCCTTCCTGGGGGCCACTCACCTGTGGTTTAGGGGAGCCACATTCATCAAAAGCACCAAGATGCAGTGGCTAAGACCAAAGGTGTGGAGGTCAAACTTGTCTAGGTGTGAACCCACTCTCTGCCACTCACTAATTTTTATCAACTTTGTTATTAATTGGCCTCCCTGAAGCTCAATTTCCTTATTTGTAAAATGGGTTCAGAAATAGTCCCAAAGGACTGTTGAACATTAAATAACATACAAATGGCAGTAACTGAGCTCAGTGTCTGGGACATAGTAAATGATCAATAAATGTTTATTATTAGCCCTGGCCAATGTTTCTCAATGGTTAGCGTGTTGGCCCATACACCAAAGGCTCTCCAGCTCAATTCCTGTCAAGGGTATGTACCTGGGTTGCCAGTTTGATCCCTGGTCCCAGTCAGGGCACCTATAGGAGGCAACCAATTGATGTGTCTCTCTCACATTGATGTCTCTCTCTTTCTCTCCCTCCCTCCCTTCCATTTCTCTTAAAAAAAAAAAAGAAAAGAAAAGAAAGAAAGAAAGAAAGAAAGAAAGAAAGGGAAAAATCAATGGAAAAAATATCCTTGGGTGAGGATTAACAACAACAAAATGTTTAGTATTAGCTACAGAATTATATATTGAGTGTTTATTTTTCCATGTCAGAGCAGTACAAAATGGACCATTTGAACCAGGCAAAAAAATCATAAACCTAGGAAATACCTGCAACCTAATCTAAATCAAAGAAACATTAGCTGTGGTCTAAGAGCCAATTCTGGAAAATGCACTATTTTTAGATTAATTTCAATTATTGAGTTCACATACCTTCAGGCAGGGCCTGAGGTGCTCCAGTTAACCCCAGTCATCAATATTTCCATTGACTTACTTACTCCATCCTTCTTTTACTTCTCTACCTGCCTAGCTCTGATAAGAGTTTGAGTTTGCCATCTCAAACTGAATAGTTCTATAAAGTTAAATTGTTTTCTCCCAAGTTTCCTAGCTCCCGAAATGTTTCTTTTTAATAAGTGTTTTCCCACCCTGTTTCTTCTCTCTTTCAAAAATTTTTATTCATTTATTGACTTATTTGAGAGAGAGAGAAACATCAATTTGTTGTTCCACTTATTTATGCATTTATTGGTTGATTCTTGTATGTGCCCTGACAGGGATCAAACCCACAACCTTGGTATATAGGGACAACACTCTAACAAATTGAGCTACCCAGCCAGGGAACTCCTGAAATGTTTTAATTTAACTTGGGGCATCTGATATCTTAATGGCGATAGGAGAAAAAAGTAATTTCCCCCAACTGAATAATTTTTATAAAATTAAAGGCCAAACATGTCAATAGATCTTCTGCCAGTTGTTGACTTTGTTGTTATTTCAAATTAATATTTATCTAATACCCATGTAGGCATTATATCAGAACTATAGATTATCATAATTCAGAATCTGATAATCTAGAAATGTAATTGCCGCCATTTGTGGTTGATATTCTGCAAACATTATATATATATATACATATATATATATATATATACATATATATATATATATATATGTATATATATATATATATGTATATATATATATATATTAGTTCAAGTTGAAATTGTTGGTAACCAGACCATGGGAAACTGAAGACACACTGTGAGTGTTTGACAGCATGGCTGCAAATATATTGACACTTCTGCTAATAAGAGGTGGATTTGTGGCTCTTTTCTCTGAATCTCATGGGGGAGGGGGATTGTCACTGCGTTGACCAAGAGAGAGGACAGAAGTGGCCCCATGTGACTTCCAGGGCTAGGCCACCAAAGGCCATACTTCTGCCTTGTTCATTAGGAACACTTGCTTTCATTAGGAGACTTGATCCGCCAAGTAAAAAGTCCAGCTGGGTGATGGAAAGGCCATGCTCTGGTGGACAGTCTTGGTTGAGCCCATCCTTTGTCCTTCCCGGCCTTGCGTCAGACATCAGTGAAGAAACCCTCCTGGAATTGGATCCTCCAACCCTAGTATTCTAGCCCCCATTTATCAGTGAGCTCAGCAAGACATATGGGACACAGAAGAGTTGTCTCCACCGTGACTTTTTTGAATCCCTGACCCACATGGTCCATGAGGAAAATGAAGCGGTTGCTTTATGCAGCTAAGTTTTGGGGTTGTTGGCTACACAGCAGTAGTTAACTGGAGCACTTACCCAGCAAGGTGGCCTGGCTTCATATCTTGGGTTGTTAAGATATGAAGATATCTATGTGGCTTATAAGATCTTGACTGTAAGAACCACCTGGCCCATCAAAACATGCCATATTACTGCTAGTTTTTCCCATACAAGATAACATGGGACATTAGCTAATCAGTTGACAGATATTTATTGAACTGAGACCCGTGGTGAAAGGCCACTCACCAAGCTCCTCTGCAATTTTACAGTTTGCTTGGAAGGGTGTGTTACTGCTATTTTTCATATTACAGTCACCACCACTAAAATAGAAATAACAGTTTTCCTCAATGATTATGAATTAGATAATGCATTAAAAAGCACTTAGGGTTGTTTTTTTTAATAAAAAGATAATACTGTTGATACACATAATGTAATCATTATTTTAGGTTAATGGATCATGCTAACAGTTCATGCTATTAAGAGCATTTACAAAGCAACATGAGCATATACAGGAAGATTGGGCCGTGAGGGCCTGAGGTAGCTAGTCATTTAGAAGCAGCTGAACTGTAATGTAATAACAGTCATAGAACTTCCATTTGTAATCAGTTTAATGGTCTTTTTATGAACAGATAATTCAGGCTGAGTTTTGAAAATCAGGGTGTGGCAGATCACAGGGTGTATCCCGTCTGAGAGGCTGAATGGAGTAATCTTTATTCTTTCCAATACTGCCTTTTCATCCAGCCAGCAACATAGAATGCCAGCACCCAGTGCATCAAAAGTTATGCTCTAAGGGCAGGGGTAGCCGGTCCACTGCCCATCCTTCTGAAGAGAGCCATGGGCATGTTGAACCAACAAAGATCCCTAGCACAGATCTGGCTGAAGAGAGATTGGGTGCTTTCATTTGTTCAAGACTCGATCTTGCTGACAATATTGTCAGGAGATGTGCTATTTATGTTTAATCCTAAAATGAACACTGAAAAGCTAATCTTTTGAGAAGAGCAGTTGGATGCCATGATGATTCAGTGAAAGTGGAAGGTCCAGGAAACCCCTCAGTATATAGGAGATTGTAGAAGGAGGAACAAAGGGAGTTTTATATCCAGTTTCAACCTTAAAACCTATAAATTACTAGACAAGTTAACTTAGAATCCAAATCGGCATTTTTTTATTTTGCAGCTCTTATACTCTGTGCATACACAGGGCGGACCATTTATGAAACTGGTGCACTGGAACTGTGGATATGAGAAGGAGGAAGTCTTCTGTTCTTTGGTGTTGGGAGGCGGTAATCTTTCATTCGTTCAGCAGACACCTGCAAGGTGCCAAGGTCTTTTCTCCCTCCCAGGAGGAGATGGACATGTAAGGCAGTGGTGTAGTAGACCATTGGAGCAATGGAGTGAGGGGAGTGGCTCAACCTGGGAGGGTCTGGAAAGAAGAGACTGACCCCGAACCAAGGCCAAGATTGCGTTACGGGAGACAAGCCACTTCTCTCCGAGGTGCCATAAGTGTCCATCTTTGCTTCAGAGATGTCCTGAGAGATGGCAAGTAATTTATTTGTTTTGCTACATATTGTTCCAGATATTTTTAATGGGATGAAAAAGCAGACTGTGGGCTTGGTTGTTATCTAGTAGCACATTCTCATGTGTGAAGATATTCCTCTCTGGGTGCGCTTCCCCCCTCTTTTTTCCCTTTAAAAGGGCCAATTATGCTCCAAACTTCCTGTCCCCTTTACAGAGAGATGAAACCGTCACAGGTGCTGGACAATCAAAGGGTTCTGTTCAAAACAAAACAAAAAAATCTCTCTCGCATCTTTACTTCATCCACTTGGTGGAAGGAGAATAAGGGGGAAGGGCTTCCCAGAGGGCATGTGGTTTATAACTGAGCCTCAAAGTCACTGCAGCAGCAATTTCTGAGCTTCTGTTGCCAGGACAGGAGGAGCCAAGTTGAGATTGACTGATCTGATCGAGAGCAGGGGTGAAGCTAGGGCTTCGGTTGTGGCTAAGATAGAAATCGCGTCTGTTCAGAATTACTCTTGATTGCTATTTCCTTGCTTGACCTCCAGAAGAAGTGGCTGGCTGCCAGTTGTGGGCCCTGGCATTTGGAAAACATGTGTTTTTAAAGACTGGAATCACACTTGGTGTGGCACGGTGGTGACAACCGCAGGTTTATGTCTGCCATCTCAGGATGCCCTGGGGCAGTGGTTCTCAACCTTCTGGCCCTTTAAATACAGGTCCTCATGTTGTGACCCAGCCATAAAATTATTTTCATTGCTACTTCATAACTGTAATGTTGCTACTGTTATGAATCGTAATGTAAATATCTGATATGCAGGATGGTCTTAGGCAACCCCTGTGAAAGGGTCGTTTGACCGCCAAAGGGGTCGCGACCCACAGGTTGAGAACCGCTGCTCTGGGGGCACACTGGTTGTGTAGGATGGTGGGTGAAATGGCTGTCACTTTAAATTATTTTTTATCTCTTTTTCTTTTTCAAGCATAAGAGTTGGATTTATGTAAGTAAAATAAGCATGTTATCTAACTGCACAGATGAGAAATGGAATCCCAAGGTGTGTCAGTCCACAATTTGCACAGTTTTATTAAGGGTTCCTGGATTTTTAATTTTTTTTTTAAACAATTTGGATAGCATGAGGCAGTTTATTATTCAGAACAACCCAGGATGGTGGTGGTGTTGCTTTGCTTTGTTTGGTTGGTTTTATAACCTTATGTCCTTGTCTTGAATCAAGCTATATGAATGTTTAAGCTGAATTTATACATTTAGTAGTATACTACTGGTCACAACTTATTTTCCCCTGCGTGTTCCTCATTGCTTAGGAAAGCTTCACACCTATAAAGTCTAGTTACTAAAAATTTCAAAATGCTCTGATGAATATTATAGTTCATGGTGGTAATTTTCTGAAAAGAGGGAAATGTAATTTATTAAAAACAAAAACTATAATCAACTCATTGTAATATTTCATCAACTCCTAATCTGTGGCTACTTCTGTCACTGTCATTAATGATCCATAGTGCTTCAAGGTCAAAGTGCAGTTTTATAAAATTTTCATATTTCAGTAATCACACTTGGGTTACCAGATACAGACATGTTTGATCATTCTTGTACATAAATTTGTCCTTGGAAGTTAATTGGTGGATATGATGTTGCTTTCAATACTGTAAGTGTATCATTGAGGCATATTCAACAGTAGTTTAGTAAACAGTACCTAGTTTTCTTTTAAGTACCTCCCAGAGCACCACCGTTATTTCTGGAAGTTGCTTGAAGGCAAAGAAAATAATGGATGCTGACATACAAAATGTAGTGTTACCCATTCCGAATGACCGTGAGTAATTAATACGATATTGAGAGATGTTTATCTTTTGAAAGTTTACCTCATTTACAGAATCATGTGATTTAGCCTGTCTGTAGCCACTTCAAAGTCCAAGTCATAATCCAGAAAATATGTGATAAACACATGTGGTTGGGTTTGATGTTGCTCAACTGGATATGATTCACACTCTGATTGTAACCTGGATAAATCCTGAGACCCCCCGCCTCACCCCCCCCAGGGTCCAGATTCTCATTCTCATTTGGAGTCTCATTCACAGAAAACATCAGAAACCCTTGAAGAATAACATTATCTCTTTAATCTAAGTTTTTAAAAAGGCATGTCTTAGAGGTTTTACACTGCACATCACATAAACAGCTTCTAGGTAGCCCCTATTCTACCTACACTCACGGCCACTGCTAAACCTCTCTTTGTCCCTCTCATCCACATAGTGTTTCACTGGCCATGAAGCTTTCCTCATTAAAAAAAATATATATATATGAAGATATAATTCACATTCCATTTTCCTCCTTATTTTTGATCAGACACAAATATATCCAACTCTTCCAAATATAGAAGTATAAATGCTATCCCACCTCCAGGCTCAAAGTACCCATGTGGATTTCCTGTTCTGCTTCCTGGGTGGGCTGTGCCTCTCTAGGGTGACTGGAGGACCTGTAGCTCCACTTACCCTTATTCCTGAATATCCCTATTTCCTGCAGGCACAGCTCCCTCGGAAATAAAACTCATTGCTAGGCTCTGCGCTTCTTGTGAGATATTCTACTATACAATTTTCTGATAATAAAATTTCCACCTACTAACAGCAGCCACCATTTATGCACTGCACTGGCTAAGCTCTTTGCACCATCACAGTCAATACTCATAAAATTATGTCCCTGTTACAGATGAGAAAACTGGGGACCCAAAAAATAAAGTAATTCACCGCAACTAGTAAGTAATGGATTTGGGATTTGAACCCAGGTAATTGGACGCCTTCCTCTAAAAGGAAGTGACGTAGCTTGTTTACAAGTTCGGCCCTATTCTCTGTGCTCTTTAATAGGGAAGGGTGGGATGCATCTGAGTAGGAAGACTGTGCAAATATAGGCAATTAGGTGTTCTCTAGCTTTCATGTTATGCATGTGTGTGAGGAAAGCATAAATCCTGAATCAGAGCCACAAATCCCTCCCAGCACCCTGGGCACGCGCTGGAATTATTTACATTGACTTGTATTCTCTCACTTGGTGTTCAGCCTAACAGAAAGGAGCGACAAGTGTGTGAGAGTGTCTTGGCTCTTAGTACTGTCTACTGCCTCTGGAGTTCCGTATTGACTGAAAGCTTATGCTGGGTGAGTGGCGAAGCTTTCTTTGTGTCCCTAGTTAGCCTTTTCATGAACACGGAAATTTGCCATACCCTTTCAATGTTTTGATCAACAACAAAGATGAGTATGGGGCCTAGTTATTTGGAATTCAACTGCACGATACTGGAAAGGGCCAATTTGGTTGTTGGCATCAGGCCCTCTGCTGTGCCAAAGAAGAATGTCCCTGTGAGGGCTCTAGCTTTGAAGACAGCTGGCCGGAATAATTCTGGCTTAGATTACATTACAATGGCATAAACAAATGTACCAGGATGCAGTGCATCAGCAAGAGAACTTTCTTGACCTTTCATCTTCCTTCTAGCTGCTCCAAGGGCTCAAAAAGTGGTATATGGTGTCTTTTTGCATGAAAGCTAATGAGGAAAGCCTTTGACATGACTTAGTGCTTCCCAAGTCCCCCAGGAACCATGTAGAAACCACTGCTCTGGGGTCTGACTGGACTGTTTGACCTACATTGTGAAGCACTGACTGCCAAGGGCGGGCCTCCTGCAGTTCCTCTCTGCACAACATGCATATGGTGTGCATGGGTCTGTCTTCCTGCGGAGACAGAACAGCAAGGAGGTAGTTTTGGCGTATACTGGAAATGACACCAGACTTGTAGTCAGACGCTTGAGGTTTAAATCCCAGTTCTTTCACTTACTCACTTTGAACAAGTGTCTTCAACTCTTGGTCTTCCCTTTTATATTATGAGGATGATTGGAAATAATAGTGAATCCATAAAATGTTTTTGCAGCTAAATTACATTTTTAATGTTATGTTAGAATAGAAACACCCTTTTAAGGTAGTGTATCACATCTTCTTTGTGGTCCAAACTAGGATCTTAGTCCAGTAAATTGAAATTAAGCAGCAGGTCTTCAAATACTTGCTACACCTTTATCCCCATTTCTTCCTTCCCACTACCCTAGGATTCTCCATGAAAAATTAAATTTTAATGTTCACCTTCATTCAAACACATATACAAACATGCACAAACATTACCTGCTTACATATTTTAGAGCCAGAATTTCCCCCATCACCCTGCACTGATATGACAGCTTTAGAAAGATAGAAGCTACCTCATTTTTAAAAAATATATATTTTATTGATTTTTTTTTTTACAGAGAGGAAGGTAGAGGGATAGAGAGTTAGAAACATCGATGAGAGAGAAACATTGATCAGCTGCCTCCTGCACATCTCCTACTGGGGATGTGCCCACAACCCAGGTACATGCCCTTGACCGGAATCGAACCTGGGACCCTTCAGTCCGCAGGCCGACGTTCTATCCACTGAGCCAAACCGGTTTCGGCAAAACTACCTCATTTTTTGAACAACAAAAAAAGTGTGGATTCTTATTGATTCCTTTGCTTTCATAACCAGACCTCAGGAAACACAGCATTCTAGTCTCTAGCAAGCCTAGCAACATTATTTTCTCATTTGAATTCCTCAACTCTTTAGAGGATATGTTTACATTCTTATGACCTTACAGTTCAGCTCTTACCTAATTCTAGAATAGATTCCTTAGCAGGTAATGACTTCTAGTGCCTGGAAGTAAGATAGCAGGAAACCCGCCCTGCCAGCCTCCCTTCTGCGGAGTCTGCTCCAGATCTCTGGATTGCTTGCATGTCTCAGAGTCCAAAATTTGCAGCAGCATTCCCTGGATGTTCCTGTCTATGTCCTAGCCCCTGGGTTCTTGGCTGTCCCCCTGTCCTACACATGTCCACATGATTTGTGAGAGCTGTAGCCAGTCTTCCTCATAGAAAATGGGAAGGGAAATGAATGGAGACCTGGCAGCATATTCTTTTAGAAGGGTTTCTGTTGCCTGTGTAATGTCATCCCCCTGAACACACAATTTATTATTGTTATTAACATGAATTTACCATTAAATTTCTCCAAACAATGTGTTGATCTTACCAATTAGTAGGTCCTGCTATGTAGTTCTCTGTTATTCATCAAGAAAGGTCATGTGTATTTGATCTTTAGAAAAAAGTATAGATAGGATTTCTAAACCATTAGATATTAAAACACACACACACAGAGTCAGGGTAGAGGGTACTACAATAATAAAAGCAGGGTCAATTGGTAAACGACAAGAAAAGGAGCAAAACAGGAAGAAAACAATAATAGAATACATATTATAAAATGGCAGGAATAAGGTAACATATAATAATAAATGTGACTAGGTTAAATTCCTTTAATAAAATCAGTGACTCTCAGGTTGATTAAAAAGATAATCTAGCTTATATGCTGTCTTCAAGAGTCATATGTACACAGTAAGGAAGAAAAGAAAGGGATAGGTTTGTGAATGCTAACTAACAAAACAAAAATAAGATGGTAATATTAATATTAAAAAGTGTAGGGTTAAATGTAAAAAGAAATATTAAATAAGGAATAAGAGAAATAAGTCAGACAAGAAGATTCAATAATAACAAACCTTCATGCACTGAACATCTTAGCACTGGATTAGATAAAGTAAATTTTATTAAAAACACAAGTAAAATAATACAAATAAAAATATAAATAAATAATTTACAGACACAAAGTTTTCATAATTATAGTGGGAAACTTTAACAAAAATGCTTTCTGAATTTGATCAAGTGGTCAAATATAAGTAGGAACAAAAGATTTGAATAATATCATTTTTGTTATTGACCTAACCTAACAAATAGAAAATACTCACAGTTTTTTAAAAGACATGGAGCATTTACAAGAGTTGATGAATACTAGACCAAAAAGAAACTTTACAATTAACCAGGAAGTAGATATACTGGTCACATATGACAATAACAGCATTGAAAATTAACGGAAGATGGCTCCTCCATCCAAGCACTTCGAAACTAAAATATGACCCTTTTAAATAATTCTTGGCTCAAACAGGAAATCACTACTCAAATTATAGACTATTTAAAAATTAACAATGAGAATACAATGCATTGACATGTGTGGTACAGAACTGAAAGTATACTCAGATAAAAAGTTAAGGCTTTTATTTAAAAGGACTGAAAAAAAACAAAGTGAGTTTGTAACAAGAAGCTAATAAATGAAAAACAAAACAAGACAAAGTCAGTGGAAGGAAATAACAAATGTAAATTAATTACCTTTATTACAAAAATTACGATTTTTTCTAATAAATTAGAAAAATAGATTGGCAATAAGGCAGAAGTGCAGAGTTTATGGGAAAGCTGCTGGAATGAGCTTGGAAAGCTGAGGTAATGGTCTGAAGGAAGCTGTCCCTGTCCTTAATTGCCACTTAGGTTTGACTGAGGTGAAAAGTATGTGCAGAAAATAATTAGAGAGCAGGACTACATTCAATAAAGTGCCTGTTTGTGAGTGGTAGATGGTAAACCTATGACCACAAAGAGCAGCAGCGGACTCTGGGTGTCTGGTGTCAGGCAGAGCTGAATTTGCACGTTGGCTTCAAGCTTATCAAAGGGCCCTGGACAGATGATTTAGCTTCTCTAACTTGGTTACCTTTTCTGAAAAGTGGTGATCACAGTACCTACCTCTCAGGATTACCGTGAGAATTAAACAAAAGTATTAATATGGAAAGCATTTAGCTCCGTGCTTGACGTGTGGTAAGGGCTTGGTCAATATTAGTAGTTTCCTAAGCAAGTCAGTGCAGCATCTCCTGCCAGTCTCTTCTGGGTGTTGGTGAGATGATTAGGGCGCTCTCAGTAGCTTAGTACATTTTACCCAGGAGTGAGACAGAAAATAGTGTTTCCAGTAGCTAAGTTCCGCCTACCTGGATGAAAAGATTGGCATTATGTCTGTGGCTGTGAGATAGACCCATGGTGAATGGTCAAACAGGACTCTGTCTGTAAAGAGAAAACTTCTGTGAAACATGATGCTCCCAAAGCAGTAGTGGTTCGGTCTTGAGCTGGAGAGAAGATCCTGGCCTGTTCTGCCCATCGGCAGTCAGTTGGCTTCTCTGTGGGAACGGCAGAATCCAGGAGTCCTTCCTGGTCTGTAAAGGCTTTTACTCTTCATCAGCAGGAGATGTCATTCTCACCACCCTTCGGCGTCAGCAGCAGGGTCCTCAGGCGTGATGTTGGATTCCTGAGAGCTTGAAAGGTAAACATAAAAGGAGTCAAATAGTAAACACAGAAAAAATGGAAAATTTAATGCCCACCTCTTATCTGTATTTAGGACTTGAGAATTTGTGGTTTGAGGCAAAGGTAGAATAGGTATGGGAGTTGGTAAAAACCATGGGTTGTTTTAATGTCTGTAGATGCTACACATCAAACCACTTCAACATATGTGTTCGGTAGAGGGAAAATCGGTGAAAGTAGTTAATGGATGTCTCTGGTTCAAACAAGAGCTAATTGACTGCTCTACTTTCTCCCTTCCCAAGACGCTATCAACTGTAAGGTATAACCTCACATTAATGACATATGGGGGAGGGGGAGAGATGTGATTTTAACATAGGCACTTTGATTTCAGGGACATTAAAATATGAAGGAGAAAACATTACCAATAAAAACATGCATCTTGGAATTTCACTTGGTATTTTGGTGTTTTCTCCCTGGTAAAGGCTAGCACTAATTTTATGAAAGCAATAAAAAAAAACTTTTTTTTCTTACTAATACATGTGGCAGAACTAATGAAAATTAAAGGCAAAGAAAAATTTTTCTCAGGCCCATAGTTATTTTCTTTCATTCTCTTATGAAGAAGGAAAAATCACGGACAGCTGGGGAGGTGCACACGGTGAGACTGGAGCATCTTGTATTGCCAGAACTTAAGGAAGAGCTCACAAACCAAAAGCAAAGCACAGAATTGCTAGAAGTATGTCAGAGGAGCCCACGGACCAACTGAGAGAGCTCCCAATGGCCAAAGGAGAGCTATCTGAACAGCAGAACAGCGTTGAATTATAACCCAAAATAAAAAATAAATGTCCATGAAGCCATGCTGACATAAATAAAAGATTGAATAAATTAAGAAGCAGATAAAAGAGACACATCTTCCATACAGAAGAATTCCAAATAACTTACATAGATACTCCACCCTCCCGGCTTTCCTTCTAAAGTGTACAGTATGGAAAGGGGTGGGAGCCCCTTTACAGAGGAGAAACCTGACACCTACTACCTCGGGCAATCGAGGCCGACATCAACAGTATTAAATTATGTTGGTGATATGCTTGATATGTGATTAAAATGGCACTTTACCTCTGTGGTCTTACTCCAAATAACCCATAACTCCAGTCTTACCATAAGAAAAAAAAAAAAAAAAAACATCAGAAGACAAATCCCAGTTGTGGGGCATTCTACAAAATGCCTGACATGCTCAAAACTGTCAAGGTGATCAAAACAAGGAAAATCTAAGAAACTGGCACAATCATAAGGAGCCTAAGGCGACATGATGACTAAATGTAATGGGATGGGCTCCAGGGACAGAAAAAGACACTGGGGGGGGGAAACTTAGAAAAATCTAAATAAACTACGGGCCTTACTTCATAATAATGCATCAATATTGGTTAATTAATGGCTACTCATATAACATTCTAAAGGTAAGATTTTTAATAGTGGGGAGGGAGACTGTGTGCATAAAGGATGGGAATTCTGCGTTCTTTATTTTTCTAATAATCTACAACTGTTCTAAAAAATAAACCTTATTAAAATTTTTTAAATGCCTAAACAGGAAAAAAAAAAAAAAAAGAAGAAGAAGAAGTAGAACCTCATGGACAGGACACCAGGTTAGGGATCTCAAAGGAAAGTTATGAAGCATTTTGTTAAGACCTTTAAAAATTCCACGCAGAGCCTGGCTTAAGTAGAACATATGTAACTGCTTAGTTGAAAAATGGAACTGGCAGCTTCACCCAGAATGTGACACTTCTAAATACATTCAAATGGAGCCATTATTATTTCTCATCTATGTAGTATTTTGTTTTTGCAAGATGGCAAAATTTCACCATTACTCCTATGCCATGCTTATATCCATCTCGACTCAACCGGCTAATCTAACTGTACAGTTCAATCAGAAAACCAGCCCTCAGTTGTCAGAACGGTAAAACAGTTTTCCGTGTTTTCAAAGCCAGAAATGCAAGCATGCGGTGAGACTTCAAGGATTTACTGTTGTCCAAAGTTCTGACTCTCAGGACTCATTTTCTCACTCGGTGTTCGCACATGGAAAACTTCATTGGGGAATTATAGGGTGACGTTTTCAAGACCTGGAACAGTGAGATTGTCTACAGTTACCTTTCTAAAAACCAAACCAAAAAATCCCTGTAAAAGCATTTGGAAAAAAAACTATTCCAGGGAAGCCAAGTATAAACAACTTTCTGCACTGAGTCAAGCTGTACAAATTGCAGATATTCCCTGGTGCGGGCATCATTTTACTCCCACACACCACTTCCTACATCCAGCAGCTCCAGTGTGTGTGGACCTCCAGAGAGCGAGGGGAGTTTTACAAGGAAAGAGAGCACTCACCACAGGAACAAGGAAACTAGAAAAGGCACCCTGGGCTCCGTGCTGGGTCCTGCCTCAGCTCTTCCACACCCCCTTGGAGACAGAGGGGCACACCCAGCCACCGCCCCCCCTGCTCCCCAATCCCTTGCCAGGCCAGCATCAGGCCCCCATAGCCAGGGCTCACATGCCACCAAGAACCCCCACCATCCCACAGGAAGATGTCAAGATCAGCCCTTTGACGGGGAAACCAAAGGCTGGCGTATTTGTATTTCGAGATCAGCAGAAGCCCTGGGGGGCATAGAGTATGGTGACTTTGCTGAACCAAGAATTAGGACACGCTGTTTGACAGCAGGACTGATTCGATTGGATGTGAACTTGAGACTGTCCCAGGAAATTCCGGGCGTCCCTGCAGGATCCAGAGATGTGAGCTGAGCCCTGTGTGTACTCTCCTGTGGTGGCGCCCTTACCAGGGCAGCCCGGGGACATCCCGGGCACATGCCACCCGCCCTTCCTCATCCTCCCTCTTCTGCTGGAGGGCAGTGGCCCAGGCCTGGACCCATGATGGGGACAGGCGAACACCCAGCTCCGCTGAGCGGTCCACCCCTTCTCAGCTGCCTCCCCGACCCCAAGAAGGGGAACCCCGGAACCCAAGAGTCTGCCTCTCCCTTTCCCCGCTCCCTCCTTGGGGAGTCACCAGTGCCAGGAGCACAGACAGTGCCCTCCCGCCTCCTCCCAGGCTCAGCTCCTCCACCTGTGCCTGGGGAAGCCTGCAACCACCTTTGGGGTAGGCAACCCTGCCTGTGGACGCGGGTTCCCCAGTGTGGAGCAAGCAGCGAGAGGGTGTTATCACATGGCCCTGACCGCGGAGAGGCAGTCAAAGAAGGTGCAGTGAGGAAGTGTAGTGTCACATGCAGCGCTCACAGGAAACGGGCCAGCAGCTAGCACGGGAACTTGAGAACGGGGTCGTTTGCAGCCGATTAAAACAACACAGGTTAGTGCTCCCCCCCCCGCCCCCCCCCCCTAAAATCTTCCATAGCCGCTCTAAAATGCCTACCCAGCTCTCTTTCCTGAGCTGCCTTTATTTTTGTAATGGGAGGTAACCGCTCTGGCTTTGAATGGAACAGCCACACGTTGTTAGAGGAACACGCATCCAGCCATTATTGTGAAAAGGAAATCCACATCGCTTGCTGCCCTGCTTGGAACTTCTGTGCCTTTAAAAAACAAGCCTGGAGATGTGCACTCAGTAACTTACTTTGCGGAATTCAGCTAAGCCTCTGCTCCGTTCACCTATCAGCATAAGTCTGCGGTGGGACGGATCAGCTCGTGTTTGCAGGCGGATCCGGGCGTTCACAGGGCTGCAGAGCAGGGATATTTTGGGTAAAATCATGCTGCGAGGCTGCCTGCAAAGGTTTGTTGTTTGGGGCGTACTTTTCATCTGGTAGAGAAGCATCTTTTGGCTTTGTTAAAATATGTGAAAATACTTTATCGTGTCTTTATACATTCTTAAGTTCCCCTTTCTATTTTTTCTGTCCTCTTTCTTCCTTTTTTCCTTTCCTTCTTGTACTGACACACACGGGGAGCAGCGAAGAGGCTGGGCAGCTTGAACCTGAGATGAGGAAGTCCCCTGCAGTGTAAGAAGGCGCCCAGCCTGGGCTGGGGCTGTGCGGGGCCTGAGGAAGCCCGGAGGTCTGGCTGTTGTGTTTTCAGCTCGTGCTTCCCATGTATAAAGAAAGATTTGAAGAGTCTAGAGAAGAGCCTGGGACCTAGGTCAAAGGTTGGAAATTAGAGCCCAGAAACAGCGGAAGGGCCCAAGATTATTCATCCTGAGGCCACGAGGGACAGTTGAATTAAGAACTTCAAGTCAATGAAAGGTCCCTACACAAACCTGATGCTTTCGGACCTATCGGAGGAAGGAATCTGTCTCAAATTTGAGTTAGAAGAAGGAAGTTACTATATTCTTGGACTATGTTAAGGACTAGAACAGGTTAGCCAGAGAGGATGGTGAGTTGTGGGGGGTTTTTTTCTGGGCATTTTTGAAAACGGAGACTTCTTCTGTGGCTCTGTGGATGTGTTGCTAGAGGCTGGGAGAGGGATGGAGAGAAGGGACCAGGATTGGTAGCTTCTCATTCTATCTTTTCATGCCATAGTGTTTCAGTGTCTGGACTGGAAAACAACAACGGAGGGGTGAGGGGTAAATGGACTCACATGTTGTTTACACCCCAGGCAGGCAAAATCACCAGGAGAGTGATGAAAGACAAAAATCATTGTTTACTTTGTCCTCGGATTGCCACATTTTTCATGTTTTACTACCATGTTGTGTAAGAAAATGGAGAGGAAGTGGACAGAATCAGGGAGGATCCTAAGTTGGGGATCGCAGGCCAAGTGGTTTGAGAAACCTTGCACTGGGTCGACAGAGGCAGCCACGTTCCCATGGGGGAGGCGGTGGAGGGGAGATTGGAGTTTTTTTGTATTTGGAGCCCTTTGCATGAAGCAGTGTTCCCCGGGAGGAAACATAGGGGAGCTGCAGGGGGCAGGTCTCTTGCACGAGGTGCCAGGAGCACCCTTGAGCACCCCGCAGGCCTACAGCTCAGAGGAGGCCCGTCATCCCTAGAAGGAGCTCCTCTTTCGGTTTTGTTTTGCTATTTTGCTCTTTTTCATTGGTCCTAGAGCTTTGTTGTTCAGGAATTTTCGTATTTAGCTAATGTGCTGTTCATAGTAGAAAAGGGTTTTCTATTTTGCTAAAATGCTTTCCAGATGGACCTGATGTTTTTTGTAAATGCATCCTTCCAAAAAGCTGTTCCCCTTCTTCTGAGGCATCTGTTCTCTGGGGCCGTCTCTCACCCCCTTCTCTAGCTTCCCACCTTCACTGTGTTCCTTTGTGTTTGAGATGCAAGAAGACAGATTTATAGAGTGTCATTATTACACAATGCCTGTTTCCCAGACCTGGACGTGGATTCTGGAAGAAAAAAAAAAAAGAAGACAGGGAATGGGCAGAAGGAGGTAAATCATGGGGGATAATGGAGAGCAACTGGAATATTAATCTCGCATGTAAGTTTTAGACAGGAATTACTTCCAACTTGAATACTGAGTTCAGTTTGAAAGTCAAAAGTAGAAAGAGATAAATGGTCACCTTTTGGCTAGAGAAAAAGTGGTGAATTTTATGGGGCATGTTACTGAATTCTATAAGTAAGGAGGAGGAAGGGGGCTGACGTTGCAAATCTCTCTTCTCCTGGACCTTGACATATAGGCAGGCCTCTTCTCCCCCAAACCCCAGAGTCAGCATCCACCAGTGTTTAGGTGGCCTGGGTGTTAGAGGGATGAAATGATGAGTTATCATTCATGCTGGGAGGGAAAAAGAAAAGAAAACTCTGACGAGTGCAACCTTTACCATGAAGTTCATCCTGGGCCATCTTTTTTAGTTGACATCAGCAAGTCTGGAGGCCCAGCTCTCTGGACTCCTCAGAGAGAAGCCCCTGGCGATGGGTAAGGCCATCATGCTGAGAAATACAGGGAGTCATAGTTTGTTTTTTAAATTGTGATAAAATACACATAACATAAAATTTACCATCTTAACCATGAAGTGTGTAGTTCAGTACTGTTAAATACATTCACATGGTTGTACAACCGATCTCCAGAACTTTTCCATCTTGCAAAATGAACAGAGAGCCATTCATCAACTCTCCCTTTCCTTCTCCTCCAACCTCTGGCAACCATGTTGTACTTTCTGTTTGTGAGTTTGACTACGCTAAGTACCGCATGTGAGTGGGATCACATGGGGTGGCCAAAAGTAGGTTGTAGCCCATGTGTCAGAATTTCCTTCATCTTCAGGGCTGAATAATATTCCATTATATATATATATATATACCACATTTTCTTTATCCATTTATCTGTGGATGACATTTGGGTTATTTCTACCTTTGGATATTATGAACAAGGCTGCTGTGAACATGGCTATACAAATATCTCTTTGAGATCCTGCTTTATTCTTTTGGGTACATACCCAGAAGTGGAATTTCTGGATCATATGGGAAATCTATTTTTAATTTTTGAGGAACTGCTATACTGTTTTCCATAGCAGCTGCACCATTTTACATTCCCACCAACAGTGCATAAGGGATTCTAATTTCTCCACATCCTAGACTATACTTGTTATTTTGTTGTTTTGTAGCAGCCATCCTAATGGGTATATGATGATATCTCATTTTTATTTGCGTTGCCCTAATAATTAGTGATATTGAGTATCTTTTTATACTCTGGTTGACCATTTGTGTATCTTCTTTGGAGAAAGGTCTGTTCAAGTCTGTTGCCCATTTTTTTAATGAGGTTATTTGGATTTTTGGTGTTGAGCAGTAGGAGTTCTTTATTCTAGATATCAAAGAACCATAGATTTTTTTAAGCTTTTATTAAGTTTTATCTTTTTGTTGTATTTAATCCTCAACCAAGGTTATTTTGTCATTGATTTCCAGAGAGAGAAGAAGGGACAAGTAGAGACAGAGATAGAGAAACATCGATGTGAGAGAGACACATTGATTGGTTGCCTCCCACATGCACCCCAACCAGGGCTGGGGATTGAGCCTGCAACTGAAGTACATGCCCTTGACTGGAATCAAACCCAGGACCCTTCAGTCTGTGGGCTGACACTCTATCCACTGAGCCAAACTGGATGGGATCCATACATTTTTTTTTAAAGTATTGAATATTCAGGTTCTAATGTCCACATCATTTGCTACTAGCCAGTTACCTCCTGTGGTTTACAGCTGTGAAAAGAGCATGAGTTTCAATAATATGTGTGTGTTTTTCAGCAATATATTTTTATCTTGACCCAGAAGTGCTACACAAAAAATCTTAGTCATTTTCAGCTTATAAGCAGTTCAGTTTTCAAGAGCTTACAAAGGTGAGGGGAAGGAAAGGAAAGGGAAGAGAAGAGGTAGCTTGAGATGTTTTTTATTCCTCCTGTGATTTATACTTTTTTGGTTACATAAACTTCAAGAAAAAGCCTTACCTGGATTCTGTTGACTAAAGCCAGACTCCATACAGAAATAAACATACTTTCTGAGAATCATCCAGTAATTATGTCTTCTTATACCTCCCTCCCTCCAAACCTGCAGACTTCAAGGTAACTCAGATCATAAGATCATTGTCACTTTCCTTTGTGAACACCTCAAACAAAATGTTATATTTTGCTTTTAAGGAGTAAGAGGACTTGGGCTCTTGGAAATGGAGCAAGAACAGTGTGATTCCTGTGGAGGTGCGGGCATGTGGTTTGTTTAGATTGCAGATTTTCTGGAAGGAAATGATGAGGGAGCTGTGATGGAAGTTTGACACAGTGCAGTGTGGTTTTAGGTGCTGTCTTCTAAAGAAATATTATTAAGGCTTATTTATACTTATTAATTCTCTGTTACACTTCCAGGGAAGGGATTGCCTTATGCCTGATTGATTTTTCACTCTGCCATTTCAATTTCCCTCCACTTCTTCAGAAATGTATTGTTTAAAAAAAGGCTTTCAAAAAAAGCCTCTTAGTGCAGGGGTCCTCAAACTACGGCCCACGGGCCACATGCAAATACAAATATTGTATTTGTTCCCTTTTTGTTTTTTTACTTCAAATTAAGATATGTGCAGTGTGCATAGGAATTCGTTCATAGTTTTTTTTAAACTATAGTCCGGCCCTCCAACGGTCTGAGGGACAGTGAACTGGCCCCCTGTTTAAAAATGGCAAGAACAGTTGCATTTGTTTGTTTGTTTATTAAAGGATGGAGGAAAGCTTTTCCTTAAAAAGAATAAACTGGGAAAAGATGAGTCTTCAAAGTAGAATCCTGTTATGCTGCAACAAACCAAATCTAAGAGCCGCCTAGTCCTAGCTTATGTGACATCCTATGTCAGCTTCACCAGGTGTTCATATACCACCAACTCTGTAATTTCTCAATACTAATTAGAAGTTACTGCTTTGAGACTGTCTAGCTGGCTAGCTACTACGGTGTCTGTTTTGGTACTTTCTGATGAATTAGGCTTCCTTTCTACTTTTGTTTGTGTCTGGATTTTAATAATATATCATATTTTAAGTTCACTCATTGTATTGGTTTATAATCCTGTGTGGCTTAAAAACAGAGTCCTTTTTTTATAGTAGGATACATGTTTGCACACACATGCATGTGTGCACACAGAAAAATATATATCTCTTAATAGGGGGAAATTCCACGGACCACTGGTGGTATGAAAAGGTTGGCGACCACTGGTTTAAGGAAACCTTTGGAGCAGCGGTCGCTAACTGGTGGTCCGTGGACAACTGGTGGCCCATGAGGTCCAAAAGGTTGGTGACGGCTGCTTTAGGGCATATGCCTCCTCAATTAAAGGTCATTAGATAATACCTTGGAATCTACCATTATTTGGAATATGCTGCTAACTTCAGACTAGGAGGTTTTGCATATATCATACCTATAGATTCATTGGGAGGGTTTGCCTGTGGATTGCTATTCTTTCAGTAAATCGCTGACTTCTTAAATGGTGATTTGGAGCATCTTCTTTCATTTCCATGGCAGCTATGGAAAGATTTGTTCTCCCTTAAAGGCTCAGGGACTTGTAGAATGATCTTGACTCCTAAAAACTAGGTGTGGGACCAACAGAGTTGCTGCCCAATACCTCAGCAGCTTGCTACGCAGAAGGCCGCGTGGAGAGAGCTGTGAAAGGGAGTTAGAGTTCCAACTCTGCCTTCTCGTTGCGGTGCGACTTCTCAGGAAAGTCCCAGTTCCAGAAGTCATTTAACCAAATGAACATTCTTGATGAACTGCCACCAGGGCTTGGCCTAAAACCTCTTTCAAAGCGAACAACATATGCCTTCACTTTTTTTCTCTTCTTCCCTCTGTATTTTCTCTTCTTTCTTCACTCCTGCCATTTTGTGCCCATCACCTCGTGAAAATGTGACCAGAATTCACCTGCATGGACTGCATGCTTCCTCAGCCAACCTTGTCTCTAAGCTTTTTGTTCCTCTTCTCCCGAGCATTGAGTAACCTTCCTTGCAAAACAGAAGCAAATCGAGGCTAATGAGCATAATTACTGGTATAAAAATGCTTGAAAGGTTTTAGGTAGGAAAAATAATTTTGGAAGGAAAATAATGTTGTAAGCTAGATCCTGACGAGCCAGGAAAGGCGATAATTTACTTTTTAAAACTTACTTTAAGGATTCATAAGGAGGAGCAGTAGAAAAAAGGGAATTGAAAAGGTCAGAGGATAATTTTCTCTAAAAGACAAAAATGTTAGGTTATTCAAAAAATATTTTTTTTCTCCTACTTTGGTGCCAGGAACATCTGGCCTTAGGAAAAGTTTCGGAAAGAGGCTCTCAGAGGCTGTTGTCATTATTTAAAACTTAAAGAGGTAGATGGAAAATAGAATCTTAGGTTTTTAGAAATAGAAGAGAACTTCAAGGTTCAATCCTCTCGTTTTTAGATTTGGAAACTGAAACTCAGAAAGGTTAGGTGATTTTTCGTTGTCCAAATAACTAATTAGTGATACTAGTGGGTGCAGACCAAGGCTTCTAACTCCAGCCTGGGTCACCAGCTACAGTGTTGAGGGGTCCCGAGGACTTGGAATCTAGATACAGGTGCCCTCGGGTATCTACAGAGGCTAGAGCAGCGGTGGGCATACTTTTTGACTCGAGGGCCACAATGGGTTCTTAAACTGGACTGGAGGGCCGGAACAAAAGCATGGACGGAGTGTTTGTGTGAACTAATATAAATTGAAAGTAAACATCATTACATAAAAGGGTACGGTCTTTTTTTTTTTTTTCGTTTTATTCATTTCAAACGGGCCGGATCCGGCCCGCAGGCCGTAGTTTGCCCATGGCTGGGCTAGAGCCATGCCTAATGGGAATAAACCAAGAGACTGAGGAGTTTATGAACTCCCAGAATTCCAGCTAAGTGATCTCTACTCAATTCCTGGAAGACAGCACAGCAATATGGGTATAATACAGGGGTGGACAAAAGTAGGTTATAATTATTCATATGGGAAATAATGCAATAATTAATAAATGATTATATATATATATATATCTACTATGCTACGTGTCCGACCATTCTACTGTTTGACCAGTAGCTATGATGTGCACTGACCACCAGTGGGGAGACACTCAACACACAGGCATGGAAACATGGAACAGACTGATGATTCTCAGAGGGAAGGGTGGGAAGAGATCAACCAAAGATCTTATATGCATACTAGAGGCCCAATGCACAAAATTCATGCAAGCGGCTCGGCCCTCACAGCCCGGCTACCTTGGACCTCTCTTATTTATCTATATATACATATATATAAAGTTAAGTGACCAACCGTCCATCCGTCTGTCTGTCCATCTGACTGGTCAGTACAAATGCTGCTCACTGGCAATTTAAAAATAAATGTTGACTTGCACATGTGCAATACATATAAAGCTCTCACTGGCGCCTATCACATGCGTGTGTTTAGATCTGTCATTGTCGATAGCAAATTTGGTTGTTTTTGTTGACATTCTGAAGCTGAAAGAAAGTGGCATTGTCAGAAAAATATATCTAAACATGCGATTCTTTGTCCTAAAAATGAGCTCATTCATAAATTAAATGAAGAAATTTTGGATATACTCAATGGAGATTTTCACAACTATTTGAATGATGATTCCATCAATTCAACGGATGATGCCAAAAAGGAAAATTTTCCCTTAGAATTTCTTAATAGTATTACTCCTTTGGGAATGCTGTGTCATAAATTAAAATTGAAAGTAGGTGCAATTCATGCTGCTGAGAAATCTTAATAGTAAATGGGGTCTTTGTAATGGCTCTAGATTTATTACCAAAAGATTGTGACCTAACATAATCAAAGCTGAAGTATTAACAGGATCTGCAGAAGGAGATTGTTCTGATTCTAAGAATTGATTTGTCCCTCTCTGACAGTGGCCTCCCATTTAAATTAATTTGAAGACAGTTTCCCATGAAGCCAACATTTGCGATGACTATTAATAAATCACAAGAACAAACTCTAGACAGAGTAGGAATATTCCTACCTGAACCCGTTTTTGGACATGATCAGTTACATGTTGCTTTCTCTTGAGTTCGAAGAGCATGTGACATTAAAGTTGTAAATACTTCATCACAAGGGGAATCAGTCAAGCACTCTGAAACTTTTTTTTCTCTTAATTTGGCATACAGGGAGATATTAGAATAAGTTTAATCAATTTATCAGTCATTGTTTTTATCAATGTTATTTTTATATCATGTTTTGTTTTCATATCATATTTTCATTGTTTTTATGTCATGTTTTTATTGTTTTTATTTCATGTCTTTGTTGTTATATCATGTTGTTATTGTTTATTTATTAATCAATTTATATTTATTTTCATATACATTTTACTAATTTTCTTTCATCTCTGACACTTCTATTAGAAAGGGTGAATAGCAATATTAAAATATTTCTTCTAATTAATTTCCTCTCAATGTGCACGAATCCGAGCAACAGGCCACTAGTCCTATATAATAAAAGGATAATATGCAAAGTGACCAAATGGTGGAACAACTGGTCGCTATGACTCACACTGACCACCAGGGGGCAGGCACTTAATGCAGGAGCTGCCCCCGGTGGTCAGTGCGCTCCCACAGGGGGAGTGCTGCTCAGCCAGAAGCCCTGGTGGGGAGCAGGCCTAAGCTAGCAAGTAGTCATCCCCCGAGGGGTCCCGAACTGCAAGAGGGTGCAGGCCAGGTTGAGGGATACCCCCCCTGAGTGCATGAATGTCGTGCACTGGGCCTCTAGTACAAGAATAAACTCTGAACTCTGTGTTTTGTGTACACACAACTGTAAACCTACTTTTGCCCAACCCCTGCATTATAAGTAGACACCGAATTCATCCTACCTGGAGAAAGTTCGTGTGTAGTGAATGGTGATGGTCCCCATGGAGCAAAGAAGAGGATAACTCAGAGAGGAAACTTCCAGTGGCCGTCCAGGATTGGCCAGGAAGAGTGAACATGCATTGAGAGGGATTGTCCAGTGTGAAGTTTCCAGATTAAGTAGCCCTCAAGAGGTTTCTCCATCCTTAGCTGTGATTCCAAGGTCCCTGAACCACCTTCTGAACACTAAATAATGGGTACCATTATCTCAGAAGAATGTATTCTGGACAATGGACACGGTCATTAGAAATGACATCATTTGTGAATTTTTGTATGCCCAGCAGCCTCTTATAAATTTGTATTGTGGGTCAGTCATGCTGAGTCTGGCTCCCAGATAAAAGGGAGTTTAGGACCTCTGACAAAGTCCCTGTGCTGGAAGTGTGGCAATCTACCCCTCCCCGTGATGACACTCTTAGGGGGTCTTTCCTGGATAAACAACAGCCTCTCCTTCATCACTCCTCTTCAAAATACCACAAGCATTATAAGAAGGAGGAAATGATATAATATGTGGGTCCTACTACTGGATATTACAATGCCCTTTTTGGACAATGGATGTTTCATGTGGGGTGTGTGTGTGTGTGTGTTTACTTTTGTTGTTGTTTGCTTGCTTTTTAGCATTTTCTCTTAATCCAGAAATATTTATTGAGTGCCTTCCATGTGGAGCATACATTTTAGTTGGAGGACTTGGGCAATAACAAGAAACCCAATAGAATAGTCTGTTAGGTTATGTAGTGTGCTACAAGGTTAGAAAGTAGTAGGTATGATGGAAGAAGTACGGCGGGGAAAGGAAGAGCAGCAATGCAGTGGTGGACATGCAGGTTTAAGTGGGGTGACTGTGGAGAGGGTGGCATTTGAGAGAAGACTTGGAAGAGGTGAGAGAATTCTTGCAGATACCTTGGGGCAGCGGTTCTCAACCTGTGGGTCGCGACCCCTTTGGGGATCGAAGGACCCTTTCACAGGGGTCGCCTAAGGCCATCGGAAAACACAGATTGAATAGATAATTATATATTGTTTTTGGGATTAATCACTATGCTTTAATTATGTTCAATTTGTAACAATGAAAATACATCCTGCATATCAGATAGTTACATTACGATTCATAACAGTAGCAAAATTACAGTTATGAAGTAGCAGCGAAAATAATTTTTTGGTTGGGGGTCACCACAACATGAGGAACTGTATTAAAGGGTCGTGGCATTAGGAAGGTTGAGAACCACTGCCTTGGGGAAAACACAGGGCCTCGAGGCAGGAGCATGCCTGGCATAGTCCAGGAATAACAAGGAGCCAGTGTGACTGGGACAGAGTAAGTGAGGAGGAGAGAAGTAGGAGGCCTGATCCTGGAGGGCTGGTGGGACTCTGATGTTCACTCAGGGTGAGAGGGAGCTTTGGGAGGACATTGAGCAAAGGAGAGAGGAGGACCTGGCTTTACCTTCAAAGGGTCTGTCGGGCTATTGTATTGAGAATAAACTGCAGGAGAGAAAGTGAAGAGAGAGACCAGTTAGGAGGCTATGGCAGTCCTCCGGCGAGAGACGATGGTGCCTTGACCAGGTGGCAGCAATAGAGGTGGTTGAGGAGTAAATAGTCTGGTTATTTTGAAGGTAGAATCAACAAAATCATTGGATTGAACAATAATAAACGCAAGAAGGGAGTCAAGGAAGACTCCAAGGATTTTGGTCTAACCAAAGCAAAAATGGAAATGCCATCAAACTGAGATGGGAAGGTGGTACGTAGAGCAAGTGGGGGTGGAGGAGAGATACATGGAGTTTAGTTTGGGATATGTTGTCTGAGATGTCTGTTAGACATGACGCGGAAATATCAAGTAGGTAGTTGCATATACATGTCTAAACGCAGGAGTTAGAATCCTAGAAGAAGTTAATCTTTCTTAATGGTCTGAATGATTTAATATTATTCCTAAATACATCTGTAGCTTGTAAAACTCCTATCAAAAAACATGCCATGGGCCTCTGCATAAGGACTTATTCACTGACTGATTTCTGGGACTGAAATCAGAGAGACAGTGTTTACGTGTGTAAACAAGAGCAGAAGGGTGAGGATTTTTGTTTTAGGCCTTGCCTTTCACTGCAGAAGCCCCAGTGATTCCACGATTCCTTTATTTAAGGGGGAAATATGTTAAGCAAAGTGGGCAAAAGTGCTGAAACCAGTTTGGCTCAGTGGATCTAATAGAGCGTCGGCCTGCGGACTGAAAGGTCCCAGGTTCGATTCTGGTCAAGGGCATGTACCTGGGTTGCGGGCACATCCCCAGTAGGAGATGTGCAGGAGGCAGCTGATCGATGTTTCTCTCTCATCGATGTTTCTAACTCTCTCTCTCTCTCTCCCTTCCTCTCTGTAAAAAAATCAATAAAATATATTTTTTTAAAAAAGTGGGCAAAAGTAAGGTTTATTTTTTCAAATGCTCAGTATAAACAAATCAAGCTTTTCTGTGTATATACATCATGGCAGTTGAATAAAATATCATGAAGTTATTTTCATATTTATGTAAATGTTATCTTAATAATTAAAAGTGTATTTATTGTCATTGTTTTTTTATTGTAGTTAATCCTTACCTGAGGATATTTTTCCCATTGTTTTTTTAGAGAGAGTCGAAGGGAGGGAGAGACAGGAAGAGAGAGATAGAGAAACATCGATGTGAGAGAGCCACATAGACCGGTTGCCTCCTGCACATGCCCTGACCGGGGCTGGAGATCAAACCTGCAATCTGGTATGTGCCCTTGACTGGGAATCTAACTGGTGGTCCTTCATGCATGGACCAATGCTCTAACCACTGAGAAACACCAGCCAGCATTTATTGTCATTGAAACAGATGTTAGTTATAAAAAATTAATGAATTAGTCTATGCTGGCTATTTTCTTGAGAGAAGGAGGTATGTTATCTTTATTCAGTAGGAAGAACTCTGAGTTCTTATGGGTTGGATCTAAGTCTGTGCAAAACGTACCTTTTGACCTCTACTTTACTTTTTGTCTACTTTTTAGTTAGCCTAAGTAAGCAAAAAGGATCTATTTTAAAAATACCTAAATTGGTACACTGGAATAACACTGGCAGTTCCTGCCCCAAACGGAGATGGAAAGTTTTTATTCTCAATCTTACGCTCCGTTTATAAGAAGAGCATCCGTCAAGCTTGTCTCTCTCTCATTAGCCCCTCTACCAGCCTGTGAGGGAGGCCCCGAATGAGTCCCCTTCACAGACGTGGACACTGCCTCCGAGGGACGAAGGGACTGCCCCACAGTTCACAGAGCCAGAACTCGGACCCGGACTGTCTGCCTCCAAAGCCTGACCTACTCTACTTGCCAGAGCACGGAGCAGAGTAAAACCAACCAGAGCATTCCAGTTACTATTGTAGACCACGAGGCAATGCAGAACGACCCCTTTTATGATAGGCCTGAGACATGGGCTCCAGTCAGAAACTTCGCGTGGTTGCAAAACCAATCCTTGACATGAAAGGGTTTGTGGGAAAAGTCTCTTTTTTGGCCTCTGCCCCATTGAGTGGTGGGGCTGCTTAGGTGGTATGACACCTATGGACTGAAAACCATCAAACCCTGAAGGGAACACCTGACCCTCTCTTGCACAGAAGTCTGCTGGTGCCAACTGCCAGAGCTGGGCCAGGCTGCTCGGAGAAGGCGCCTGAGAGCTGGGAGTCTGCAGCCAGCCTGCCCCAGGGAGACATGAGTGGTTCAGGACCTGGAGGCACTGACCTCAGCTCCAGGCTCAGGAAGGAGGGCTGGGCTCTGTCCCCTCAGTACAAGCTAGAGTGCTGAAGGGTCAGCTGCCACCCCAATAACCCTCCCCGGGGACCCTTGGGAGGAGCAGTCCTCACCTCAGCAGTTGCTATTCAGTCTGTTTGCATGGGTATACCCTTGCTTCAGAACTAGTTGTTGGTTCATTACCAATCTCAGTCATGCGAATGGACTCCCAGGACCCCAAAGATCTCTCTCATAATTCGAACAACGAAGGATTGGTGCCTGGCACAGCGTGGGGTGCCCCAGGGCCCTGTTCTCACATCAGACATTATTCTGATTGGTTAGTGCCCATAGCCCTTATTGGTTGTTAAATATTTTGAATATAACCCTGCCCTACCCCCAATAAAATGGAACACTGAAAGCATTTCTGTGAGCAGATGATGACAAATCTGGGGTCCAGGAGGGCAAAATTTAAACCTATAATTGGGTCGTAAGTTCACTGGTTCTCTGATAGGGACCTGTTGATAGCATCCCAGGCTATTCACTATCTAGAAAGAAAATACCTACAGTGGTTATACCTAGAAAGGTAATAAGCAGAGGTCAAGCAGGGCCCAGGAAACATAATTTTGATTCATGTTTTCACAGGGCCTAAGTTTAAGAAGATTGAATGTTACAGGAGTACATCTCTCTACTCCAGTTCTACCTGTCATTAGAAAAATGGTTACTACTTTGAAACATGGCTTGTTTGCTTCCATAGATCAGTTGGTGACGACCTGCCCAGAGGAGGTGAAAGGTTCATTATAAGCCGAGCTCCCCTAACCCTGATTTACGTATTAGTGCCAATCACTTGCCTTTTGCAGCTGTGGTAACAGTTTTCAAAGTTGATTTATTTCTGAGCTGGACTAGCAGTTCTACATGGTGTTTTTTTGTTTTGTTTTTTAAATGGAATCTTTCACAAACGCAGTAAATACCCACACATGGTGGATTTCCGGGGTATGTGAGGAGTCCTTGTGCCCATCCACAAAGCATGAAACTGATTTTTAGATGGTGCAAGTCAAGATATGTTGAGCCCTTTGACTCGGGGATTTTTAACCCGAACCATGTAAACTAGATGGGGAAAATAATACATTTTTATTTTCACTAACATCTCCCTGAAAACTTGCATTTCCCTCACTTATTAATGTAGCCAACAAACTGCAGTAATATAGATTACTACATTACTTCTGCCCAGTAGACGGCTTTGCAGCACAGGCACAGCTCATGTGGCAGCTCCTCTGCGAAGCCTTCATATCCATTGCTCTACCAGTCCCACAGCACCTTGTGCACCCATCACCACCCAGTCACATGCAATGGGCTTATTTGCTCACATATCTTCCTGCGCACCACTCCAAGGATAAATCCCTTGTTTCTTACCTTGGGACCCTTCCCCTGTGCTTCCCTTCCCCTAGCACAGTGCCTGGTCATAGTATATTCTTAGTAAATGTTGGCCGAAGGAGAAGATAATAGATCAATGATGAATATTTTAATAGTTCCAGGAAAAAAAAATTGTAGATTTAAGCAGGGATCTTAAGAATAGTACTTAGATGTGAGTTTTTGCTTTTGTGTGGCAAACAGTTTATTCTGACTTCGTGTCATGAAGATAAAATCAAATTTAGAACAATACTGGCTTCTTTTTCAAATGTACTTTTATGCTTTCTTTTTTTTCTCCTTTATACTTTCAGTCTGATGACAGTGGTTTGCTACTTCCATTAGGTTGTCAACCTGTTCAAGAATCTCACAGAGCAAGACTAGAGTCTAGTTCGAACTCGACTCCATCACCCAGACCACTTAACCTCTCTGAGCTTCGGTTCCTGGAACTGCTTGCTCAGTGGTTTCTACAGTAATTTCCATGACTTACATTCTACAGCATTGTGAGGCTTCAGGAGCTTGAAGTT
This sequence comes from Myotis myotis, assembly GCF_014108235.1. Classification (NCBI taxonomy): domain Eukaryota; kingdom Metazoa; phylum Chordata; class Mammalia; order Chiroptera; family Vespertilionidae; genus Myotis; species Myotis myotis. The sequence goes on from NW_023416390.1 coordinate 44,020,387, forward strand.
GGGGACTACAGACGATAGGCTTCTTTCACATTGCTTGTAAGTGGCCCTTGTGAAATCTTATTTAGGAGCATGACCAAGACAAACACCGCAAGATTTCATTTATATGTGGAATCTGAAAAGTGAAACAAATGAACAAACAAAACAAAACAGATATGTAGATTCAGAGAACTAACTGATGGTCGCCAGCAGGGAAGGGATGGGGGAAGAGTGAAAAGGGTGAAGATTAAGAGGTACAAACTTCTAGTTATAAAATACATAAGTCACGGGGTGTGTAATCTAAAGCATAGGAAATATAATCGATCATGTAATAACTTTGTAAGGTGACAGTTACTAGACTTACAGTGGTGATCACTTCATAAGGCAGATAAATGTCAAGTTACCATGTTGTATACTGAAACTATTATATGTCAACTGGAATAATAAAAATAGATAAATAAATAACATGTGTTAAAGACTAGTCAAGTGTAAAGATGTGAGCTGGGTGCTGCAGGGGGGGAAGATAGAAGTGACACCTGCCGTCTGGGAGCACCCATCTTGCAGGTGCCACAGCTCACAGACACATACTGTGACCATGTCGCTGACAGTGAGTTACTATAGCACAGGGAGAGGCCAGAGCTCATCCTGCTGAGAGGCCTGGCCAGCGCTCAGCACTGTCCTCCGGTCTGGGAGGGGCACCGCAGCACCACCCGCAGGCACCTGCTCCGTCAGAGCGGTTCCGGCGCTTGAGCTTTACTTGTTGCCGTCCCCGGAGCTCTGACCCAGAATCCCAGGGAGGGAGATCTCTGAGGAAGCTATCATCTCCTAGTCTGTTTTTGTCATGGTGATTTTTAAAATGTGCTTTTTAGACGCTATTTTATCAATGAGCGCAGGATACAATATATTATTAAGCAAAAGCAGGATACACTATGTACAAGGATAGGATAGGATAGATATCACGCATAAGGTCAGCAGTGTGACCTACGCAGAAGGTTCCTGAGAGCTAGAACAGGGCTGATTCATCTTTCGCTGGCAACGCTCATAGCCGTTCCTGGTGCACATTAAGCATTAAGTAGCTCTTGACTTAATAAGTATACACTTAAGTTACTAAGATTCATAATGAGTAGAACCAAGAAAAAATGCTGATAGTGAGGCAATAAGGGAGCAAGAAATACCAGTAGACTCTGCCAGGCCGCCTTTATAAAGGGGCTTTATTACAAGGATGGACAGTAAAGGTGATAGAAAACTCAGGACTGGCCCCACATGGAGGCACATACTGGTTGGAAGTATGGACTCTGGAGCGAGGCCATTTGGCTTTAGGCTGTGTCTCTGCCACTTACGAGCTGTGTAGTGTTCACCAGGCTCCTTCTCTGTGCGTCAGTGCCGCCACCACCACCACCATCATCATCTACTTCATAGAGTTACTGTGGAAAAGGAATTAATTCGTACTTGAAACAATGCCTAGAATGTTCTTTAGCACATAGTAAAGGTACAATAAATGTTAGCTATTATTATTGTTGTTATTATTAATATTGATACTATTAGAATTGTTCAAAACTAGGATTCAGTTTAGGTGCCTGAAAATCCATGATTTGCCCTCAATCCCAGGAGATGGATCACCTCCTGTCTTAAGTCCACCAGTTAACCGGCTCAGCTGTTCCTTTCTGTCTCTTCTCATTTCTCTGGTGCGACTAATGGGCTGCTCATCCCCATGATTCCGGGTCATACTTCTGAGACAAGGAGGAACTGGCTGCCTTGTTTGAGCAGTTCTCATGCCTGGCTAGCTCACAGGGTGTTCTCCAGCCTCAAGACTGGCCACCATTGGGTCGGAGCTCTTGTCCAGTTGGCCGTGGCCAGGGTGGGTCCAGCTGCAGCTGATCTCAGAAGGGGAACGTGGGCACTGAGGGAGCTCTTGTAATTATGGGACCTTAAATTATTCTGAAAAGAGGACTCATAGAATAAAGAAAGGATATAAAACAAAAAACTTAACACTGTTGAAGAGACAGATGACTTTTGGCGTTTTCCAACCAGCATACCAATTCATTTTCTAAGGCCCATTAGTTTCTGGTAAGATCCTCAAAGGAAATTATGTGGCTAAGAACTGTGGCAATGAAACAAAACCTCAGAGGCCTTTTCTGAACCCCTGCCATTCTAGGTCATGCCCTTTCCACCTCTGCATCAGTTCATGCTGCAGCATGTCTCTTTTCTGGCATCTTATTCAATTCTTTCCATCCCGTGGACCAGCCAAGAAAACAGAGTATAATGTATAAACTACTCACAGAGATGCCAATGGACTAATTATTTTCTATGTCCGAATGAGCCTTACCTTTGGGAAAGCTCTTTTGGGGAACATTAATGGCACATGTGCACGTTCTCATAGACCATATCCCTCTCACTCTCACTGCCATGGACCCGCATCTGTTCACCACTCCCTGTGTTTTCACTGTGATCAAAACAGCATTTCACTCCCTGGAAGTTGACCATGGCCACTTTCAGACCACCTGAGCGCTGGAGTCGCGTTTGATAGAAATGGCTGTTTGCTGCAATGCCTATAGCTCAGCATGAAGCAGACAGCAGGAAATGGGTAGAACCTTTAGGGGGTCAGGGCTATGTAAGATCATTGTTCTTTCTGGGCCATTTCTTTTCCCCAGAGGCCTGTGATTTGGTATTTCTTTGGCCAGATACTAGCTCTGGAAACATTGAACAGAAAGCATTCCATCCCTTATTACTCAACGTGTTCTTTCCAGAGCCGCCGAGAAGGTTGTGTTGGGTTTCACGGGCTGCAGAGTTTGAGTCTGCTACTTAGCTGAGACAAAAATCTCTGCTTTCAGTGCCCAGCTTGAATATTATGTCCAACACTTGAATAGGGGAAGCAGCATTTGAAACATTTTCATTGTCCCCACGTGTGATCTGGGTATTAAATGTTTTGAACTAAAAAATATCTCACAACCCAGTGGAAGGTCAGTGTCACATGTTTCTGATAATAAAAAATAATCACTCTTTCCTGCCTTCCTCTCACAAAAAAATGAAAATAAAATATAAAGTAAAATAAGGTAAAATAAAATAGGTCTTGAGCTGTGAGATGAATTTCCTCAAATGATCAAAACCAAAGGGCTGTTTGAGTTTCCTTAACCCTGTTAGCAATAAAAAGGTCAAAATAGCCATACATACCCTGGATTGAAAAAAAAACAATTTAAAGACTTTTGCTGACACATCTAATGATCTCAAATAAAAGTTATTTGAACATAAAAATAAGGACCTTTTAAAGATGTGGGTAGCAATCTCCACCTGTTCGCTCAGGAAAAAACAGCTGCATTTTCAGAAAATTCCAAATGGTTTTCAAAGCCAAATATAACAGGATCTTTGCTGCTGATGTGTTCATTTAGTTTGGAAAATAATTTTTAATGCTCAAAAGTTGAAAATTCAATATTGGTCATTTTAAAGATTGTAAAATGTATTTCAGCCCCAGGCTGACAAACAATACAACTGTTTTAGGTGTCCTTCTCCTTTGTTAGCTGTGTAAGGACAACAGTGTTGAGGGAAGACTTCAAGAATGGAGAGACCATGTGTTACAGGCTCAAGATTAGCTTCTGATCCACTAGTGGCTTCAAGAAAGGACCTCAAACTTGCATTTCAGCAGTGGCCCACGGCCCACCTGCCTCATGGAAAGGTGTGAAGTCCTTACACATTGTGATTCTCTCTCAGAAGCCATGTGGGGTGGGGTATCTTCTCTTCTTCCTGACCCCAGATGGATAACCCTGCCCTATTATCTGCTTTGGCACAGAAGAAAATCACTGGACAGTTGCCATCTTTCAGTTTCCTGCACATGTGTGTAGCTATGGCCAAGGTAAACCGGTCTCTTGGGTTTATTTGGAGTTAAATTAGCTGAGCTGTTTGTTTCCTCTGAGCCATATACAGATGCTTTTTGAACTATCTTTGTGTCTGAGGGATTTTTTTTCGTAGTATCAGCACACCACTTCCTCCACGCCATTGCTTTGAACAGTTTTGCAGAGGGCGATATTCTTGCTGGCCACCAGCCTAGCCAAGCAAAGTGATGATGGATGGATGGCAGCAAGCCTTTACTAGAGTATTTCATGTCTGTGCATGACTGCATGAAACGATTTCTTTTCCACTAATTTTGGCAGATAGGGTGGGATATCAGGCATTGGCTCCCCCATTTGAATGATACTCAAAGTTTAGGCTGAAATAATGTCCTCGGACGACCCTTTGCCTGCTCTCTCTTTCTGACAATCCCATGGACCCTTCTGAATGTGGATTTCTACTTAACGTTTGATGCTTCCAGATTCTCTGGTCCTGTTAAAGTTTAGAAACTGCAAGTTTAAGTAAAGCCATTCCTTTTTTTGTTATTTATTTATTTTTAAAAAAATATTTTTATTGATTTCAGAGAGGAAGGGAGATGAAGAGAGAGATGGAAACATCAATGATGAGAGAGAATCATTGACTGGCTGCCTTCTGCATGCCCTCTACTGGGGATCAAGCCCAAAACCCAGGCATGTATCCTTGACCAGAATCGAACCTGGGACCTTTCAGTCCACAGGCCAAAGCTCTATCCACTGAACCAAACCGGCCAGGGCCTTTAAAAAAAAAAAATCATGTGATTTTAATTTTTTTATAACTTTGTTTTTATTTTATTACAATAAAAATAGTCATTCTTAATTTTCCTTTTATTGTACTTTAAATATTGTTAGTAATGATCTTTGAATATTTTTAAATGTTGATATACAAACATGTATAGTGCTTTTACTAACACATCTTATAAATATTATGCCCTTTTCCATAAATTCATAATTTTTTGTGATGAAAATAGTAATATTTTATAGTATCTCCAGAATAAATTCTAAATTCTTAAGTACTTCTATACATACGCTAAAGAAAACAAAACTAGACATTAAAATATAATAAGTTTGGAGTGATTTTTATACTCCGAGATTTATGCATTAAAAAAAAAACTGATTTGACTTTTACCACATTCTGATTTTACATTTTAGAAAATGTAATTGCTTTTTTTTGTGGAGAAATAGTTGGGAGTGAGAGTTACACTTAAGTAAATTCACCGCTGCGTTGATCCAGTTCTTTCATGGACTTTATTTTTGGAAAAGCCCAAATCTCAGCAAACTGATAACAGGTACCAGTTATTTCCCTGAGTAATATGTTGTACGCTGTCTTTTGTATTGTCTTGGTGCATTTTAGAATGTATTATCATTTTAAAACGTTTTTTAAAGCTGCATTTAAAGGCTGATGCTAGACACATCCCAGATAGTAAAATCTTTAATGAATTCAGAGTAGAAAGGAAGGTGTTACTGCCGTTCCCATTGCTTACACTTCTACATGTTGCTTATGCCTCTAAAGATTTTGAGATTCCTCATCTCTGTGTATCTCTGGGCATTTTTTAAAAACTCTTGTCTATATTTTCAAGATACAAGGCAGGGGAAGAAAACCTTGGCTCCTCATTTGTGCAGTTAGAGGTTGAAGAGAATTCAGTAGACACCTCTAGTGAAGAATGATCAGAAATGGGCCTCCGCAGAGCACAGTGTATTCTGCAACTGGACTAAATCAGGATAGAAAGTCCTGTGTCCAGAAGCCTCTGTCCTCTGGAGAATAAACCTTCACATTGGTGGTCTTCACATTGGTTTTCCGTGAGTTCCCAGACAACAGGAGCAGGGTCCTGTGTGTGTTCGCTGTGTGGTATTAAATTCTGCTGAAGCTCTATTTGACTCTTGGCACTACTGTCCTTCACGTCAGAGTGCCATCTTGAGCTGAACTTGGGCATGATAATAGGAATGTGGTTTTGTTTCTCACTTGTTCAGATCTTGCCTCAAGGCCCTTTTTCTCTCAGTTCAATATATGCCACCTCTGAAAACATTCCCAGACCATTGTTCTTCTCTCTTTTCATTTCTCAATCACTTAAAAAAAAAAAAAAAAAAAAAAAGCAGCCTTGAAAATAAGCTCTGTTTTCCATTTCCTAGTTGGTTGAGACCACCCCAAAGCCCCAAAGAGCTCTTGGGCATTTTCCTAGTGCACTGAAGAAAAGTCCTGCTGGTGTGGCTCAGTTGGTTGGGCGTCATCCCGTGCACTGAAAGGTCACCAGTTCAATTCCCGGTCAGGGCATAGTATTCCTGGATTGTGGGCTTAATTCCTGGTAGGGGGTATGCAGGAGGCAGCCGATCAATTTTAAAAAATTATATTACTTATATTTTCCAAATTGTTCCATGTATGATTTTTTAATAAAAAATATTTTTTTTTATTTGAAAGAAGTTAACTATAAAAAGTGGGAGAAACATAAAGAAGTTAACCCTAGACAATGGGACTCAACTCTATGGTGTCTCCCTCCAAACAAATGTCTTCTTTCATCTCAACAAAAAGACCACTAATTGAACATCATTTGGGTTAACAACTGCTCTCTCTTTAAAAATAAAAGGCAAGCCCAGCCAGCATGGCTAAGTGGTTGAGTGTAGACCTGTGAACCAGGAGGTCACGGTTTGGTTCCCGGTCAGGGCACATGCCTGGGTTGTGGGTTCGATCCGCACTGTGGGGCGTGCAGGAGGCAGCCGATCAATGATTCTCTCTCATCATTGATGTTTCTATCTTTCTCTCCCTCTTCCTTCCTCTCTGAAACCAATAAAAATATTTTTAAAGAATAAAATAAAAGGCAGCAATTTGATTTCCTTCTTACATCTCGAGGAGATCATATTATCTTGGGGAAGGGAATCATGACCTATGGGTCAGAAATACTTTGGGACAGGAGCCCCTTAGGGTTCCGAGTGGGGCGGAGGGGAAATGTAGGGCTGACTTGGGGGAAGGGACGGAGGCTGAGGCTGGAGTGCTCCACAGGGTGACGAGCCTCTCTCCCCTCCGCCACCTCTAGGTCCTTTCCTTTGAAGACTTGGAACTGAAGTTTCAGTTTAATCACATTATGTATTAAATAAACTTTTTCGGGCTGGCCCCATCAACATACCCTCAAGTAAACTTGTATGGACTGGTTCTCAAATAGAAATTACTGCCCCCCCCCCCCAAGGACTGTGGAGCACCCCACATTCACATCAGCCTCGGCCTGACTGGCCCTTCCCCTGCCAGTGATTTGTGAAGCGACCCTGTAAGATCAGATGAGCTGGATCCACACCAGCACCCGCACTGCACAAAACGGGGATAAATTCCTGTTCCTTCCATCGTATTGTCAAAAGTGCAGAAATAACAGAAGCAAAACCAATGAATCACCAAAGTAGTAATCAGTAAAAGCTTATTGTGCACACACCAAAAAGACAGTTTGCAAACCAGGAGCACTCAAACCAAAACATGGAGTGAGGCTCGGGGCATATTGTTATAAAGCAGCTCATGGGGTGAGAAAGCAGTGACTGCTTATTCCTCACAGTGATTGGTTATGATATTAGGATGTGCTTAAATGATAGCGCATTTGGTCAGTGGTTACCATATATCAACCTTGGGAAACAGTTTAAGTTTTTCTTATGATTTCCAGAGGCATAAAAGCAAGATATGACCCAGGTCAAGTTAGTCTTGCAAATAAACAAATTCAGTTTGGCTTGTATGACTTTACTGGTTTCATCTGCTCAGGGAATTTTCAAAATAAAAATTGAAAATTTTTGGTCTTCGTTTTTTTATGTGCACAGCATCAACTCAGATAGGAAGTAAGCTCCCTGAGGGTGGAGAATTTTGTCTGTTTGCTCAGTGCCCTGTCCCCAGCACCTAAGACAGTGCGTGTTGAATGACTGCTACATGAGGGGCTCTAACAGTGTCCCTACTCGCTAGTTAGCCATGCAGTCAACACACAGATAAAAAGGTCACAGAAAACATCTTTATTACTAGAAAGTAACTTTCTTTGTGTATTGGTCTTTTTGGCTGGAGAAGAGGGCTGAGAGGTTGGTTGTGGGGCCAGGAAAGGCCTCGATGGCAGAGCCTGGAGTTGGAGAAGCTAATCTGGAAGGAGACCGCTGTGGTGATGGAGAGGGACCGTGGTTAGGGATGAAAGGGGATGCTGGCCAAAGTGGAGGTTATGCTAACAGGTTATTCTTGACCTTTGCCCCACAGCACCCATTCAGCTACTTATTTGCTTTGCTAGCAACTGTCACCCAAGAGCCAAGAGGAACACCCGGGTTGGGTTCTGTTTAATTGCTGCTCAGTGGGTTTTTGTTTGTTGTTGGGTTGTTGGTTTTTGATAATGGTAAGGGTGAGGCAGGGAGAGACCATTTAGTTTGGGGTTTTTTTTACATTGTCCATTTATCTTTCTGAGAGTATCCTACAAAACATAAACCACTTGTGGTTTTCATACCTCAAATCTCTGTGGTTGGTTACTCTCAAACTAGTCAATATTTAAAGGTAGTCATGGAGTTGCTTTTACATAAGCCACCAACTGATCATTCTGTTGGAATGGTTTTGAAACAGAATGAAATGGTCCAAGACTGAAGGAAGCAGCTTCCATAAAGCAGGGAAAGTTAGCATTAAGCAAAAGAACAAAACAAAACCAAAAACAAAACACCTCCCCTCCCCAAAATGCTGAAGCTAATCACCCTGTAATCGCACTTTTTCTGATCCTGTTGCCCTGCACCCCTATTTGGAATTGAGAGAACACGTGTGTACATTAGTCCAGTAGGAAGCACTTCCATTGTCTTTCCTGTGGCTGAAAGGGTCGCCATCCCATCAGGAGACGACCTGGTAATGTTTTTCCAACTGTCTGTTTTCAGAGCTGCCAAGGGGCAGGCCAAAAGTTCTTGGAGTTGCAAAGTCAGATGGGAATCTGGGGTAGAACAAATTCTGTTTGGGGGCAAGCCATTGAGAAAAGCAGGGCCTGCTAAGAAACAAGAGGAAAAAGTACCTTGCACATCTGTGACCGTTTGGAAATAAGGAGAGACAAGGTTCCCTCTCAGATTTGTAGAGAGCAGCTGTGAGCAGAGCCATCAAACTCTGCTCATGACTTTAAACGAAGCCCAGGGATATGCAGATATCTGCAGAGCACCAGAAACAATGGCTCTCAGCTTTGCCTGATCCCATGCCCACTTTTAATAACAATATTTTCTAATGTCCCCTTCACACTTTCAATGAACCTTCACACGTAATTTTCTCCAAAATCCATGTAATTTTTATCTAATTAAAAAGAGGAATAAGAGGAATCTATATATATAAAAGCCTAAGTGACCAGTCGACCGTTCAACTGTCTGACCGGTAGCTATGACATGCACTGACCACCAGGGGGCAGGCGCTCAACACAAGAGCTGCCGGCCTGTCATGTCTTGGCAGCTGCAGTTCTCTGATGACACACCCAGAACCAGAGAAAAGGGAGCCTGACTCCGGGGTGCGTCACCCGAGAACCACCCTCTCACAATCCAGGACCCTTTGGGGGATGTCAGAGAGCCGGTTTTGGCCCTATCCCCGCAGACTAGGCCAAGGGACCCCACCTGTGCACCAATCCGTTCATCGGGCCTCCAGTGTAACTTATAAAATAACTTCAGTTTGGAAGTGATCAGATACAACTCATTATCAAACAACGTGAAGTAAGTGGTCAGGTATTTGCATCTACACCTGTAATCACCATAAATGGAACAGCTGTAACTTTGAACTAACCTTGGTAAGAGTTAGAGACTCTTACCTCAAATGGCAGTGTCTTTGGGCACATAATTTTCTGGGAGGGGTGATCAATTCTAGGTAAAAATCCAAGCAAAACATAGTATTTCATTTATATGATAGTGGCATTACTGGAAAATTCAGAAACTAATACAACAGTGCAGTAATTACTTTGAGTTTGTATATAAAATGGAGATGAGATCTAAGCTCAGATAACCATAAACAGCTTTTTCAAGTACACCAATGTCCAGCGGGACCTTTGAAGGTCATGTGGGAAAATTCTTTCCTGAGTAGGGCAGTCTGGTACATTGCATGTCATCTGGCATCCCTGGTCCCCAGGTCTGAATCACAGCAGGGCCCCCATCGTTATGATACCTACAAATGTCCTGTTCTTATGCAAGGTTGGGTTTGCACCAGCCAGGCCTGAAAGTGCAGTCAGGGGTCCCAGGGGAAGTCTCAGGTCACTGAGCCCTTCCTGCAGTGTTCAGATGGGTGATGTCAGGCCCAGAGGTGCAGAGCTGTAGAGACCCCTGTTTCCTGAGTAGCCCAGGGAACTGGTTTCATGAGCACAAGGCTCTGTCCTCCAGTGGGAGACACCGTGTAAGCATGTAGTTGGAGAGAAGTCTGAATAAGGAACAAGATGGCTATTGTCCCCACCCCAGAGATCATTGTAAAGACCCCATTCTGCTCCCTACCTAGTGATCAGCAACTGCAAGGAACATGCAGCTATCCGAATGCCAGTAGCTTCTCCCAGTGTGTGTGCGCACAAGAGTAGACATGGCAGGATGTGAAAATGCGGCTCTCCACCACTTTGCCCCTTGAGTTGTAAGAAACTTCTATTTCACATGGGTTTCCCCTGGGACCACTGGTATGGGATGTTGGTGACCCACTTTGAAATCTTTGCCTTTTAATTAAATTAAGAGACCCTGCCATATCCCTGACACTGGCAAATAGCCCTGCTTGGGAAGGAGAGTTGTTGAATGTGGTGGCAGGTCCCCAAGGTGACTTCTTCCATGGCTGTCCTGTGTCACGGCACATCAGGAGTACATGTAATGATAATATGTTTTAAATGCATAGTGTAGTAAATAAATATATTATTACAATTTCATTTATTTTTAATGTAGCTAGTAGAAAATATAGATCTGCACATCTGACTCATTATATTTCTACTGGACAGCACTAATCTAGTTGAAGGGTTTTTTTCTTTTGTTCTTTGGTTGGTTGGAATTTTGCTTTTTTTTTTTCTTGAGGGGTACAAACATGTTTTATTAATGTAAAATGCCTCTATTCATTTATATGACAAATACAGTCCCTTACTAAAAAAAAAAAAAAAAAAGACATTTGTCTTTCAATCTGTCAAACTTAGCTAGAAAATTCATGTGTGTTTTTTATTATCATATACTAGTATTGACATGATACAAAATGCAGGATGCAAAAATAAATTCAATAAGCATTAGAAATAATTTCACACATATGCAGAATCTTTGGGCAAATGGTTAAAATTAGAGATGAACATTAAATGTGGGCAGACAGATATTCCACATACAGCAATGAACTTAACAGATGTGTTTGCAGTGCTTTCTGGTAACCAACTTGCTTTCTGTTCATCTTTAAACACCCAATTCCAAATCGTCCAGCTTCTGGAGAAGAGCTTCTCTTTTTGAATTTTCTCCAACTGATTTTTTTTTTTAGCTGTTTTCCAGTTTCTACTTGTTCTTTCAGTTGTTTGATTGCTTTGTTTCTCCTTTAAGCTCTTGATTTTTGGTCTATCTCAGGTTTTCCAGAAGGTGACTGAGAGTATTTTGTGCTGAGGTCTGCAGGAACAGGGGCAGGAAGAGGCGCCAAATCTGTACTCGAGTCACTTCTTGCTTCCTGCTTTGCAGTTCTCTTAGATTCAGGCTTCCTTTGATTTTTAAGGGCTGTTGTTGATAAGGGCTTATCATTTCTGGGTTGTGGTTTTATATTCTTTTCTTTTTTAATATAATAATAATTATATTAAATATAATAATGTTACATGCAATAAACCTTAATATTTCAAGAAAATGATTTTAAATATAATAATGTCACATGCAATAATCATTAATATCTCAAGAAAAACAGTTTTAAATATGATAATGTTACATGCAATAAACACCAATTATTTAAGAAAAGTGAACTTACATATGGTAATATTACATGCAATAAACATTAATATTTCAAGAATAAAAGAATTTTAAGTATAATAATATTACCAAAACTGTACTAACATAGTATGATATCACAAAAGTTGTAGGAAATATTAAAAATCTGCAAATAACAGGATTACTTCTATTATATTCTAGTATATTTTTCCCCTCTGGCTCTATTTTTGTTCATCAGTTTATGTTGTTCATTATATTCCACAAATGAGTGAGATCATATGATATTTATCTTTCTTCAACTGGGTTATTTTGCTTAGCAAGATACTTTTAAAGTCTGATTTGTCGGATATGAGTATTGCCACTCCAGCTTTTTTTTTTCTTTTCCATTTGCGTGGAAAAATTTTTTCCATCCCTTCACTTTCATCCTGTGTGTGTCTTTTGTTTTGAGGTGGGTCTCTTGTAGACAGCATATAGTTGGGTCATGTTTTTGTATCCATTCAGCTACCCCACACCTTTTGATCGAAGCATTTAATCCACTTAAATTTAGGGTTATTATTGGGAGGTACTTATTTATAACCATTTTAATTCTGTATGGCTAGTTTTCTCTCTGTGTTTCTTCTTCTCAGCAATACCTTATAGCAATCCCTTTACCATTTCTTGTAATGCTAGATTGGTGGTGATGAACTCCTTTAGCCTTTTTTTGTCTGGGAAGCTCTTTATTTGACTGTCTATTTTGAATGAGGGCTTTGCTGGATATAGTAATCTTTGTCTCAGATCCTTGCTTTCCATTACCTTGAGCACTTCATGCCATTCCCTTCTGGCCTGTAGAGTTTCTAATGAGAAATCAGGTGTCAGCCTTATGGGAACTCCTTTGTAGGTAACAGTTTTCTTTTCTCTTGCTGCCTTTAAGATTCTCTCTTTGTCTTTAATTTTTGGCATTTTAATTATGATATGTCTGGGCATGGGTCTGTTTGGGTTCTTCTTCTTTGGGGTTCTCTGTGACTCCTGAACTTGTGTGACTTTTTCCTTTACCAGGTTAGGGAAGTTTTCTATTATTTCTTCAAACACCTTCTCTATTCCTTTCTCCCTTTCTGCTTCTTCTGGCATACCTACTATTCTAATGTTGTTAGGTTTCACATTGTCCCACAGCTCCCTTAAGCTGTCCTCCTGTTTTTTCATTGTTTTTTCTTTTTGCTTCTCTAATTGAGTGATATTTTCAACTCTGTCTTCTAATTCACTGATTCAATCCTTAGCTTCCCCTAATCTGCTGTGTATTCCTTCCAATGTGTTCTTTATTTGTGTTATGTCATTCTTTATCTCAGACTGTTTTTTCATAGTTACTATATTTTTTTTCATTCTGTTGAGCATTTTTAACATCATTACTCTGAACTCTGTTTCAGATAAATTTCTTATCTCCGCTTCATTTATCTCTTCTGGAGAATTTGCTAGTTCTTTCATTTGGAGGTTGTTTTTTTTGTTTCCTCATTTTGGTTGTCTGTTTGGGTTTGTGACTATGATTTAGGCAGATCCTCTCTACCAGTGGTTCTCAACCTTCTGGCCCTTTAAATACAGTTCCTCATGTTGTGACCCAACCATAAAATTATTTTTGTTGCTACTTCATAACTGTAATGTTGCTACTGTTATGAATTGTAATGTAAATATCTGATATGCAGGATGGTCTTAGGCAACCCCCGTGAAAGGGTCATTCAACCGCCAAAGGGGTCTCGACCCACAGGTTGAGAACCGCTGCTCTATACCTCTCAATCTCTAGTGCAGGACAGTGTTAAAGGCTGTTTCTGACTAATTGGATCAGGCAAAGACTCAAAGCCTCCAGAGAACGCCTCTGTCTACAGACTAATAGGATTCTGACTTGAATTGCCCCCAGGCAATCGTCCTCAAGTGTGGCAAGAGTTTTTGCAACAGGGTGGGGCAGTTGCTTCTGCCTGGAGGCTAATTGTTACTTTTAATCTCTTAAGTGGCCTCAGGGCAAGGTGTTTTCCAATAGGGTGTGCTGACTGTCTTCTCCCCAGGCAAGGCAGATGTCTGTGTGGGAAGGATGTCCTCCACTGTATGAGGGACTGACTCAGCCCAGGAAACTTGGGGTTCTGCCTTCTGAGCTCTATCCCCCAATTCCCCAGTCCTGGGTTCTGCTCTCACAGCTCCAGTCCACTTCACCCTCTCTCTGCCAGAGCACAAGGTGGGTGGCTCCACAGGGAATTTTTGTGTGTTGGCCCTTTATGAGGGTGCCCGAACTTTCAGCTGCCACTCCCTGGCAAACAGCACCCCACTGTTTTTCACAGCTAGATGTTATGTGGGTACCCTCCTCAGTTTGGTGCTCTCTGCTGAGGAGTTCAGCTTCAGGATTAGATCCCAGAGTTCTCAGTGGCATTTCCCCCCCCCCCCCCCTGCCTGCCCCCCGCCCCCAGCTGATATATCTCTCTGGGACTTCAGTTGCCCTCTGTGGGTGTCCAGCCAGCCCTTTCAAGCCTCTGCCCCTCCTACCAGTCTCTATATGGTCTCCACCTTCGATCCTTGGGTATCAGGGTTCTCTCCTATGAGTTTTCCATTGATTATTCAGGAAGCCTTTCCGTATTTCAGTTGTAATTCCAGCTTGTTCCTGGGAACATGTCCATTCAGTATCCTCCTACTCTGCTGCCATCTGCTTTTTGCTTTTTGTTGCCATTAAGAGGGTCTCAGGTTTTGAGAGTTTAATGCTTTGGGGGGAAAGAAATCTTTGAGTCCTGAACTATTACAGGGGAATCCCTCAGCCTCTGTCCTATTTCATCCATGAGCTGAGATCATTTTGAGAAGTAACAGGTAACTTCTTACAGTTCTGAGCATGTATATAACAGAGTAAGCAAACCTCTTTAACAGCCTCTAGTGGATAAAGAAGGGAGTGAGCCACAAGTCATTTTATTTTATTTTTTAAACTTTCTATTATGGAAACATTTCAAATGTACATGAAAACTAGCCAGAATATTATACCCAACTGCCATGCACCCCTCACCAAGCTTTAAGGATGATCATCTCAGGCCAGTTTTGTTTCATTTATATCCCTACCCACCTGCGCCCCTCTACTTTGAAGCAAATCCAGACGTCATATCATTCCCTCACAAATATTTCAGTATGTTTCTCTAAAAATTTAAGGAGTCTCTTTAAAAAACACAACAGCTTAACCTCAATAACATTATTACACCTAAAGTTTAGCAATAATCTTAATATTATTAAATACCGATCAGTATTCAAGTTTCTGGTTGCCTCATATTTTTGAATTTGTTTGTATCAGTATCCAAATACCATGTTGCCTCCGATTGCTGCCTCTCTCGGGCTCCCCTCGCAGCTCTTCTACTGCATTAGCTTCATTCTCAGCCTCTGAATGTTTACAGTGTGCCTATAATGCCACCAGTCCCAGCCCCACACATCTTACAACAGTCTCATTGCATCTCCTTGGTACAGAAGCAGTCGCATGCTCCTCTTTGAACCAATCACTGTCGCCAGGGAACCAACGGCCCTAACTGCCAGGGTTGGTCACTTTCTACAGGCAGTCATGGAAACACAACTTGAAAAATTGAAATTATTTTTTTTAAGCCCTGCTCATATTTTATATATGTTACTGTTGCCCTGATTCAGTCTCTGTTGATTCGGGGTCAACCACTGGAGGGTCATTGGCTGTGATTGATTCTGTACTGCTTTCCAAGACTGGTGTTTCCAAGATGTGCTGCTGTTTTATAATCTTTTTGCTCTTGTTTTGTGTGTGTGTGTGTTTTTCCAGGAGATTAAATATGGAAGATTCTTTGCCTGATTGGTCTGAGAGCCTGTTGGTTCTTGTTTTACTCTTATCACTAAGCTCAGGCTGGTCTATGCATTGAGTGGGGTATGCACAATTAAATTCTCATTGAGGTCCAAATTGCGATCGTCTTTATTTGCCTGGAGTTCTCGATTCACTTATCTTTGGCCTTTGGTTGTAATAACAGCCCTACCAGCGATCAGTACAAATACTGCTCTCAATTTCTCTTGTCCACATCACAGCCCTCTTCCTACCTCTTTCTTCTGCCTCTTCTCATGCTTATAGAAAAGAATTAAGTGAAATCCTCCTTCTGAACCTAAACTGAGGCTTAAGGCAGTAACAACACTGGGCCATGGAGCCGAGACCAGGCTTCTGGCCCCGCTCTGCTGCGCCCTGTGGTATGACATGAGCAGGACGCTTAGTCTCTCTGGACCCCCGTGTCCTCATCTTTAAGTGATGGTGTGGGCTTTGATCTCTAGTCTGGTGCAGCCTTAAAATGACCTATTTTAAGAAGCTGATGCTGATCTTGGGACACTTCATCACGGAGGAAGGTCAGAAAGCGCTTATACGCCCAACACCCGCATGTCATCCTATGCAGAGTGGCCTCCGAGGCACCCTGGGGTCAGTGATGTGGTCAGTACTCTTCCGCCGCCCGCCACATCATCTCTCCCTCATCTCCATCTTTTCCTGCCTCATTTCCTTTACCTCCCCTCTTCTTTCTGATTGGATTATTTGTTTTCAACTTTCTTAATCCATGTTTTTTTCTCCCCACTGCCCAATTCGTAAGCCACCTGTACTGCCTAAGACTGTCAAGCCCCCTGCTGGGCTAAAGGACTTACCTACTTTCCTCCTTCTGGAACTGTTCCCTTTAACTTAAGCCTTCTCAGGAAGGTTCAAGTCTAGTCTTGGCGTTTGTTATTCACTGTGCCACAGGGAACAATCTTAAGCTCTTAAGGGAATGTTATGTCTTGGTAGAACTTTTAGGAGTTATTGTTGTTTTTATTCAACAACCAATATTAATTGAGCACCTACCAGGTGTCAGACACTGGTCTAGATGCTGAGGCGATAGCAGGAAAGAGGCCCCTGCTCTCATGGAGCTTGAACTCCAGCGGGGAAAGAGGTACAAGTAAATAAACCATTAAATGAATGGAAAAAAAATGTCAAGTGGTGACATGTACTGTGCATAAAAGAAAACAGGAGCAGAGATGGGCATGAATGAGTTCATTTTTGCTGAGAACTGAAGAATGAGAAGGAACCAGGTGATGAGCTTACCTGCTGATAGGGCTTACAAGTGTGAGGCCCCAGGATGCAAATGAAATAGGTGCATTTAATAGAAAGGGGTAGAAAATAAATTAGCAAGGGGGGTGGGGGTTACTTGAGATGAGGTCAGAGGACTAGGGAGGGGCCAGATATTGTGGGTCTTTTTGAGTCTAGGTGGAGAGATTAGACTTTTTAAGTGAAAGAAGAAACCACTGGAGGATTTTAATCAGGGGAGAAACAGTATCAGATTTAGGTCCTATGGGGGCCTGGTAGACACCTCATAAATGTGTCCAAAGTTGATTGTATTTACAAGTTTTCATTAAAGATAAAATAAGCCCAAACTCTAGACAACTACTCCCTTGCATGTCTCAGAGGCTCCAGGCTTCTCAGTGACCTACTCCCTTCTAGCTGAGCTGACGCTGGTGGATAAGAATAGCCATGAGCACCTCTGCATCGTGTGCGTGTGTGTGCGTGTGTGCGTGTGCGTGCGTGTGCACGGGCGTGGGCGTGTGCGTGTGTTTGGGGTGCTCACTTCAAGAACTTAAAAATAATTCTCAAAATACATAGAGAAATCATCTTACTGCTCATGTTCTCTTTTTAGACCCAACTATAGTTAGACTTCCCCATAGGTTCACTCAGGCATTTACTTGGTAGTTAGTAGAGGGGGAAACAGATGGGAGCTGCAGGCCTCCACCTCTGCCCCGCCCCACGCCTGCCTGGGTTATTCATACAGTGAGTGTCCCTTGGACTCCAGGCCCTGTGTGAGGCAGGAGGGATACAGTCATACCTTCAAGAGGCTCCAGGCAAAGTAGAGGATTCTCGGTCACTAATCCTCCAGTGCTCGGTGCTCAGGAATTCTGCCATGGCGTGGCATCATGATAACTCTGCTTGTGCAGCTGGACTCATATCTCAAAGAGTTGAGAGTCTGGAAGAACCTTAGTTCTTCCTTAGCTATGCTGGTATTCCTCCGTAGGAGCATTTCCTCAGTAGAAGCATTTCCAGTGTTTTGGATGAGACTGTCCTAAGCATCATAGGAAATTTTTGCATTCCTGGCTCTGCCCATGAATTCTACTGACATAAGCCCCTATTTTAAATGAGAGTGGGGGGGGCGGAGGAGTCCTGTGGATCCAAACTGTCCAGTGGTCAGGAAAAATGCTACTGATAATCTTGCTTACATTTTGGCTCCAAATACCATTCCAACCCACTGTCCCCCACTCCCAAGTGAAAATGCCACCACACATTTCCAACAGCCTCCTAAATTGAGAACCACTGGTCTACCCAGCTCTATCTGAATATTAGGCAACTTGTCTTTTCATGCCATTTTTCTCAGAACCCAGCAAAATCAAGACCCAAAGTTCAAATTTTACAACAAGGTTAGTTACTAAAATATGCCTCTGTTTTTCATTCTTTCAACTGATATTATTTTATCAGAGTTATATGGTATGTGTTGAGAACATTAAATCTGATCCTTTCAGATGGATCTAGAAAAAAAAATTGTGAGCACTTTCAGATTATTTAAACATACAAGGTTTTGGTATAATATTTTTTACCTAAATTCCATTGCCCATCCACCTCTCAGAGTCCTTCAATGAGAAGCCTGGCTTTCCTTCTGTGTTCATTATCACTGTGCTTTTGTCCAGCGTCTCCTGGGAGAGGTATTGTTACCCCATTAAATATGAAGGACAGAAACAAAACATGCTGGCATAGAAAGCTCTGGATCTTCATATGGCCTGAGCTGTGTATCATGTATCCTGACTTGGGCACCAAATCACCTGTCAAAACGCAGTTGCTTTCATACACCTGACCAGCTCTCTTCACCTGCCTTTGTGACTTTCTCCCTATACACTTGAATGCTCTGGAGACGAGGACAAATCATTTGTCCCAATTATTGGTGCATTTGAGAGCTTTTAATTCTTGAATGACTCTTTTCCTTCATACCAAATGGTATAGTTAATATCGAGAGTGATTCTTTCAAATGGAATTTTCCTGAAGGAATCTCGGATTCCGTGAACAATTATTTTTGTGGAGGTATCTAGAATAAAGTTGGGCTGTTAACTAGATGGATGTTCTGATCTCCTCCTCTTACTGTGCCAAGCAGGGATATTACACCTTGTGGGAAGGAGAAACATTTTTTATCCTTTTAGTTTAGTTTGTGTGTTGTTGTTGTTGTGTGTTTTGTTGTTGTTGTTGTTTTGCTTGCTTGCTTCTTAAGTAAAACCAATCTAGTTTCTTTTTCTGCAGCAGAGGAGGAAGGAACAAACAGCAAATTAATCACACAGGAAGCGAATAACCACAGGAGAGCGGCTGCCTCTGACTCAGTATGTCACATTTAATAAGAGGCCAGAGCGTGTCCAAAATGACTGTCCAAAAGCGACTCCACATTTGCCTTAGAAGATGATGCCTTTTTCAGGGACCGTTTTCTCTCGGGGTTCATCTCTTCCTTGCTCTCTGTCTGCCTGTGTCCCTGATCATGCCTTCCGACAGTATCCATTAACGGTAAGAAAAATTATATTTAAATGTATGTTCTTTATCAGCTAGAGGGGAGCACTAAATGGCTTTTAACGGCCGTAGTATGTCGAGATAAAGCTCAGTTTTTCAATGGAAGACCACGTGGTCTGTTCCTCTTGCACAGAAGGCCAGCTTCACTGCTATGGTGATTGCAGGTGATTCATAACTTGTGTTTGGAGCCAAAATGTAAGCAAGATTATCAGTAGCATTTTTCCTGACTCCTGGACTGTTTGATCCACAAGTCTTCCCCTCACCCCCACCCCCACCACCTACCTCCCCACCCCTGTTTAAAACGGGGCCTTATGTCAGTCAGGAAGTGTAACTTTTCTGTGTATGGGGCAGTCCGGGTGCCTTTGACTGTGCTTTGGCCAGCAACAGCAAATGCTTTTAAAGTAAAGGGAGTCACTGGAAACTTCAAAGGAAAGCACCATGGAACTAAACTGTTGTTATTCTACTGCAACAGACAGACGTTACTTCAGTACAAATCCTAAATGAAACCATTTCTAAGCAGTCTTTAGAGAAGATGAGTTCTCTTTAGAATCATTCAACATCCTACCAGTGCAATCCATGCACAACCACTATTGCTAATCCAATTCCGTAGCATTTGCTATAACTATTTACATTTAATATGATTAATATTTTGGCATAAAATATTGTAGTTTTAAAATTTCAAGCCTAGTACCCAGAGCCTAGAACCCAGAGACCTACAGAGCAGGATTGAGGAAATTTGGGGGTATCAAAAAGTTTTTTTTCCCTTTGGGGCATGTATAAAAAAGCAACTTGACATTTACATTCCTCTCCCCCCCCCCCCCCCCCCCATGAAGCAATAGAAAATAAAGCTTTAAAATATTAAGAGGGCACATGCCAATTTAGTCAATAAGTACAAGTTCTTTTAAATAATTCAATGGTCTGAGTAGGGTATACAGTAGGAAACGGGGAAGTGGTCAAATGATAACGCTGCAGGAAGAAAAGTAGTACAGCTGGATAGAGAGAAAGGAAGGACGAGGAGAAGCCTGGGGAAGGTTCTGAGGTCAGTTCGTGTGGAAAATACCCTTACTATTCACTTGGATGGCGGGTCTTAAGCATTATATGTTACCTTCATAAAGCTATCTTGCTTCTGAACTGGAACATCATCTAGCTAAAACTATTTTGTAGTCTAAAGAGATTAAATAATTCTCTTAAAATCAGTTGGGTTTTCTAATGCTCTTTGAAAAGTTCACTCATGGGTCACTTGTTCACAGCCCTTCAATTATTCCAATATCTAAACCTTTAAAGGATTGCACATACTGTGAATGAATTGTAATACTTAGAGAAATCCCCATGAAAATCATCCCTCGGGGATCAGCAGCAAATCTACCCTGATCACCGATGGTATCAAGTTCTAGATCTGGCCTATACTTTGGAAGTTCCCCAACCCATGCTAAAACGTAAGAGGAATGAGCTACCTAATTCCTGGACCTTTTCAGTTTTCTGCCCTTTTGAAGGCTTGTTTAACGTCTCGTGAACACGTCATTTACTTTGGAAGTTTCTGGCTGCTTGCGATTTGACTTATTTTTGTTACACCAAACTTTCATACATTTACTTCTTGTTGGAGGGAGCATTTCCCCTCCCTGGCATAACTACCTCTGTCTGTATTTTGCAACCCTCACTCCTGAAAATTAAAACTGAAAATAATACTACAATAAGGAATGCCTTAATTAGAATGCTTTTCCGAGAAAATTAAAATTTCTTGCACACCCCCCTTCACCATTCATTTGTAATGCAGAGGTTTACAAAGATATGGACATGTGGAGTAAGGTTTAAATCAACTTGTGTTTTCTCTTTCTCATCATAAAATGGGGGGGCGGGGGGATCAGTAACAGTTATTGAGCCCTTTCCTATGTTAGGCTCTTTACTTTCACTTATTTTATTTTTAAAAAATGGCTAAAGTTATTAAGCACTTGCCTCATTTAATAACCCTACTTAATAGGTGCCATTTTCCCCATTTTATTGTGGGAACTGGACTCAGAGAGGCTAAGTAATTTCCCAAGGCCACCTGACGACTAAGTGTGTAGGAAACGTTCTGTCATTTAAAGAACTTTTTTCCTAAGTGCAGGTTAGAGACAACATCAGATGCCCTTTTCCAGGCCTGGAGTCTGGGGTTATGCAAATGCTTCGTTTTAAATGTCACAGCAACAGTAAATAGCTTTAAAGTGAATAAGACATTTTTCTTTCTAAGTCTTTGACCTTTGCAGAAGTAAGTTTGGTAACACTTCTAACTTATATAAGAAAGGCTCCACCTTTTCTTTAAAAAATTATTTTAAAAAGAAATATCCTCAAGGGAAAAAAAAGGCCCCACTTTCAACAATAAAATGAATAAAATACATCAAGTGTGTTGACATATATGCAGTGTGTGTGTGAGTGCATGCATGTGTATGAATCTGTGTGTGAGTGAGTGTGCGTGTATGTATGTGTGTGTAGTGGAGAACAGGGGTAGATCTTAATTCCATGATAAAATTAAAGGTGGTGCTGAGGATTTAGGAAAATTTGAGATTTGAGCCCCTTAAAGACAATGCTTGGCAGAGATGGGAAGTAGTGGGAGGAAATCAATACGTTTAGTTATGTGGATAAAGTAGAACAGGGTTTCCCTTCCCTTCCTCACAGTTAAACAACAGGTAGGTGGGTCATTCAACTTACTTTCATTTTCTCACTTTTGAAAAGGCTTCATGTCCATGAATTTGCATTAGTTTCTAAATTAAACATATATGACAGCAGGTTAAAAAAATAATTTTACTTCATAGCAGCCTTTATTTTCCTAGCAGTTTACTCTTACAGTAAAATTGTGAGTTGGCATCATACTAATTGTAATAACATTGTAGATGCTCCAAAATGTCTTCTGAAAAATGCCTTTCCCACCTCCCAAATTAATCAACTCTTTATCTAAATAAATTCTAAAAGAAGTATTTACAAAATAGCCAAGGACCCTCTAACCCTTAGGCCAAAACTCTTGCTGTTGAGAAGACAGCCCATAAGCACAATTAACTTAACATCATCTGAAGTCATGTTCAACCGAGAAAGGAGCGAGTACATTTTGAGAAATAAGGGGTTTCAGGTACAGAAAGCTTGTATTCCACATTCAGCTCAGACTGAGAATAAAGCAACACCTAACTAGGCGAGGCTGTCGCTCTACTTATCATAAAGCAACCCTTGCTTCTCTGCTCCACCTTCTGCTTCCTCTTGGGCTGAGCAGCCTTTTCTGTCTTCCCTCTTGTATCGATTGCCTCATTGCCTGCAGCCCTCTGAGCTTGGGCCTGAGAAGAGGAAAAGTTACAATAATAGGAACAAACTTTATGCAAAGATGTTACATTTTCTAAAATGGCCAAAGGACATGCACGGTTGGTGGGGGTGCGGGTTGGGGCACAGAAATGTTGCACTGTGACTGGTATCGTCAAACAGAAACTACAGGCGACTGCAGCTGTGAAAAGATTGTGCTAAAGAAACAGGATGGCTGTGGTTTGCTGTGAGCATCAATTTTCCTGTTGAGCATTTTTACAGGAAGTTGAAGAACAAAGCCAACTTCATCTTAATTTGTACTAATGGTTTTCAGATCTTTTTTTTTTTTAATTAAATCTTTATTGTTCAGATTATTACATTTGTTCCTCTTTTTCCCCCCCATAACTCCCCTCCTCCCAGTTCCCGCCCCACCCTCTGCCCTCACTCCCCACCCACTGTCCTCATCCATAGGTGCACGATTTTTGTCCAGTCTCTTCCCGCATCTCCCACACCCCTTTCCCCCCCAAGAATAGTCAGACCATTCCCTTTCTATGTCCCTGATTCTATTATAATCAACAGTTCATTCTGTTCATCAGATTATTTATTCACTTGATTCTTAGATTCACTTGTTGATAGATGCATGTTTGTTGTTCATAATTTGTATCTTTACCTTTTTCTTCCTCTTCCTCTTCTTAAAGGATACCTTTCAGCATTTCATATAATCCTGGTTTGGTGGTGATGAATTCCTTTAGCTTTTCCTTATCTGTGAAGCTCTTTATCTGACCTTCAATTCTGAATGATAGCTTTGCTGGATAAAGTAATCTTGGTTGTAGGTTCTTGGTATTCATCACTTTGAATATTTCTTGCCACTCCCTTCTGGCCTGCAAAGTTTCTGTTGAGAAATCAGCTGACAGTCGTATGGGTATTCCCTTGTAGGTAACTGAGTTTCTTTCTCTTGCTGTTTTTAAGATTCTTTATCTTTTGTTCTTGGCATTTTAATTATGATGTGTCTTGGTGTGGTCCTCTTTGGATTCCTTTTGTTTGGGGTTCTCCGCGCTTCTTGGACCTGTAAGTCCATTTCTTTCACCAGGTGGGGGAAGTTTTCTGTCATTATTTCTTCAAATAGGTTTTCAATATCTTGCTCTCTCTCATCTTCTGGCACCCCTATAATTCTGATGTTGGTACGCTTGAAGCTGTCCCAGAGGCTCCTTACACTATCCTCACATTTTTGGATTCTTTTTTCATTTTGCTTTTCCGGTTGGGTGTTTTTTGCTTCCTCGCATTTCAAATCATTGACTTGATTCTTGCGCTCCTCTGGTCTGCTGTCGGGAGTCTGTATAATATTCGTTATTTCAGTCCGTGTATGCTTAATTTCTAGTTGGTTCCCCAATATAACATCGAGGGTCTCGTTAGTTTTCTTGTAGATCTCATTGAGTTTATCGGCGGCTTCTAAACAGTTCTTGAGAGACCTTAAAAGTGTGGTTCTGAACTCTATATCTTCCATTGACAATTTTGTCCTGTTTCTTTGTCTCCGCATTTTGTTATGCTTCCTTGGTGCACCCCCTAGTGGTCTTTGTTCACAGTCTTATAATTAAACCTTGATTGTTGTAGCTAATACCAGGGAGGGTTTGACCTCCAGGCCAAGTGGCTATGAGAATCAGCTGTGTCAGCAGTGAGAGAACTTCTGTCCTCCAGGGAGGTGCTAATCTAGCCTTTGCCTGAGGCTATCCGACAAATGCCTGTGTGCAGGGCTTGGGCAGGGCGGGTCGCACAGGATCAACAGGGTGGGCCGGAGAGAGCAGTTATGGCGGCTCTCAGTCCTGTCCCCAGGGGCTCTGCCTCTCTGAGTCCCAGCACCCACTGCAAAGCTCGGAGAGAAAGCTGCACTCGCTCTGACCGAAGCCAGATAGTCCCGTTTCTCCCATTTGAGTCTGGGTCGCTAAAGACTCACCCGGATCTGGAGCTCAGAGTCTGCGACTCTCTCCCGATTGAAAACGCCAACCGCGCCCTCCGCCGCCAGCCCGCTCCGCGCACTCCGCACCTCAGAACTTGACTTCAGCACTGCGCCTCCTCTGAGTGTCCGTATGCGTTTCTCTTTCCTCCTAGTTGTAGGACTTCCACTCAGCCAGCGTTCCTGTGGTTCTGGGTGATGTCCCTTCCGTCTTTTAGTTTCACTTTTGAAGTAGTTGTTCAAAGCAGCAAACTCCGGCGTTAACCTATGCCGCCATCTTGGTTCTCTGGTTTTCAGATCTTAAACACATCCCACTAAGTTTGCATCATGGAGGAGCCTCTAAAGAATAGAACCAAGAATAATTGAGTAGAAATCCCAAAACTACTAGCTTTTTAAAATACAGGATTTTAGCAGCAATTTGAGTTGGCTAAATGGCTTACTTTTTCAATTGTAACTTGGAGTGGATTCATTGCTTTATAATGAATGCCTCTGAAATCCTTTCTTATGATTGTAAGAAATCAATATAAATTTAAGTGCCTTTTCTTATTAAAACACTGTTGAGTTATACTAGTATATATTACAAAGTTCTTTCTATTAGTATTTATTGGTCAAGTAATTGTGTGTATGTGTGTGTGTGTGTGTGTGTCCGTCTGTGTATTTATAAGCTAGAAGGATATACATCAAGATGTTAATGAAAATTACTTGGGCATTATTAACCCCAAATCTTTTCACCTAAAATTTAATTATTATCAAATGCTTCCTTCAGTGGTTAAGCGCCACTGTTGTGTTTCATTTTCATCTTTGTGTATTTTTGTGTTGTCTATTGATTTCTAAATGAATAAATGCTACTTTTAGAAGAAAAAAAATCTCAAAATAATCAGTCTGAAAAAGCCAAGAGAATGTGAGAAATACATACATAAAAATACTTTAAGAACATTATATATAAAGTAAAATATAAATGAATATAAATACAGATAAGGTACGGAATAAAAAGTGATGAGGGTAAGAGAGCATTTGGACCTTTAGATCTGTCCAGTTGTATTATTTCTATTATAGCCACCCCCCAACCCCCCCCCCCCACACACACACAGAGTGAATAAAATACTCAATTGAGTTAACCTTTTTGAAAAAAAAGTTTAAGTTTCTCCTATTTGTAGTATAGTATTTAAGTGACTTGGCAGTATTTATATAGCAAAATGCTTTATAGTTTTGAATAATACAAAATGGTGCTAAAACATAACTGGATAAACCTGCTTCTTATGGTCTCGAATAGAACATGGCCGATTCAGCAAACCACCCCCGCCCCCCCCGCCCCCCCCCCCCCCCCCCCAACCACACACACACACACACACACACACTTGGGATAGAGGCAGCCTTCTGAGGATCATCAGGTGCTTTCATTGGACAGAGTTGGAAATCTCTTCCCTCTTCATGTCATTCTGTAGTGGGGGCCTCACATGGCATGATCTAGTGAATTTAAAGTTGGCTCTGTGAAACTAAGAAATGGTTTACTTAAATAACTAAGTCGTTCTCTTGATCCTAAGAAAGTGGATCATTTTATACTCAGAAATAATTCTGCTTTCTTAGATGAGCACATTGAAGAAGAAAACACAAGTTTCCTGGGCTGAACTGTGGGCTGTGGTTGAGCCTCTTGTTGGCCATGCCTTCGGGGCAAGTATGTCTGTTAGAGGGTGAGGAGTCTTTCTCACAAGTGTTCCTCATAACCAGTACCACAGATTTAAGAAATGGCTCTGGGCTGCAAGATGCCCTGGCTGGTCTAGGCCCAATGTGTGATGCTGTCTAGTGTGAGTGTTAATTCATAATGCTGACCTACTGGCATTATAGTAAAACCAACAAAGCCAACCATTTTGTTCACAGGCAGTTCCAGGGTTTCTAAATATTGATGCGTGTTGTGTGTGTATGTGCATGCATGTGTGTAGGCAACGAAGAAGAACCAACTAATGAATTTTTAATTTATGCAAAATATCCTGCTCTGTTCTCTCAATCCATAGAACCAATCCCTTTATAAAAGTTTTATTAGTAGATCCCTCTCCTCACTTCAACAGCTTTTCACCTGAAATTTGACAATTTTTGAATGATGTATTTAACTATTAAATAAGACTTGTGCAGTCTCTCACATACCTAGGGTTTGGGATAATTTTTTATATATATATCTTTAATGTATGACAATCCAGAGATATTTTGGTGTAAGAAATCGATTGATGGGTATTTTAGTCAAAAGCTATTATTTTGTAATTTCCACAATGGATAATGGACGAGTATTGTTAAAACTGCGTATTCGTTTGCTAGGACTCCATACCAAAACCTCAGACTGGGTGGCTCAAACAGCAGAATTTTATTATCTCTAGAGGTTAGAAGTCCAAGATCAAGGCGCCAACAGGTTTGGTTTTTCCGAGGACTCTCTTCTTGGCCACCTTCTCCCTGTGTCCTCACAGGGCCTCTTCTTTATGCTCATGCGTCCCTGGTGTCCCTTCCTCTTCTTATAAGGACCTCAGTCATATTGGATTAGAGCCCACCTAATGGTCTTATTTTAACCTAATCACCTCTCCGGAGGTCTTATCTCTAAATAGAGTCACATTCTGAGGTACTGGGTAGGGGTTGAAGCTTCCACATGTGCATTTGAGGGGGACACGATTCAACCCATAACACTGTGTATGAAAACAAGAAAGCCTTTTCCATCCCTGTGGGTTTTCTTTGTGCACATAAAATTCAACACACAAGGTGAATGTTTTAGAAAAAAATCTGGCTTTTCTCCCTGTGCTCAAAGTTATTTAAACAGTGAAATGATTCTTTAAAATAAATTAATTCTCAAAAAATGTATGCTCTTAAAAATGTAATGCCTGAGGTGGGGGTGGGGTGAGAGGGCAAGGATCAGCTGATGGGAAGGTCAGTGATCCTCCAGCTTCAGGGAGACTCACTACAGTGGGAGGCGGGACACGATGATCTCAAAGAGCTGATTCTGATGCAAGAGAGAGCTCCCACTCCAGGCCCCCTGCCCTGGTCCTTTCCCTTGTGTGAGGACTCCTGCTGGCCCCAGGACAGGGCTGCCTTTCCTGCCCTGCTCCCTTCTCCCAAGGGAGGAACCACACGTACAAGGCCCCCCCCCCCTCCCTCCCTCCCCCCACCTCCCCCCCCACCCCCGTGCAGCTCTCGCCACAAAGGGCCTCAGCCAAGTCGCCAGCTTGGTCCCTCCTCTGCCAGGAGCTTGAGCGACACTCACACCGGCAGGACTTGTGCTCACCCTCAAGGAAGACAGTTCTAGACCTGCCTGTGGATTGCTTACCCTACCAGACATGCCGGGAGCTTCCTGTGCACCATTTCATTTCATCCTCACAGTAACCCCCATTTAACAGATGGGAAAGGGAGGCACAGGCAGGTTAGAGTCTTATCTCAGGTTATGAGGTAGCAGAACAAAGATTCAAAATCATCATCTCCCGACCCAGGTCTCATGTTCTCACAGGAATTCTAATGCTTCTCATGCCACAGACCACACTAGTGTCTGATAAAGCCCAAAGGACTCCCTCTTGGACTGTTGTAAAAAGCATAAAACAGAATACAGAGCATTACTAAGAAAACTAGTTATACTGAAATATATACAAGATCTAAACAGGGCCATCATTTCAAGAGAGATATGCCACTGTTGTAATAGGTTGTGAAAATCTATTGGTGAAAAAGTGTCAGGTGCTGTGACTTGTGGGTTGCATTCACAATCAAAGGAAATATAATTTTTGTTAGAGCTTAGGGGAGTAAATATGTCCTTTTCCTCATCCATGTTCACGAGCCCCTGAACTTAATCCACAGACCCTGCAGGTGTAAGGATCCAGGTTAGGAACGCCTGGTCTGATAGGATCCAGGCTGCTTTGAGGCCCTTCAGTAAGGCCCAGTTCTGGTTCTGATACGGGCTAACTCCTTGAGAGGAGGGAAGCCAGGGCCCTCCCAAGGCCTTGGGTTCTGCTCCACTGGCAGAGTCAGGGTCTGCCAGGAAAGCAGTCTGTGCATAATGCTAGCAAGCCCCTCTGACCCGGCCCATTCTTTGCCCAAATCTCAGAATGCACAGGGCTGATGCTGGGAGCCCTTGGCCAATGGCCAGCACATGGCGTATTTGTTTGACCCCTGGCTCTTCCACTCAACACATATTTAATGAGAATCCTACTTTGTGCCAGGTCTTAGGGAGCCCTGGTGGAGGTCAGTCCAGTGGGAAGACAGCCAAGAAATGGGCCTGGTGGGGGACCGGCATGGTAGACGTGAGATTGGTCTTTGCCCCACGTGGTGAGGTAGCAGGATTGAGTCTGAGGCTTCTTGCAGACCTGGACAAATCCAGTCAAGCAGCTGTTTAGCTTGGAAGGAGCAGAGACATGGCAGCCTCTGTAATCACCTGTCAGCATTGAGGAGGAAGAGGGAGGGGTTTATCTGGAGGAGAGTGAGAAATTTGGGGCAAAGCAGCAACAGCGGAGAGAACAGAATACAGTTGACCCTTGAACAATCCAGGCTTGGACCATACAGGTCCACTTATATGAAGATTTTTTTTTCAATAAATGTACTTATTGAATGTAAATGTATTTACCCTTCCTCATGACTTTCTTAACACTTTCACTTCTCTAGCTTTCTTTATTATAAGAATACATATGTAATATGTAATATGTATCCTATATAATAAAAACCTAATATGCAAATTGACCAAATGGCAGAACAACCAGTCACAATGACATGCACTGACCACCAGGGGGCAGACATTCAATGCAGGAGCTGCCTCCAGGCCAGCCAAGGTGGGTGTCAGAGCCCCCCCTCCACCCCCGATTGTCCTGCTGGTCACCCCACAGATTGGCCCTGATCACTGGCCAGGCCTAGGGACCCTACCCATGCATGAATTTTGTGCACTGGGCCTCTAGTAACATATATGTGTTAATTGACTATTATCAGTAAAGTTTCCAGCCAACAATAGGCTATTAGCAGTTCAGTTTGGGGGGAGTCAAAAGTTATGTATGGGGTCAGCTGTGCGGGGCCAGTACCCCTAGCCCCTCATGTTGTTCAGTGTACTTGTGTCTGCATCCCCTCGGAAAGGTGAGGGTGTCACCCGCAGGTCCTCCCTCTCCCTTGTATCCAAGGTGGCCAGGCGGGGAAGGCTGAACGTCGGTGGTCCAGGGGCTTATTTGTAAGTTAGTCAGTGCACAGTCAGAACCATAATTGCAACAACAGAAAGTTATAAAATAGGTTAGTTGGTGAACATGGGATCCAACACAATAAATTCACGTGCTAAGGGGCATTTCATCCACCAAGCCCATCTCTGCTCCACAGAGCCCGCCTCTCGGGCCTCTGGGTGGTCCCGTCCCCACCGCCTCCTTACTGAGCCGCTTTCTCCAGCTGTGATACCACTGCTTTGGCTGCAGCATCTCTCACAGTCGGCTGGACCTGAATCCAACGTCAGGTTCCTGTCCTTCCTCCTGGTCCTAGGACGTGTCTGACTCTGCAGCCTCCAAAGGTGCCTTCTGCAGCCAGGAACCCCTTTTACAGACTTAACACAGGCACCAGTCCGAGTACACAGCCCAATTAGCCTCCCCCCCCCGCGCCCCCCCCTGCCCGGGGTACCTAGTTGGTGTCATGCCGAAAACCAATCTAAGGAACACATGTTAAAAGAATCCTTGTCTGAGTCTCTTATTGAAAAACAGATTCTGACCTAGTTTACATGTGAGCCGTAGCACTAGTTAGCTAGCCCTTTACCTGCTTACAAATGCTTATCTAAGAAGAGCAGGGTTGGAAGGACTTGATTTGAACGGATTGTGTGGGTCTTTTAGTGAGTTGCTTAATTTCTCTACATCTCAGTGTCCTCTGTAAAAATAGCAGAATTGTGCTAGTTTGCGATGTCTGTAAAAGTTAGAGACGATGACGAGCCCTGGGTCCAACTGACTGTCGGTTATGAGCGCTGCTCTGGCTGCTGTGGAGTTTTTCATTTCCTTCTCTAGAGGGCCCGCTTGGAACAGAACTACCTGCCTGTCCTCATTCCTGCCTCCCCGCAACTTTGACAAGTCCGGCCACGTCCTTTTAGCTTTTCCTCCCATTTCTGTGCACAGAAAGCAAGCCACCCAGCAATACTTTAATATGGCGACTTTCAACCTTTTTTCCTCCTGGTACACATACACCAATTACTAAAATTCTGTGGCACGCCAAAAATATATTCTATTCTTTGCCGATCTAACAAAAAAATAGGTATAATTTTGATTTGTTCACACCGGATAGCTATTGTGTTGGCTGTTGTCATTTTTTATTTGTCAATCGAAGGGAAAGGAGGTCAGTGCCCCTGACTAGATAGTCAGGCGTTGTGAGTTTTGACGTTCTTGCGACACACCAGTTGAAAAGTCACCACTTTCATAGAATGTGTTTTTTCGAGGTGTGTTTTCCACATTAATATTTAGCAGTTGAACTCAATTTAAATTCTAAGAAATTGTGTTATGCAATTAAGAGACTATTGAGAATGGAAGAAAGATACTTCTGCTGTTGGAAACTGGGGATGCATGTTCCATAGAAACAGTGTTAGCTCCGGTGGTCAGGGTGCCAGGCTGCCCACTGGTTTAAAGCCCAAACTCTGCAAACAGGCTTCTCAAATGCTGACGCAGATTCAGCTGCGGGGAGAGGGGCAGAGACTTGATGATTCTAACAGCTCTGGGTGAGGCCCACGGTGCTGGTTGGGGTCCCCACTTAGAGCAGCTGCAAGGACTGGGTGGGAAAAGTTGGAATTGCTTAGGGTGAGAAAGTGGGTGAGGTGCCACTGGGGCTGGGACCTGGTGGGATGAGACCCAGGGATGGGACTCTGAGGATGAAGAGAAAGGGAGACGGGATTGTGGCTTGTGTAACTCCTAGGGCAGGGGTGGGCAACCTTTTTGTGAGTGCGTGCCAAAACCAGCAAAATCTCTGACTCAAAATTCTTCTGCGTGCCAATCCTAATTTTTCGAGAACATGTTACACCTACTTGATATCTCTTGAGGTGTACGTATGTGAAGAACTTGAAGAAATAATAAAATTCATTCGAGTGACAAAAACACAGTATATGATGATGAAAAAGACATTTTTTTAAATGTATACATGTACACTGATAGTCCGACAGAAAACTTTATGACTCCGTTTGATATTATCAGTGGGACTTTTGCTGCTGCATCACTGATGACAGAGATTTTATATCAGGTTTATATTTCGTGACCTTCAGAGATATGCACGAGCTACTGCTTTCATCCGTCAGGCTACTCCTATCACAAGACTTAACAAAATTCATCACTGAGAACAAAGATTCACAAGCATATGTGGATGAAACCAAAACACTGGTCGGATCTAGGAAGGCAGGGAGAGTTAAGGCAGAGGCATAGAAATTGCTCTTCCCCTCTCTCGTCAATCCATGTCTATGGTTTTTAAGATAACTTGTTATGTAAAATTATTTATTTATCTAAGATGCACCTACACTGAATTTATATGAAAAATAAAAAAGTTGATATTAAGAAAATAATTGTAAATGGAAGATTATAAGAGAGGGTTTCACGTGCCAGCAAAAGTTACTGGCGTGCCATGTTTGGCACGCTTGCCAGGGGTTGCCCACCCCTGTCATAGGGTTTCCTCACTGCTGTTTCTCCAGTCCCCCATGTCTGCCTGCTGCCCCCTTCACCACTGCTACCCACCAGGGTTTCCCTAAACTCTCCCGCTCAGTCGCAGAACCTGGCCTGCCTTTGTCCCCAGGGCAATCACACTATGCACAAAGCTTTTCCAATGTAGCCCATTTCTAGTAAACAGCCCGGGGATCATAGGTTTAAGCCCCTATTGTTGTTGTTTTTTTAATATACATATTTTTTTATTTCAGAGAGAGGAAGGGAGAGGGAGAGAGGGATAGAAACATCAATGATGAGAATCATTGATCGACTGCCTCCTACTGGGGATCGAGCCCACAACCTGGGCAAGTACTCTGACTGGGAATTGAACTATGGTCTCCTGGCTCATAAGTCAACACTCAACCACTGAGCCACATCAGCCAGGCAAGCCCCTAGCCTTTTCCCCCTCTTTTTTTCCACTTAGATCCTACAGGGAAATGGCAAGGCATATAAAGATAGAAATGGGGCCTCCTCATCCATCATCTTACCTGCCTACCTTACCTTACCACTGTCTTCTTTCCCAAGAAGACTAAGAACGATGAGGGCAAGAGCAGAAACAGATTCATCTTTGCATTCCTACAGTGTGTACTCAGACCCAGGTGAATGTCAGGAATCTGCACAGAAAAGAACACAGCAGGTGTAGGACTGAGGGGAAGAGGGAGCGCAAGAAAGGATTTTGTATGGGCAAAGGACCTAAATAGACATCTTTCAAAAGAAGACATACAGAAGGCCAAGAGACATATGAAAACATGTTCAAAGTCACTAATCATCCGAGAGATGCAAATCAAAACAACAATGAGGTACCATCTCACACCTGTCAGAATGGCTATCCTAAACAAACAACAAGTGCTGGAGAGGATGCGGAGAAAAAGTAACCCTCTTGCACTGCTGGTGGGAATGCAGACTGGTGCAGCCACTGTGGAAAACAGTATGGAGATTCCTCAAAAATTAAAAATGGAACTTCCACTTAACCCAGTAATCCCACTTCTAGGAATATATCCCAAGAAAACAGAAACACCAATCAGAAAGGATATAAGCACCCCTATGTTCATAGCAGCACAATTTACAATAGCTAAGATTTGGAAACAGCCTAAGTGCCCATCAGCAGATGAGTGGATTAGAAAACTACACAATGGAATACCATGCTGCTGTAAAAAAGAAGGAATTCTTATCATTTGCAACAGCATGGATGGAACTGGAGAGCATTATGCTAAGCGAAATAAGCCAGTCAGAGAAAGATTAATATCACATGATCTCACTCATTTGTGGGATATAATGAATAACATAAACTGATGAACAAAAACAGAACCAGAGCCATAGAAGCATCAAACAGACTGTCCAACCTATGAGGGAAGGCGGAGGGTGAGGGAGGAAGAGATCAACCAAAGGACTTGTATGTATGCATATGAGCATAACCAATGGACACAGACAGGGGGAGGGAGAGTGAGGGCATGTGCTGGGGGGTGGGGGTGGCCAGGGAGAGGTCAGTAGGGGAAAAAGGAGACTTATGTAATACTTTAAACCATAAAGAATTTAAATTTAAAAAAAGAAATTATATTTATACCAAAAGAAAGAAAGAAGAAAGAAAGAAAGAAAGAAAGAAAGAAAGAAAGAAAGAAAGAAAGAAAGAAAGAAAGAAAGAAAGAAAGAGAGAGAGGGAGAGAGGGAGAAAGAAAGAAGGAAAGAGAGAGAAAGAAAGGATTTTGTCATGGAAATGAGTAAGGAAGAGAAGCCACTTGTTCATGAGACTTTGTCGGGACACATTTCCAGCGATATCATCACCTTCCAGCTACCCAGGCCACAGGCCCAGGGGCCCCGCACGGGCCATTCCCCCATCTGCTTGGGTGGGTGGTGGAATTGAGCAGCACAAGGTGCTGGATTTTGCTTCCAGTCTCTTCAGGCACTTAGGCTGAGAAACCTCCCTGTAGGCTCCTTCCAGAACAGTCACAGCTTAGCAACATGGCAAAGGTAATCCCACCTCTTATGAAAGCTGGCCTGTGTGAATAGCGGGCACTTTGGTGGAGAAGAGGGAAGAGTAGGACAGAGTATTACTAAGAAGTCTAATACAGGACTGTGTTTTGTTTTTACAGACTTATCAGCAAGACTGTTGAAAACTTAGCTGTCCAAGATGCCCGTCCCTCCCCCTCCAGCGCCCCCGCCGCCGCCCACGTTTGCTGTGGTGAGTGGTTCCTCGCCCTCCATGATTCATGCATGAAGCCGCCGAATGAAGCTGACTCTGGCACCCATGTGTTTGTTTTCATTGTTTTTGCATTCTGGCTTAAATATGATATGGGGAGCTTTCCAGGTGCTGGCGTGAGCCAGAACCAGGGTTGGTTGTCTGATGTCTCCTGCCGTGCACAGTGCACGTGTGGGCCGTGGGGCAGTTGGGTGTCCTCTGTCATGTCCAGTGAGAGAAGTGTCCTGTTCATTCATTCCCATGCACTGACCCAAGACAGGTTTGCAAGGGCAGTTCTGCCCTGTTTCCATTCAAATGGGCCCAACTTCTGGGCAGGACAGTCCAGAAACCCAGGTCTCTATCTGAAAACGCATCCATTCCAGTGTCCTCCAGACCCACTCTTTTCTTTTTCTCTGCCATTTGCCCACTCTGTGTTTTTGACAACTATCCCCCACTCCCACCATTACCCCAAGACCTCATACACCCACACCCCTCTTTAAATCTATTCTTGCATTTAGACATCTAAATACAAAGGAATTTCTTCCCTGGGCTCATCCTGATCCTTGATAGACCCATCCTCACAAGTTAGTGCCCCCTCTTCCAGGAAGCCCCACAGCCTTTCCCGGGGCGATACAGGGGCTCCCAGCCATGCCATCACAAAGGCCTCCACCAGCTTGGGAAGCCTGCATTGCTTAAATGCTCCCAAGGACGGGCCCTTCATTTTTCATGTGGGGAAAACTGAGGCTCAAAAAGGAAAAGTCCTTTGCCCAGGCTTCTATGGGCACATTTCTATAGACCAGTGGTTCTCAACCTTCCTAATGCCACGACCCTTTAATACAGTTCCTCATGTTATGGTAACCCCTAATTTCATTGTTACAAATTGAACATAATTAAAGCATAGTGATTAATCACAAAAACAATATGTAATTATATATGTGTTTTCTGATGGTCTTAGGCGATCCCAGTGAAAGGGTCGTTCGACCCCAAAGGGGTTGCGACCCACAGGTTGAGAACCGCTGCTATAGACCATCTAAGGTTGGAGCCTGGTTGGAAGAACAGACCATTAATTAGCTCGTTGCTATTTGAGCTGTGGTCCTCCAACTGCTAGTTAGAGCCCCCAAGGAGATAAGCACAGAAATTGAGAGTAAGCATATAGAAACACAGCAACTTGATGGTGTTTTGCCTGTTGTTGTTGTTTTAAATATGTTTGTATTGATTTGAGAGAGAGAGAAAGGGAGAAGGAGAGAAAGATAGAAACATCGCTGAAAGAGAAACATCAATGGGCTCCCTCCTGGGGATTGAGCCCACCACCGGGGCATGTGCCCTGACTGGGAATTGAACTGGCGAACTCTTGGTGTGTGGATTGATGCTCAACCCCTGAGCCACACCGGCTGAACTGCCTGTTGTTATTAAGATTGCATTTTTGTGCCTTTTTTTTTACTAAGTTACCGTTATTTTACAAAAATATCAGTCCATAATAGATTGGAAGTTTTTTCTTAAAAATTGGTCTTTTATTTAGATAAGTTTGAAAAGCTCTGATCTAATATCACAGGATTAGTTTATATTTCCCCAAAAAATGTAGGTTGTATACCACTGCTGGGTAGTACATACTTTAATTTTTGTTTTATTTCAATGTTCATGTGTTTATCTTAATATGTGCTCTAAAAATTATAACTAGAATACCCAGAGTTTAATAGGGAGTTACTTTAAAATAAAATGCTCACTGAAAAGTAGTAAATTTTATATTGAATAGACTTAATAGAAACATAAAATAAATGGCAGGCAGCATGAGAAGATGGCCAAAATCATGAAGGCTGTACCAGAATGACTGAAATTTGGGAAACTTCATTAATTTTTTTCAATTGATATATATTTGACACATCATGTTGTATAAGCTTATGCCGTACATGTTGGTTTGACACATTTATATATTATAATTAGCTCTGTTGCTTTAGCTAACACTTCCATCACATCACGTAATTATCTTTTCTTCTTTGTGGTGAGAACATTTAAGATCTTGCCTGTTAGCCTGATTATAATGCAGCATTGTTGACTGAAATTACTGTCCTGGGCATTAGATCTCCAGAACTTCATCTTCCAGATGCAAGTCTGTGCCCTTCAACAGCAGCTCCCCAATTCGGGGAAGGGACATTTTAGACCCACATTTATCCTTCCAACAGATTCTAGGGAAGGCTCTGCAGCCAGACTGCCAGGGTTTGATCCTGGCTCCTGCTCTTACCAGCTGGGTGACCCGAGCGAATGATCTAACCCGCCTGCGCCAAGTGTCCTTGTCTCTAAAGTGGACCTACTGACTCCCCTTTCTGAGGACTAAATGAATTAATACACATGAAGTGCTGAAACAGTGCCTGACCCATAGTCAGAGCTGTCATGAACAATGTCAAGACCCTTGCAGCTTAACACAACAGAGATTCTATGTAGCCAACTTGAGGGTTTTTCTTAGCTCCCCCTCGGCCTCTGACCGCCTCTGTAATAAATAACTAGGTACCAATGGTTTAGCATTAAGCTAAACTTCCCAGGTCTACCTGCCATGGCCCTCACTGGCACCTCCAAGATCAGATCCTTCCTGAAGGGCTAGGCCAGCCGAGAGGGACTCCCGGGTCTGCCAGATGGCCTCTCCCTAGGACCAGGCCAGACCAAACCAGTTTCCAAGTGTGACAGACACAGGCACATGCCAACTTCCAAGTTCATATGCTGGGCTCTTAGAGTCCCCACTCCCTACAATAATCCTGGATAAACAAGAGCCCAACTTCATAGTAAGGATCTCTCCCAGGAATTCTGAAAGAACAGGAAATACTCAAATATTTTAAAGCAGCACTTTTGTCAGCTCT
Organism: Myotis myotis; assembly: GCF_014108235.1. Classification (NCBI taxonomy): domain Eukaryota; kingdom Metazoa; phylum Chordata; class Mammalia; order Chiroptera; family Vespertilionidae; genus Myotis; species Myotis myotis. The sequence continues at coordinate 44,057,509 of NW_023416390.1, forward strand.
GCAGTCTCTGTGAACTAAGTTTTCAAAGATACACCTTAGGCCAAAGGGACATGAGGGAGTTTTGAGTTAATGGAAATGTTACACACTTTGCTTGTGGTGGTGGCTACAAGCAAGGTGATTGTATATGTTTGTCAAAACTCACAGGACTCTACATTTAAAGGGTGCTGTTACTATATGCAAATTATACCTCAAGTCTCTCTTAAAAAGAAGGGGGGGGAAAACTTTGGCAATGTAAACAGAAGGAATTGTTTTTCTCAAACTTTGGTGGATTAAAAAATAATACAAGTGACCTGTTCTGCTAGGAGCAGTTTTCTCCTTGTACCAGTTAGTTCCAAAAGATACAAAAGAGAAGCTCTTCTTCAGACACATTCTAGAGAATGAAGCCTTGTGGCATCCTGTAGAATCTTCCAGATTCAAGTTCCCTTCTCATTTCTAGCCATCATCCCGGGCATTGCCGGTCACAGCCAGACAATGGACTGAATTTTCAGAGACTTCTATCGGGAACTGACTCTACCTGCATTAAAAATAAATGTAATTGATTTCTGCATCTGCTCCCAAATGTCTGGATCATAAAAAGAATGACACCGGGTCTAAAACTTGTGGAGAATTTACAACCTATTGCCAGCAGCCTCAATCCCAAGCTCCCAACACGCTAGCTGTCTCCACTGAGGGTTGTAGCACTTGATTTTAATTCAAGAGATGAATACGAGTTTGCATGGTTTCCTTTCAGGCCAATACAGAAAAGCCTGCCTTGAATAGGTCAGAGCTGGCTGGGAGGAATGCTCTGCTCTCCGACATCAGCAAAGGGAAGAAACTTAAGAAGACCGTCACCAATGACAGAAGCGCCCCGATACTGGACAGTAAGTGAAGGAAGTTCCTTTCCACAGAGAGAAGTGGTTTATGGCGTAACACTCAGCCCTACCCTTCCCACCAAAAAATTTTTTTTGGTTAACAACAGCTGCAAAGCTAGCAGAATAAGGGACTGTGTCACTCATTGTAGGCCACGGCTTCGGCTTGGGTTCCCTCTAATGCTGCAGGAAGCCAGTATAATAATTCTTTGTTTAAGACACACACAGCAGCAATTCTCTGAATTATTCAAACACTTTCTGGAAATTAACTCTTTGCACCACAGATCAAAAGGCAGGATGAAACAGGGAAAGAACCCTATCCTTGGAATCAAAGGATACGGGTTCAAGTCCTGGCACATCCATCACTTACCATCTCCAAGCCTACTGCCCTCGCAAGTTCATTGTGAACATAAATGAGACAATGCTGTAAAAGTGTTTTGTTGCCTGCAATGTGAAACTCAAGTGTAAGATATGATGTTAGGAGCTTGGAGAAAGAGGAAATGAGATCACAACTTTGCTTATATAGCCATTGTAAGTCTGAGATATTTTCTGGAAGAAGGCAGGGTGTGTATACACAAACAAGTACCCACCACACAGGGCTGCTTATTAACATTTACAACAAAATGCAAAATTATACATGACTAGAACCTATGGATAGTTACTAATCAGGCCTTGAGACTATCTCCTCACATTCTTACATGTTTCCACTGCCAGCCAGATGTCTCCTGAATTCATACTAGACCACAGGGCCCATTTGGACTCAATAGAAAATAGACAAGTAAATAATGATGCAGGATTTTAGCCAAGTGAAGGGTAAGAAGGGCTTAGGAGGAATTTCTAAGAAAGGTGCCTAATAAGAGAAGGAGAAGGAGAATTAGATGAGACCACTGGTGTAGGAGGTAAATGGCAAAGAGGAAAGCCAAGACAAAGGCTTTTGAATGTTGGTGGTGCAAATAAGAATGCACCATAACCCCAAAAAGGAACTGTGAGGTCTTTGACTCTTGATACAGTTTTACCTCCAGATCAAAACTGATGTGGTTAATGTATAATCAATCCCTTTGTTCTCCTGATCCATGTTACAAGATTCTCCCAAGGGGAATCCCAGCACAGTCACTTATATAAAGGGAGCCTTGGTCCAACAACCATCAAGTCATGATGCCTGGTATGGGGCCAAAGGCCAACCTCTAGGACAGAGCCCAGTGGTTCTCTCCACCATGAGTGGGAGGCTAGGCTCCAGAGAGGTGGATGTGAGTTCCCCAGATGTTGAAGGAGACTGGACATTCTAGGACCTAGTCCTGAATCCACTAGTGAAAACTCATTATATTCTATAAGCTCCACTTATCCTCCCATTAAATGGAAATAAATGTTAGTTCTTCCTCCCAGCTGCTCACTTTGCTTGGTGGACACAAAATACAGCCCAATACATGCCCTTGTTATCCATGCAATTACTTGGCCACCAAGACTATTGTCACAAGCTCTTTGCAAGTGACAAAGTCCATCTATGGTTTTGAATTTTTTTGCAGGTGAAACCTCCCTGGGCTCTATATCAAAATGTTATCATGGCTATGCATGTTATAACTCTTAAAGTCCTGCAGTTTAATTACTAACAAAGTGACCTGTGCCAGTTAGCTATCTTCAACTGCTTTAGCTTCTCTACGGAAAGATACACTAATGTATGGTATCTGATAGTGTATTGATCTCTTTGAATGTTTAATACCATTTAAAGGTGTCCTATGTAAATGTAATATTCCAAATTGTATCATTCATTAATGAATAATATTTGAATGACAAGGGCATTATTAATATTACTAGAGTCCCAGTGCATGAATTAGTGCACAGTCGGGTCCCTCCTGGCTGATCGGGGCCATCTCGCCCAGTCCCAATTGGGGCCGGCTGTTGGGAGGGACCGCGGGAGGTTGGCTGTGGGAGCGTACTGACCACCAGGGGGCAGCTCCTGCATTGAGCATCTTCCCCCTGGTGGTCAGTGCGCATCATAGCTACTGGCTGGTCGTCCCATCGTAACAGTTGCTTAGGCTTTTATATATATAGATTGACAATATTATTGCTACAGAGCCAACAAAGACATGCTAAAACTATTCCAGAAAGAAGAAAACACAAATGAATAAAACTAGAACTCAGGAAGCAGATAATTAAGAGATTCAAAGCAGATTTCTTTTTAAATCAAGGATGCTATGATGAAGTTATATGCTAAATCATTTAGAAATCTTAAATTTATGTTCTAAGAAAAACATAAATTTACTAAAACTTACTCATGAAGCCTCAGTGAGCAAGGAAAGAGTTAAAAGCATTATCAATTACTTTCCCTCTAAATAAATTTAGAGCCAGATGATTTTTATCAATAAATTATTTCAGATTTTAAGTGATAGCTAATTCAATGCTGTATAAATTATTCACTCCCAAATACAGGAAGAGATGGAAAGCCCTCTGATAGGTGTAATGAGACTGGCATGATCCTAATATCACAATTTGACAAAGGCAGCATATAAACAAAAAGAAAACTATATATTAGTGTTCCAGTGGACCTGTGGCAATGCCTGGAGGCATTTTTAGTTGTCACAACTTGGTGAGGGAGGAGTTCCTACTGACATCTAGTGGGTATAGGTCAGGGATGCTGTAAATGTTCTATAGAGAACAAGACAACCATTCACAAGAAAGAATTACCAGACCAAAATGTCAGTTGTTCCAAGGGTAAGAAACACTATTATAGATGGACCACTTATGATCATAGATGAGAGGGTACTAATGGAAAAAACACACAACAAAAAATCTAATTCAATATGTGTAGTAAAAGAATAATTCATCAACATCAGGGCTTACCTCATTTTTAATGTTAGAAAATCAATAAATGCATCATATCAAATAAGAAAAACCATATAACTTTGAAACATTAGAGGCATTCTCATTAAAATCAAAATGTTTTCCTTTAGCAACATTAATAATTTACATTGTTATGGAAGTTCAGTCATCAAAGTTATTACTTATATAAAACAGAAATAAGATAAGATACACAACTGTTAGAAAAGAAGGGGGGAAACCTTTATTATCTGCAAACCATTTGTCTACTAGAAAATCCAAGGTAATTTTTGGGTAAATTTTAATTTTATAAGAACAAAGTTGTTTATAGATATCAAATGAAATTTCATGATGCTAATAATGACCAATCACAAATGTTAGTAGAAAAAACAATTTTTATAATTTTAACAAACAAAAATGTATTTGAAGTAACCCTAACAAGAAGCCTGTGTGACTCATATCAAGAAAATTACAGCCCTAACTGGTTTGGCTCAATGGATAGAGTGTCAGCCTGCAGACTGAAGGGTCCCAGGTTCAATTCCAGTCAAGGGCACAAAAAAAAAAAAAAAGAAAGAAAGAAAATTACAAAACTTTACTGGATAAATCAGTAGACACAGAAAATAAACCGTGTTTCTGTCCGGCCTCCCGGATTATTTTGTAAATCTCATATAATATTCATCAAAGACTCACCACAGTTTTTTAGGGTAGAACTTTAAACAATGCTTAACCTCATAAAACATACATACATAAATTATTTTTTTAATTAATTTCAGAGAGGAAGGGAGAGGGAGAGAGACAGAGAAACATCAATGATGAGAGAGAATCATTGATTGGCTGCCTCCTGCACGTCCCACATTGGGGATTGAGCCCACAACCCAGGCACGTGCCCCAACCAGGAATCGAACCGTGACCTTCTGGTCCATAGGTTGATGCTCAGCCATTGAGTCACACCGACCAGGTCATACATAAGAGACAATTTTATTTTGCTTGTTAAGTAATGAGAGGTGATGTTATCAATATGATGGTATCAGTTCAAAGGAGATAGGCAGATAGACACTGACATTAATTTACAAATAGGTGAAAAATGGATCAATATCAGTTGCCTTCCTCTGAACACACCAATTTGCATTCTATGGACTAATATTATTTGTATTATTGTTCTACAGTTTAGAGTTGTAAAATAGCTCAAAGACAATGGGAAATAACACAGAAGGCTAGACTTAGTAATCTTTTTCTTCATTTGTTTGTCCATTTCAAAAGCTTTCACTATTTTTTGAAAATAAATACAAAATAAAATATTTGCACTGTCTCAAATTGCAAAGAATTTTTAAATGTGAAAGCCTATCTTTGGGCTTAATGATACTAAAAAATTAAAATCAACCTAAAAGACCATCAAATAAGTAGATAGTTAAATAAACTACAATACAATCAATCATGTTTTAAAACACAATGCATTCCTTTAAATTTATCTTTTTAAAGAATATTTAATGACACGGGAAATGCTAACAATAAAGTGTTAAGCAAAAAAAGCAGGCTAAAAACTGTCCAGTGAATGTTGGTCTTAATTTTAAGAAAAAAATAATAAAAATGAAAAGATACTGGCGGGGGGAAGGGGTGGGGGGAAATATGCCAAGACACTAGGTATTTCCAAGTAGTAAAATTATGAAATATTTTTATTCTTTTTATTTTTACAATTTCCTTTTTTCTCACCTTTTTATTGCATCTCCCCCTCCCTTGAGACTTTATTTATTTGAAGATCCTTTTATTTGCCGAATAGATATTAATTCATATGGCAGCTAGCCAAATGGGAGGCCTGGGGCCAGTCACCACCTATGTCCATTCTTTCACCGGGCCTGTGACTGCCCAGGAGTGGAAGGAACCCCTCCTTTTCTGATGAGGGTGGGGTAAATCCTTACAATCCTGCTTTTTAATCAGATTCCAGTTGTCTACCATAGGCCCAGGTTTTGTTGTTACTGTGTACTTGGTCCAGGACTGGTGAAGGAGACTGGTAGTGCTTCCAGATCTGTGTAGAGATTGTGTTTTCTTCCTCTGCAGAACCTAAAGGAGCCGGAGCTGGTGGCGGCGGTGGCTTTGGTGGAGGCGGCGGATTTGGCGGAGGAGGTGGCGGCGGAGGTGGCGGCAGTGGCAGCGGTGGCGGAAGCTTTGGAGGGGGTGGACCACCCGGTTTGGGGGGACTGTTCCAGGCTGGAATGCCCAAGCTGAGATCCACAGCCAACAGGGACAATGGTAAAGCGTTTCCTTCTCTCTCGGTCACTGAAGACCAGGGTTTGGTGGTTAGGAGGCTTGGCATCCCCGCTAAGGCACCGCGCCCTTTAAAACATTCTGGATTGCTTGAAATGTTAACTTACAAGAGACTCTGTGGAGCATCTTTTTTAAATTAAATCGGTATCAGACGTGTCCTTGGGGTAACTTGTACTTTTTTCTAAAGGGTGAGCTAGAGTGGGAAGAAAAGAAAGGAACAAATGGAACTTGCCACCCTGGAAACTGCCCAGTGACCTGGCAAATTCCGCTTTCTTTGTGAGGCAGCCTGACCCAGCTGTCTAGTATAGTAAATACTTGAGAGCCACATTTCTCACACGCTATGGAGCATGTCATACGGAACATAATTACATATCTCACTAAGTCTGAAAAGGTGTTTTGCTGACAGACATTCGGCGTTTCAGGGCCAGTGATTCTAAGTCTTCCCTGCAGGGAGCCAGGGAAATGAGTCCTTCAGGGTTGTGTGTGGACCCGCTGGCAGAGGGGGAGCTGAACCTGGCTGAGCCCAAGTGAAAACCTCACAGAGCACGAGGCGCTCTCCTGACCATAGCAGGAGCTCAAGAAATTATATCATAAACTTTCTTTTTTCATGTTTACTGTTAGAAGAATTTTATCTCTAATTTTGTGACCTTTTAAAACGTCCACTGGGGAAAGTATGAAATTCCCACATTGGTCTGAAGATAAAGTCACTGAATCCTCAGTGACTATTTTAGCACTGGATGGCAAACTCTAGAAAGAGACTCAATAATATGAGAGAGTCTATCTTGCCAGACCTGCATTGAAACTGAAATTTAAAACCGACCAGAAGGATTTTAGGTAGCTGATAAATGCATACATTTAGTACTTTTTTTAAAAGGTGAAGAAATTAAGGCAAGAGACAACTGGAAGTAAAATAATAAAATGAAGGTGGAATTTAAGTTGGTCCATAAAAGGGTATACCAGAAGTATATATGTTCATAGTATACTATCCACGTAATGGATCCTATCCATGTAATGTAGGAGCTGCAGCTTTAATCTGAACTTGGAAGATATAACTTATTACAAGTTGGCGACATAAAAATATACCACACAGTCAAGGACACTACATCTTCTTTTAGTACTAAAGTTGAAACAAAATTCTAGAGTTCACATTACTCCGCTGTATAAATCCCTCCCAATGCCTGTCATTGTGCTTGGACAAAATCTGAACTCTTTTTGGCCTACGAGGCTCTTTCCGACCAGGCTCCTGATGGCACTCAGACTCCATTTCCTAGGGTTCTCTTTCCTACATGCTCACTGTGTGCCAGGCACACGGGCCTTGGTTTTCAGTTTTTCATTTGAAGTTCATTCCCCTCTCGGGGTCTTTGTACCTGCTAGTCCACTGCCTACTGTGCTAGCTGCAGCTTTCCATGGCTGGACTCAGCTCAAATGTCACATCCTGAGAAGAGCTACCCAGCCATCCCAGCATCCTCAGGCACTCCATCTCATCGGCCTGTTTTAGTTTCTTTTTAGTACGTGTAATTTTCTGTGTTTGCTGGTCTGTTGTCTATCTCCCCCCAAAAAGAATGTAAACTATAAAAGAGAGGATCTTTTCTATTTTGCTTACTCCTCTGTCTCTAGCATCTAGAATAGTGGCTGACATACAGCAGGTGCTCAGTAAATATTTAGTGCATCACTTGGCTGTACTGGTAGTTTTCAGGCTAACCAATTTTTTATTCTGGGGTGGTGGTTTGAATTTTTCTATAACCTTGGTTCCCCCTTTAGTTCTTCTCTTTGTTGAACTAGTTTAATATTAATTGTGTAATAGGGTTTTCCTGTCCTGCCAATATTGAAGTGGAATTGACCCAGTAGGAAAAAAGTTGTATAGTTGGTTTACTTCTTTGCAGATTAAGACCATTCACCGGTATTAACTTTTTCAATTCAACTTTGACAGTTTTTTTTTTCTTAGTTCCTTCTTATTTCTATCATAACTTTCCCATTCTATTTTTCTACCTTCTCTTGGGAGTTTCTCTTCAAAGAGACTAGGTAACCCTTCTCCTATGAAGATTTATACTGAGATAACTAATTTCTTCACCTTAAATGGCTAAGTTATTTTTTTAAGCCTACGAAGTACCAGGGCAAGGAGGCAGGGATGGTGACGGGGAGAAAAGAAAACCATGCGCAGAAGTCCCATGCGCCACACTGTCCTGTTCTCGTCCTCTGTGAGGAAGAGGGTGTCTCCAGAGGCCTTCGCAGCTGCCTCCTGGTTCCTGCCCACACGTAAGGCAGGAGGTCTCCCCAAAGGCCTGCGGGGAGCGGCGGCTGCAGAGCCTCAGGCCGAAGGTAATGGGAGAGCTGTGCTCGGTTCCTCTTCCTCCAGGAAGGGCCGCACCAAACCTGACTTAAATAGCAGTTACCTGTATCTTGTAGCATCTGGGAAAGGATGTCCAGCTGCTGGGAATCTACTCTAGTTCCTGGTTTCTTTTAAGGCTCCTCATCTTCTAACTGAATTTGCCCCCCTCCTTCTTCAGATTCCGGAGGAAGCCGACCCCCGATTTTGCCACCAGGAGCAAGAGCCACGTCTGCCAAGCCGTTCTCACCGCCCAGCGGCCCGGGGCGGTTCCCGGTGCCGGCTCCGGGCCACAGGAGCGGGCCCCCGGAGCCCCAGAGGAACCGCATGCCTCCGCCGCGGCCCGACGTGGGCTCCAAGCCCGAGAGCGCGGCCCCTCCGGTGCCCAACACGCCCAGACCCATCCAGTCCAGTCTGCACAACCGCGGGGCGCCCCGGCAGCCCGGCCCCGGGCCCACGCCGCCGCCTTTCCCTGGAAACCGAGGCGCTGCTTTTGGAGGAGGCTCCGTCCGCCAGACCCCCTCGGCCTTCTCCAATCGGCCGCCCTTGCCCCCGACCCCGAGCCGGGCCTTGGAGGACAAGCCCCCTCCGCCGCCGCCGCCGATGGGCAACCGGCCCTCCCTCCACCGGGAAGCGGGCCCGCCGCCGCCCCCGCAGAACAGCAAGCCCCCGGTGCCGTCCACGCCGCGGCCGTCCGCCCTGGCGCAGGCGCCCCCGCCGCCGCCCTGCAGGCCCGGCCCGGCCCACCCGCCTCCGGCGTCCGGCGGCGGCGACGAGATCCCGAGGCTCCCGCAGCGGAACCTGTCCCTCAGCTCGTCCGCACCTCCCCTGCCTTCGCCTGGGCGCTCGGGGCCTCTGCCTCCCCCGCCCAGTGAGCGGCCCCCGCCCCCCGTGAGGGACCCGCCGGGCCGATCAGGTATGGCGAGGCGTGGGGTGGGTGGTCTCCCCGAAACCCAGCCTGCACACGTCACTCCTGATAGGGGCTGAACGGAGTCCGGCTGAAAGCCCGCGGAACCCTTGGGCTGCTGTCATCTTACCTCTGTGATTGCACCTTGGCCGCGTGCAAACCCGAGGGGAGCGGGGCTGATAGCTGTTTCTGTCCGTGTTTTAGAGATGAGGAGACTGAGGAGGCAAGAAAGTGAGAGGATCACAAACTAGTTAATACCGAAGAGGCTAGAACTCTTTTCTTTTTTTAATATATTTTTATTGATTTCAGAGAGGAAGGAGAGGGAGAGAGCGATAGAAACATCAATGATGAGAGAGAATCACTGATCGGCTGCCTCCTGCACGCCCCCCCACTGGGGACCCAGCTTGCAACCTGGGCATGTGCCCTTGACTGGGAATCCAACTGGTGACCTCGGTTCCTGGGTCGATGCTCAACCGCTGAGCTACACCTGTCTGGGCAATGCTAGAACTCTTTCATCTCACCACTCTGCAACCCGGCCTCCCTGAAGTGGTTTCAGATGTCCTAATTTGGGAGATAAATTCCCGTCTCCTGCAGCAGGGCCCGTTATTCCAACAAGAAGGGCAATTATTTAAGAGGGAACGAACTTCTGCACTTCTCTCTTTATCTGTCAAGCTTTCCGGCCGCTTCCCTGCATAGTAAAGACAAATGTTAGAGCCCGTTTGGCTGTTGGCTCACATCTCCGGCACACAGAGCCCTTGGAGAATCAGATAAAGGCATAGGCCTGCACTTGACAGAAATGCTCATGAGCATAAACTCGAGCTACGCACGGTAGTTCATGGGCTGGAAGACCTGCTGAAGCACATCTGTGGCCCCTGCCTAGGGCTGAGAACCTGAATCTGAGGGAGTAGCTTTCAGAGTATGAAATGAAGTGTGAGGATTACCAGCATCATACTCCCTCTGCTAATTATAATCGGTGCTTTTTTGTTTTGCATCAGTTATTGATGGAATCAGGGGAACTATCTACTTTTAAAATTTAACCTTATACAGGCAAGATGTTTGGAAATGGGGCATTTTTTTTCCCTCTCTGCAAAGTTAACGGACCTTTGACCCTGTGACCTCGGGAACCTAATAAACACCATTTTTTAAACCAGTGGCCCCAAACTTGACCATATACTGCAATCACCTGGGGAGCTTTAAAAAGCACGATGCCTGGGCCCCTTCCCCGGGGCTTCTGGTTTTGGTGGTCTGGGTTGCAGACGGGGCATCAGGATACTGGGATTGCAATGTCCCAGTGACTAATGTGCAGGAAAGTTCGAAAACCACTCCTTCAAACCGCCCTGCCACGGAGAGTCCACTCCAAACATACAAATTTACTAATCCGTTCAATCCAGTCCCTAGACATTGTGGCATCTCATTAAGTAGTCTGCAGTGAATTAACAAGAACAGGTAGTCAGATGAATGAAACACAGTGTCTTCTTTTTATCCAAAAGCTATGGATTTCCCCCCAAAGTGGTTGAGAAGCTGATTGCATGACTCTACCAAATAGATGAATCAACAGATTAAATCTCCCCCAAAATAGGGTAGTCACATATAACATTTATTGTTCCTTTCAATTACATAAGTCAGATCTGTTTATTATAGAAAATTAAAATCATCTATAATCCTACCACCACCACCATCTAAAAATAACCATAACAGTTTTTAAAAATTATTTCAGTCTTTTAAAATATATATATATATATATATGTTTATAAAATTAGTATCATACTACGTATATTGTTTGGTATTAATTTGCTTTTTATTTAACAATATTTCATTAACATTTCCTAATATGATACAATCTGACTTTTAATGACTGCATAATATTAAATCCTACAAAATACCTTGATTATTTAATCCCTCACTTGGTCATATAGGCCATCTCCAGATTTTTGCTGTTGCAGATAATGCAGGAATATATTCTTGTAACCAAATATTTGTGCACATCTCTATGTATTTCCTTGGAATGAATTTCTAGAAATGGAATGTCTAGGTCAATGGGTGTGCACAGTAAACTATGGATTTCATAGGTACTGCCAAATTGGCCTCTAGAAAATTCCTACCAATTTACATCCCCACAAGGAACATATGGGAGATCATCGAGGGCCACCTGGATTTTGAGAGGTGGCTTAGCTTCATTGTTAGGAGAATAGGCTTTCAAATTTGACAGATTTGTAGTCAAATCCTGGTTCTTCTCATTAGCCTCCTGACTTGGTCTTTTTAACTTTCAACACCTCATCTGCTGTCTCTGCCTTTCAGGGCTGTTATAAAAATCAAACGAGATTAAGTGTATATCGTGGTTATTTCCCAACATAAATGACCACTTTTGTTATTATGCTGCCAATGGGAAATAGAAATGTTTCCTATTATGCTTGCCCAGGGTGAGAGACCGACCAGGGCAGGGCATGCCTCCTGCCTTCATCAAGTGTCTGAGCCAAGACTTCAGGCAGGGATGTCTGCGATGGACGAGTCGTTCCTTTGTAGGTCCTCTGATTGGATTCTGAATATGCAGTTAATAAGAGATACTTACATTTATAGCACTAAGATGTGTGTTACATAAAACGTCAGCATCGGACAAGTGGAGCACACTGCTGAAGATCAGGAGTCACTAAGGTCATTTTGGTTTACAGGAAATACTTAAGTTCTTCTTTTTGTTTATTTTACTCACGACCCAAACAGCCTCTGCACTTGGAGGATGGAAGAGGCAAGATAGGTTCCTTTTTATTATCAAAAAGAATTTACTGTGTTATTTTCCTAGGAACTTAAAGTTTTCTATTTCTACCATACCACTGCATTTTTAAAAAGTGGTTTCAAATACTTATGTAGTGCTTTTTATTTGTTTTTTGACTAAGTATTCCTGGCAACAGTGCTGTGGGAAAGGTAACTATTTGGTGCTCTTTGTAAATAGGAAATCAAGCTCCGTAGGCAAGCAGCCTGCTCAGGGTCAGGGTCCTGCACCAGCATTTCTAGCCATGCACACTGATGAGCTGTTTGTCACTCCCTGCATTAATCGCCCCGTGAAAGAGGAAGAACCAAGAAGGAACTTCTATTCTCAGGATGACTAACATTGGGTTTCCTGACCCACTTCTGTCTGGAAGAGATTGTGTGCCCGTGGAATTAACAATAATACTGTGCATTTAAAGAACTTAACCCATCTGAAGATCTAAAATAACTTCATAGCTATCTTATTCTTCATTTAAAATCCTCTTTTAATACAGCATTTATTTAATAAGTATATTGCAGTAATTAGTTCAAGGGCTACTTAAAATATTAAAATGTGTTTTAAGTATGTATACGATTGCCTGTATAAACAGATTATCACCTGTTGTCAACTGTATCATCTCCAATCTCAATACTCACAGCCAAAACAGCCACTTAGCTGTCAATATGCACTCATTCCACATCTGTGTATACATATGTGCATTTCTGAGTTTATATGTGCCTACTCCTTGCTTGGCTAAATCTCCTAAGAAGTGTCCACCATTTCTCCATGTTCTCTAGTAAAGGGCCTGTATCCATCAGGCACACAATAACTGCACCTTGGTGATGGAGAATGTAAGGTATGGCCCTAAATGTTGGTTTTTCTTTTACTCCAGGCCCTCTCCCACCTCCTCCTCCAATAAACAGAAATGGCAGCACATCTCGGGCCCTGCCGGCCACCCCGCAGTTGCCGTCCAGAGGAGTAGACAGTCCCAGGAGTGGGCCTCGGCCCCCCCCTCCTCCAGACAGGCCTGGTGCTGGGGTGCCTCCCCCACCTCCACCATCAACATCAATTAGAAACGGCTTCCAAGACTCTTCATGTGAAGGTGAGGTGTGGTCCCAGCTTCTTGGAATCCTACAAGCTGTAGAGCAGCGGCTGAATGGGAGATTTGTATTTGGGTGTGTGTTTGCATTAACATTTCTTGTTTGCATGACCCTCATTGTCATCACGCTGCACTGCTCTATCTAACCCAGCGATTTTCAACCTTTTTCATCCCATGACACACATAAACTAATTACTAAAATTCTGGGGCACAGCAAAAAACGTATTTTTTGCCAATCTGACAAGAAAAATAGGTTTAATTGTGATTAAACCTATGGCTATTTAAACCTATTAAACTCGATGGCTATTATTGTGTTGGCTGTTGTCATTTTTTAATTTGACAATCTAAGGGAAAAGAGGTCAGTGCCCCTGACTAAATAGTCAGGTATTGCATGTTTTAAAAATTCTTGTGGCACAGCAATTGAAAATCATTATTCTAACCATTTTAGGGCCCACCATGATTTCAAACCAAAAATAGTGATCCACCTCCACTTTCCGAAAAGTCAGGTCATTTTTGCTCTTCCTTGTTTGAGTCATATTTGTTAACTTTCCAGCGATATCAGAATTCTGAAAAGAATCATTTGTAAATTAGCTTCTTATTACCTCCCTTTCTAAACAGTTTGCTGTAGGGAAGAGGCCCAATGACCTGAGGTATTAAGCAGCTTCCCTCGTCCTCTGTTATCAGAGGGTCCCAGGCATTCCTCCCACTGGTGGGAGGAATAGTTAAGAGAGGTGTCCCAAGCCTTGGCCCCCAGCTCCTGAGCATTGCTCTACTTAAAATCCCTTGGATCTCGCTTTGGTTTGATTGGCAGACCCATATATTTTATTCATGTGCGATGTCAGTGACATTTCTAGTACTTCCAGCTTTTCTCTAAACTTCTGGACGTAAGACTAGAATCAATCTCTTCAGTTCTATTTCATCCTGTGCTTTACATGACATGTTTTCAGGGCAGATTGCCTGTTCTGAAGGCACTGTTTGTTTCTCTCCCTCAGATGAGTGGGAAAGCAGATTCAACTTCCATCCGATTTCTGACTTGCCACCTCCAGAGCCATATGTGCCAACAACCAAAAGTTATCCCAGTAAATTGGCAAGAAGTGAAAGCCGGAGTGAGTATTTCTGCAAGGGCTTTTGGTGACTTCCTACTCTAATTGATAAAACTCTGGTTTATATACAATTGCGGGGTGCATAGAAAATCCAGGCCTATTGCCTGGAGTGGGAGACTTCAGAGAAGTCACTTCCGGGTTTGATGCCATCTAAATTCTGGTAAACTCCCCTTCTGCACATGATGGGAAAATGGAGATAATCCAGAATGCATATGAGAAACAACTATTTTAATGTGTCATCACAAGCCCAAAACACTGTTGGGTTGCTAGTAGATCAAATTGTATTATTTTGCTTGTTTAGACAATTGCCCCCATTTTGATCTTCCTAAGATGGCACAAATAGAACCATCTTCTTTCTATTCCTATTAGTTTTGATACAAGCAAAATGTCTTAATTATAACAAAAACTTACTGAAATGGCCTTGATCTTTTTAAATATATTATAGCTTTATAGATTACATGAAAAATTTAAGTGTACCCATAATCTCTACACATATTTTCATTTACCAGGTTCTCATCTAATTTTTATCCATCTAATAATTCTGATTAATTTATATGGTTGTAGTTAGAGAGTGAAGTTTTTGGTAGTGGGGTTTATATAACATTGTTTAGTAGACACTTCCCTATTTTATCACATGGTTTTTATGATACAAGTTTCCATCAAGTCCGCAAATAATAATTTAGTTTACCATTATTGGATACTTAGGTTGCTTCTGTTTTGTTTGTGTTTTTTTGCTAATATATGTAATACTACCATAAGAAGTGACTCACTTTTCCACTATTGGGGGGAAATGTGAACAAGAAGAGGAAACAAAAAACTAAAATTTTACAACAACTGTATAGAACTGAAAAAGAATTAGCGTAAAATATATATATCACTGATGAAACTCAGACCTGTGACAGGCTTAGCTTCAGAACCAAACTCCCAAAGCAGAAATGTGTGGAGAAAAAGCATCTGAACATGTCAGATAACCGTCACCATGTCCCTAAAATGTTCTCTCTCTCTCTCTCTCTCTCTCTCTCTCTCTCTCTCTCTCTCTCTCTCACTCACACACACACACACACACACACACACACCCCTTGCCCTCACTCCCTGGCTGAGCTCCTTACACATACTCAGAGCCTGCTGACTCTTAGCACAGAGTTCTTAATATTTAGTTGATTCCCAGCCTTAGAGCAGATTAGTATCAACTGAAGTTAATGTTGGTTAGAAGCAAAATCACTGACTTCAGGGAGAAGTGATAGGTGGCAAAGGAGGAGACAGGGACACAGAATTGTGCTATATATTAGAGCACAGGACAACACTAGATGTCTCTGTTGGGTTATCAAAGATAGGTCAAATTGTGCTTTGCGCCTGTGCTAAAGAATTCAAAGAATTAGGAAATATTTTAGGAAAATTTTCATGAACAAATAGAAGTAAACAGAATATTGCTGCTTAAAAGGAGAAGTTTAATTCCTGGGGAGAATCATTTATGTGGAATAGTGCATTCCTAGACAATGCCTAATAAAAGAGGTATAGGTACAATAAAAATTATCATGCAAGAGTTGGTGGTTGAAATTTGGGGTGAAAAATGATTCTTCACATGGGACAAATTTCTTTGAGCTCTGCGTGTTTATATATGCATGTTTGTAGTGTGTGTGTGCAGTGTGTGCTTATGTTGTAAGAGGGGCTTCTATCTGGTAAGAATACAGCCTGCTTTTCTTCCCTCTTGGGCACTAATAAATGAATTCATTTTAAGGAGTTGTTCACATAGACTCTAAATATGTTAATACACACACACACACACACAGGTGGGCAAAAGCAGGTTACTATGGTAAAAGACATGTAGGTTATGGTTACTATAATTACTAAAGCAATTTAGTAAATCAAAAGAATGTCTCAGTGGCACAATGCACTTACTTTGCCTACGTGTGTGTGTGTGTGTGTGTGTGTTTTAACTTACCTTTATGTTGAAAGTATTACAGATTACATATATTGTCAGTTACAGAACCATCTTCCCCAGCCCCTCTAGATTTTTTATTTAATAGCTGATCACATTCCCTTCCCCATCCTCCTGTCTTTAAGACTTTATGAAATTTGAAGACGGGAACTATGTCCTGCTCACTGTTGTATCTTCCTGGAGTGACACAGAGCCTGAAACATGGTAGACACTTAAAAATATTTCTTAAATTGGTGGATTAATTTCCACTGCTCCCCCAAACCTCTTTTTGTAGATATACTTTAAATTTCTAGCATTGTGCATTTTAATATTTTTATACTGATAAAGAATCATCTCTCTAAAAAACACATAAAGTACTATCAAATGGTTTTATTCTGCTCCTGCTACCTTGGCCTCCAGGCCCACAGTCTGGGAGGGCACCCAGACGGCCCTGAGCAGTGCCACCTAGTCCAAGCTCTGCACAAGGCCAGCCCTTGTTTTGCTAACCCTGTGGTATATAGCAGTTGACAGTCAAGGCCCCATGACAGATGGCTGGTGTGAAACCAGATGTCTTTCCTCAGATGCCTGCCCAAGAAAAGACTTGGTTGGGATAGTAAGAGGAACAAGCAAGACAATGGGATGCCACTGCTTTCCTCTGACTCCTGTCCTTGCTCAGAGACTTGGTTCTATCGCCGAAATCCCTAACAGGGCTACTAGGATCATTGTTGAGATGCCTGCTGAGGAATCTGCTGGTGCCAGCTCACCTGAGTCTCAGAGCAGTGGCCTCAGCAGGCACATTCAATTGCCATGTGCCCCTGGTAGACATGCTTAAGCATCTGAGCATCTGGCCCTATGCCTAACAACAGTAAGATCCTCAGACAAATGTGTGTGGGACAAATGAACTTCAAATATTGTAAATGGCTTAAACCTGGATAGCTTACAAATATGCATAGAATGCAGTGTGTCAATAATTACATGTGTAAAGAGTAATGACTTTGAAAGATGTTCAAAATGACTATAGATGACCTAATTTTTAAAAGACAAAAAGGAACTGTTCATATATAGAAAATATATAAATAATGTTATCTCTGGGTGGTGCAAACATGGGTGAATCTTTTGCTTTGTTTTTACTGATCTATTTTTTCTAAACCTGTAATAAATGCATACTACATTTGGGATAAGAAGCAATTTTTTAAATTTTCTTAACTTTATGCAAGTACTCGGTAGCCAGTGGTGGGTCATCCTTAGTAATGTTTATTCAGATCCTTACTTGCTTCTTCCCATCCCCTCTCACTTCTCATCCACCTGTGCCAGTTATTTCCATCCCTGGTTAGGGTGTATGGTTGTGAATACCTTTGCACACATCCTTGAATTTCTACAGTGAGAACATAAGCTTTCTAACCAAAATTTATATTTTGTCTATTTTTTCATCAAGGTGGATCCAACCGAAGAGAAAGGGGTGCCCCACCCCTTCCCCCCATCCCAAGGTGATCCTAGCCTGCTCTTCTCCACCCGAGCCCAAGAGCTACTTCTGTTGTTGCTATCAAGAGTTGCACACCCTCCTCCCCTTGTCTTCCTTGTCCCTTTCATACTGGGAGTAGGGAAGAAGGGAGGGTGATGTGGGAATATGTGTGTGGGGGGTGGGAATGCAATGAATGCACCTAGATTTTTATATTGTGTATATCCTCAAAGCTATTGCTTGCTTTAGCTACAGCCCACCAGTGCTGACTGCTTGGGTTCAACTAGCTTTTATGGCAAGTAGGCAGAGATGAACTGTGTCCCAGCTTTCAACCAACCAGATTCAAACATTCACTGCATGTTTGCTACAGATAATGTTAAAGTCCCTGAGAGCTGCTTGCTTCCATGCCATTTTTGCGTGCTTGGCCTCCTGTCTGTTTCCATGAACCACAGACCACCTACACAAGTTGCTGAGCAAGGGTGCACATGACATTTTTGTGGTTATAGATTATAATCTTTGGCAGCCTGAGGCAGGCTCTAGGACAGACTGTCCAATAGAAATACAGTGTGAGCCACATATACAATTTAAATATTTCTAGTAGCCACAATAAAAAAAGGAAAATAAAAAGGTGAAATTAATTTTAATATATTTTTATCCAAAAATATCATTTTTACCTGCAATTAAAATAACAATTATTAATGAGATATTTTACATTATTTTTTTTTTGTACTAATGCTTCAAAATCTGGTTTTGTGTTTTACACTTAAAGCGCATCCCTACCTGGACTAGTCACAGTTCAAGGACTCAGTGACTACATATGGCAGTGGCTGCCATATTGGACAATGCAGGTCTAGAAGACAGAGGCTAGCACAAATACCTCCTGTTTAAAAAAAAAAAAAAATGCACAATAACGTTTAGCAATTCAAGAGGTCACTAAAAATAAAGTTAGGACCCAACACCTTGCCTGGCAGACAGCTTGACCTTAGATTGTGCTCCCTTATTTTCCCTTCTTCCCTTAGTATCTGTGTACAAGTGTTGCTTCACAGTCCCAAGGTCAGAAATTACTCTAATAGGGTTTACAGTTACGTGGAATAAAGCCATTGCAAGGAAACTGAAAGCCTGTTGGGGCTTCTGGGCTCAGAACCAGCTGGCTGGAGAGTATCTGTCAGCTGGACTTCTGCCTTGCCCATTGGAAGAGGCCGCCCAGCTTGCTCCTCAGGCGGGGAGGTTTGTAGGCTCAGTAGTGGGAGTGGGGAGGGGGTAGTCAGGGAAAGGTAGCAAATCAGAAACTCAGAAGAAGGGATCAGATTTGGCTTGATGAGCAAACTCTAAAAATCTAAATCTGATGCTTATGGGGTTGAGAGAAAGAGATTGCTACTGGAAATCAGAGGGAATTTGCTTTGAAACTATCCAAATGCAGCTATGCAAATACAGCTCCCGAAGGGACCTTAGGGAAGAGCCAGCCTTGCCTTTTTTTGTATGATTTTGTTTACAGACTTTACTGGGATTTTTAATCTAGCTACAGAGTTGGGGGAAAAATGTCCATTTAGTTATTTTATAACAGTTGATTATGTTTGAAATTACCATTACCTGTTTTTCAAAAGCACATGGTCACAAATGTATATGTATATCTACCTAAAGTTTGTATCATGGTTTCAGTGTATTGTTCATCTGTGACTGAGAGATGCTAACAAGAAATCAATCCAAAGAAAATTTTGAAAGAAGCATTCCTATTTATAGAAGAAATAACTGTTTCATTTATATAAAAGCAAAAGAACTTAGAGTTCTATTAAATGGGATGTCTAAATAATTATGATGTTGCCCATTTGAATATACTGTATTTTTATAACTTTTCTTGCCAAAGTCCTGGGCTTAGTACATTAGAGAACTTGGGTCCCTCCCTCCTCTACTTTTAATTTGTCTTTCAGGCACTTGGGGTCCTTTACCCAAAGAATCAAGAAATAAAAAGGTATAACAAGCTTGGCAAAGTATTTCCTCCCCCCAAAAATGGTATTGCTCATATTTTGGTAATATAGCAGCATCGTTTTATTTGGGATTCTTTGATCAGGTATCATTCTTGAATCTATAGTTGATTAAAACTCCTATGAGAAAGCCTAATGACCCACTTCAGAAAAGAGGCCTTGCTAGCAAATATGGCAGAGGAAAGTGTGACCCAAAGAAAGGGGGTCTGGATTTTGTACAGGGAAGTACGAATAGCCAATTTCCTTGTATATCTCAACTTTGCAGGTACCATCCTAAAGTCTGAAACAGGGTCACAACTCAAAGTTACTATTCACCCAGGAGGGAGATGTTTTAGAATGTTTTTTAAGTGAATGTTTCATGAATACACTTACATTCTTGCTTTGAAAGTTAGCAACCTAATTGCATCCAAAACTCTGAATAAGTTCTATGCTAAAACTTTCAACTATGGTAAATCACAAAAATGAATAATTTTCTTCCCTGAAATCAGAGCTTACATGTGTTTTTCCATAAAATTTCCAGGTAATGTATTCAAGATGCAATATAGTATTTTAACATTCACACATCATTTTATATTGAAATGTATTACAGTATTAAAATTCAGTGTTCGGTATTTATTTCACTATGCATTTTATTTAGTAAAAGCCTAGAAAGTGTTTAATCCAATGGTGCCTTACTTTGTGATTGGAAAGAAATCAACTTTTTATGTCTAAGTAGCGGGTTATTTGCATATTTGTAACAAACGGTTAGGCCTTTATATTTTAACTTGTAATACCAATTGTGTTATCTTAGTAAGATATGGGATGGGATAATTGTTAAAGTGCCCCAAATTTTTGGTATGAAATTAATTTTCCCCTGTTTATAGTCAGGGACTGTAAAGAAAGAAAAAAAACATTTTTCATACCACTGCACTATGTAAACAAACACATTTTGGTATCTAAGTCATGGGGATAGTTTAAATGGGACAGAGTCTATCCAAGACATCTGTGTCTTTGTAAGTTAACCACCAAATAAATAAAAGCAGAATGATATGAGTGTCAACTGGTGGTTTTTATTTAAGTATTGTCTATGTAAATGTAAACAAAAAAGCAAGTGTCTGTTTTCTGTTTTATACTCTGGTAAAGAAAGACATTCTCAAAAAAAAAAAAGAAAAAGAAGAAGAAGAAAAGTTCTCTATAAGTAAGTAAATATTCATCGCATCCACTTTCTAATACCTTGTTTTTCCTGAGAACCTGTCTCTTCATCAAAATCTTTTGTCTTTATTTGAGGCAGATGCTTCTACTCTGTGGTAAAGATGGATGGTAGAAGCAATGGAAGATGAAATTACAAAGATTAGCACTGACACTGATAAATATAGGAAAGGCCAATGGGAATTTAGGAGGCCTTCCCTCAGAAGACAGGACCAGATTTGGGTGGATGGGCAAAACTCTAAAATTCTAAATCTGATGCTTATGGGGTTGAGAGAAAGAGATTGCTACTGGAAATCAGAGGGAATTTGTTTTGAAACTATCCAAATGCAGCTATGCAAATACAGCTCCTGAAAGAACCTTAGGGAATAGCCAGTCTTGCCTTTTTTTGTGTGATTTTAAATTAACAGCTGTGTATGTAGGTGTGCCTGTGTACGTATCTCAGTATACTATAATAGTTAAGAGATTAGGAAGACCTGGCTCCATCTCCTACTTAACTTCTCTAAGCCTCAGTTTCCTTATGTAGAAAGTGAGCTATCTTACAGCATTAATAAGTGCACTAAATGATAACGCACTCACCCTGACTTCTCTAAGTGCTCAATAAATGGTAGCCACTATTAGTATGAACTGAAAACAAATATTTATATAATGATCTCAAACTAACTAGAACCAAATTGACTAGAAGGGGATTTACTAGTGTACTTTTAAAGGAAAGCAGTAAGAGCAGAAAAATCATCCCTATCAGAAATGCCAACAACCTCTAGATGAAAGTCACCTCAGGTGCTGTCAGCCCCTTACACTTCACAGGCTGGGAAACGAAAATTCATGTTACTTCAGTTCTCAAAGGAATTAATAGATTCAATTGGAAATCATAGAAATTGAGACTTGGAAAGAGCCTTATATAAGGACAGGCTTGGAATTTATGACCCACAGTGGAACACTTTAAAGTGGAAAGGATGCTAATAATCATTGCCTTGGCACCACAGATATAAGCCAGGGCTGCCCTGGCAAATGGCGCCATGTGGTCACCCCGTTCAGAGGTCATCTAGTCCAACTCTGTGGCCTTACAGTTGGGTAAATTAAGGTCCCAAATCACATACTAATAGGCAAGCAGTATGGCCCTTCATCATAACACACTCAGTTCTTTATAATCCTTCCTATCACTTGCTAAAGTCTGTTTCACGTGTCTTTCACATTTACTGGAAAGGACAAATGATAAGTTACAGAGTCAGAATGAGTCGTGGGCACATGAACCTGGATCCGAATCCCAGCTCTGCCACTTGCTCCCTGAAAGGCCACGGAAAGGTATTTAAGCCCCCTGACCTCTAGCCCCCTCAACTGCAAAATGGTTACAAAGCTTAAATGAATGTACAAAATATCTGGCACATGTCAGGCACTCAGTGAAAGTTCCATTCCATTTCCTAATCCTTCTGCCATCGATCCTAGGCCATATTCAGTTAAAAATTTTCATTGCATTCAAAGGAGTCTGATAAAATGTAATTACAGAATTCTTAGGGAAACAAGTCTGGATATTATTAGACAATGAGCTGAAATTTGGCTTAAATCTTTACTAGGACGATGCCTGCCAGAACACCTGGAATATCCATCATGGACTTCACAAAAATGTGTTTTAGTTATGAGGAACTCCCACTTTTTTCCTGTTTGCTGTCTTTCTTAGCAAGTTAGTAAGTTAAAGGTCACCTGTAAGAATGCAATCTATTTCCGATAGGTCCCTGAAACAAACAGCAGCAGATAATTGGGAAAACCTTAATTCTATGGAGCTATTGTATTCCGAGATTCATTTTTACATTTATTCATTCAAATCATCAATAAGCACTGACTTCGATTTAAGCAAAGATACACATTCTACAACAGGAAAGTACTAGTCCTGGAACCAAGGGTGTATATTTAAATTCTAGATCCAATGAGAACTTTAGCCAGTAGGCACAACCCCACCCTATCGCTGATTCTGGAATGTTCCTAACAACTGACACAAGGCTCTTGGGTTGGCTGTGTGCATGAAAGGGAATTATCTTGGTCTTAACGCTTGGAACAAAGGCATGGATAGGTCCCAAATGAGGCCACCATGACATAAATGGGAAAACATTACACACAGTACGAAAACACAATTTTATACCATTGACACTCTATCTAATTTACTTATTTAGAAGACAACACTTCCATATTGTCCTTATTCTTCATCTAGCCGCCACCAATTATTGATTACCTACAATATGACAAACTGTGCTAAGATCTTTGCAAATATCAATGCCTGTGTTACTGTTGATCTTTGTGACTTTACACATGGAGAAATCAAAGCCTGAGTGGATTAGAAATCCTCAAGCCACTTGCCTTGACTAGATCCAGAATTCAAACTCAAGGTTGAGCAAATAAATTTGAATGGTGAGTCGTAATATCATTGTCAACTTTTCATATCCAGCTTAAAAACATATTGACGCTTTATAAAAGCAAGGACATTTTAGTAAGGCAAAACAAGGAAAAGTCCTAATCTTAGGATGAAACACAGTATGCTCCATTGAACACATACAGCTTCACAGAAAACTCACTGTGCATTGTCCTTATTTTCCTCATTGAGCTACGGACTGGCTCTAGTCCTGCACCTGCGTTTACCACCCAGGACACATTGCCTCTTGTAAGTGATTGAACGTCTTTCAGTTCTTTGGTTCTTCATAGCTTGAGGGGTGGTCGTAATTTCTACCTTGAGGTTTTTAAAGCAATGTTATATACCTGCACTTCTCAGCTCATCTAATCAGATACATGCTACCTTTTAAGTGATCTCGAGGGAGCCAGCAAAATTCAGACATCATTCCTAGAAGTGGTATTACTGGGTCAAATGGCAGTTCCATTTTTAAATTTTTGAGGAAACGCCATACTGTTTTCCACAGTGGCTGCACCAGTCTGCATTCCCACCAGCAGTGAAGAAGGGTTCCTTTTACTCCGCATCGTCTCCAGCACTTGTCATTTGTTGATGACAGCCATTCTGACAGGTGTGAGGTGGTACCTCATTGTTGTTTTAATTTGCATCTCTCGGATGATTAATGACTTTGAGCATGTTTTCATGTGTCTCTTGGCTTTCTGAATGTCCTCTTTCGAAAAGTGTCTATTTGGGTCCTTTGCCCAAAATAGAAACACCAATCAGAAAGGATATATGCACCCCTATGTTCATAGCAGCACAATTTACAATAGCTTAGATTTGGAAACAGCATAAATGCCCATCAGCAGATGAGTGGAATAGAAAACTGTGGTACATCTACACAATGGAATACTGCTATAAAAAAAAAAAAAGGAATTCTTACCATTTGCAGCAGCATGGATGGAACTGAGAGCATTATGCTAAGTAAAATAAGCCAGGCAGTGAAAGAAAAATACCACATGGTCTCACTCATTTATGGATAATAAAGAACATTATAACCTGATGAACAAAAAGATAGATACAGAGGCAGAGAAGCATTGAACAGGCTGTCAAATTACAGCGGGAAGGCTGGGGAGTGTTGGGGGGTGGGGGTAAGAGATCAATCGAAGGACTTATATGCATGCATATAAGCATAACCACTGGACACAAGACACTGCAGGGGGGGGGGGGGGGCGGTAAGGGCATGTGCCGGGAGTAGGGGAGGCCGGGGGAAGGTCAATGGGGAAAAAGGGAGACATATGTACTACTATTTGTAATACTTTAAACAAGAAAATAAAATTTAAAAAAAATTCAGACATCATTTCATTAAACACTTGCAGACTTCTGAAAGGCCCCATCTCAGAATCAAACTGCAATGGGAATAGTTAATTTGTTCCTCTGTGTATCTCCCTTCATTATCTATGGATTACTTCTTCCATTCATATTATAAGTTTTTAGTATTTAATTTATTGATTACTCTTCTTGAAGTTGGAGAAGTGATGTGGCTCTTTTAAATTCCAAATAATAGGATTTGCTTTTCCATAACAGCCAGAAATAAAGTTTGTGTTCTTTGCCTCAGACAACCTAGCACTCATTCACAGGAGAAATTTGGGTTAGACATACTCAAAACAATTGAAATAAGTGGTTCTACAAGTTTAAAGTGTTTTCACATGTACTGCCACATTTTTACTCCATAGCAGCCTGTGAAAGAGAAACAAACAATCTCCGATGTTACAAATGCTGGGCTCTGTCCCTGAGAGATGACGAGACTCACAGCCGGTGGGGGAAAGGAGCCAAAACTAAGCTCTTTATGACTATTTCAATCACCCTCTTCGAATTGTATTTTTACCCTATTATCTTTATTCATTTGACAAGTATTACTAAAGCACCTTCTCAATAATGAGAAGGCCCAGAGTAAGCAATGCTGAATATACAAAGGTCAGTATATCACATAATCCCTGTGTTTCAGGGAGCTTACAGTCTTTGGAGGGACTGAGGCAAATACACAAATAACTCTAGAACAAGGCATAATATATGTGCTATTCCAAAGCTTGAAATAATGCATTACAATGATCCAAAGCAGATACAACTCCTATGAAATTGGCTGAATTTTACCATGTCACACTCATTCATTTTCTTTCTCTTCCTAAGTCAGACCTGCAGTGTTTCCCAAAATAAAAGGTAAGGACCACCTACACCAGAATCACCTGGAGTGCTTGTTAAAAACATATTCCTGTGCCTGGCTACTGTGACTCAGTGGCTTAGCACCGGCCTGTGAACCAGGAGGTTAAGGTTCGATTCCCGGTCAGGGCACATGCCCAGATTGCAGGCTCGATCTCCAGTGTGGGGCATGCAGGAGGCAGCCAATCAATGATTCTCTCTTGTCACTGATGTTTCTATCTCTCTCTCCCTCTTCCTTCCTCTCTGAAATCAATAAAAATATATTTTAAAAAACAAAAAAAACAACAGAGTCCTGGGCTCCACCTCAGACCTACCAATATAAAAATCTCTCGGAATCCAGTCAAGTTATATTTTTAACGAGCTTAAAGGTCATTCTGATGCACATTCACAATCCAGACCCACTATTCTAAATGTTTGCCTTGCATTTGGGCCTTTAGAGATTGTATTCATATACAGAATATTTGAAATAATATTAAGATTAAATCACAAGATGGCATTTACCTTTTGTCATACTCATTGACTCCATTTAACACTGCCCCATGCATGCTGATTCAATAGAATTTTATTTGTCTCTAAAATACTTTCTTTAAAAGTTATCTCTATCTCTATTTATCTATCTAATAGTCAATTACCAAACTCTGTGATGCAGTTTTCTCGTGCTAAGAGCTACCTTACCCTCTCAGCCAAAGAAAAACTATGTAATGACAACACAGCACAGTTCTGGCCAGTAAGCTTCAGCTCTCTGTTAAGTTTGTGTTCTGTGTTATCTTGAATTAAGTGTGCTTGCAGTGGGTTCTCTCTCCATTCCATTTTCTGGTGAGTTATTATAAATAACTGTGACCTATAGGACTATCAAAAGATAATAGTTTTACCCTGGCCGATGTTGTTCAGTGACTAGAGTGCCAGCCCTCATACCCAGTTCGATTCCCGTTCAAAGGCATGAACTTGGGTTGTAGGTTGGATCTCCAGCCCTGGTTGGGGCACATATGGGAGGCAAATAATCGATGTGGCTCTCTCACATTGATGTTTGTTTCTCTCTCTCTCTCTCTCTCTCCTTCCTTCTCTCCTTCCCTTCCACTCTCTCTAAAAATCAATGGGAAAAATATCCCCAGGTGAGAATTAAAATAATTTATAATAATAAAAGCATAATATGCTAACTAGACCGGACATCCTTCCAGACATCCTTCCGGATGAAGCCGGGCTGCGAGGGAAGCCCGGGTCCTGGGTGCCTGCGGGCAGCCAGAGGGAAGCCAGCCCGGATCCCTGGTGCCAGAGGGAAGCCAGTGCTGGCAGCCAGGGAAAGGAAGACCTGCTCTTGCACGAATTTCGTGCATCGGGTCTCTAGTCTATATATATAAAAGACTAAGCGACCGGCCAGTAGCTATGATGTGCACTGACCACCAGGGGGCAGATGCTCAATGCAGGAGTGGAAACCATAGGCATGGAAATATGGAACAGACTGATGAATCTCAGAGGGAAGGGGGGAGGTCAGGAAGAGATTAACCAAAGATCTTATATGCATATTATAGACCCGGTGCACAAATCCCTCGGCCTGGCCTATGCCCTCTCGCGATCCAGGACCCCTTGGGGGATGTCAGAGAGCCGGTTTTGGCCAGATCCCCACAGGCCAGGCCAAGGGACCCCACCAGTGCACAAATCTGTGCACCAGACCTCTAGTCTATACATATAAAAGGCTAAGTGACTGACCGTACATCCATCTGACTAACCAACCGGCTGGTACATATGACATGCACTGGCAATTTAAAAATAAATGTTGACCCATGCATGCGCGATACTTATAAAGCTCTCGCTGGCACCAATCGCACACGTGTGTTTCAATTTGTTATTGTCGATCATGAATTTGGTTGTTTTTGTTGACATTCTAAAGCTGAAAAAAAGCAACATCATCAACAGAATGTCTGAAGACCAACTATTGACACAACTGTCCCTGTCTGACACTGCCTCCCATTTAAATTAATTCGAAGACATTAATGCCAGCCTTTGCGATGACTATTAATAAATCACAAGGACAAACTCTAGACCAGTGGTTCTCAACCTTCCTAATGCTGGGACCCTTTAATACAGTTCCTCATGTTGTGGTGACCCCCAATTTCATTGTTACAAATTGAACATAATTAAAGCATAGTGATTAATCACAAAAACATTATGTAATTATATATGTGTTTTCTGATGGTCTTAGGTGACCCCTGTGAAAGGGTCTCTTGACCCCAAAAGGGGTCGCGACCCACAGGTTGAGAACCGCTGCTCTAGACAGAGTAGGAATATTCCTACCTGACCCTGTTTTCGGACATGGCCAGTTATATGTTGCTTTCTCTCGAGTTCAAAGAGCAAATGACATTAAAGTTAAAGCTGTAAATACTTCATCACAAGAAAAATTAGTCAAGCACTCTGAAAGTAATTTTACCCTTAATATGGTATACAGGGAGATATTAGAATAAGTTTAAACAATTTACCAGTCATTGTTTTTATCAATGTTGTTTTTATATCATGTTCCTATTGTTTTTATATGTTTTTGTTGTTTTTATATCATGTCCTTGTTGTTATATCATGTTATTGTTTATTTACAATTAGTAAAATGAATATACACTTTACTAATTTTCTATCATCTCTGAAACTTCTATTATAGAGAAAGGGTGAATAGCGATATTAAAATATTTCTTCTTATTAATTTCCTTTCAATATGCACCGGGCCACTAGTAATAAAATAAAATCAGTTCTGCCATCAAGAAATATAGAAGAGCATCATGTTGGATGTTAAAATTTTTTAAGCAGCTCAAGATGACTGCGAGGAAATGGCTGTAACGGGGGAAAGAGCAGGAGGAATTCAGGCTGGTGTAACTCCTTTGACATCATGAAGAGTATCACATCCCGCCTACCAGAAAGGATGAACTAACAATTATGACTGGTAATGGGAAGAAACTATGGCTTGTGAGCTAAGGAGATTTAAAGAAAAAAGAAAATCTACTTAAGAGGAACCCTTGGACTCAAGGACTTGACCGAAAGAGCCTGCTCACTTCAGCTCCCCTGGAACACACACCTCTGCAGTTAACAGGGAATGCTTACAGTGTGGCTGCAACTGCAGCCTGCATGCTTGCCCATGTTTCACTGTAGCCAATGAACACAGTTACAAGATGCCACAGCAGTGGTTCTCACACCTCAGAGAATCATCTGGAGGGCTTGTTAAGAGCCCTGCCCTAGCTGGTTTGGCTCAGTGGATAGAGCGTCGGCCTGCAGACTGAAGGGTCCTGGGTTCAATTCTGGTTAGGGGCACATGCCTGGATTGTGGGCTCAATCCCCAGTATGGTGCATGCAGGAGGCAGCCAATCAATAACTCTCTCTCATCATTGATGTTTCTCTCTCTCTCCCTCTCTCCGTCCTGAAATCAATAAAAATGTATTAAAAAAAAAAAAAAAGAGAGAGAGTCCTGCGCTCCCCCTGCTAGAGATTCTGATTTAGCAAGTCTGGGGTTGGGCCTGAAAATCTGCATCTTTTAGGTGATGCCGCTGGTTCAGACCACACTTTGGCACTGAACACTATCTGTAGTAATGGAACAGTTTTCTTTCCAATATGTATTTATAGCATCAAACCTAAATCCTGTGTCCATTCTTTGCATCATGGTTAAAGAAACTTAGCGGATTAGAGTAGAAAATCAGTGGGCATGGCACTGCTGTCCTTAAAACATAATTATGTCTTATAATTACCTAATACTCCTCTTTGACCATTAATCATCTTTGTTGTTGTTGTTTCTGCCTTGCCCACATATCATGGGGCGGGGGGGATCCACATGTTAATTATGGAGTTTTAAAAATCAAATCAAAACAGCCAAATCATGAAAAAATAATTCATGAAAGCTGACAAGCCTTCACCCTTAATCATCATCTCAAGGTTAAATAATGATCAGAATTCTTTCAGTTGAAGTACTTATGTTGCATCTTGATGTTTGACTATCATATAAATATAACTGTGCTATTAAACTCTATTTTTCATTGCAGATGAAACTGATGCATCTTTGTGTGGTGTATTCTGACATAGTAAAATTGTTACTCTCTAGGTAGGATATTCATAAAAATGTAATTATCGTAATCAGAACAGTCTTTAAGCTCATGAGAGGGGATTGCCAGACTTGTGATTGGCAGTTTTCAATCACTTCACATATAATAAAGAAACTTCTTAAAGCAGTCTTGGGAATTGTTAACGTCTTACAACAAAGGGTGATCAAACAACGAAGGGTGTTGGTAGATGCTAATGAGAACTCCAGTTGGCCTCCTCTGCTGGGCTTTGGGCGGGCTGGTTACAGGGGGCCTTTTAACATATTTCATTCCGTTTATTCACCAATAGGTTCAATAGCAGTGCTGTTTGCTAGGAGAGTGCTTTGATAAGAGATCACAGGAAGATCACTGTCAATAACTAGATCGCATTTTATCATTTCCCTTCTTGAGTTCATAACCTGCTGGAGGAATAGCCCGGAGTTGCTATGCACCATGCTACCTGGGAAAACGAAGCAAGTCCCTCAAGTGGGATTTAGCTGGAGTCTCTAGTGTTCTTCATGTCCCAAATGCTGGTGTAAGCAAGCATGCTTAATAATGTAGAGATACCACACAAAATTACCATGTTAGTGGGCTGCAGAAATAAAAAACAACAAAATAAAGTCAATAGGCTGTTCAATGTGAAGAAGAAAATAATCTATTCAAATCAGAAAGCAACCTTATTTTTGATGTTCCTTTTAAAATTATTCAGTGAGAGGGAGAAAGTTCTTACCCTTGCCACTGGATGAAAACCTCCATAATACTAGGACTTTTTTTAATACTCTTAAGTAATAAAAAGGTCCTACAGCCCTGGCCAGTGAGGCTCAGTTAGTTGAGCATCGTCCAGTACACTAACGGTGGCAGGTTAGATTCTTGGTCAGGGCACATACCCAGGCTGCGGGTCCAATTCCCGGTTGGCTTGAATGTGGGAGGCAACCAATCGATGTTTCTTTCTCACGTTGATGTTTCTCTCTCCCTTATTTCCACTCTCACTAAAATCAATTTAAAAATAAATAGAATAAAATAAAAGGTCCTATAGACACTTTAAGTCTCCAACACAGTCTTTAGACTCTAAAGTCATAATATCCAATCAATCTTATGTAATAATCAATTCTTGGGATCAGATTTAAAGGTGAAACTTCCCTTCACCCATCTGGGGTATTCTGCAGCCAAGACACCAGGGAAGGGGGCAGGGTCCATCTTTTCCTTTCCTCTACCTAGTGTTCCCTATGCTGGTCCCCATTTCACTAACCATGCTTTAGTCCAGGGTCAAAGCAGGAAGAGGGAAAAGAATTAAAGGGGGAAGAGAGAGAAAAGTTCTTAACTGGCTGGTTGTCCCACTAGGTGGCTTCTCTTTTTCTGGGCTAAGCTACAATATTGAAAGCCACCTGTTCCTAATGTTGGGGGCTTCTCACCTGAGTTCCCTTAATCACCGAAACTCCTCCGCTCTGAGTCAAAACTCCAATTTCTCCCTGCAGACGCCTAAGAGCTCCTCTAGGTGGCCACCTATAAGTGAGGTAAGTTTCTTTCTCTCTCTCTCTCTCTCTCTCTCTCTCTCTCCCCCCCCCCCCCCTTCTCTCCCTCTCTCCAACTCTCCCTCACTCTCACCCAACCATGGCCCACCCAGTCTCCAGCCACCTCTCCTTTACTCCCACTGTTAGAATTCTTTTTTTTAAATCTCCAGGTGGGAACCAAATACCAATCTTCAGCATCCTCAGCTAGCACCTTCCAAACCTCAGGAGATGTATGTCAATCTTTCTGAATGAAGCCTTTTAAATGGGAACACAACTTTGGGGTTGGGAGGGGCTTTCAGACTAGTCTCCTCCTGAGAAACCCTCCTGACAAATCTTCCCTCACTATCTTCAACCCCTCTTTTTGTGATGGGGATGGCTGTCCCTACTCCTGTGGAGAGTCCTGCACTAGCTGTCACATTCAGGTCTCCTCCTGGCACCACTTCTCATCACTGTTCACTCACCAAGAAAGCTTAACTGGCCCCCCTTCTTCCTGCCCTCAGGCACATACCTGTTCTGCTCAGGTCAGCCTGAACCTGGGGCTCGGTGAACAGCCCCACTTGGCTGCCACACTGAGCCCTGCCTTCCAGCTCAGCCTTACTCAGTAATGAAGGGGATATTTTGGCCTTCATCTTCTACCTCTTGTTTTGTTTCTCAGTTTGTTCAGAACCTGGGTGGGGAAGACAGGTGCTATTTATTGAGCCCCCTCAGAGCCCCAACATCTTTTTGCCTTGAATATCATAGGCAAAGGATTTGAGTCATGTTACCACTTTTTGGATAACCCTTTGAAGTTTTCTATCTTTTATGACTCCTCTCTTTGGTTTGTCATATATTTAATTTTGATGTGTAGGGAAGAACTTATTTAACTCCTGAAATGTGTCATATGGAAATGACTAGCTAAAAGCTTTATGAGTGTTCTTAAGGAGTAATGGATTACAGCAACTATTTGAGGACAGATATCCTATATAATAAAAGGCTAATATGCAAATCAACCAAATGGCAGAACTCGCTATGATGCACACTGACCACCAGGGGGCAGACACTCAATACAGGAGCTGCCCCCTGGTGGTCAGTGCACTCCTACATAAAGAACGCCGCTCAGCCAGAAGTCGGGCTCACAGCTGGTGAGCACAGCGGCAGTGGAGGGCACCATCAGTCGAACATCCCCCGAGGGCTCCTGGACTGCGAGAAGACGCAGGCCAGGCTGAGGGACCTCCCCCTCGAGTGCACAAATTTTGTGCACCGGGCCTCTAGTGTGTGTATGTGTGTATGAAATGAAGGTATTGTAGATAAAATTTTAAAATATTTCAGGAAGAGAAAAATGACTTCCAAGGAGACTCAAATTTTTTCTTGGCTTTGCCAAAAGACTAGCTATACTACCTTGGGGAAGTCACTCCATCTCTCCAGGTCCTATTTTTTTATTTATAAAATAAAGAGTTTAACCTAAATAATCTCTCACATCCTTTTCAAATGCTCACTATGATTTTTTTTGAGACCTTGAAAGAAAGTGGGAGAACATTTCTCTTGCTAAATAGGCAATGCTGGTGACATGGGCAGGCTCCTCATGGTATTCATGAATGTGGTCCTTCCTCCACTCAATTAGGCACAAACACTTACTGAGTGCACACATTTGTATACTAAGAGATATTTGAGTGCATAAGATTTAATCCTTGACCCAAGGAACTTATGAACATGAGAAAGCTACATGTTCACAAATATTGCTTAATAACATGACAGAGCACCCACCATTCTGTGTACAGTAGCCTCCTCCCCTTATCCACATGGGATATATCCCAAGACCCCCAGTGGATGCCTGAAACCGCAGATAAAACCAAATCCTATATTTACTATTTTTTCCTATACCTATGATTAAGTTTAATTTATAAATTAGTCACAGTAACAGATCAACAACACCAATAATAAAATAGAACAATTATAACCACATACTGTAATAAAAGTTATGTGAATATGACCTCTCTCCCAAAATATCTGATTGTACTGTAGGTGCAGCATGAAGTCACTGGACAGGGAGGCGGTTCAGGATGGAGCAGGGCAGCATGAGATTTCATCACACTACTCAGAATGCCGCCCAGTTTAAAGCATATGCATTCTTATTTCTTGAATTTTTCCTTTGAGATTTTTGGACTACAGTGGACTGCAGGTAACTGAAACCTTGGCAAGCAAAACTGCGAATCGGGGGGACTACTGTACAGAGCACTGTGGGATTGTGCTTGGGGCACAGGGGTAAAGACATTCCTCTCAGAGCACCACAGCTACATAAGGGAACAGACCAACACAGAGCCCACAGTCAGGATGGGCTGAAAGTAGAGCAAAGGCCATGTGACAGTTCACAGTCTCAAGGTCTGCCCTCACACTCTTGGTCCTATGCTTCCAAGGACAGAGACAAAGGACATTTCCATTAGGAAAATGATGGCGGTGCCTCTCTCTCTCTCTCAAGACGTGACAATCAGTCAGGATTCCCTGTTTACAGTTTGACTACTTCATAGAAAAATGTGTCTATAAAACACCTGGTAGTTGTAAAAAGGCTTGGGTAAAGGCCCAGGGAGCCAGATAAATATATGTTATTTATTCAGCTGTCCCTAGCCATTACCAATCTCCTTACACCCAAGGATTGTCTACCCTCTCCTAAATTTTATTTGTAATAATCTTGTTTCATGGTCAGGTTAAAAAACAAATCTGGAAAATCAAAGCTCTACTTCCCTTAAAAACTATCTTCAAGTACAAACATTCTTCATGGCACTTTAGGCATTCTTTGATCCTCTGAACCAGAAAGATGGTGGCAATGCATTTATCTGATGGGGCAAACACAATAAATACAATACAAGTTACTTGTCATTATAGGTCAGCAACTAGCTCCTAAGCACCTTTGGTGTACTTGGCTCACTGCAAGAAGGACATAGAAGATAATAGCTGGTATGTTCTCCAAGCCTCAGATTCAGAGTGAGCCCACTCTGATGTACTTCCTGTTGACAGCAATTCTGCCCTAAGTGGGCTTGAAGGTTGTTCTCTGCTCTGATCTGATCTCCAAAGACAAATCCTAACCCTCCCTTCCTTCTTCCCTTCATTGAATTTTCCTAGATAAGTTATGTTCATCAGCTCAAATGCACCACCTTATGCATTTTTAAAGACTTTGAACTTTATGGTAACAATGGACATTTAACTCACTCAGAATTTGATCAAGTAGCTTTCATAGAGAGATAGACTCCTGCCTTATTGATTTGAAAGAGAGAAGAGAAGAGAAGAGAAGAGAAGAGAAGAGAAGAGAAGAGAAGAGAAGAGAAGAGAAAACATTGATCTTTTGCCTCCCATAAAAACCCCAATTGAATATGTGCCCACAACCTAGGTATGTGCCCTGACGGGGAATCGAACCCACAACGTTCCGATGCATGGGGCAATGCTCCAACCAACTGAGCCACACCAGCCAGGGCTTGTCTAATTTTAGTATTGACTATGTTGAAATCCCTTCTGGGCAGGACCCCTGAGAAGAGGGTATTTCCACTGAAGACACATGGGGAATTTTGCTCATTGGGCAAAGTAGAAGAAGTAACACCTAAAGAAGCACCCAAAACAATGAGACATGTAGGGAAAACATCCAAGCAGGCAGAGAAGTTGCAAGGGGTTCTGCTTATACTTACGGTGATCATATTTTCCTAATCAGACACCAGGGCAGATGGCCTGACGCATGGTCTGAAACAGGATAGATTATTATTTTTAAATCTGGGATGTATGATCACCATCTCCACAGTGAATGAAGCCAACAGCTGTTGGGCGAAAGTCATTAACAATGAGTCTCTGTACATTGAGAGATCCAGGGGAGTGGGTGGGAAGCCTCCTGATGTCATCCATGTATGAGCCAGAGCTTCCTCACAAACACAAAGAGGGTTTATTAACGAGGGTTTCCTGGAACCACTTGCTGTCACTGCCTTGCCTGCAAGGACAAAGGTGCAATCTACCGACAAAAAGAAAACACAAGCACAATGAAGCTTTGCTTCCAAACAACACAGTCTTGGAATGCAAATACAAGAAGCAGGAGCTTAATGTTATATGTCAATTACATCCCAATTTTTACAAAAGCAAGAGCAAGTAAAGGCTAGATCATCAGCTACCCTTTACTTTTTCATTTTTATAGCTTTTTCTTAGTCAAATATACTATTTTTAAATTAAATCGTCATACTCAATCTTGCGCATTCAGTTTAAAACTTGGGAATTGTTGCAAAGGAGGAGATTCAGAAATTCCAATTCCCCTACTTAATAAGAATGTTATGTCCAGCATAATGTAATAGGAGAAAAGTTTCCTTTTGTTGCCAACACTCAAAGTCAACTCTTAGTTATGTACTTTGAGAATGATCCTTAGAAAATATTTTAACTCCAGTTCCTATCACCAATATAGAAATCTGTAGACCTCCATTTTCATTTTTAAGTTGTTATATGCCTTTTCAACTTATAGCTTATCAAAAGCTGATATTTTTTGCCCTGGCCTGTGTGGCTTAGTGGGTTGAGCATTGTCCTGTGCACTGCAGGGTTGCCTGTTTGAATCCCAGTCAGGGCACATGTCCAGTTGCAGGCTCAATCCTGCTAGGGGGCTGTGCAGGAGACAGCTAATTGACGTTTCTCTCTCACATCAGTGTTCCTCTCTCTCTTTCTCTCTCCCTCTCTTTTCCTCTTTCTCTAAAATTTATAGAAACATATTTTTTAAAAGCTGATGTTTTTTTAAAATATGCCATCATAATGTTAATTTTGATGATTCGATATGTTGTGCTATCTGTATCACCATTTTAGCTCTGTCAGAGTGGATAAGAAAGACTGGCTTTATGAAAATTAAAAGTCAAGGTCTTTTCTCTATATCAGGGCTTTAAATAGTAAACAGAACATAAAAGAGATTTATTTGAATACTAGAGGCCCGGTGCATGAAATTCATGCACTGAGGGGTGGGGGTGTCCCTCAGCTCAGACTGAACCCTCTCCACTCTGGGACCCCTTGAGGGATGTCTGACTGCCGGAAGTCGGACATCCCTCTCACAATCCGGGACTGCTGGCTCCCAACCACTCGCCTGCCTGCCTGCCTGCCTGACTGCCCCTAACCACTTCTGCCTGCCAGCCTGATCACCCCTAATCACTCCCCTGCCAGCCTGATCGAAGCCTAACTGCTCCCCTGCTGGCACGATTGCCCCCAACTGCCCTCCCAAGCAGGCCTGGTCACCCCTAACTGCCCTCCCCTGCCAGCCCAGTCACCCCCAACTGACCTCCCCTGCCAGCCCAATCGCCCCCAACTGCCCTCCCCTGCCAGCCCAATCGCCCCCAACTGCCCTCCCCTGTCGGCCATCTTGTGCCCACATGGGGGCGGCCATCTTTGTGTGAGGGTGTGACAGTCAATTTGCATATTACCTCTTTATTATATAGGATATCTGATATTTCAGTTAGGTTGTTTATAGCTTCAAATGATCAACTAAAAGTGGATTCAATTTATAATCTCACGTAATAAGTCTGGAGGTGTGGCATCTGCAGGTTTGGCTATTTCAATGGCTCAGTGACTTACTGAGGACCTGGACTCCTCCCACATTTCCAGCCCATTGTCCTGGGCACAACGTGGTAATCCTTAAGCTTGACCCCATGGTCAGAAGACAGCCACTTCAATGCCAAATAACCTCATACATCATCTAAAGGCAAAAAGCTAAGAACATCCTCACTGAGAAGGAAAGAGTTTCCCAGAAACCAGTCAGGCTTTGAAAACTAAAGAGCTGGTCAGCCTCTTAAGTGGGAGGTGGGCTAGCCAGTACATTAAAAGGGTGGGAGGGACAGCATTTGAATAGATAACCAACAATATTGCCATTAAGTGTGAATGAGAAAAATTCCGTTTACATATGCTGAAGATTTATGGAACCTTATGACTATTTTCTGAGGAAATTATGTCTCTGAAACAATCTTACAATCAAGTAACCATTTTCTAATCAGTTAAAACAGTACAAAGGAGTGGATATAAGTGAGTGTGTTTGGGAAGAGGGGTTGTAGCTTGATGGTTGGGTTGAGGGGTGATCAAAAATGAAGAAGGAAATCTTTCAGCAATGATAATTAGTGCCCGCTAACATCATTTGCCTATCTACAGAATTGAACAATGCCACCAATTAAGTGTTCTTGTCAAAAATCAAACCAAATCAGATTAAACCTCTAGATCTAATGCTCAGCTAACAGGAAGTACAGGGAACAGAGAGGATCTTGTTCAACATCACAAGGAAGTAATTAGCAAAACTCAAAAATGGCAGAGGAAGTTTACCCTGACTGGATATTTGATGATACAAAGGAATGTTTGTCAAAAATTGAGGAGTATTATGGTTATGTTTTGTTTTAGAAAGTACACCTCTTAATTTTGCTAGAGGTGCCGAATCCAAATATATGCTTATATGTTTTTTTTTAAAGAGTCCATATGTTTTAGAGATACATGCTGAAATATTTATAGAAATGATGTGACATCTGAGATTTACTTCAAATGTCTCAAAATAATCTAGTGGGAGTAGGGGGGTTCAAGGTGAGAGGGAATGACAGGATATGAAGACTTACAGTCATTTATTCACTTTCAGTGAAGGCTCTGTTTATTTTGAGAAGGTATAAACCTGGTGTACTTAGGACCAAGAAATGTAATTGTCAGACTTTGCCGGCTTGCTCTAAATGACAGCAAAAAACAAAATCAAACCTCTCAACAGCAGTAAGCCAGTTCTCCTCCACTGTGACTTCATTATTCCAAACCTCCAAGAAAACAAATGCAGCACATACACCACCAGCACAGACAGACAGTATTCAGCTTTTCTCAAAAATATGGGCAATGAAGACACCCTCTAAGCTCCAGATTGTTTGCAAAAGATCTATGAGAATGGCCTGCAATTAGGTATCTACTAGTAAATGCATCTGATATATCTAGGTATTTTCCTGAATATACCCCACGTCTCCTAGACTTCTACTTGAGTCATTTGGAAACTAGCTCAAGAAACAAATTTGGTTCTCACTTTTATCAGGATGAAACAGTGACAAAGAGGTGGGGAAAATTGGATGGGAATTGCCCAGCAAAGACAATAAGAAACTGAAGGAAATCATATGGGTGTCCCCCGCTTTTCAAAAGTTCATGTTATACCACTTTGCTTTTTACAAAAGACCTACATTAGTACCAGTTTTTGCTAACAGGAAGAAATCTGAAGGGGATTTTCACTTTTACAAAAAAAGGCAAAAATAGGGTTCAGCATTTGTTTCGGCGAGCTGTTACAGAGGCGGCACTCACTCGGGGCAGGAGAGTGGCACCTGCAAGCTCCTTCCCAGGAAACCACATTCAGCATCTCTGCATAGCTCTGATCTGTCTGTGAGCATCTCTGCTTGAGTTTCTAAACCTACTGGTCATCAGAATCACCTGAAGATTTTTAAAATAAATATTTTCATCTCCTCCATCCCTACTGAATCATATTCTTAGCCAGGGTAAGAGAAAGCCAGGGGCTAGGATAGAAATGCAATCCCAATGGTCAGTCAGGTTTGTGCCTTACTGTTGAGACCACGAAGGTACCTCCCAGTGCCTTCTAAGTTATACCACTCACCTGCTTGGAGCTATAAAGAAAAGGGCAGAAAAGGATCTCCAGGTGCCAGCCTGCCTCCCACCTCCTTCGCAAAATGCATCACTTCTCTGTTCTCAGAGCCCTGTAATCTGGGCCATCCAAGTCAGATACTCACACTTCCACACAGGTAGGTGATTCCTCCTGTAGAGAAAAAAGATGAAAATATACTTACTAGAACCCTAGAATAAAGTTTTACAAATAGCTAATTTCATTTACTAATGGCAATGTCCTTGTAAGTTTGCATCAGCATCATTTTGCAGTTGAAGAAACGGGCCAATAGGACTGCCGTGTGATTTTGCCAGGTTTCCCTGTGGTTAGTAGCAGAGGGTGAGACACAGACAGGGGGACAGGATAGATTATTGACATAGTCATTTGTGCCCTGTTCTTATGTCTATTGGGGACTTATTTGGCAGAAGGAAAGGGTGATTTTATCCTTTTTTCTTCTCTAGAAGGAAACTTGGCTTATTCTAAGATGCAGGATGCTCTTATGCTAGGGTGTAAGAGGTTTAAGAACTTCTTTGTGTTTCAAAAGCTATTCTGCAAAAAGCCCCAACCAGGACTTTGAGAGTTCTTGGCTCTTCCAGAAAAGAAGCTGGAATTATCCCCAAAAGGGTGGAGATGGAAGACAATGTTTCACAGGGAAGACAAATATGCCTCTATCCTGGGACGATATGTTCCCCAGAGGCTGGAGGGAGGCATGGACATTTCCTGCACCCAAGTGTATA
The DNA here is from genome assembly GCF_014108235.1 of Myotis myotis. Lineage (NCBI taxonomy): Eukaryota > Metazoa > Chordata > Mammalia > Chiroptera > Vespertilionidae > Myotis > Myotis myotis. Next base: position 44,096,643 of record NW_023416390.1, read on the forward strand.
GAGCAACTCAGTGTTTCCATTGCACCGCAGCTACAAAAGGGCAAAGAAGGTGCCACTGTCAAGCTAAGTTACACAGTTGTCCCATCTTACAATCTGACTCATGGGGAACCGCAGAAATAGAAGGAACTACCTACCACTCACTTCACAGCTACTGTGAACAGGAATGTTTATCCCTGAGTCCTGAGAGCCTCCACAGGGTGTCAGGCAGATGGCAGCCTGCCTAGGCAGGTTTTTCCTCTTCCCCATCCCCCACAGCTGGACCCGGATCACAAAAAGCTGTACTTGTGTACAGAGCCCTTGGGCATCACACTCTTAGCTATCGGCTCACAGATTCATGGCCTGCAAAGCTACTGGTTCTTTATCAAAATAAAAAACTAAAAGAAATCAGACATGAAAGAGCACAAACTGTATGTTCTGTTTATATGAGGTCTAAAACAGACTAAACTCACCTATGATGATAGAGGTTAGTGTAGCAGTTACCTTAGGCCAAGTATTGACCTGGGCAGAGGTAGATGATGGCGGACAGGGGGCCAAAAGGGACCCTTCTAGGGGCTAGAAACTTTCTATATCTTGATCTGGATGGTGATTACACAAGTGTAAACATATGTGAAAAATTCATTGAGCTGTACACTTAAGATATGTGTATTTTTCTGTTATGCAAATTTTACCTCCATAAAATAAATGCATAATAAAGCAAACAAGCCAACACTGATACTAAACAAAAACCTACAATGATTGCTAGCTCCAGCTTGCCTATTACTGGGGCAACTTAGTCCCCTTTTGCTGACTCAATCTCTTCCCAATTCCTAAAATTAATCTGTCTCCTTACCTCAAAACTGCACAGAAAATTTTAAAAGCCAGAGAAGAGCAATCAGCTGCATATCCCTTACCCATAGGTTAATCTGTAGCATTGCATGTGTGCAGAGATAACAGAGCCACAGCCCAGGTTCAAATCCCTGCTCTGCCACTTAATGATCACAGCCTTAAGCAGCTTACTTAAATTCTCTCTTCCTCAGTTTCCTGATCTGTGTAATAGACTTAATAATCAGGATTAAACAAGATTAATCCATGTAAATGCACTCAGTAAATATCCAATGTTATGGTATGCCAAGCCTATGGCAAGCATTTTACCAGTATTATCTTGTTTAATCCTTGCAGTAACCCTATCTGATAGATGGTGTTATCCCCATGTTACAAGTGAAGAAACTGAAGCTCAAAGTTACATAGTTGGCAAGGGGCAAAAATAAAGGTTTGAACTCAGTTTTGTTTTTTCTTTTCCTGTTCAGGGCTTCCCTGATGTCCACTGGATCCTCCCAATCAGGTGTTCCATCAGCTTCCTCCCAGATGGCCCTAGAGTTAACCCACCATTAACTTGCATTTCTCCCACTGCCTGCTCTGAGACAATGGCCCACATGGCCCACACTTCAGGGAACTTTTGAATTCTGTCTGAGTCCCAGGTACAGAACACACAGTCTAAATAATAGAACCATGTCCCCTTCCACCAAGATTTTCATATACTGACAGGAGGAAATGTTGTTCTTAAAGAAGAAATCCACACAGCACTAGTAAACTGGAAAGGACACTACTGTCAGAAAATTTTGAAATATCTGGAAGATAGAGTTAAATGGAACCAATATTGACAAGAGTGAAGAAAAATCACATCCCAAAACTGGCTACAGAAAATGAACCAAATAAATGATTAAAATAATCTATAATAATAAAAGGGTAATATGCTAATTAGACCAGACGTCATTCCAGATGTCCTTCCTGACAAAGCCAGGGTCAGAGGGAAGCCAGCCCAGGTCCCGGGTGCCTGCGGGCAGCCTAAGGAGGAAAGCCCAGGTTCCGGGTGCCAGAGGGAAGCCAGTGCCAACAGCCGGGAAAAGGAAGGCATACTTTTGCATGAATTTTTGTGCATCGGGCCTCTAGTGAGAACCTAAAAGCAAATCCAGAAAGATTCCAAATTCAGATAGACATTTGCAACAATACAGAAGAAGCCTCTGAATGAACCATCAGGGTAATTTAATAAATAACTGTATTCAGAACATGAGGCCCATTAAGCTTCTCCTGCTCCTAAACTGGCAGAATGAAAACATCAGTAGCGTTTGGCATGGGGAGGGGAGAGGGTTGGAGATAGGGGTGGGAGTGCACCGGAGGAATTGTTAGGAAATGAGAAGGTAGCTCTGAAAGAAGAAAATGTGCAGTCTGCCACCAGAGTGAAACCTTCCTTGCTTTAACACCATGGCAGGAAAATACTGTAAATGTGTGGTGTACTGGTTTTCAGTTGCTGCCATAACAAATTTCTACAAACTTAGTGGCTTTAAACAACACAATTCTGATGCCTCTTGCATAGTCACGTCTCTCTCTCATCACAGCTGAGAAAGCTTCTCTATTTTTAAGGAATCCTGTAGTGGGGCCCACTGGATAATCCAGGATACTCACCCTTTCTCAAATTGTTTAACTTAATCACATTTGCGAAGTCCCTTTTGCCATGTGAGAAAACATGTTTACATGTTCCAGGGATTAGGCCATGGGTATCCTTGAGGCTATTTTTTCTGCCTACCGCATGTGGGTGCCTGACAGGTAACTCTGCTTCCTGGTTTGGCAATTGGAGTGTTTGCTGGCTGTCCCACCCAGGACCTGAATGTGGAGTGACACCCATAAAGACCAACCAATAACCTAACCAAACTATTTTTGAAGAGTTTCCTTGGCAGTGGTCCCTTGATTCCTGCTGATTTTCCAAGCCTGGTTTTCAGCTTTCTGGTCAATTCTGTGAGCTACCCAATAGCCTGCAATAAACTATTTTTCTGCATTAATTAGCCAGACCCAATTTCTGTCACTTATAATCAAGAATTCCGACAGATATAAAGTGTCCTACCTAACTGTGTACTCCATACCCACTCATCTTTAAGTAAATGCTTCCTGGGAATATTCCCCACCCACGTACAGAGAACTTAGATCCTGTATTTAGAGGAGAGGTCTGTCAGATAGCACACCCACACAAAAGCAGATAAAACCCATGCCACTGGCCTACAATAATCAACCTAGTCCTTCACTTATACAAGTAAAAAATAACTCGGATCACTAGACATAAAAGCAAACAAACAAAAAAACCAGCATGAGAATCAAATAAACAAAAAGGAACAAATAGACTTGACCTGGAAGAATAAAAGATCAGAATAAAATGTCCATCTTAGACAAAAAAAAAAGAGTCAATTTAGTATATTTATGGATGATTAAGAATATTGCGCCTACATAAAACAAGAACATTTAGAGAGTAAGAGTTATCCTATATAATAAAAGGCTAATATGCAAATTGTCCCCTTGACCAGGAGTTCAACAGGGAGTTCAACCAGAGGGTGGGGCCAGCCCACTAGCCACCCCCGGCTGGCCTGGCCTGATGGGCCCTGATGGGGGCTGGCTGGCCAGACCCCACCTGTGCACAAATTTGTGCACCGAGCCTCTAGTTGGAAAATAAAAATCCAGTAAGAGGACTTCATTCACTACTGCATCTCAGCATTTAAAATAATACTAGGAACTAACTAAACATTTGTTGAATGAATGAATGAATGAGCAATGGAACCTGTACAACTGAAAGTCAAATTAGTAATCCAAAAATAAAGAGAAATCTCCCAAAATTTGAAATAAAAAGGACCAAATAAATGTAAAATACCAGAAAGAACTTAAATATGGAAAACTAACCAAGATTATCTGAAATCCATATAATAGAAGCTCCAAAAAGAAAGTACGGAAATAATAAAAGAAGAAATCATCAAGGAAAATAATGAAAAGAATTTCCCTGAGCTGAAGAAACCACAACATATAGATTGAAAGGGCCCACTGACAAATCCTGGTGAATCTTAAGAAACCTACAGAATAAAATATATATATAAGAAACCTACAGATATAGAACATGATTCTGAAAAATTCCACATGAATAAAATCTACAAAGGAACAAGCAGATTAGCATCAGACATCTCATCAGCAATGCTGGGTTCCAGACACCAGAGCAATATCTTCAAAATTCTGAAGGGAAATGATTTTGAACCTAGAACTCTATATACTAAGGAAAACTTATGTTCAAGTGTGAGAGCAAATTGGAAATATTTTTTAACACACCGTGCCTCAGAAGTTTTACCACAAACACACTATCTCTAAAATAATTACCTTCTCCTTCTTTCATCCTGTCCACCATCTCCCCTCCCCTCTGACAGCTGTCAGTTTGTTCCATGTAAACATGCCTCTCTATTTTGTTCATTAGTTTATTTTGTTCATTAGATTCCACATATAAATGAGATCCTATGGTATTTGTCTTTCTCTGACTAGCTCATTTTACCTAGCATAATAATCTTCAGGTCCATCTATGCTGCTGCAAAAGATAAGATTTCCTTCTTTTTACAGCTGCATAGTATTCCACTATGTAAATGTACCACAGCTTTTTAAAAATACATTTTTATTGATTTCAGAGAGGAAGAAAGAGAGAGAAACATCAATGATGAGAGATGCACACACCCCCTACTGGGCATTAAGCCCACAGCCTGGGAATGTGCCCTTGACCAGAATTGAATACAGGACCCTTTAGTCCATAGGCAGACACTCTATACCAGGGATGGGCAAACTTTTTGACTCGAGGGCCACAATGGGTTCTTAAACTGGACCGGAGGGCCGGAACAAAAGCATGGATGGAGTGTTTGTGTGAACTAATATAAATTCAAAGTAAACATCATTACATAAAAGGGTACGGTCTTTTTTTTTTTTTTTTTAGTTTTATTCATTTCAAATGGCCGGATCCGGCCCGTGGGCCGTAGTTTGCCCACGGCTGCTCTATACACTCAGCCAAACCAGCTAGGGCTATACCATAGCTTTTCATCCACTCATCCACTGATGGGCATTTGGACTGTTTCCAGATCTTGGCTATTTTATATAATGCTGCAGTTAACATAGGGTGCATATATTCTTTTGAATTTGTGTTTCAGGTTTCTTGGGATATATTCCCCAAAGTGGGATCACTGGGTCAAAAGGCAGTTCTATTTTTAACTTTTTGAGGAAATGCCATGCTGTTTTCCACAGTAGCTACACTAGTATGCATTCCCATCAACAGTGTACTAGGGTTCCCTTTTCTCCACATCCTCACCAACACTTGTTGTTGATATATTGATGGTAGCTATTCTGGCAGGTATAAGGTGGTACCTCATTGCGGTTTTAATTTGCATCTCTGTGACGATTAGTGATGTTGAGCATTTTTTCATAGGTCTAGTGGCAATCTGTATGGAGAAGTGTCTATTCATTCGTCCACTTTTTAATTGGGTTGTCTTCCTTGTGTTGAGTTGTATAAGTTTTTTATATATTTTGAAAACTAACCCCCTTATTAGATGCATCATTGACAAATATGTTCTCCACATAGATAATAGTGTGGTTATGGCCAGAGGGAAAGGTAGGGAGAGCTAGTGGAGGTGGACAGAAGTTTGTGTGGGTGGGGGGGTAGGATGGGGATGGGAAGAGACTTTGTTTGGGGCAGTGTACAGATGACATTTTGTTGACTTACACACTTGAGACCTGTATGGTTTTCTGAACCAATGTCACACCAATAAATTAATTTTTAAAATGCACTTGAACAAAATAACAATGACAAAAAGTAATCCAAAGAAAAACATAATATTGGATAAAAGAAAAAAGGTGAGTCAAAAAAAACACAAAACAGTACTATTTAACTAGAATACAACTAATTTGGTAAAATTGCTTACACTTGTAGAGGTAATGTGGCTGAAGGAGAAGGTTAGATGGGAATTTCTTGTTTAATGGGAATATATAAAGATGGATTAATTGTAGATGCTGATAAGAAACAACATGTATAACCATGAGAGTTCAAATGTTCAATTAACCATCTAAATAACTGAAACCAAATACTTAACTTTACCAACCTTAAAGGAAAACAAATGGAACAAAGAAAACAATCAATCTAACAACTGTAGCCTGGGAGAAAGAATAGCAAACAAAGCAACTGGGATAGAAAACATAAATCAAGATAACACAAATATACTTAAACATATTAACAATAAAAATGTGAATGAGTTAAGTTCCATGAGTTTTACCCGGCTAGTTTGGCTCAGTGGTTGAGCATTTACCTATGAACCAGGAGGTCATGGTTCAATTCCCAGTCCTGGCACACGCTCATGTTGCACAGGCTCAATGATTCTATCTCATCATTGATGTTTCTCTCCCCCTCTCTGAAATCAATAAAAATATATATATATATATTTTAAAATGAGTTTTGACTTGTAGTAAAAACTATATATATATATATACATATATATATATATACACACACACATATATATATATATATGCCATTTACAAAAGAGACACCTAAAATATTAAAGGGAAAGAAGGCTATTTCCCAATGAAAAAAAATCACAATTCGCTAACAAGACGTAAGAGGCAAGAACCTTTATTCACTTAATATAGAACTTAACCATTTAAAAAGCAAGACATTAGAAATACAAGAAGAAATTAAAATTGTTCAATCTATAATCTCTAATGACAGTGGAAAACTTTAATACATGTGTTTCAGAAATTGATAGATCAAAAAAAAATTTTTAATGCAAGTGTTTTTGAGTTATGTATTTAACCCAGGGGTGGGCAAACTTTTTGACTCGAGGGCCACAATGGGTTCTTAAACTGGACCGGAGGGCCGGAACAAAAGCATGGATGGAGTGTTTGTGTGAACTAATATAAATTCAAAGTAAACATCATTACATAAAAGGGTACAGTCTTTTTTTTTTTAGTTTTATTCATTTCAAACGGGCCGGATCTGGCCCGCGGGCCGTAGTTTGCCCACGGCTGATTTAACCACTGGGAGCAGTTTTATAAAGATCATAGGGCCCTCCATCACACAAAATAGAACTGTCTTCATCTTACTCCATCTCTCAGTAACAATGATGTGTGTGCCACCCCTTGTCCCCAAAACACTCTCTTCCTGGGCTCCAGAGATGCTGCACCCTCCTGACTTTCCTACTGCTCTGTGGGGCCAGTGTGCCCACTCTGCTCTGCTGGCTCCTCCTATTCCTGACCTCACAGTACCAGTAGTCCAGGACACAGTATTCCTTTTCTTCTCTCTCTACACTGCCCTCCTAGGTGGTCTCTCCCAGGCCTCCTCAGCCTTTAAACGCCATACCTACTATGATGATGCCCAGATTTATTTCCCCAGTCCTGGGTTTTCCCCTGAGCTCCAGATTCCTACATCAGCTCTACCTGAATGTCTAATAAGCACCATAAATTTAATATGTCCCAAATGAAACTCGAGTTTACCTACAAACATTTTAAAATGTTTGTTGTTGTGTCAGATTTTTTTATTGTAGTAAAATACATATAACATAGCATTTACCACTGCAACCATTTTAAAGTGTATAATTCCATGGCATTTAGTATATTCATAATGTTGTGCAACCATCTCTACTGGATAGCTCCAGAACTTTTTCATCACCCCCTAATGGAAACCTCCATTAAGCAGTCACTCCCCATTTCCCCTCCCCACCCTGAGCCGCCAGCAAACACTAATCTCCTTTATGACTCTACAGATTTGCTTATTCTGGATAATTTATATAAATGGAGTCGTATAGCCCTGACTGGTTTGGCTCAGTGGATAGAGTGTTGGCCTGTGGACTCAAAGGTCACAGGTTCGATTCCAGTCAAGGGCATGTAACTGGGTTGCGGGCACATCCCCAGCAAGGGATGTGCAGGAGGCAGCTGATCGATGTTTTTCTCTCATCAATGTTTCTAACTCTCTATCCTTCTCCCTTCCTCTCTGTAAAAAACCCAATAAAATATATTTTAAAAAATGATAAATAAATGGAGTCGTATAATGTGTGGCCTTTTGTGTATAGCTTCTTTCACTTGGCACAATGTTTTCAAGGTTTGGCCATGGTGTAGCATGTATCAGTGTCTCATTCCTTTTCATAGCTGAATGAGATTTCATTGTATGGAGAGACTTCATTTTTTTTATCCATTCATCTACTGATGGGCATTGGGTTGTCCCACTTATACACTCCACTGTTTTTCTTCCACTATTGCCTCCCTCCCCAGTCATCTCTATTTCAGTTGGTGGTACTAACACTGACCCAGTTATTTAGGCCCCAAATCTAGCAGTCATCCTTGATTCCTCTCTTTCTCTTAGGCTCACCTTACCCCTGACATCCAAACCATCAGCAAGTCCTGTTATATCATACAGATTGTTCCAATACGCCGCATATTTCACACCTTCCGCAGCTACCACCTCGTCCAAACTACTATTTCTCTGGCACAACTGAAGGTCTTTTTGCTTCCTTTCTTCCCCCTCTAATTCATTCCCCTACAGCAATCAAAATTAATCTTCCATAGTGTGAATCAGATCATGCCACAATAATGCCGAAGACCTTTCAATGGCATCCCATTACATTGGGGAATAAAATCTAAATGTCTTGCTATGGCTAACAAACCCAGCATCACCTAGCCCCATCTACCTCTCTGAGCATATTTCCTACACTCTCCAGCCACACTGGCCTCTCTGAGTCTCTGCCACACCTGAGTCTTCACACTCCCTGAGCTTCTGCCTAAGACACACACTTTCCCTCAAACTTTGCTCAGCTCCCTCCTCATCATGCAGGTGCCCTCTGCAGAAAGGCCTTTCCTGACTCTTCTATCTGAAATAGAGCCATCACCCCTAGTTTCTCTCTAACCCTTTACCCTGCTGGGTTTTTCCCTCATACAACTTAGAACCCTATAACATTACATTATTTTTCTGTGTATTATCTGTTGTTCCCCCATAAGAATGTAAGCTTTAAGAAAGTAGCCACTTTGCCTGCAGCCAAATCCCTGCGACCTAGAGCAGTACCTAGAATGTATGAGGCATCTAGTAAATACTTGTTGCTTGAAAAAATGCAGCGCATTATATACACACATAGAAATAGGACTTTGTGCTCAATAACATAATATCCATTCTTTTCAAACATCCTTGAACATTTATATGAACTGACCACAAGGTGCTCTTCAACAATGTTGGTGAAAGTATAAATTTGTATAAGCTTTCTGGTGAATAGTTTGATAATATCTACCCAATTTTAAAAAGCAAATATCCTTTGAACTAGTACCATATATTGTAAAGCCCTACCTTACCCCATGAATTTCATTGGCAACTTTGTGATAAATCAAGTGATCCTCTATGTGTGAGCTTATTTCTGCATTCTATTTTGTCCTGTTTATTGTCTATTTGGTCACTTTCAAGGATAATACAGAGGTTCATATGGATCTGAGGAAAGTTTCCTTCCACAATATTATTTTCTTCCACTGTTATATGTCCTAGAAGTGATTACTCTATACACCAATAGATTTATTAAAAATTTAATACTATGGTAATATATAGAGAATACTTTTGGTTTTGGTAAAAAGATTTTCACCATATTTAGGAGAATATTCTGGGATATTGTCTTCCTGGGCCTTGTGTCTGGAGGTAGGGAATAAACTTTTTTTAAATGAAAGAAATAGGCTCTGAAATTTCATTAGTTAGCACTAAATGCAGAATGCAGATCTATGGGGCTCAGCTTTAAAATAAAATAAAAAACAAAAAAACAATCGTTTGGATTTGACCTGATAGTAGTGAAATAGAAACTTTTTATCTGCCACATCACAAAAGAACAAAAGTCAGACTGTTTGAAGCTACCCACTGTCTTCACTATCAGAAAAGTGTAAACAAGGAACCAGAATACTAATGGACCTTGAGCTCTGGCAAGAGCCAAATCTATGCACCAATTGTTTAATTGAGACAATAGTGCTCAAGCAATTTCCTGACCAAATAGTCTCAAAGTAAATCTTTACTAATATTTACTGACCTTTAAGATTGTCTGTTACTGGAATTGCCTGCCTAAGGACAATATGTCTAAAATTGAATAAATGGTTGGCAGGGCCGGGCATCAGCGAAGTCCTTCCCCTAGAGTTGGACTCTCTTCCTGGCACCCCATGATTTCCAAATTCATATTTCTTGTCTAGTCTCGTCATTTGCACACGGTCCTTTTCCAGATCCTCAACCCAAACCATGCAGGACATGGCATCTCACATCTGGCACCTCGACGAGGGACATTTGGAGAAGAAGATTCACCTAGAGTGAAAAACTAAGTTTCACCAGCAAGGTGGGGGAGAAATTCACTGGATAGGTGGGAAAGAATTTTTTGGTTAGGTGGGGAAAATTCACTGTGTGCAAAGCCCACAGCCAGCTGCAGAAATCGCGATCTGTATGCAGGGTGGGAACGTCTTTTTTTAGCCAGGCTAATGGGGCAGAATTCGGTTATAAAGGAAGAAACTTTATTCTAGACCAGGAGTGGGCAACCTTTTTGTGAGTGCGTGCCAAAACCCGTAAAATCTCTGACTCAAAATTCTTCTGCATGCCAACCCTAATTTTTTGAGAACATGTTACGCCTACTCGATATCTCTTTAGTGAGCACCAAAGCCCCACTGAAGCAAGTCCTGCCCCATAAGGGTGTCTCCAGCACAGCAGTTCTTCCATTATAGACACAGCGGGTCCTCACAGACAATTGGCCTGGAGGTCAATTTCTCCCAGTGATACCAACAGCAATCAAGGATTAACTACAACAAGGCTGTGCACCTAGCCCACAAAGGGGTGCACCAAGAGTGTCCACCTCAGGTGATTGGAGAGGCTGAGCTACTGGGCCCTATAGGACACCTACCACACAAGGCCATTCTATCAACACAGGGAAGCAGCCAAAATGTGGAGACAAAGAAACATGTCACGAATGAAAGAAATGGAGGAAAGCAAACTACTGGATATAGAGTTCAAAACCTCAGTTATAAGGTTATTCAAGAATCTTCTAGAAACCTCCAAGGAACTTAGTGAGACCTTCAAGGATCTTAATAAGAATGCCAAAAAAATGAACCAGTCATAAATTAGGCATACACTGTCTGAAATAAAGAATAATATAGAGAAATTCAACAGTAGACTAGAGAATCCCAAGAATCAAATCAAAGATCTGAAATACGAGGAAGCAAAACACACCCAACCAGAAAAGAAAAAAGAAAAAAGAATCCAAAAATATGAAGATACTATAAGGAGCCTCTGGGACAACTTCAAACGTACCAACATTCGAATTATAGGGGTGCCAGAAGAACAGAGGGGGCAAGATATTGAAAACCTAATTAAAGAAATAATGACAGAAAACTTCCCCTACCTGGTGAAAGAAATAGACTTACAAGTCCAGGAAGAGCAAAGAACCCCAAACAAAAGCAATCCAAAGAGGACAACACCAAGACACATCATAATTAAAATGCCAAAGGCAAAAGACAAAGAGAGAATCTTAAAAGCAGCAAGAGAAAAGGTTAGTTACCTACAAAGGAGTACCCATATGACTGTCAGCTGATTTCTCAACAGAAACTATGCAGGCCAGAAGGGAGTGGCAAGAAATATTCAAAGTGATGAATAGCAAGAACCTACAACCAAGATTACCCAGCAAAGCTATCATTTAGAATTGAAGGTCAGATAAATAGCTTCACAGACAAGAAAAAGCTAAAGGAGTTCATCACCACCAAACCAGGATTATATGAAATGCTGAAGGGTATTCTTTAAGAAGGGGAAGAAGAGGGTGTTTTTAGGTGCCCCACTGAGATTGATTCACCTTCACCTGTGCGAGCCCTAGTTGACCAGGTAGGAAACCAGACAGGCAGTAAAATATGAATGGAAGAGTGGATTGTTTGGTCACTGAGGAAGAGATCAATCTTACCCGAGGACTCTCAGGTAAATGGCCAAGACCTAAAGAACCTGCTTTCTTTAGGTTTACCAGGATGCTGTAAACCTCTTTCGTAATGCAGGCTACGCTGTATCCCTAAGAGCACAGCACAGGTTACAGGTGCAAAATGGGCCCCTAGGACATCGAGGCGAAGGGGAGCCGAGCGGCATTCCCATGCCTGTGGTGCTGGTGCCACTGTTTGCCCTCACCATGGTGGCAGCCTGGGCCTTCATGCGATACCGGCAACAACTTTGAACAGCTCGCTTCCTTCCAGTGCTCCTGATGAAGAGAACATTTCTTCCTTTCTCTCCTCCTCCTCCCCTGCCATTCTCCCGTCTCTTGCCCTCTCTCTGCATAGCTCACACATGATTTAAAGAGACTGCTTCCCAACCAGAACCTGGCTCTTCAAAATCTTCAAGTCCTCGTATTCTGATGGGAGAGTAGAGGCATTGTTTGAAGGAAAGCTGAAGAAAGACTTGCTTAGGACAAATGAGGAGTCATATGTTTTACTAGGACCGCCAACAGAATCAGCTACAACCAAAGAGGGAAAAGTCCAGTCTTCCCGTCACCATGGTGATACCTGTTTTCTTAGCTGGCTTGCCTCAAAGGCCAGCTGTGCGATATAAGAGGAAGAGAGGATTTTTCTTTCTAATGATCTTCCTTGGGAATTTTTTTGGCCTTTATTTACTTTCTAATGACATACTTGGGTGCCTATATCAAACAAAATACAATGAGGAGACCATTTTTACTTTTTAAAAGATATATATATATATTTACACATGTATACACATATGTGCATAAATGATAGTATAATAGTGAAGCCTTATGGAGAGTTAAAGAGGTAGAAACCTGCTCTGGTTTCTAGATTTCTGGTGGAAGGGGTGATCTTAATTGAGGGAGTAAGAGAGTGAGCCTGACAGGATGCCCAGTTTGAGTCATAAGAAAAAGGAAGGAAAACTGAAGCAACTAGTTTAAAATCTTAGAATTCTTATTTCTCATAACACTTAAGGTGAAGTTGAGGCAAAATGCCATAATCCAGCTTAGCGCAAGTCAATCTGTCGGAAAACCTTTGAGGTTTAGAGAGAAATCTTACCAATCTCCGGCCTACTTAGTGACTTTTTGGATACCTCACAGCCTGTGAAAGGATCGGCTGGAATGATTGTGGTCAGAGCTGTAGTGACGGGGACAAAACGACCCAGTGAAAACCCCACAAAGGAAAAAGATAGTGCCTCCAAGGTGGTGCCTGAATCCCCAGACTGCCAACACGCCCCCCAAGGCTAATAACAGGCAAACTCTGAGCGAGGGAACTGCTCTTGGCCGGGTGGGCATGAAACCAGTTTTGCTTCTGACTCAGTTCTGTTTAGAGAGTTTGGATTGCTAGTTTGTAATTATTATTTCTTTTTTTTAAAAAAAAAAATAACAAAAAAACACATGGAAGAAAAAAAAAGAAGGGGAAGAAGAAAAAGGTAAAGATAAAAATTATGAACAACAAAATGACAACAAATACATATCTATCAACAAGTGAATCTAAAAATCAAGTGAATAAAAATCTGATGAATATAATAGAATCAGGGGCATAGAAAGGGAGTGGACTGACAATTCTCGGGGGGAAGGGGGTGTGAGGGGTGCGGGAAGAGATTGGACAAAAATCTTACGCCTATGGATGAGGACAGTGGTTGGGGGTAAAGGGCATGGGGTGGGGTAGGAACTGGGTGGATACATCTGGGACTTCTGAACCCATGAAGAGAAAAGCAAGCTTAAGAAAATGCAGGTGCCCCACCCAATTTGGGGTGATTTATCGAGCCCCAATCTCTTCACGGATGCTACAGAATAAACCCAAGACTTTTTTCTTTAAAAGATGGCAAAAATGACACAAGAAAATATACAGGCTGTATTTGGACAATAGGATGAATGTTTCCATAATAATGGTAATTTTTGAATAATAATGTACCTCATTCCAAAGTTGCCTCCCAAAAATCTTGGAGGCACTCCTGTTTTTATAAAATAAGATAATACTTTAACATTAAAGCCACTGAAAGTCAGTAAATTATTTCTGTTACAAAATTTGCCAAAAGAAAATGCGTTGGATAGTAATTGGCTTTAAAATCTCAAAGTTGTTAAAACATAAATATATAGATATAACTAAAATAAAGAATTTGTGGCAAAGCTTCTCAGTAATAATTATAAATATATAAAAATCCAGTCACTCTTCTCCCTGTAAAAGTGGAGAAGCCGGCAGTAGCAACCTTAAAATATTATCTCTAAGGAAGGATGTGGCACTTTTACATTTAGGCCCATTCCCTCCTCCCTCTGACTTTTTTGCCAGCCTCATATATAGTTTTCCAAAGCCTTTGATAACTTAAAACTTTAGAATACTGCTGAATTAAATAATAAAAATTATTAAATATCTAGGTATTTAAAAATGACAAAAATACTAAAATATTCATCTAAGTTCGCCTAATATGAAAAATCTAGAGGATAGAATTGAATCTATTAATTAAATATGCCTAGTATTTTATTTGAAATATTATCCTTAAAAATATAAAAGTATTAGTAATCTGAGAAATGCTAAGTATTTAAATTGCCACCTAAAATTTGAGGCATCTAAGAGTTTAAAGTTCAAATTAAGTTAGAAGAAATTATATAGATTGCATAAAGTTTAGAAATTCATTTTTGAGAAAAATAATTCTTATATTTTCTCTAGAGAAATTAGTAGTTCAAAATATATTGTAGTCTGTACAGTAAAATTTCAACCTAAGATATAATATTTAATATGGTCTAATTAAAAAAGAGGATTAATTCTATAGTCTGAACCAAATTTTTAATATAAAAACCGGTTCAAATTTAATTGATATCTTTTAGAATAATTACAAAAGGTGTGTTGATAAATGCCAATCTAAAAAATGCTGGCTGTTTACTTTTAATTATCATTGGAAAATTAAGGTTTAAATATTGTAGTTTTAATACTAGAAGGCAGGACATATATTTTAAAGAAAAAAATTCTGTGCAAATAGCTAAAGGTATATACAAGTTAATAACAGAAAGAAAATATTAGAGTAAAAATGCATTTTTAAAGGACATAAAAAGAAGGTTTAAAGACTAATTTGAAAGTATAAAATTTAGAAACTAAGATGGCGGCATAGGTAAACACCGGGAAATTGTCACCTCACACAACAATTGAAAATTACCGCAAAGGACTGAGCAAACATCATCCAGAACAACAGAAAGGCTGGCTGAGTGTAAATTCTACAACTAGAAGGAAAGAAAAGCACGCTGAGAGCCAGAGGCGCTGCGGAGGTGAAGTGCAGAGGTACGGCGGCTCGCGCGCCTGAGGAAAGGGGGTGGCACCTGAGGACGTGGCTATCTTTTTGAATCACAAGCTCCTGACTGCTCTGAACTCCGGTTCCGGGAAGTCTCTGGGGACCCAGGTCTCATACGGGGAGAAGCTGGTCTGTCCGGCAGCGGGCGAACTTGAAGGCGGCTTTCCCTCAGAGGTGCTTGCAGCAATTAGCGGGTCACTGAGACCCGCGACTCCGGGCGGAGAATCAGCCATAGCTCCTTGATCCGCCCTTGGATTCCCTGAGACCCCGCCCCACCCAGGCTGCGGCAGAGGCTTTTGCATGTGAATGTACCTAACTGCAGCCGAGTCAGGCAGACCCATAACTTCCAAGAGAAGGCCCAAGGCCCCGCAGCGGCTTGCATTGCTTCACAGCTGAGCCTCTTCGTGGCTCCTGCTGTGTGGCCTCAGGCAGAGGCTGAATTAGCACCTCCTTAGATCCAGGAGCCACTGTACCCAGTGGTCAGAGGGGGACCATCCAGACTGCAACTCCTCAGACCCATAAGGGACACACTCAGGGAGCAGACTCAGTGAGCACCAAAGCCCCACTGAAGCAAGTCTTGCCCCAGAAGGGTGTCTTCAGTACAGAAGTTCTCCCACTTTAGACACAGCTGATTCTCACAGCCAATTGGCCTGGAGGTCAATTCCTCCCAGTGATTCTACAACAACCAAGGCACCAAGAGTGCACCAAGAGTGTCCACCCCAGGTAACTGGGGAGGCTGAGCTACTGGGCCCTACAGGACACCTGGCGCGCAGGGCCACTCTATCAACACAGGGAAGCTGCCAAAATGCGGAGACAAAGAAACAGGTCACAAATGGCAGAAATGGAGGAAAGCAAATGACTGGATATAGAGTTCAAGGCCATGTTTATAAGGTTTTTCAAGAATTTTATGGAAACCGCCGATAAATTTAATGAATCCCTCAATAAGTATAGTGAGACCATGGAGGACATGAAAAAGGACCAACTAGAAATTAAGCATACACTGACTGAAATAAAGAATAATTTACAGAGATCCAGCAGCAGACAAGAGGATCCCAAGAATCAAGTCAAAGATTTGAAATACAAAGAAACAAAAAATACCCAACCGAAAAAGAAAAAAGAAAAGAGATTCCAAAAATATGAAGATAGTGTCAGGAACCTCTGGGACAACTTCAAGCGTACCAACATCAGAATTATAGGGGTACCAGAAGGAGAGAGAGGGCAAGATATTGAAAACCTTTTTGAAGAAATAATGACAGAAAACTTCCCCTACCTGGTGAAAGAAATGGACTTACAAGTCCAGGAAGCGCAGAGAACCCCAAACAAAAGGAATCCAAAGAGGACCACACCAAGACACATCATAATTAAAATGCCAAGAGCAAAAGATAAAGAGAGAATCTTAAAAGCAACAAGAGAAAGACAGTCAGTTACCTACAAGGGAGTACCCATACGACTGTCAGCTGATTTCTCAACAGAAACCATGCAGGCCAGAAGAGACTGGCAAGAAATATTCAAAGTGATGAATAGCAAGAACCTGCAACCAAGATTACTTTATCCAGCAAAGCTATCATTCAGAATAGAAGGTCAGATAAAGAGCTTCACGGATAAGAAAAAGCTAAAGGAGTTCATCACCACCAAACCAGCATTATATGAAATGCTGAAAGGTATTCTTTAAGAAGAGGAAGAAGAAAAAGGAACTCTTACCATTTGCCACAGCATGGATGGAACTGGAGAGCGGATAAATACCACAAGATCTCACTCATTTGTGGAATATAATGAACAACATAAGCTGATGAACAAGGACTGATCCAGAGACGGAGAGGCATTGATTGGACTGTCGGGACTTGGAGGGAAGGTAGGGGAGGGTGGGGGTAAGGGGGAAAGATCAACCAAAGGACTTATATGCAAGCATATAGGCCTAATCAATGGACATGGACAACGGGGGGGTGAGGGCATGAGCGGGGGGGGGGGGGGGGGGGTAGAGGGTAACGTGGGGACAAGGACACATATGCAATATCTTAATCAATAAAAAATATATTAAAAAAAAAAAGAAAGTATAAAATTTATGAAGGTTATGTATATGATAAGAAGAGAAAAAAGAAATTTTAAAAGAGAGAAATAAATTCTAAAGTTAACTATTTGAAAAAGTTGTAAAAGGGTCATAAAAATCTCAGGAAAGTTTTTAAAAAGGCTACACTGCCACCCTTATCAAGTTGCATATGCAAATGAGCACTAGCCAAAAAGAATGCTGTTTAAAAGTAAATTTTAAGCTTAATAAAAAGGAGAAATTTTTAAATCTCTTCCGCTACTATTTACAAAGTAAACTAAAAATTATTGTTCAAGCATTAAATCTCACCATTAATGAGACACCATAAGTAAAAAGAGAGTTACTTTTACTTGGCAGCATTGACCAGCATCCAAGTTTGTTGCTCGGTTTAAAAGAAAGAAAAAAGTTTTTAAAAGAAACTCCCTAAATATAGCTTAAAGATCACTCTGGGAGGAAGTAAAGGGAAATGCCCCTCAGATATTTAGAAACTGTAATTGAAAGTCAATATATTAGTCCTTAAAAAGTAGAAATACAACAAGAATTGCCTTGAAACCTTAAATGACTTTTTAGAAGTTATTAAAGGGCATTAAGTGGTTAAGACCGTAGCCAAAAATCTCTATGGAAGAAATGACAAATTTGTTACTCAATTAAAATAACTCAGTGACACAAGCTGTCATTTCTAGCAATTTTGAAAAAAGTTAAAAAATTCAGCACACTGCAGGATTTCCAAAAGCCTCTTAATATTATTTAAAACAAAAAAGGGGGGATTATGGAGAAATCACCTGTAAATAGACTACACCAAGCCTTAATTACTTCAAATTTTTTCACCTGTAATGCCGATGGCACGACACCCATGAAATACACTGGTGTCAGAATAAGCCAAAGGAAAATGGTTTGGAAAAATGAAAAGATCCCGAGTCTAGTTTATAGAAAGGATCCCTTTATTAACCTTTGGTCGAGGATATGCTTATATACTTCCAGAAAACTCCTCCAAGCCTGTATGGTTTCCTACAACAATGGATCCGAGAGAGGAAATGACCAGACTACTCCAACCACAAATGGCAATGGCCCCAAGCAACATGCTGACGAGACAGAGGAAAAACAGTCCAGACATGGGGGATGGTAAAGACACCTTGCCATGCTAGCAGTCATCAGCTGTGCGTCACTGCAGGTTGCCCAGGACCAAGCCAAAGAAGGTTGGACCTGCATTGCTATTGCTCACCATTTGTCCACCATCCCAAAATTGGAATATCATTGCTGTAATATCACAGGGGACAGTAACTGAGAAGGGAACCCATAAAAAACTGTTGGACAGCCCTAGCCAGTTTGGCTCAGTGGACAGAGTGTCGGCCTGTGGACTGAAAGGTCCCTGGTTCGATTCCCATAAAGGGCACATGCCCGGGTTGCGGGCTCAACCCCCAGTAGGGGGTGTGCAGGAGGCAGCCGATCAATGATTCTCTCACCATTGATGTTTCTATCTCTCTCTCCCTCTCCTTTCCTTTCTAAAATCAATAAAAATACTTTTTTAATTAAAAAAAAAACCTGTTGGACAGTGACTGGAAAGGGACTTAAAGAACTGTTAGCCTAGAAAGGAGCTTACTGCGAACTAATTCCTTAGATGCCTGGCAACAATTTAAAAAGGACATGAAAGGATTTAATCCCTTCCACTGGATCTCCTTACATTTGCCTCTCAGCATAACCACTATTGCTTATCTCATTCTTGTTCTTATATGTTAAAAGGACTCGAACCCTTCAGGTGGCATTCACTTTTCAAGATTTATTAAGGAAAGGAAAAGGGGGAGATGTTGGAAGCTATCCATTGTCTTCACTATCAGAAAAGTGTAAACAAGGAACCCAGAATGCTGGTGGACCTTGAACTCTGGCAAGGACCAAAGCTATGCACCAATTGTTTAGTCAAGACAATAGTGGCTCAAGCAATTTCCTGACCAAATAGTCTCAAAGTAAATCTTTACTAATATTTACTGACCTTTAAGATAGCCTGTCTGTTACCAGAATTGCCTGGCTAAGGACAATATGTCTAAAATTGAATAAAAGGTTGGCAGGGCCTGGGCACCAGCAAAGTCCTTCCCCTAGAGTAGGACTCTCTGCCTGGCATCCCATGATTTCCAAATTCATATTTCTTGTCTAGTCTCGTCATTTGCATTCGGTCCTTTTCCAGATCCTGAACCCAAGCCACACGGGACATGGCATCTCACATCAGATAGACATCATACTTCTCCTCAACAAACCCCGGTACTAAACCAGGAAGAAATAAGTACCACATTTCTTGGCAACATGATTTTATGGTACCCAGACAAACACAGTGAAGTGTGACAGTGGAATTGTTCCAGAAGATCCCAGAAAAACCAAGCGACGCTTTGAAGAAGTGGAGAGATGCTGTTTTAATTACACCGGTGGACTCCGGGAAATAATTTCCAAATCAGAGTACCAAAACATGCAGGGGCCTTCATTTTATATTTCCCTGTGGTCTTTGTCCCGCAAATATGGATTATGCTTCCGGTCCTTTTCACAGGCTTTGCAAGAGGCCCTCAGGTGTTGGGGGTCTCCGGGCTATATCTGATGGCCTGGCCTGGCACCAGTGATAACAGTGCAGGGCAGTGCACTGTTCACAGGTTTATGGCCTCTGTAAAAGATTCTGCAAGACCAGTTTCTGGGAAGGAGGTAATGACTTAATTATAGGTTAGCTTGCTGGCATGGATTCCAATTGCTAGCCCTCCAAATATCAGGATTACATTTGAATTAGCCCTTTTTAGCCTTCTCAGAATGAAGACCTATCAGACATGCAAGGACTTGGAACATTTACCTCCTCCTACATGCTCATTTTGCTGAGGTTGCCTGAAAATATTCTGCAGTAAAACAAGGAGAAATGAAAGGGTAAGACCAGTGACTCAGGAAACAGTGAAACAAACCCCAGAGAAAGAAAGGGAAGTTCAAATATGACTTGCTGTAGGGCATGATGAGAGATTAGAGAAAAATGTGATGTTCAGGAGGGAGGGTACCAGGGAAAAGAGATTGTGTAGAGGAGGGGGATCGGAATAAGTGACAGAATAACTAATATAATGAAATATCTGGGAAAAAAGATGAAACTATTATAAAAGCAAATAGCACATTAAAAAAAAAACACAGAAATCCTTCACAATTTTTAAAAGGAAATGAAAGCAAAGTGTGCCCCTTGGTTCAAAGTATAGAGAGACCCACCCTTCAGGAATGAAAATTTGATGTTGGAGTGTAGTGGCCCATCAAATTGAAGGGATAAAGTCTGTGTAAATTACAGAAAACCTTCAAAGCTAGGCTCAGAGATTTGTGCCCATGGTCTGATAAGCGCAAGAGAGCGGTTACTAGTTCTTGAGAAAGAAAATGAAAAGTTGAAGGCAGCATTTCAGTAATGGTAGCCTGGCAGGAGAAGAGGCATGAAGCTGAAGGGAAAGTCTGTTGCAATTTTTCAGACATGAGGCGAAGGAATAAACAGACGATAGAGAAGGAAAAGAGAGCACATCAGAAAGGTGTTTCAAAAGAGGACTACAGGACTCAGGCACCAGACTGAACAAAGGGGCACGGATGGCTCTATACTTCCTGGTCAGTGAACTGGAAAAATGGTGATGGCTTTTCATCTACTATTGCTGTTTCATTATGATACACATACATTCCCTCCTCCTCCTCCTTCCTTTTGCTCTCTCCAAGTCCATACTGATCTCCTTGATGGTAGATACTAAAACCTGTGTTTGTTTCCTTGACACCAGCACTAGGTCCTACAACAATAGCCACTCAGCTCTGCTGTGACTGGACTGTGGGTGGTGGAGGTAGTTGTGATGATGATGGTAACAATGTCCCAATGCCTTAAAGATAAGAAAATTGGAAAGAGCAGTGACTTGGGGCATAAATAATTGATAATTAGAGCTTTAGTGAGATGTCAGCTCCCATTGGGAGTTAGAAGAAAACACTTTTTGAAAATATTGCTATTACTTCTTTAGTGAAATGCCTTGATTTTTCCTTCCTTTAATACACTTTTCTTAACTTCATCTATATCTATGTAGTATTAAAACCAAGTAGTAATGGGAGATCCAACCAAAGTCAAGTAAACTTAATTCTAGATTCTTATTTCAAATCTGTTTTGATCAAAAATAAACCATTTTAGGAAGCAGAGTTAGTTACTTAGTGAGTTAACCCTCACTGGAGGATATTTTTTTCCATTGATTTTTAGAGAGAGTGGAATGGAGGGAAGGAGGGGGAGAGAAATATCAATGTGAGAGAGACACATCAATTGATTGCCTCCCATGCCCCGACCTGGGCCAGGAATCAAACCTGCAAGTACGTATGTGCCCTTGACTGGGACCCTTTGGTGCTCAGGCTAATGCTCTAACCACTGCTCAGGACAGGAAACAGAGCTATTTAAGCAAGCTCTGCTCTAGGACTATGTGCCTTGTATATGTTGTTTTGTTCTTGTTTCTGAAGATAAAACATGTTATTTTCAAAGAAAGCTCTAGGTGGCACTTGTGATGTATTCAATAGTTGCCTCAGATCCTTTTTGGAAAGGTTTGGTATTTTAAAAATGCAATAAATATTAAAATAGGAAAAATCTTCATTATAATAACAAAGATCAATATCTTATAGCTAGAGGCCTGGTGCACAAAAATTTGTGCACTCGGGGGGACGGGGAGGTCCCTCAGCCCGGCCTGTGCCCTCTCGAAGTCTGGGACCCCTCGGGAGATAACGACCTGCTGGCTTAGGCCCGCTCCTGGGTGGCAGAGGGCAGGCCCAATCCCCAGGTGCAGCCCGTGGTCGGGCTCAGAGCAGGGCTGATTGGGGAGTTGGGGCGCCGCCCCTGTCATGCACAGAGCAGGGCAGATCGGGAGGTTGCGTTGCCACCCTCAGTCACGCTCAGGGTAGGGCCGATTGGGGGGTTGGGGCATCGCCCCGTCACACTCAAGGCAGGGTCGATGGGCAGGTTGTGGCGCCACCGTCTGTCTTGCACAGAGCAGGGCCAATCAGGGGGTTGGGGAGCTCCCCCATGTCACTCACAGAGCAGGGCCCAGCAGGGGGGTTGGGGCTCCGTACCCTGTCACGCACAGAGCAGGGTCGATCAGGGGGTTGGGGAGCTCCTCCGTCACGCACAGAGCAGGGCCCCTCAGGGGGTTGGGGAGCTCCCCCATCACTCACAGAGTAGGGCCGATAGGGGAGTTGGGGCACCGCCCCCTGTCACACACAGAGCAGGGCGGATCAGGGGGTTGGGGCGCCGCACCCTGTCACACTCAGGGCAGGGCCGATGGGGAGGTTATGGCTCTACCCTGTCACACACAGAGCAGGGCCCATGGGGGGGCGGTTGGGGCGTCGCCCTCTATCACCCACAGGGCAGGGCCGATCAGGGGGTTGGGGCGGCGCCACTGTCACACTCAGGGCAGGGCCGATGGGGAGGTTATAGCTCTACCCCGCCACACATAGAGCAGGACCCGTGGGGGCAGGGGGTTGGGGCACCGCACCCTGTCACACACAGAGCAGGGCCGATCAGGGGGTTGGGGCACCGCAGCCTGTCACACACAGAGCTGCAGGGCAATCAGGGGGTTGGGGAGCTCCCCCCTATCAGGCACAGAGCAGGGCTGATCAGGGGGTTGGGGTGCCTTCCCCTGTCACGAACAGAGCAGGGCCGATAGGGAGGTTGTGGCCCCACCCTGTCACACACAGAGCTGCAGGGCGATCAGGGGGTTTGGGCACCGCCCCCTGTCACGCTGATCCCGGTGCTGGGAGGCCTCGAGGCTCTGCTGATCCCAGTGCTGGGAGGCATATTACCTGTTTACTATATAGGATAGAGGCCTGGTGCACGGGTGGGGGCCGGCTGGTTTGCCCTGAAGGGTGTATCAGATCAGGGTGGGGGTCCCCACTGGGGTGCCTGGCCAGCCTGGGTGAGGGGATGATGGCTGTTTGCAGCTGGTCACACACCCTTCAGGGTGGGGGTCCCCACTGGGTTGCCTGGCCAGTCTGGGTGAGGGCCTGAGGGCTGTTTTCAGGCTGGCGGGTGACTGAAGCTCCCAACCGCTCCTTTTTTTCTTTTTTTCTTTTTTTATTCTGGGCCAGCTTTAGCTCTGAGGCTTGACTCCAGCTCCTAGGCCTCTGCTGCTAAAAGCAGGTTTCTGGCCTTTGTTTACCTTCTGTATTTGAAACAATGTTGCGATCCTGCTGGCTGATGCCCGGCGACTAAAGCAGGTTTCTGGGGTTTTGTTTAGCTTCTATATTTGTAACATAGTTGCTTAGAGTTGCAGCTCAGAGGCCGGCAGCGGCAGGCGGGGAACGATGGAGTCCTCTGTCACTGAAGCAAGCAAGCCTCATGTTCGCTTTAAGCTGCCTGGCTGCCGGCCGCCATCGTGGCTGGCAGTTAATTTGCATATCGCCCTGATTAGCCAATGGGAAGGGTAGCGGTCTTACGCTAATTACCAGGTTTCTCTTTTATTAGATAGGATTGTGTTTACCATCTGATTAAGTACTAAGGGCCCAGTACACAAATTCATACACCTTAAAAGGAACTGTGGGCCGCGAGGCTGCGGTGGACACAGGGGCAGGTCTTGGCCCATCCTTCATGCTCCCGCCCGGCCCCTCCTGCCGTGGCCCCCTATCCCCTGTCTGCCTGCAGCCCACTCCTGCTGCTGCCGCTTCCACACGCTGAGAGCGCCGGCCCTGCTTGCACCCACTGATGGCGCGGAGTGATTGGGGCCGGTGCCAGCAGCGGGTGAGAGCAGGGCCGGCACTGTCAGCAGGTGTGAGTGGTGGCTGCTGCCCTGATCGCTCCTCAGGAGCAGGGGGAGGTGGAGAAGTCCTCAGGGGCAATCAGGACTAGCAACGAGTGATCGGGACCGGCACCAGCAGCGGGTGCGAGCAGCGGCTCCAGCACCAGCTACGGGTGCAAGCGGGGCTGGCACTGGCAGTGGGTGCAAGCAGCGGCTCCAGTGCCGGCAGCAGGTGCGAGCGAGACTGGCACGGGCAGCAGGTGCGAGCACCAGGAGGGACCGCAGCACATGGGAGCAAAGAATTTTCAGTAACCACCAGAGGCTCACCCTGATGACAGCAACCGGTGCCCCGCCTTGGTTTGGCGCCCCCGCTCACCTACTCCACCATCCCGCCACAGCCAACACCCACCATATGTTCCGCACACGCCCCCTGGTGATCAGCGCACATCATAACGACTGATTGTTTGGTTGTTCAGTTGTTCCGGTCGTTCCACCATTCAGTCTATTTGCTTATTAGCCTTTTATTATATAGGATGATCAATGTCTTTATGCAGCGTTGCATTTAAAATATGGGCTTTACTTCCTTTATAAAAACTGCAAAAGGGGAACCAGCATTTCTATAATATGTGAAAACTCCACATCACTAAAAATAATAAGAAAGTAATGTTTGATTTGCAAAAGGATTGACTATAGGTGTTCTTTTAAATGATCAGTTCCTCTATTCTGTTTAAAATATTTTAATTTATAAAAATCTTATACAAGAAAAGCCTAATATGCAAATTGACCAAACGGCAGAACAACTGGTGGAACAATTGGTTGCTATGAAACGCACTGACCATGAGGTGGCAGATGCTCAATGTAGGAGCTGTCCCCAGCCCGCAGGTGCCAGGCTGGCCAAGGCGGGTGCCAGTGGGGGCCCCCCTATCGCCCCGCCGGTCACCCCACAGTTCAGCCCTGATCACTGGCCAGGCTTAGGGACCCTACCCATGCACAAATTTCATGCACCAGGCCTCTAGTAGATTATAAAAGTAGTTTCCAAGTCCATCTATTGTGTAAAGCAGTGGTTCTCAACCTTCTGGCTCTTTAAATACAGTTCCTCATGTTGTGACCCAACCATAAAATTATTTTCGTTGCTACTTCATAACTGTAATGTTGCTACTGTTATGAATCGTAATGTAAATACCTGATATGCAGGATGGTCTTAGGCAACACCTGTGAAAGGGTCGTTCGACTGCCAAAGGGGTCGCGACCCACAGGTTGAGAACCGTTGGTGTAAAGCAAAATAAGTTATGAATTTAAAATACAGCACTATAGCCTAAAGTGGGATTTTAAAAGAATATTAACAACAAAAAAGAAATTTAAAGCAGATTTCCTAAGAATTTTTTACCTAAATAATACCATAATGACTTCAAGGAAATGTATTGTCTTCTCTGTTATTTGGTTAGGCAGTTCCCTCCATGTAGCAAGTTGCTTAGTTATCTCATGGTCCCACTTTACTGTAGAGAGATTACAAGCTCTTTTAACAGAAATGCAGGTTGAGAAGGTCTATCTCAAGTGGAAAATATTGTTGCCAAATACCATGGCAACAGCCGTAGC
This sequence comes from Myotis myotis, assembly GCF_014108235.1. Classification (NCBI taxonomy): domain Eukaryota; kingdom Metazoa; phylum Chordata; class Mammalia; order Chiroptera; family Vespertilionidae; genus Myotis; species Myotis myotis. Next base: position 44,122,108 of record NW_023416390.1, read on the forward strand.
CTGTGACCCTCTCACATTGTTGCATCTTTCCTCTACCCATTATCTAGGCCTTCAGCGTAACCATTTTATGGATTAGGTTCACTTGTGGCACCATTTTACTTTTCTACCTTTATTTTCCCTTTGTCTCATTTTTGTTTCTTATTTTAAATGTTTGTTGTTGTTTTTTGCTGTACCTTTGTAGGATAATTTAACACAATGAAATCCTTTGGGAACATGATGGGTTATAAATAAATTAATAATACTGCTAATATGCTATCTTGTAATTGCACTAATTTGTAGGTTTTGGGATGAAATTGACATTTTGAAGGTAGTATCTCATGCAGTAGTAATCTCAGCATATCAGAACTCAGAACTAACTATGCAAAACTGTGCCAGTATTGAAAAAGTCTTGGATCTCAGAGTAACAGTTGAGCTTCTTTTGTTGAAAATGATAGAAATGGATTCTGGCTAACCTAAGCAAAGGAGACTTTGACCGAAAGCTAGCCAGGAACTCATGGGATAAATGGGAGGCTAGAGGCCAGGCCTAGACACCAGACAGGAATGAGGGCAGCTCCTGGAGTCCCCGCAGCAGGAAAAACTTACAGATCATGTGGAGATGCACTACCTTTATTTCCTATCCTGTGTGCCTCTACCCAGGTTGTTTCATGTGTTCTATGCTTTCACGTTTCCAGTGCTAAAATCATGGGAAATCCAGTATAGAATGAATGCTTTATTTTGAAAAGTTGCCAAAATATAAAGAAATACAAATTTGGAAAATAAAATATCTGAGGATCCAATTGTCTTCCCTTGGGTCACATATGGCTCCTTGGTTACAGTGGAATGAAGAGTATTAATTTACATTTCCACCAAGACTGTCTACAATTGGAGAGGTAATTGCCCAACAGGAAATTGGGGTTTTCCTGGGGAGGGAGAATGTGGTTGCTGGTCACCAAAAACAACCCATGTCACTACACTACAGCAAGAATAGATTGCTAGTTTCTGTGTTGTGTTGTAAACCCCTGTAATGGATTGAATATGTCCCCCCAAAATTCATGTTCACTCAGAACCTCAGACTGTGACCTTATTTGGAAGTAGAGTCACTGCAAATGAAACTAGCTAAGAATCAAGATGAGATCTTACAGGATTAGGGTGGGCTGCTAACACTTGATTTTGGACTTCTGGCCTCCTGAATGGTGAGAGAATAAATTTCTGCTGTTTTAAGCCATTCATTTTGTGGTTATTTGTTATGGCAGCCCCAAGAAACTAATATAACCACTGAAAACAGTTTCTTTGTGCAAAACCATAAGTGGTAATACCATGAAAGTAGGTGCTTAGTAAATGCAGTTATTTATGAGAGTGAATAAAAATTCTCTTTTTTAATTTCAAAAGAAAATAAATCTATAAATGGTTTTGGTTATTTACTCCACAAAAAGCTATTAAATGCCTTTAATGCACTGGGCATTGTTCTAGGGGCTGAACACACTGCAGTGAACAAATAAGGTACGCTTACAGAGCTTGCATTTAGAGGAAACGCAGTTACACAGGTGTCCAGACATATTCTGTTGAGAAGTGAAACTGGATGATGTGATCTAGAGTGGCATACAGGAAGTGGGGAAACAGTGCAGATTGGGTGATCACGCAAGGAAGAGAGAACTGAGACCTGAACAATGAGAAGGAGCAGACATTGGTGACCTGGGAGAAGAACATTCCAGGGAGGGGAACTGAGAAAACCCAGAGCTGAGTGACCACTGACAAGTGAAGGGGGGTGAATGGAGAGATTTAGGCAGAAACAGATAACTTCTAATCTAAGATATGTCATGGAAGTGGAGAATTTTAAGTAGGAGAGTAACATCATCTGATTTAAACATTGGTATGTGGAGAAAAGATTGCAGGGGGCCAGAAAGAGCAAGAGGCACTTGGGAAACCAAAGTATTAAGCTAGATTAGGGTGGTATAGTGGGGGTGTAGAGAAGTGGACTAATTCTGGATATGTGTGAGGTAGAGTTTGACAGGACTAGTAAGTATTAGTTAAGTGTCTTCTCTTGCTCCAGACTTAGTCTAATATCCAGAAGTTTTGCATTTAATTGGACAGATAAAATTATATATATATGCAACTCAGACCTATTATCATTTATGCCAAATTTAATAAACACCTTAGAGCATATGAAGAATATAATATTAACTTAGAAAGATCTTTGTGTGATTGGGTAGCAGCAGCCTGGAAATTAAGATAATACCTAGGATTTTATATCCTAAAACATCTCCATGGAAAGTATCAGGGGGAACTACTAATAAAAAAGTGAAATTAAGACGACTGACCTATGATAGGGACAGGTATCCTCACCACTATACATAGAAGCAACAGAACAAATTTTAAAAGTCATCTTGCCCTGGCCAGGGTGGCTCAGTTGGTTGGGCGTTGGTTGTCCATGCACCAAAAGGTGGTGGGTTCAATTTCAGGTCAGGGCACATATCCAGGTTGCGGGTTCGATCCCTGATCAGGGTGTGTATGGGAGGCAATCAATGTTTCTGACATTGATATTTCTTTCCCTTTCTCTCAAATAAAAAAAACAAACATATCTTCAGGTGAGGATTAAAAAATAAAAGTCATCTTAAAAAATGCACCCCTGCAGAATAGAACAGCATTATTTACAGAATATTTAGGCACCAGGAACAACAGGAAATCTCACTGACTTGAAAAGAACAGCTGAGGAACTAAGTCAAGATAAAAGCTGTAGCTTTAAAACTAATGTATACAGACAAAACAGACTATTCCTAATGTAAGTAAACCCAATCAACATAGACCATATAGAACTAAATTTACAAGGCACTTTCGGCCACCTAAGCAATTTAGACCACCACCCTTTCAACCAAATTATTAAAACAAAAACCCAAATAGAAACCTCAGAAACTATTTACATTGGCAGAGACAAGGAAATAGCTAATCTTTTAGAGCAGTGGTTCTCAACGTGTGGGTCGAGACCCCTTTGGGGGGTCAAACGACCCTTTCACAGGGGTCACCTAAGACCATCGGAAAATACATATATAATTACATATTGTGTTTGTGATTAATCACTATGCTTTAATTATGTTCAATTTGTAACAATGAAATTGGGGGTCACCACAACACGAGGAACTGTATTAAAGGGTCGCGGCATCAGGAAGGTTGAGAACCACTGTTTTAGAGGAACTACACCTACAGAAAATAGACTTAGTAATCCATTTGTTGTAAATAAAAACCCCTTTATAAAACCTAACCACATTAATGGGCAAACCATTTATAGGCCAAGGACAGAAAATCCAATGAGTCCCCTATAGGGACTCAGCATTTTCCTGGCCCATGTGTTACAGTGGCCATTTCAACAGAAACCCCTTTTATAAATAAAAACACTATGTATACTACTATGTTATTAGATACAAGGTCCCAAGTAACAATGATATAAGGATATCCTACTAAATTAGGAAAATAATATGAAATGGAAGACACTGAAAGGAATTAGACCAGATGAAAGACTAGGCATTAAGTGATAAGGCAAAAGAAAAGTCATTGAAAAGAGAGAATATGTGAGGTTAATATATATTGATATGCCCAGAATTCCCACATTGAATAAAATGCTAAGGGGGGAAATTTAAAGAATACAGGGAGTAAGGAGTTTGGGTCTACTCACAAGGAAATACACGTACACGTACAACATACAAGAATAGAAAGGTTAAAGATGAAAGATACTTTTATTTGAAGTCTCAGCCCAATCATAGTCCAACAGACGATATAACTCTAGCAACCAAAGATGTAAAAAAACAAGTATTTAAAATATATATGATAAAATGTCCACCACAAAAGCAAGGGTCTATAAAATGGTATGCCAAATTATAAGTATGGTAAAAAGAAAAAAATGAACACTATGACAGTGGAAGACTTTTAATCTTAAGTAACAAAAGAAAATTCAACTCAAACAGATTTAAGCATTGAAAGTGATTTGTTGGCTAATAAAATCCAGGGTAGTACAGGCCAGGCTTGGTTTGATTTAGTAGTTCAACTGTTGTATACCATACTCATTGCAGCTATGAATACTTCTCTGGCAGCTGCATCAATAGGATAAACTAGTGAGAAGTTTTGGGTTATATTCTGGAATGGAAGAGGAATCAGATTAAAAAAACAAAAGGAAGAGGCACAGGGTGACTGGATGACAGATTGGGAAACTCTTATTAGAAAGGGTAGGACTGATCAAGCCATTCCAGTTATTTATATTTTCACATTTTGGCTATGGAACATTCTCTCTACATAACATGTGGTCCATTGACATATGTAACTTCTAGGAGCCTCAATGAAATAATAAAGTAAACCATGGAAAGAGATGAGAACTGCTGGAAAAAGGAGACATAGCAATGATTCACAGAATTGCTGAGTCTTTTCATATTTCAGTGATGAAAAGGTAAATAAGAGACTTCTGGTTTCTGAGAGGGTATGTAAGAAGCTTAGAAGTTGCTACTCCATCCTAACAAGTAAAAAGCTGAACAAACTGAAAAATCAACAGTTCTTCTTAGATCTGAAAGAGAAGTGAGGTCACAAGGCAAAATGCTACTCCCAAAATTGGAAATACCAATATACAAATACAGAGAGTCACATCTTACTGGATGTGCAACCTCCCTAAGAATCAACACCAGAAGGAAAACCCGAACTATAATTGAAGAATTGCTGGGTCTCAGTCTGGGCATCTCTAAGAATTAAAAACTCCAGGGAAACCAAGTCGTTGCGGGCCCAACACAGTTGTGAGTTTTACCTCCTAGGTATTCACCAGGTTCTCACAGTGAATATTGGAAATATTCACACACTCCCTTCCCCACAATTCTTCTGACGGGGAAGGGAAAAGGAACCATAAAAGGAACACTACAGCATTCTGTACTTAACAAGGTCAGCCTTCAAGCGAAACTAATTAACCAGAGCCTAACCTGTTGGGAGTTTTATCAGAGCCTAATTGGCCTGGCAAGGTAAATACCTACCCCAGTCCATAGGCACAGGCACACTAAAAGACTGAGCCCTCATCATAGGACCAGAGTACACTCCCTTCCCACCATTAATAAAGGTCTATTTACAGCAATTCCTTTTACCCAGTACATCAGGCCCCGCTACCAAAAAAGAAAAGAACTATAAGATATACTAAAAAGCAAAAATCAGCTGACCTGGTTTGGCTCAGGGGATAGAGCATCGGCCTGTGGACTGAAGGGTCCCAGGTTCAATTCCGGTCAAGGGCATGTACCTTGGTTGTGGGCACATCCCCAGTAGGGGGCGTGCAGGAGGCAGCTGATCGATCTCTCTCATCCATGTTTCTAACTCTCTATCCCTCTCCCTTCTTCTCTATAAAAAATCAATAAAATATTTTTTAAAAAAAGCAAAAATCACAGATGGAACAGACAGGCAAGCATCAGAACCAGACTCAGGGATGGCAGGGATATTTTAATTATCAGACCAGGAATTAAAAACAACTATCATTAATATGCTAAGGGTTTTACTGGATAAAGTAGACAGCATTCAAAAACAGATGGGCAATGTAAGCAGAGAGATGGAAATTCAAAGAAAGAACCCAAAAGAAATGCTAACGATAAGACTGTAACAGAAATTAAGAATGCTTTTGATGGACTTATTAGTAGACTAGACACAGCTGAAAAAAAAAAAAAATCTCTGAGCTTGAGGATATCTCTACAGAAACCTCCCAAACTGAAAAGCCAGAAAGAGAAGAAAAAAATGAACAGGAGAAATATTTGAAATAATGACTAGAAATTTCCCCAAATTAATGTCAGGCACCAAACTGCAGACCAAGGAAGCTCAGAAGACACCAAGCAGGGTCTGATCCAGGCAGTCTGGCTTTGGAGTCTGTGCACATACCTGCCACTTCAGGAACAAGATTGGGAGGAGTCAGATTCAGGAGCACAGAAATCCGTGAACTCCAGGTCATCTTTAGTGGCACAGTTGCTCTCTCAGCACTTTGGCCACCAAATCTTCAGCTTTCCCTCTTACTCCATCAGTTTGCTGACTAGAATACCTTGTGAGGCTTACAGGGAAACTAACTCCGAGGTGGGTGGAGTTGAGGTTTACCAGCAGAGAGGGGACACTGAGAGTGGCAATAGCTCACCTGGGACTGTAAAAAAATGGAAGAGAATTCCAGGTTTACAATTCCTGAAGCTAGGCTGCTGCATGGACTTTTTGGTGACAGATAAGATCTATATGTGGCCTGAGAGCTCCTCAGGCACAAACTCTGTTTTCATTTAGAATGCTAACCAATGGGGGGTTACATGGCACAGATGAGAGTCCATAGGCATGAGTGTTCAAGAGAAGGGGATTTATGAGGGATCTAAGATGACAAGACCTCAGATTTTGGGTCTATCCAGGGTGGAGAAAATTTGGAAGTGGCAGAAATGAAAGGATACCAGGTTGTGGCTGTTTACTGAGAGGGCAGACTTGCAGAAAAGAACAGAAAGTAGTGAGAAAGGAAAGGGCCAGCCAAGGCAGCTAAACCAACTCTACAGGTTCTGCCTCACATCCAGAGATCCATCCCATCCAAAACAAATGTGCAGTGACAGCAATAACCTTCTTATAGTAGACGGCAGGGAAAGCTGTTACTGGTGAGGACCAGAATCATCCACTGAGCCCACCCAACTACATGGCAGATTTACTTAGTGAGAGAAACAGGTCTTTCCACAAAGGGTGGTGCTATTCATGAAGCCCAGGGTAGCTTAACAGAAATCACACTTTTGAAAATAGATTATTTTATATAGATAGAAATGCCTCCTTTGCTGGGATGATTATCAATTAGACCATTTGAGTATATGGAGAATATTCTTAAGGTTTGGCTTTGCAAGTACAAGTAATTGTCTACCAGGTGACAGTTGGAAAGTTATGGCTGGAAACTTATTCTCATCAGTTTGAGATGATATTAAGATGATATTAAGGATATAATCATGGTAGCCCCATGATTATAATGAGATAGAATGTACAAATGAGTCAAGTCAATCACATGTAGGCAAAGCTGGGTGTCTGACCCAATCCTCAAGACAGGCAGAAGACAGTAGGTAATAGCCATTCATAAAGCAGAGCAGCTGGAGCCCAGTTCCATAGTTAAGCCAAAAACCTAAGGAAGTATGTGGGTATGGCAGGCCAGAGCAGGGGTTCAGAGATGGGACATCTAAAAATGTTATCAAAAGATTACTTTCGTTGAGGTGGTTGGTTTTTTATTAAATAATTAACTACTATATGCCAAGCACTGCTCCAGGCACTGCAGATATTATGGAATTCAATAGAGTACCTGCCCGTTAAAGGAGGGAAGGAGATTGGAACTCCTGAAATACATACTCTACTGGAAGAATGCTTCTGAGGTCTGTGGTTAATTGTTGTGCTGAGAATGTTAATAGCTTTTTTTGAGCTAGCTTTTTACTCAATGATGACATTGAGCTGTAAAATGACTTTTATTCAAGGGCATCTTAAAGGTCCTGCTAGACATTTGACAAACATATGATAAATATATCTCTCCTAGACATTTGACATGCATGCGATAAGCATACCCACAACATGATTACCAGCCATTAGTCCACATGCCCTGCATTTGCTCTTTTCAAGGCTTACGGCCTTATTGCTTCAGTATCACTAGGGTAAATATACATTGACTTTAAGATAATTTATATTTCCATTAGCTGATACTGCTCTGCTATCTTCTTTGACCACATTTCATAGATTTTCACCTCTCTGTACAGTCTTATTTTATTCTACACTGAGGATTATTTTATTTAGACTCAGTAGCAGGAGCTACAGAAGTATTCTCTGTGTTGGACAGGAACTTTCTACACTTTGAGTCTAGAGTGGAGCTCTAACAACACATGAGAATTTAAAAAATGGTACAAAGAATAACATTTTTAAAAGACATTTAACTATAAAGCAGTGGTTCTCAACCTTCTGGCCCTTTAAATACAGTTCCTCATGTTGTGACCCAACCATAAAATTATTTTCGTTGGTACTTCATAACTGTAATGTTGCTACTGTTATGAATTGTAATGTAAATATCTGATATGCAGGATGGTCTTCTACCGCCAAAGGGGTCGTTCGACCGCCAAAGGGGTCGCAACCCACAGGTTGAGAACCGCTGCTTTAAAAGTGTATATATAAGTGAATATCATTATGACCTTGATGCAGGAGAAAATTTTTTTTAAGGACACCAAATGCACAAACTATAAAGGATAAAATTAAGTCATTCCTTGGGAAATAATATTTCTGAGGAAGAAATTATTATTGTTTCTCAAAAGCTGAAGCTTTAAGAGATGGTGAAATGACTGCATTGGGGTTTTGCTACAAATCCACAATATAGTAACTGTATTGGCTTAGTTGTTGAATGTGTCAAAAAATTAATTCATCCAGTTTCACCCATAATATGAACTTTCTGACTGGGATTTGGTAATGGCACTATAGTGACGATAATATATATATATATATATATATATATATATATATATATATATATATATATGAATGAAAGGAATACAGTGATCAGTTTTGTTTTGTTTTTCTTTTCTCCATAAAGGACAAACCAAAAAGAAATTGGTTTTACATGAGGAAGAATGTCCTCATAGGAAAATAGCTATTGAAATTAATTTCTGAATGAAGTTGCCAGACTCAATGTGTCCTTTTTCCTATAATGAGAACACATTTCTCCCCACACAACACTGACTCTAGAAAAATGAAAAATGTTCTGCCCTCCTCTAAGGCAAATATCCCCGCCTACTCTAAAACAGATGTGTAATTTCTAGTTTATTCCCTAGAGCAGCTGTTACCTTGGAATTTGCATTAAAATTTATCTGCAGAATCTGGAAAAAATACAGAACTTGGACCAAATCCCAGTGATGTTGATTTACTAAGTCTGACTGGGATCTTGGTATCTATATTTTTTAAAATGATATTCTTCAAGAACAACCATGTCAAAACTTAGTGTCCAGACCTCTTTCTGACTTGGTCTAAAAAATGGTCTTGTAGTTCAGAAGTCTTAAGCTCTCTTTTCTGTTTCAACTTTTTGGAATGGTTCAGATAAAGCTTGCATGGAAGTTAGGGTAACAGGAAAGTCTAAATAACTTTTGGAATTTTAGGAGCATTGAAATATTTATAGAATTAATTACTGGGACACTATTTATCATATTTAGTCTATGTCTCAAGCAATGATGATTCCCCCATGATTTATTCTGTTTCAGCCATTGTCAGTCACAAAAGCAATCTGTGTATTTTTGCTGCCAGATAGAGTCAAACATTTTGATATTTTTTGGTCAGTTACTTTTATTGATAGTTGAAGAAGCAGAATAAGAGCAGGTGTTTCCATTTTAAGTGACTCTCTAAATATAGAAACTTCACAAATTTGTTTAGCTGCCATTCCAAGAGTGAGTAGGTCAACAAATACTTATTAACTACTATATGCCAAGCACTGTTCCAGGCACTGCAGATACTATGGAAATCAATAGAGTACTGCCTGTTCAAGGAGGGAAGGAGATTGGAACTCCTGAAATACATACTCTACGGGAAGAATGCTTCTGAGGTCTGTGGTTAATTGTTGTGCTGAGAATGTTAATAGCTTTTTTTGAGCTAGCTTTTTACTCAAAAGTTCCACCCATGTTTTGTTTTGTTTTCCACTCATGTTTTAAATAGAGTAAGTTAAAATCTTACTCCCAAGTCAAAATTAAATCTGAGGTTTTCTCCACTTCCTCCTTATATTTTACAAAGTTGGGCAGATCTAGAGTTTTTCATGTTAGATATTATTCAAATTACAAAATGCTCTACACATTTATAAGATTCTTTGTTTAAAGATTGCCTATTACATAAACTTGTTTCTGAGCACATTTTTAAGTGAACAACCTAGTAGCTAAAACAGGACTATTTTGTTTTTCATGTTCATGTTCCTGATGTCTAACCCCTTAAAAAAAAAAAAAATGTGGTCAAAATGAAACAAGTATCAAGAAGTTATATCCACCCTGAAACAAACTGGATGGGCCACCAAAGTCATCATGCTTCTAGCTATTGTGTGTTTTCTGCATGCTATCTTATCAAAGTCGATTCAACTTTCAGTTTCATAATCTAATTCTGGCTTCACTGTTTTTCTGCTTAACTTCTTTTTTATGTACTTTAAATGATTTTTTATTTTTTAATTACAGTTGACATACAATAATATATTAGTTTCAAGTGTACAAACCAGTGGGTAACATTATTTAACTTATTAAGTGATCACCCTGATAAATCTAGTACCCATTTAACACCATACATAGCTATTATAATACTAGTGGCCTGGTGCATGAAATTCATGCACATTAAAAGGGAATTAGAGGAAATATTTTAATATTGCTATTTTGTTTCCATCTCTCCATCTCAGTCTCTCCCAGTCTGTCTCCCTTTGTTTTTCTCAGCAGTCCTCCAGGCCTCCCTGCCTCCCACTCTCCCTCTTCCTCTTTCCCCGCTGGGAGGGGGTGGGGCCAGTGGGGGCAGCTCCACCCTCTGCCTGCCCTGGGGCCTCATTCTGAGAGAGGCTCCAAGAGTGAGCTGGGAGGGAGGGAGGGAAAGAAAGGGAGAAAAGGCTGTGAGCTGGTGGGCGCTGTGTGTGTCTGTGCTTGTGGGCGGTTGTGAGCATGAGTACTGGCCCTGCTTCCCCTGGCCCTATCCCTGCTGCCACAAGTCCCCACCCACTAGAGCCTGCTGCACACGCAGCCTGGGTGTTAGGTCGAGCCTTCGATCATTTTGGATGTGACAGACCTGGCTCTTTATATAGAGAGATTTACTGTATTCCCTAGGCTATATGTTACATCTCCTTGACTAGTCTGTAACTACCAATCTGTACTTGTTAATCCCTTCACCTTTTTCACCCAGTTCCCTAACCTCCCTCACATCTGGCAACTGTCAAAATGTTTTCTGTATCTATGAGTCTGTTTCTGGTTTTTTTGTTCATTTATTTTGTTTTTTAAATTCCACATATAAGTGAAATCATATAGTATTTGTCTTCCTCTGTCTGACTTATTTGACTCAGCGCAATACCCTTTAGGTCCATCCATGGTGTTGCAGATGACAAGATTTCATTCTTTTTTATGGCTGTGTACTATTCCATTGCATATATGTACCACTTCCTCTTTATCCATTCATCTACTGATGGACACTTAGGTTGCTTCCATATTAGCTATTGCAAATAATGCTGCAACGAACATATGGATGTATATGTCTTTTTTATTTAATACTTTGAGTTTCTTCAGATAAATACCCAGAAGTGGATTTGCTGGGTCCTTCTTTGTCTTTTGTTATATAGCCTTTGTTATAAAGTTTCTTTTGTCTGGTATAAATATTGCTACTCCCATTTTTTGTTTCCATTTTCATAAAATATCTTTTTCCATCCCTTACTTTCAGTCTGTGTGTGTCTTTTGATCTGAAGTGAGTCTCTTATAGACAGCATATCTAAGGGTTTGTTTTGTTATCCACTCAGCATCCGCATGGCTTTTGATCAGAACATTTAATTTACTTGCATTTAAATTAATTGTAGATACATATATATTTATTGTCATTTTATTATTTATATTTTTATCCTTTTTTCTTCTTCTTAAAGAAGACTCTTTAATATTTATTATAATACTGGTTTGGTAGTGATGAGCTCCTTTAGCTCTTCTTATCTGGGAATCACTGTTTCTGTTCTCTGATTCTAATGAAAACTTTGCTGGGTAGACTATCTTGATTGTAGGTCCTTGCTTTTCATCACTTTGAATATTTCATGCCATTCCCTTCTGACCTGCAAAGTTTCTGTTGAGAAATCAGCTGACAGTCTTATGAGAGCTCCCTTATAGGTAACTGCTTTTTTCTTGCTGCTTTTAAGATTCTCTCTTTGTCCTTAACCTTTGGCATTTTAATTATAATTCTGCTTAACTTCATAAGTGCTGGCACAGAAATTGACCCATCATTACAGTCAATAAATATTTGACAAAGGATTGCAGAACATACAATGGAGTAAAGACAGTCTCTTCAATAAGTGGTACTGGGAAAACTGGACAGACACATGCAAAAAGATGAAACTAGACCACCAATTTACACCATACACAAGAATAAACCTAATATGGATGTAAGACTTCAATGTAAGGCATGAAACTATATAAATCTTCGAGGAGAACATAGACAGCAAAATCTCAAACATCTCTTGTAGCAATATGTTTACAGATACACCTCCTAGGGCAAAGGAAACTAAGGAAAAAATAAACAAATGGGACTACATGGAAGTAAAAACCTTCAGCACAGCAAAAGAAATCACCACCAAAATGAAAAGGGAACCCACTGTATGGGAGAACATATTTGCCAATGATACATGTGATAAGAGGTTAATATCCAAAAGTTAATATAAATACTCATACTACTCAACAAAAGGAAGACAAACAATCCAATTTAAAAACGGGCAGGAGACCTGAATAGACATTTCTCCAAAGAGGACATACAAATGGCCAAGAGACATATGAAAAAATTTTCAACGTCACTAATCATCAGATAAATGCAAATGAAAACCACAATGAGATATCACCTCACACTTATCAAAATGGCTATCATCCAAAAATCAACAAACAAGTGCTGGTGAGGATGTGGAGAAAAGGGAACACTCGTTCACTGCTAGTGGGTATGCAGATTGGTGCAGCCACTATGGAAAACAGTATGGAGTTTCCTAAAAAAATTAAAAATAGAACATCTGTTTGACCCAGCGATCCCACTTCTAGGACTATATATCCTAGAAACCTCCAAACACCAATCAGAAAGAATATATGCACTCCTATGCTCATGGCAGCATTATTCACAATAGCTAAGATTTGGAAACAGCCAAAGTGCCCATCAGTATATTAATGGATAAAAAAGCTGTGGGACATTTATACCATGGAATACTCTGCAGCTGTGAAAAAGAGAGATCTCTTACCCTTTGGGACAGCATGGATGGACCTGGAAAATATTATGCTAAGTGAAATAAGCCAATCTGAGAAAGACAAATATCACATGATCTCACTTATCTGTGGACTCTAATGAACAAAATTAATTGACTAACAAAATAAGACCAGAAGCATGGAGGCAGGGAACAGACTGACATACCTCAATGTGGGGTTAGGGGGATGAGAAGAGATAAACCAAAGAACTTATATACTTAATAGGGGCCCAGTGCACAAATTCATGCACCTTGAAAGGAACTGTCGGCCATGAGGCTGCAGTGGGCACAGGGGCGGGTCTTGGCCCATCCTCTGTGCCCCCACCCGGCCCCTCCCGCCACAGCACTCCGACCCCCGCCCCCAGTCCTGTCTGCCGGCAGCCCCGCTCCCACCACCGCCGCTCCCACGCACTGACGGCGCTGGCCCCACTCGCACCCACTGGCAGCGTGGAGCGATTGGGATCAGCACCAGCAGCGGGTGCAAGCAAGGCTGGTGCTGGCAGTAGGTGCAAGAAGCAGCTCTGGCATCAGCAGCAGATGAGAGCGGGGCAATCGCTGGCACCGGGTGCGAGAGGTGGCTGCTGGCCCCGATCGCCCCTCAAGAGCAGGGGGAGGTGGAGAAGCCCAAAGGGGCGAATGGGGCCGGCAGCCACCGCCCACACCCACTGACAGCACCGAGCAATCAGGGCTGGCACCGGGCGCTGGCAGTGGGTGCAAACGGGGCCAGTGCCAGCAGCAGGTGCAAGCACCAGGCAGAACCGTGGAATGCGGGAGCAAAGAATTTTCAGTAACCACCAGAGGCTTGCCCCAATGACAGTGACCGCTGCCCCACCATGGTCTGGCACCCTTGATCACCTGCTCCACCATCCCACTGTGGCCAATGCCCATCATGTTCTGCACTCTGCTGCCTGCTGCCGACGCCTGCCATGTTCCGCGTGTGCCCTCTGGTGGTCAACGCATGTCAGAGAAACCAGTTGTTCAGTTGTTCCAACATTCGGTCTATTTGCATATTAGGGTTTTATATATAGAGACTAGAGGCCCAGTACACAAAAATTTGTGCACTCGGGGGGTCCCTCAGCCCGGCCTGTGCCCTCTCGCAGTCTGGGACCCCTCGGGGGCTGTCCCCCCGGGGGATCGGGCCTAAGCTGGCAGTCAGACATCCCTCTGGCAGCCCCGGAGTCCTCAGGGGATGTCCATTTGCCAGCGGGGAGCAGGCCTAGCTGCAGTCGGGCATCCTTAGCGCTGCTGAGGCGGGCGGCGGGAGAGGCTCCCGCCATCACCGCTGTGCTGGCAGCCATCAGCCTGGCTCAGAGCTCCCCCTATGGGAGCGCACTGACCACCAGGGGCAACTCCTGCATTGAGCATCTGCTCCCTAGTGGTCAGTGTGTGTCAAAGTGACTCATCATTCCTAGTCATTCTGCTGTTAGGGTCAATTTGCATATTACCCTTTTATTATATAGGATAAAGGCCTGGTGCATGGGTGGGGTCGGCTGGTTTGCCCTGAAGTGTCCCGGATCAGGGTGAGGGTCCCACTGAGGTGTCTGGGCAGCCTGGGTGAGGGGCTGAGGGCCATTTTCAGGCTGTTCACACCCTCTTCAGGGTGAGGGTCCCCACTGGGGTTCCATGGCCAACCTAGGTGAGGGGCTGATGGCTGTTTGCGGGCTGGTCAAGCCTCTTGGCGACTGAAGCTCCCAGCCTCTCCTTTTTTTCCTTTTCTTTTTTTTTTTTTCAGCAGGTATCTGGGATTTATTTTATCTTCTATAATTGAAACTTTGTAGCCTTGAGCGGAGCTCAGGGCCTGCCAGGGCGGGCAGGAAGCTTGGCTTCCTCCATTGCCAGGGGCAACCCAAGCCTCCTGCTCGCTCCAGCTCCGTAGCAGCCGCCATCTTTGTGACGGAGTGAGGGAGTGATGGTTAATTTGCATATTACTCTTTTATTAGATAAGATAGGATATGCATAGCCCTTGGACATGGGCAATAGGGTAGTGAAGACCTGGGGTGGGAGGGCAGGGGCATAGGGCCTGGGAGGAGGGGAATAAAGGAGGGGGGAATGGGAAATTCCTGTAATGCTATCAATAATAAAAAATATATTTTTAAAAATCTTGTTTAAACAATAAAGATAATTGATTGGCTCAATTAAATCTTAAAGTTATAGTTCCCAATTATACAACTAGCAGAAATCAGATTAACAATGAATGACACTTGAGTGCTTTCAATGGGAAGCAAAAGGGCCATATTAAAATAATAATAATGATTATAATAATAATAATAATACCACCACCAGTAACTGGGAATCCCTCTCATGATCAGATTGTAAAAACGGAAGAGATGCGTATGTTGTGTCCTCACACTATAAGTAAATGTTATGCTGAATGCAAAACACATAAAAGTGAGATAGCAAAATTTGGATAGCTTGCAGGTTAGAAATGATCCAGAGTGTTTTTTTCTTAAGGAAGACCCATAAGTCCTGACTGGCTCTCATTTACCTGCATTTCCCTTTTAAGAAAAATTCGGCCTTAACTTCCAACCAAGTTTACCATCTTGCCCATTCCCAATGCTCCACCATTTCAGCAAGAAAAACACTGACACTAAGACTTCCTAGGAATGAGCCTTCCTAGCAAATTATCCAACCAAGAGCTTGGTCTTGCATCTGAAGATGAACAAAAGGGGAAAGTGTGCACAACAAAGGGGCCACATACTGAACCTGACAAGCTCAGAGGAAGCCTGCATGGCTGACCTTACAAACTCAGAGACTGAAAGTAACCACATAGGATAGTCAGAACATAAAAATTCCTAACTAAAAGCAAGTTATGGTGGTAGTCAAGACCTAGGCCTGCAACTTTCTTAACAAAGATCAATCTTTATCTTAACTGAGGCTGTCTAGTGTCTTTTTGCATCCAATATAACATACCTTTGAGATGTCAGAGTAATCTCTTTTTCCAGATCCCTCAAGGCACGACCATAGCACCAGAGCACAGAAGCCTTCATTATTACCTTGTTTCTCACATATCATCTATATGCTTTAAATGATAATTATTAACTATCCTATACCCACCAATGTAAAAGAAGGATGAGTTCCTCCAGTTTATTTTTTATCCAATCCCAGAGATTCCCCCCTTCCTGTTCTCCCACCCTCTTAATCTCCCACCAATGGATTTCATGTAACCCTCCTTAGTCTCTTCCTTTTATTCTAATGTGTAAAATAAGCTACAAAAACCTCTGGAGCATTTTCTCAACCTGTTGAGATTTTACTTCCCAGCAATTGTCAGTTTGACTCAAATAAACTCATAAAAGTTTTTTAAAAAATTGAGACCCCAGCAGCAAGCTAACTTACCATTCAGAGCATCTGTCCCCTGGTGATCAGTGCACATCATAGCGAGCAGTTGAGTGGCCTTAGCATATCATTAGCATATTATGCTTTGATTGGGTGAATGGATGACCAGACGACCAGACACTTAGCATATTAGGCATTTATTATATAGGATGTTGCTAAAAGTCATGTGTATAAAAATCATGCCTATTGTGTGATGTTATTTTTCTTAGTCTTATATACATAGAAAAAATGATACATATAGTAAAATGTTTTCAATAGGTGTTGATTTTTACTTCATTCCTTTCTAATTTATGTGAATAGAGGATGGAGCAAAAATAGATTTACAGTTGTGAGTACATCAGAGTTTATTCTGGTAATATTTTTTAATTATTGTATTATTGTGCATATGAATAACTGTAAACCTACTTTTGGCCCATCCTGTATTTTATAATTATTTATTACATTCATAATTATTTTTTAAAAATTAGATAATGAAACTGTGAATATGTTAAATATTAGCCCCAGTTTAGTGACAGGGCCCAGCAAAAGTGACTTCATTTTTGGCCTGTGGTTTTCTTTTTAACAATTGGAAACAAAGGTGAAGTGAGGAGAGCAGGAGAAGAATACATAACTTTTCTATAGTTTCAGTTTCTGACCATTTTTTTCCTGCTTAGTTTTCAGATCCTTTTATAACAGTTAGACAGACAAGAGCAGAGCAAGACGATGGACCAGATACAGAAGGTCACCAGTTTGAAAAGCCCTGGGTGCCTCCCTAGGGTGACCTTTCCTCCCCTAGCATATACTGGTCATGCAGTTTGGACCCCCTGACCTTTCATCCCTAGAGATAACATCTAGGCTTCAGTTGTATTTCAGCTCCAGGCCAGAACAGCCACAAAACCAGACAAGCAATGCCATGGTTGACCTCAGGGCCAGCTGCATTGAATCATGACCCTCTGCCCTGGTGCCAGCCAATCTATCAATAGGAACCACAACCCTGAAAGGACATACCTGGAAAACTCCTGAATATTCTACTGAAATCTTCCCCTGGGACCTCCCCTAAAAATGTCACCCTTAAAACCCTTAGGATGGACCCAGTTGCTCTCCCTTCCGGGAGCACCCCATGCCTCTCCGGTTCCCCCAGGCACTTACCATTACCTTCCTCACTCCCAAGCTCCAAGGGCCCTTCCTCTGCCTCTATTACTTGTTTCCTAAGCCCATTTCTTCTAGGAATTGCTTCTCCCACCTCTGTGATTTTATAAATAAAGGATCTCTTATGGTTTGAGTCTTGGCTCTGAATTCTTTCCTTGCCAGAACTCAAGTACCAGGTTGTTGAGCCCAGGTTTGATCAGATGCCACAGGTCTAGTACCTGGTGCCCTTCCCATTGCCCACACTTTAACCGACACTCAGCTTACTGTAATTTTTCAAGTTACATTCTTGTATCTTTACACTAAAACCACCAGGATGATAGGAAGACATTGAAGTTGCAAGACAAGAAAGTTAAAGATGCAAAGCAAACTAGAGGCTTTACAAAGCACAGACGCTTGGGGAGATATTAAGTGGGATCAGGTTATAAACATTTTTAAGTTTGAAATAGTTTTCCTTCCAAAGGACTAATTCAAATACAGGATTCCTTCTGGTTTCAAAACGGAGTTCTAAGTCTTCACCTAACATTATGGATAGGTTCTTGGAACTGCAAGGAAACAACATATAACGAAACCAATTTTACCATAGGCAAATTAACATACACAAGATTAAATTCTTGGAATTTCATCAACGTTATAACAAACCACGTGAAAGAAAAGGTGCTATTGGAGGATCTACCGTATTCGGGGCCCCTTCATTTCAAGAAGCTCTGGAAGTTTTCCACCAATACACAACCAGTTTCCTCTTGGGAGACCAAGGGGATATGCAGGTAGTTCCCTTCAAAATATAAACATAGGCAGACAGGGACCGGGAGCTCATTCTAAATTAAGCACAGTGCTAAAGCTTCACAGACATTTAAATCTGAGTTAGCCAAGTCAAGGTCACGCTGCCTTGGGAAAGAGGAAGGCGGGATTCTGAACCAGGTCTGATTCTTATTTAAATCCTCGCGCTTAAACTCTGTGCCATAAACATGACTAGGTTAACAAAGAGAGGAATTGGCGGATCACACGACGACGCTGGGGTTAGAGGGAAAGACTAAAGGCCTCTGAAGCTGAGTTTAGGAAAACACGACACAAGGATTACCCACTGCGGCCGCCATCTTGCGGGAGCCGGGCGGCCGGAAGTCCCGCCTCCTGAGTCTAGTGACTGGGCCGCTCGCTGGGGGCGGGGCCGGGCACCCTGAGTCTCCTCGTCCAGGAGGCGGGGGCGGAGCATGAGGGTGGGCCCGGAGGCTGGGAGGCTGGGAGGCTCGCGGCGAAGGGCGGGGCCTGGAAGCGGGGCGGGGCCTGGAGGGGGCGGGGCCTGGAGGCGAGGCGGAGCCGCCCGGGAGGAGCTGACCGGGCCACCGCTTCTCTGTACCTCACTTTCGTGGAACGTGACTGAGCTCCTGCAGCCGGCAGCTCGCAGCTCTCTGCGAGGGGCGCTGTGCGTAGGAGATGACGGTGATTTCCTCCCTGCCTGGCCCCCGCGAGCACCAACTCCCTTCTCGCGGCCCCGGGGCTGCAGACGTAGCAGGTGAGATGGGCCCCCGGTGCCCCCCGCCCCCTGGATCTGAGCAGGTGGGCAGCGCCCAGCCCTCGGCTCCCAGGCCCGAAGCCCACTGCCTGTGCCCGCCCGCCTCTGCCCCGCAGCGCCCGCCTTTAGGACGTGGGGGGCCACCGGGAAGGCTTACGTAGGGGCAGGGGCAGCTTGCTTGTACCTTCTGGGGACAGGATTGCCATTCCCTAGTTCGAGGGGCACCTCGTTTCACCCTGTCATTCTCGGGCTCTTCCCGTTATCCCAAGGGGCGTCCTCGGTATCTGCCCTCCTGGGACCTTCTGCCCATGCACTTGGAGAGTTGCCCCAAATTTCCTCCCCTACCCCCTTTCAGAGCATGTCAGTGACTCTGACGTGGTGACGCCCATGCCCAGGGGAGCCTGAAGGACCAGCTGGCCATCCCAGCCGCAGACCCCTCGCTGCCTGCCCACTTCTGCCGCTGCTGCCGGGCATTGGGTGGCAGCTGCTCTCGGCGGCCTGTGCGGTTAGCGGCTCTCCACACCCTTCTCTTGGAGGGCCAAAGTCTACAAGGAAGAGCCCTGCGCAGGGCTCCCCACGCTGGGTCCTGGGCAAGGACATTTGGTTCCCCACAAGCAGTGGGCGTGGGTGGATGGTGTGGCTGTTGCTGTTGGAGGGTGCTTGAATAGTACCACCCTCTTACGCTGTTCCCTGGGATAAAGGGGAAACGGACAGCCTGGGAGTTTAAAGCTTTCTCTTTGAATTGAATCAGGAAACCCTCTTCCCGATTTTTACTTCATAACAATTATAATGTCAGTGGTTTTCTGGTGTTATCTAAACAAAATACCAGTGGGCAGCAGCCTGAAGTGGTTTGTATATAGCAGGTGTCCACCGCTGCCCCTTTTACTGACAGGTCAGTGTGTTTGTGACACAGTGAGCTTTGTTTTAATGAGATGAAAAAACTGGATGTAACTTTTTAAAGAAACTCCCATTACTGTGGTTCCTGTTTATTTTAAAAGAATGCTTTAGATAGCACATTTTCCTCCCCCAGGGGACGGGTGGGGGGAATTTAAAGAAGATAAAAACTTTATAAGTCCTTTTTAGTTATTTTGATTTCCCCTCAACTAGCAGGTATTCCCTTTATAATGTTGAGGAACATTAAAAGAAACCTCATGGAAAAGGGGAAAATTACTTTTCAGTTTTTCTCTTAATTTTCAACTAACTGAAAGTTAAACCTGGACGTTACTACAACTATTCGACCATCACCTTGAGAAAAATGAAGAGCTCTCCCTTCCCTGCTAACAACTATTTAAGATCAAACTAAATTAAATTGAACTTCTCTTAATTGTTTGGTATAAAATAAAAACGGATAAACTTATGACCCATCCTGTCCCTCTATTTTAGTTGAAGGATCTTTAATACCAAATATTGTTTGAAGAACTGACATAGGGCAATACAGTGTATTTAATTTGTATTCTTCTTATAATAATTAGGACTACAGCTCCTAATAGCAATTGCTACCATTTTAAAAAATGTATTGGCACTATTACAGATGTCCTCCGTCCCCCTACCCCCTGACCCACCTTCACCCAGCCCCTCTCCCCTTCCCCTGGCCTTCACCGCACTGTTGTCTGTCTCCATGGGCTATGCATATGTGTTCTTTGGCTAATCTCCACCTTCTTTCATACAACCCCTCTCCCCCATTTCCTTTACCTCTAAACTCTGTCAGTCTGTTCCATGTATCCATGCCCCTGGTTCTATTTTGTTCGTTATGTTATTTTGTTCATTAGATTCCACATATAAGTGAGATTATATGGTATTTATCTTTCTCTGTCTGGTTTATTTCACTGAACATAATAATCTCCAAGTCCATCCATGCTGTTGCAAAAGGTAAGAAAGAGTTCCTTCTTTTTTTTTTTTTAAATATATATTTTATTGATTTTTTACAGAGAGGAAGGGAGAGAGATAGAGAGTTAGAAACATCGATGAGAGAGAAACATCGATCAGCTGCCTCCTGCACATCTCCCACTGGGGATGTGCCCGCAACCCAGGTACATGCCCTTGACCGGAATCGAACCTGGGACCTTTCAGTCCGCAGGCCGACGCTCTATCCACTGAGCCAAACCGGTTTTGGCAGTTCCTTCTTTTTTATAGCCGCATAGTAATCCACTGTGTAAATGTACCACAATATTTTTACCCACTTCTCTACTGATGGGCACTTGGACTGGTTTCAAATATTGGCTATTGTAAATAACACTGCTATGAACATAGGGGTGTGTATATTCTTTCTGATTGGTGTTTCAGGATTCTTAGGATATATTCCCAGGAGTGGGATCCCTGGGTCAAAGATACCATTTCTTGAAGACCTACTTTGTGATAAACTATAAGCTTAGTATAAAATCTCCAATCCTCACAATATCCTTCTAAGGAGATTTTTACTCTAATTTTATAGTTAAAGAAGCTTAGCTTCTGAGAGGCTAGGTAACTTGACCAAAAATTTGATAAGAGATAAGGCCCAAAATTGGGTTCATGTCTTTTTGACTCTTCTCACTGAACAACTACTAGTTTAGTTAAAACTATTGGTTTAAGAACTATTTTAATGCATTGATAATGTGAGTGTGGTACAAATAAGGGGTAGTGAGCCGTATCAGTTATTAATACTTCAGGCAAAGAAATACATATAGAGAACTTTGAAAAAAATAACAGAAGCCCTCACCGGTTTGGCTCAGTGGATAGAGCTTTGGCCTGCGGGCTGAAGCATCCCAGGTTCGATTCCGGTCAAGGGCACATGCCCTGGTTGTGGGCTCGTTCCCCAGTAGGGGGCGTGCAGGAGGCAGCCGATCAATGATTCTCTCTCATCATTGATGTTTCTATCTCTCTCTCTCTCCCTTTCCCTTCCTCTCTGAAATGAATAAAACTATATTTTAAAAAAATAACAGAAAACTGGGCTACTTTATCACCTCATTCTTTAGCACTGACTTTTAATGGCTCCAAATGTTTAACACCTTTGTTTAATTGTTTACCAGCTCCTACTTCAACTATGAGTACCTGTACCAACCAGTAGCTTTCCCAGGATATAATTGGACGCTGACTTGCTAAACTTCAGGTATGTGAATATTGTAGGTTTTGTGTCTAGTGACCACTCCTGTCTAATCCCGGTAGGAAAATACTTGTCCTGATCCAGATTAAATGTAAGTTTTTAAATGGTTCCGTTTATACCAGGGTAGCACAGAGAAAATTATCTCGTTCACACCCCTGAGTATCAGTTATTGCTGGTCTCTGGCCTGCCACCAGGGTCTTTTTAATGTGATGTAGATGTTTGAGAACTTAATTTGGGCATTGCACATTTCGGGAATGAGCTTTTCTACTTTCTACCTTATATAAGGTAACTTTAGATGATTAACTGGAATAATTACTTATAAATTGGCAGTTGCTGCCATGTTAACTTCAGGTTACTAATAAGAGCTGATTAGTTGCAGTTGTCTAAACTTCACGCTCATGTGTCCCTGGCAGCAAGAGGGGAATCTGATTATAATATTAGCATTCCTTGCTTTAGCATTTTTTTGAACATCTTTAGGACATTTTACAACACATTTGTGTTCTTTAACATTTAATGAACAGCTTTAGAACATTTTAGAACACATTGTGTGGTCTTGGGCCTGTTACTGTAGTGAAAAACTTAGAATACTTTATCATCAAAAAAAAAAAGAGAGAGAGAGATTTCTGTCTATGAACTAGATAGTTCCTAAAAGAGAACATTGATTCACTAAAAAATGAAGTAAATATACACATATGGAGTCTCCTGTGTGCCATGCACTATTTTAGGTGGTAGGAACATAACAGTAAGTAGAAACATGCACAGACTCTGTTTCTGTGGCACTTAAAGTCTACTAAAAGAGGTAGACATAAAACAAATAGCCACTCTAATGCATAGTATAATTATAAAATGAGAAAAGTGGCCAAACCTAAGGAACATGATTATATTTGAGAAAGAATCGTGGCCTGGTTGTGGGGTTAGAGAAGCCTTACCTGATAGAAGCAACTCCCGGACTATGTGATTTAGAGGATGAGTAGGCGTTAGTATGTAGGGAGTGGTGGGTGGGTAGAGAAGAGAACATTTCAGAGTTAACTGCATGTGCAAAGTCCATGTAGCACAAAGGGTCTGGGACATTCAAGAAGGCCAATGTGTGGCTGGTATAAAAGGAACTAAGAGTAGGTTGGTGGAATGCCATCATTTTTTGTTTCATTATCTCTCTTAATATGCTACCAAAATTATATTTAACTTTTGTTAAGGGATTACTTTGTTCCAGATGTGATTGTAAGGACTTTACTTAAATCATCTCAAGTTCCTATTAGGTGGGTACTATTATACAGATGATGAAAGTGATACCTACAGTATGTTACTGGTTCAAAGTTGATAAGGGATACTCTACTATACCCTTCGTCCTATCCTATAGTCAAGTATGGCCACAGGCTGGAAAGGCCCCTTCTGTCTAGTGTGTCTCCTTGACGTAACCCTGAGAATTTCTGAAATTTCTGGAGAAGTTGAATGCAGGTGAATATTCAGCAGAGACTCTGTGAGCTCCATGCTCTTAATCAGTAGGTGGAGCTCAAGGGTGGACCACTGGAAAGGACCCCGGGGCACCACTGCAGCTGTATTACTCGGGTCTGATATTGAATATAGGACAGCAACATAAATATTTTGCACTGACCCACCTTTGAAAGTAAAGAGGTTACTGTTAGTGAGGAAACACTCCTCCCACCCCTGCCGCCCTCTTATTGCTTGCATTTTTCTCAGATGGTAGTTTAAGAAAAGTATGTGTTATTTATTTGGCCATTTAATAAGTCTAGGTTTGCCAATGTATCCTTTCAATTAGAATTCTTCCTACTGATTGTCACACTGAACCTTTCTTCCTTCTTTCCAGAGATCTGGTTGGAGTTGGAGGGTGAAAGAAAATGAGTTCTTTTTCTGATTTACCTGCCAAGAACTTAACCATTGCAGTCAATATGACCACGACTTTGTCCTCAACAGTAATGCATGGATTTAATTCCACTAATGACTCATCTTCGATGTCAATAACAAGGCTTTTTCCAGCCTTACTAGAATGCTTTGGTATAGTCTTTTGTGGTTATATAGCAGGAAGGACCAATGTCATAACATCAACACAGGCCAAAGGACTGGGAAATTTTGTCTCCAGATTTGCACTTCCAGCTTTATTATTCAAAAACATGGTTGTACTTAATTTTTCCAATGTGGATTGGTCTTTCCTATATAGCATCTTAATTGCCAAAGCTTCTGTATTTTTCACTGTATGTGTATTAACCTTATTAGTTGCCAGTCCTAACAGTCGATTTAGCAAAGCTGGACTGTTCCCTATTTTTGCTACACAAAGTAATGACTTTGCATTGGGATATCCTATAGGTAAGTTATTTTATATTATTCAAGTTTCTAAAAAATTCAAGTGTTTTAGAAGGTACCAGGATGTAAGCCTTTTAATTTATCTAAGCATTTGTTAGTGATACTCTTAAATCTAAGAAATATTTTGTACTTTTTTCTTAGCTATATCTTAAATTAGGATGAATTATATTTTTCCTTAACTTCAGAATTTGAGTTCTTGAAAGGCCTACCTAAAACAAATGGTCATGTCCAAATAAACTTTGTGAATTTTCTTTCTAATAGTATTCTTTTTCTTCTCAATAATCATATATGAAAGAAGTATAATTTCAAGAAGAGATCAGATTCTGATTTAAATTATGTAAAAGAGATAGGTATATGTCTGTATAAAAAGTCATTACTAAATGTTAGCAGTGGAATTTTATGAGTGACTTTTTTCATCCCTTTATTTTTCTTACCATCTAGAATATATATTATTTTACATTAAAGCTCATTTTTTAGTTGTTCTTCAAAATGTCAATGTACTTTAGTTGAAGTTAATTTTTTGTTTAAGAACAAAAGCAGTGAGGGCTTTTTCACCTTTCCAACTTTTCCTTCTTCATCTTTCCAATTCTTTAAGCAGTCTAATTTTATGTTTCTATGTGTGTATGTTTTCCTGATGAAACAATAAACATACCAGTTTGGGATGTTGAGATATCTTAAAACATCTTTTTTTTTTTTTTTTCCGGAGCACTCTGCCACTAAGAAAATAAACATTTTGCCCTAGCAGTTTCGGCTCAGTGGATAGAGCATCGGCCTGCGGACTGAAGGGTCCCGGGTTCATTCCCGTCAAGGGCACATGCTCAATCCCCAATAGGGGGCGTGCAGGAGGCAGCCAATCAATGATTCTCTCATCATTGGTGTTTCTCTCTCTACCTCCCCCTTCCTCTCTGAAATCAATAAAAATATATTTAAAATAAAGTGCAAAACTGCCATTAAAAAAAAAGAAAATGTACATTTAGTAACTACTTACTTATATTTTTATTTTTAACTTAAAGTTTATGTTGTGCTTTGATCATGTATTATAAAGTGAGGACCTGAATATTATAGATCTAGTCATTCATTCATTTGCTCATCGATAGGGACCTGTTATGTACTAGTGACTGTGCTAGCTGCTAGAATACACCTGTGAGCAACATTCTTGTACATTTTAATGGAAAATTAAAATTAAAATAATGACAAGGGCCTTAAAAATAAGTAAAATAGTATTATAGAGGGATAGGAATGAGAAGGTGCTACTTGAGGTAGAGGATCAGTAAAGGCCTTTCTGATGATGTAGCTTCTGAACAGAGACTATAAAAAACTTAACAAAATGGACAACTGAAATCTACCATTAACTTTCAGATTTCTTATCGTGTAGTTTTAACCCGCCCCCACCCCCCAGCTTATCTCATTACTGGCACCAAGAGGATTTTGGTGGACTATACTTCTCATCTTTCTCCTCCTTTGACCCTCCTCCATCTCTTTTACTAGAAACAGAGGTATACCTTAAAATTAAATAACCATGAGTAAAGCAGGAGGTTTATGAGAGAGGAAAAACTAGGCTCTTACATAACTGAGCTGTAAATAGTCAGAAACTAGGTAGGTGTTCCTTTAAGGTTATTGAAATTTAAAATTAAGAATGAACCAAGCATTAAAATAAAGACTTTGGAAATAAAAGCAAGAAGTTAATGTATTTATCTGTCTCTTCAGAGCTGCATTAATAATGTAAATTTGTCAAGTATTTATGGTATAAGGGCCTGAGCAGTGGCTCAGTACAATAGTGTTAAATATTTAATAAATGTTGCGGTGTTTTAATTTAGACATAAACTGTAAGTATATAGTTTCATGTTCTCATAGATTAGTGAGCCCATAACTAAATAGAACTAACATTTGTAACTCTATAGTTGATAGAGTTCTTTCTTATTTACTTACCTCATTTGAGGTGGGGCAGATATCATTATCCTCATTTTTAAGTAAGGAGACAGGCTTACAGAGACTTATTTGCCCTGTCCCAGGTCAGATAGCTTACAGGTGCCTGAGACCCACACCTAGGTCTTCTGGTTCTAAACTCTGGACATTCCCTATGCCGCACAGTCGTATAACATGCCCATTTAACCTTCAGAAGACCCAACTAGCCCTTGTAATACATTACTTTCACAGAGAATCAACATTTTATTATCTTTGCATTAATCTAAAAATATTTCACAAAATGAATAGTAGTGGAAAAGACCTATTAAATTAAGTGTGTTTATTTTCATATCGAGGCAGACTCTCCAACTAAAAACTGTAGTTAACCATATTCATCACTACTTTTCCTATGTCCCACATTAAATCAGGTAATAATCTGGTAATAATCATGTTCCCAGCAGCGTGAGAACTCAATTTCCCCAATGATTATGGTTATAGATTTTGAGTTGTAGTACTTGTGTGTTTTTTCAGCATTTTAAATCACAAATAACATAAGAGCTTTTATAATATTAGATGGTAAACAATACCTTTACCAGAATCCAATAGTATAGTCAGGAGTGCTTTTTCATATATCTGCAGATTGGAAGGTGTGGTACAGAACTGCAGGGCCGTGTATCTGCTCCAGTGAGGTGATTTACTATTGCTGTCCATGCCCATCTGCCTTCTGGCCTCGTTCGTTGTGAACAGGAAAGATAGTGTCTCTAGAGCAGTGGTTCTCAACCTTCTGGCCCTTTAAATACAGTTCCTCGTGTTGTGACCCAACCATAAAATTATTTTTGTTGCTACTTCATAATTGTAATGTTGCTACTGTTATGAATCGTCATGTAAATATCTGATATGCAGGATGGTCTTAGGTAACCCCTGTGAAAGGGTCGTTTGACTGCCAAAGGGGTCGCAACCCACAGGTTGAGAACTACTGCTCTAGAGAGAAGACCTTTTCAGTTTATGTGGCCTCTCCCAGGAATTTCCACTCTCTTATTCACAGGTAAACATCATAGCTTACAAGACATATCCTTTTTAAGACTGCATTTGTTTCATAACATCAATCCAGTTTACAGGTGACTCAGGAGAAGGCAGATAATGAATAAAAGAAAAGGACAGTCATGTTTCCTTTTTCTCTATACTATGACAGTTATAACGGTCTATGAAACTAAATCAAAATGATTTATCTATACTCAGGTGACAGAAAACTACACACTGAAGCTGTCCGTTTCTTAAGAACAATTCCTTTTTTTTTTTCCAACTGATTTTAGAGAGAGGAAGGGAGAGAAACATCAGTGTAAGCGACAAACATGGGTCCTACACATGAACCCACAATCTGGGTTGCCCTGACCAGGAATTGGACCCACCACCTTTTGGTGTACGGGACAATGCTCCAACCAATTGAGCCAGACTGGCCAGGGCTTAAAAACAATTCTTCTCAAAGGTACTTAAAGAAATATGAGTGTGCCCTGGCTGGCTTAGCTCAGTGGATACAGCGTCAGCCTGCGGACTGAAGGGTCCCGGGTTCGATTCCAGCCAAGGGCACATGCCTGGGTTTCGGGCTCGATCCCCAGTAGGGGGTGTGCAGGAGGCAGCCGATCAACGATTCTCTCCCATCATTGATGTTTCTATCTCTCTCTCCTCCCTTCCTCTCTGAAATCAATAAAGAAATATATATTTTAAAAATGTGAAAACTCCATTTTAAAAAAAAGAAAGAAATATGAGTGTGAAAGGAAACCAAGGTGAAATGTTGATTTCAGCACATCAGAATGGTTTCTTGCCTTGGTCATTAAAAGATACTAATAGGGCATAGTTAAATCCTATAATTTATTCCTTTAACAATGCTGATAGATAAGTATCCTGGCTAATCATAATTATGCTCTAGTGTTTGAGCTGTAAACAAAAAGAAAATGAAGCATTTAACTATATGCCATTAAATAATAGAATGATCTTATCTGGGTCTTTGTGGTATTTGCTAGGGCTTGAAAATCTGCCAGAATTAAAATAGGAGCCACAGTGGGTGGTTAAATTTATCTCTTAGTTCTTCAAAGCTATGTAATAATTCCTCATAGTGGGTTTCTCCTCACCCCCAAGAGCCTTATTTCTAATTAATAATTAGAGCTTAATAGTTGATATAATGATTATAAATCTAATTTGTTAGTAAAGGGTCGCTGCTTTCATATATATTTTTTTCAGATTTGAAAAATCATCTTCAGATTGGTAGCAAAAAAATTGCACTAATTTATAAAGACATAATGTTAAGTAATTATGCAAATGAATGGCAGAAGTGGACTGAAATTTCCCATGTTTAACCATAATCTTTTAGTAATTTAGCAAGTATTTATTTATTCCCGATTTTTTGCTGTCCCGCTAGACCAGTGATGGTGAACCTTTTGAGCTCGGCGTGTCAGCATTTGGAAAAACCCTAACTTACCTCTGGTGCTGTGTCACATATAGAAATTTTTTGATATTTGCAACCATAGTAAAACAAAGACTTATATTTTTGATATTTATTTTATATACTTAAGTGCCATTTAACAAAGAAAAATCAACCAAAAAAATGAGTTCACGTGTCACCTCTGACATGCGTGTCATAGGTTTGCCATTACTGCGCTAGACTATACTTTTGCTTTCAAATACCTGTCCAACTAACTGGAAATACCCCAATAATAACCTGTTTTATAAATATTCAGAATATGAAAAGGGAAGAAAATTTGGATATAAAAAGAAAACAGGTTGATGAACAATTAGATATAAATTATTGTGTGTTAAAAAAATACATTTCTACTCTGAAACCTTTGATATCCATTGATGTGTTAATTCAACTCAGCAGCTATTTTCAGGTTTTCTCAGTACTGTGCTGGGACCTGGGGGCTATAGGAACTTAGAATAAGTTGGCACTAATATGACACAGTTACCAGAGTCACCCAGAGAAGAGGATATCCATGAGACAGATTGCAGACTTGGTGGAAGAAGCAGCACCTGAGACAGGCCTGAAACAGTAGGCAAGAGTTAGATGAGAAACAAGAGATTTCAAGAAGTTGGGGGATGACGGTCAGCATGTAGAACTAGTCATAAACCTGGCATTTGTCTGGTGTAACTATGATATTAAACTGGCTGATGGAGGCTTTGCACTAAGGAATAGCTAAGCATTCCCAGAGAGATGAGCTGGTAAATAAGGGGCCAGTTGAGGAGACTGGACTGTGAATGTCAAAAGAAAGGTTTTATAGCCGTTCTTGTGGGCAGTGAGAGTTATGGGAAAATCTTATTTTTTGAAAGTCAAGATTTAGATCAGTGGTTCTCAACCTTCTGGCCCTTTAAATATAGTTCCTCATGTTGTGACCCAACCATAAAATTATTTTTGTTGCTACTTCATAACTGTAATGTTGCTACTGTTATGAATTGTAATGTAAATATCTGATATGCAGGATGGTCTTAGGCGACCCCTGTGAAAGGGTCGTTTGACCGCCAAAGGGGTCTCGACCCACAGGTTGAGAACCGCTGATTTAGATGATATTGTCAGCAGTGAATAAAATGGATGAAGGGGTGGCCAAGAAAAATCAAAAGGATATTGGTTGGAAACACATTAAGTAACCCAGTTTTGAAATTTTTGACCAATGGTATCAAAATATGAAAAAGAAGAAAGTACTTGGTGATTGGCTAGCCATAAATAATAGATGGTTGCTCAAATTTGTTTTGCTCTTTAAAACAATTTAAAGTCTATTATATGATGGTGATTAAATGCTAGTGTGCCAGGAAAGTAAATTCTGGAAAAAGGCATTAATTTAAGGGACTTTGTAGGCTGTAAGTTGTCAAAGTTTATGTATTTTATCTTGGCCATTTGGGAAAATTCTTGTGCTCAGATTGAAAACACAAGGCTTTTCCAAAATATATTTTCCATTTTTAAAATTGAGTGGTGGGCAGGTATGGATGCCTTTCTCTTAGAATATCTAATTAGAAAAAGTTAGCCCTAACCGGTTTGGCTCAGTGGATAGAGCGTCGGCCTGCGGACTGAAAGGTTCCAGGTTTGATTCCGGTCAAGGGCATATACCTTGGTTGCGGGCACATCCCCAGTAGGAGTTGTGCCGGAGGCAGCTGATCGATGTTTCTCTCTCATCGATGTTTCTAACTCTCTATCCCTCTCCCTTCCTCTCTGTAAAAAATCAATAAAATATATTTTTTTAAAAAAGAAAAAGTTAGCTACCTATAAATAGTTATTAAAAGTGCTGCTTTTTTTTTTTAATCCTCACCTGCGGATGGTTTTTTAAAAGTTGATTTTAGAGGGAGGGGAGGGGAGGATAGGAGAGGGAAGAAGAGAGAGAGGGAGAGAGAGAGAGAGAGAGAGAGAGAGAGAGAGAGAGAGAGAGATGAGAGAGAAACATCATTTGTTGCCTCCCGTATGCACCCTGACTGGGCACTGAACACACAACCTAGATATGTGCCCTGACTGGGATTGAACCTGAAACCTTTTGGTGAACCATATAACACTCCTACCAACTGAGCCACCCTGCCGAGAGCAAGTGCTGCATTTCTTCCTTAAAAGATAAAACCTTATGAAACATGAAAGAAAACCACTAAGAATTGTCGAGCTAGTCCATCTGGTTTGAAAATTGGAAAGAATTTGTGAAATTTTATGTAATCAAATATGTTTTGTTTAACCACTGCTTCATTTCAGAGATATTATAGACCTCTGTATGTGCTTAACTAAAGGAAGGGAATTGAATCTTATAAAACATCGTCTTTAGCTAATGAGAACAGGTGAACTTCTACAGGTT
Organism: Myotis myotis; assembly: GCF_014108235.1. Taxonomy (NCBI): domain Eukaryota; kingdom Metazoa; phylum Chordata; class Mammalia; order Chiroptera; family Vespertilionidae; genus Myotis; species Myotis myotis. Next base: position 44,153,130 of record NW_023416390.1, read on the forward strand.
ATATAAACTAGTTACATAACTTTAATGGAACATGTGCATGACATTAACTGAACCTAAGTATCCTGAGTAAGTAAACTAATATATTTTCCTACCAGTGTCACTTTATCTTAATGTAAATTGAGAAAGCTAATCTTTTACATTTTTTCACATGATTGCCTTTCTCCTGGTGAGTGATTGTGGCTGTTCTTTTATCTTTCTTAACCTCAAATCATTTAGGCATCAGCCTTTATATAATAGTTTGAATAATTTCAGAACTCATTGCCAAAAATGTGCCTAGATTCCAGGTTGCTTACTTCAAGGCTCTAAGTTGCCCTGATCAACCCATGACCAGGTCACCAACCCCCACTTCTACCAAGAAACGCGAAAAGTCTGATCCAACCCACGTCCAGTTCTAAGGAGACTTAACTTATGCAGTGGTTACGTTCATGTACAGTCAAACCCTTGAAAAATCCCTTAAATCACCTACAAAATATAGCACACATATTTTGTATATATTGTACCATTTCTCCTAAGTCTAACACAGCCTGATTTTTTTTTTCTCTCTAGCACTGTTGTTCTTCAGTGAACAGCAAGTGAAGTAATTCATTTGCATTTGGGGACCTGCTTTGTGAAAAAAACCCAAAAAACTTTTGTCTTCCTTAGAGAGTAGTTGAATTTGTGTTAAGTGTGCATTACATGACTCTACTGTATACCCCTCCCAAACATTTCTTATCCACCTTTCCATCCCTAATTCTTCAGCATCTTCACTGGCCTTCCCAAAAGCCATGCATTCCCTTTCATTCCTCTCAAATGGAGGCTGCCCATCTTGTCATCGCCTGCATACTACATGAGCAATGGTAGATAGGGCTGACATCCTCATAGCCACTTTCTACCACTGTGAGGCCATTATTATTTGCTCTTTTGTAAAAATTGCCTCTTTGAGGTTCATGCTCAGCCTCATTGCTGTCATCTGCTGATCTCATTCTAGTCATTCCTTCTCATTCATTGAAGACTTGAATATCTGGCTGTTATCTTCTCTGCCCCCACGCTTTGCCATTATCTTGTTTGACTTGACATCCATGTGAACTACCCATCAATTTCTCTGTCCCCTTGACCTCCTCATCTCCAGTGATGTCTTTCTCTACTCCATTTCAGCCACTAACTAACATGGCCACCCTAGGTTATCCTGGACTTACTCATCTGGGAAATATTAAATTCAATAGCTCATTCTCTGACTTACTCTGAACTCCAAAACTTCCCACTGCATCTAATTCTTAGACTTTGTAGAGACGCCAGTCTCTTTTCTGTAGCATAGCTTGGACTTAGTCACATCCGTGTTCATTTTTGAATTTGTTGTCTGCCTCTTGCTCCTCAATCCTCTGTACCCTGACTTCTACCTCACCACTCCAGTGGAACTTCTCTCTCAAGAGAACCAACAGCCAACTACCTTGTTGCTATTATTACTTAAACATCCTGTTCTAACAATTTTACTTTGTTTCTTTTAAGAATTCTACAATTCTTCCATTTTATTGTGACTAGTCTAAGCCTCTACTTAGTAGAATTTAGTGGGTATTACTAAAAATAATTTGTAAAAGTTGATTATTATTTTATAAGCTAAATGTTATTTAACAGTATGTTTTTCTTTTTTTCAAATTTCCTGCTAAAATCTTTTTACAAAACAAGGCTAATGTGGTTGTTCTGCATTATTTAGATTTAATTTATAATATGCTATAATTACAGATAACGTTATACACATAACTTATTAATATGTTTCTGTGGCAATCATTTTAAAATCTATTTTAATTCTTGTTTTGCAGTTGAAGCTTTATATCAAAGTACATATCCAGAATATCTCCAGTACATTTATTTGGTGGCACCAATATCTCTTATGATGCTAAACCCTATAGGGTTCATCTTCTGTGAAATCCAGAAGTGGAAAGACAGTCAAAATGCTTCTCAAAGCAAAGTAAAAATTGTGGGACTTGGACTTCTGCGAGTAATACAGAACCCAATAGTATTTATGGTCTTCGTTGGCATTGCCTTTAATTTTATTCTTGATCAAAAGGTGCCTGAATATATGGAAAATTTTCTGGATGGACTTGCAAATTCTTTTTCTGGATCAGCTCTATTTTATCTTGGTCTTACAATGGTAGGAAAAATAAGGAACCTGAAGAAGTCAGCATTTGTTGTACTAACTCTTCTCATTACTGCTAAACTGTAAGTTGACGATTATATTTTGTGAAAATCTGATTTAGTCAGTTCATTGGGATGTGTCTGCAACTATTTTCTCCTTCAAATAGTTTGATAATAATAATTTCTCCTCATGAATAATTGTGACTTAAAGGAAAATGTGATGTTGGTGTATTGTGCAAAGTCCTTTCCTTATTCCATGTAGGTTATCCTTTCCATTTTACTGTTAGAGGATAAAGACTATTGGTTTTTCTTCAGCTTTTATATAACTTTATTTAATATCTCCTAATGTCCCACTTTGGTAATATTTTTTAAGTAATTTTGCAGGATTTCTGAGTTTTCTAAATCTGTTAAAATCCATTAAAATCTTAGTTGTGATGAGAACAATAATTTTGAATATAAACTGTTTTTATCATCAATTTGGGGAAAACATTCTGTAATTCTGAGGGTGGTTGAAATTTCTAAATATAAGTAAGTCAATATGAATGATTAGTATCAACCATCTGACCCTAGCCTGTCAAATAAAAAGTTATCAAACCCTTAGTTAATAGTTCTACAACTTACTTGGCTCCTTAGCCATGGCGTTATACTTCATGGTGCAGATGACATCGATTTTACTGCAAGATTGTCCCAAGGTGCTTGGGCATTCTTAACTATTGAATTCACCTCTTGTATTGACAGTTAAATTTATGAGACCAGTGGAATATAAAATAGTTTCTATATTTTTAATAGAATACAAATGAATGTAAATTCTGAATATTATTTATGGTAGTATTATGCTCCTCAAAAATGAAGTATTAATTAGTACTGGTACAGTACTAAATATGGTTCTAACAGTAATAGTATTATTAACTTATAAGTAGAATTTAAATATTCTCATTCTCTCTTTTTTCTGGGTCTTTGATCCCTATTTAATATTTTCATCTTTTTTTTTTTTTTAAATACACAGAAGAGTAGTTCTTTACTCCATCCTAGTGCATCTCTCTAGGTCAGCGGTTCTCAACCTGTGGGTCGCCAACCTATGGGTCGAGACCCCTCTGGGGGTCGAACGACCCTTTCACAGGGGTCGCCTAAGACCATCGGAAAACACATATTAAATATATAATTACATATTGTTTTTGTGATTAATCACTATGCTTTAATTACATTCAATTTGTAACAATGAAAATACATCCTGCATATTAGATAGTTACATTATGATTCATAACAGTAGCAAAATTACAGTTATGAAGTAGCAACGAAAATAATTTTATGGTTGGGGGTCACCACAACATGAAGAACTGTATTAAAGGGCCGCGGCATTAGGAAGGTTGAGAACCACTGATCTAGGTACTGCTGTGACAGTATCATCAACCTTGTTCTTTTTAAGGGAAAGCTCTATTAGCTCAGCTACTACTGATAGTGCTTTTTTTATGGAATCCTAAAGGATCTGTTTAATAATTGACTCCACCGGGTCTGGATTTCACTAATTTTCTGCTCTATTTCCACTTGTTTCAGTTCCTTTGCTACACCTTTTTGTCTCTCCAAAGATGAAGAACTCATTGTAAGATACCTATTTTTCTACTGGTTTTGAGAACCTTATTGAGCAGCAGTGTTATCATTACCTGAACCATCTAAACCCTTAATCATAATAAAGATCAGCTTTGTTTTTCAAAAAGGAGTTTAGTAATTTTCTTTTTAAAAGTTTGCTGAGATTGTCAATATTTTTAACATTTCCTTGAACTAATAGAGGAAACAAGAAACAGCAGCTATTACAACTTTTACAAACTTTTTGCAAGAAAATTACTGTAGAGCAAAAAAAGTCTGATTTTCTTCTTCCCAATATTTCAAGTTGAGTTCTTGATTCTTTCAACAAAATGTCCACAGAAGGCATGCAGAGAACATGTGCATGCATGTATTCTGGGAAGGAGAAGAATAACCTAATGCCAACCTTACTAGAACAATTTACCACCTGGGGACCAGCATGCTTGGATATCAAGTGATGATGCATTTCTTGTTTCTTCAGCCTGGTGCTGCCACTTCTGTGCAGAGAAATGGTGGAAGTCTTGGACAAGGGCGACAATGTAGTAAACCATACAAGTTTATCGAATTATGCATTTTTGTATGGTGTCTTTCCTGTAGCACCAGGAGTGGCTATCTTTGCAACACAGTTCAACATGGAAGTAGAGACTGTATGTATATACTACTTTTTAAGTTTGATTGTTTGTGTGGTTAGTAGAAAATGAATTTTCAAGACACAGAAGTCAGCATTTTTATGAGAATTTGATATCTATAAGTTATTTCATGGTATATAAGAGGGCATCATGTAACAGTAGTTATTTAATCTGGGGTAATTATTCGGCCAGGACGTTTTCCATTAGTCTTTTTTAGTTTCAAATATTTAATTGCTTTACTTATACTTAAGCCTAAAGGTTATTTATGGAAGGATAACTTTTGAAATTTTGAGGGAAAAATTCTATTTCATTCATTGATAATTCAACTACCAGATGCAAAACATCACATAATCAACTGCAGTAAATAGCTAAAATCAATTAACACCAAATTGTTAACAGTGTCTAAGTATATTGTAATTGTTATCTACAGCATTAGAGTAAATGTTTTTGTTTGTTTATCCTCACCCAAGCATGCTTTTATTTTGATTTTAGAAAGAGAGGAAGGGGGGGCGGGCGGAGAGAAACATTGATAGGAGAGAGAAACATCAATCAGTTACCTCCCATACATGCCCCAACCTGGGATTGAACCTGCAACCTTTTGGTGTACAGGATGACACTCCAACCACTGAGCCACCCTGCTAGGGCTAGAGTAAACATTTTTGAAATATAACATGAAGGTACTAAGTTGTTTAACAAAGATCAGTTTCATTTTTAATCTGTAAAATGTTTGTGTGATAATTTTCTCTTTTTGAATTGTTTTTATTGCATATATTTCATGAAACAGTACGTAAGGAAACTGGTCATAAGTTTAATTAGATCATTAATATGGTTTACTTCCTAGAACCTAGAGGATAACCAAATAATGTCTATTATTTGTTATGTGCAAATATAAGTTGAGCATAGATTGGAAAGGAGCTAAGGGAACTTATCTGTGTTTTCTTTTAGGAACTCTTAGAAAGGGGGAATATAGTATTAGATAGCATGTTGAATTCTGTGATGTCTTTTTACTGACTCTTGCTTCTATTTTAGAATGCCTTTGTGTGCTGTGGCTACTTAAAGTTTAAGATAATTGCTTAAGTGTGACTGTGACCCTTTCCTCAATTTGGTTTTTTATTTTTGCAGATAACCTCAGGGATGGTAATAAGCACATTCGTGTCTGCACCAATCATGTACATTTCTGCCTGGTTGTTGACCTTTCCCTCAATGGACCCTAAGCCATTGGCATATGCCATCCAGAATGTTAGTTTTGATATAAGTATTGTCAGCCTGGTTTCCTTGGTAAGTATGGTTCAATGAAAGATGAACCACAGAATGAGTGCAAATAGCTTGGTAAGAGAAAGTTAGGGATTTAAAAATCTAATTTCGTAGGCAATAGAGAACACTAAAGCCTACCCATAAAATATAATATCAGCCTTCTAAGATTTGTCTTTCTAACTGGAGTTAGAGTTATATAGCAGACAAGGCCTGAGATTTAGTCAGACCTGGATTTGAGTCTTGCCTTATCACAAACTAGCTGTACATCTCAGTGGAGTTACCTTAAAGCCTCTAAGCTTCAGTTTTTTCAGCTATGAAGTAGACATAATAATTTTACCTATTGCCTTGGGTCAAGGATCATGAGAGACAATACGTGTGAAAAGCATTCTGTACATAGTGAGTCACTATACATATACCTGCTGTTGTAGAATCACGGGGTTGAGGGATCCTCGGGATCACATCTAACCACCCATTTAATGTTCATGGAACTTTTTGGATATACTAGCATCTAGCTCAAGTTAAATACTTAAACATTTGACAACTAGAGTATTTTATAAATCAAGATGCCTACTAAATTCAAGCAGTATTTTGGCTAAAAAAAAAAAAAAGAAGAAGAACTTTCACTGTTAAAAGAAAGGAGGTGGGGATGAATATGTATATTGGCAACAAAAAATGCATAATAAATGTAACTTTAGAAAATTTTACTTTGGTTACATATTCTTAAAATCTATGCCCATTGGTAAGGGCAGTTTGGGGAGAAAGACAATATAAGTTTTGATTGACAATGAGGGGAGCAAAAAGAAAAATCAACAAGCATGCTTGGCTGGCCACTGTGTAGTTGGAATAGAAACCCAATCCTTTTCAATATAAGGAATGCAAGACAATTAACCATAAGGTAGGGAATGTGTATGGTTGAAGTAAGATAGCCTGGAATTTAGATACTGCATGAGTCAACATGATAGAAACTAAAAGGGAGAACTTAGTGCATTGTAGTTGCATCTCCCTCTAAAGCTCTTTTCCTGAATAGTTGCCTATGAACCTGTGTCCCACCCCAACCACCAAAGGCAGGGGGAGGTAGAACATGGCCCTGGTCAAGGCATTAATTCTTAAAGACCCTGTTATTTTTTGTACAGTTAATTTAGCATAGTACCTTTCCATGCTTTTTATTTTACTTTGGATATAGTAATTTATCTTAATACCTTTTGGGGAACTAGGCAGATGAAAGTAAATAAGAGATTGGAATTTCTTCCTGAATCAGGATAAAGTGGATTCTTTAAAGAGACTAATCAATGAATTCTATAAGTAATTATCAAGATTAAGAAACCTGAATAACTTTTGAACCTTTTGTCTTTAAGATCTGGTCTCTAGCTATTCTTCTTTTGAGTAAAAAATATAAACAGCTTCCTCATATGCTTACAACTAATTTACTCATCGCTCAGGTTAGTAAACCTATAGATATTTAGAACTATGGTTTTCTCATTGAAAATTACTTCTCTGTGTTTTTTCACTTATAAAGTAAAAAATGTTTTTTACCAAGTACAATCAATTATAATTTGATTACAATTAATTTATGCCTAATTTATTAAATATTACAATAGGTCTTGAACTATATAAAGATAAGGTTAATAATACCATTTGATTATAATTTTGGATTTTTAATAGAAGTAATTGAATCATTAAAAATTGAACTCTCACAGTCTTATTTTTCTAGTTAAGTCTTTGCATGTCTCAAGTTATAATGTAAAGAAGTTTAGCATTTTTTATGTAAACTATTACTAAATATAAGGTTAGTATTTAGAATGTTGTCATCTGTTTTAATTGAATATGTACATCGTTAAAGACTCTGTATAAGAAGGGGTTTTTTTTACCATAAAACTTTAAGTTTAGTATAACAGTATGCAATAGTTGATAATTATTCAGCAATAATTTAAACTGAATAATTATATTTGCTGTGACTAAAACATGAGTATGACTCATGAATATGACTGACTGTTTCTTTACATATTTTGTTCTTCAGTCTATTGTCTGTGCTGGAATGATAATATGGAATTTTGTTAAAGAAAAAAATTTTGTTGGACAAATTCTGGTGTTTGTTCTATTGTACAGCTCCCTCTATAGCACCTACCTATGGACAGGTAAGTTGGACCATGAATGGAAATTTAAGTCTGTCCCCCTCTCCATCCCTAGAAGCCCTCAGCTAGTGATCTATTTGAAGTCTCCTAGGACAAGATTAAGGCATTCTCTCAGGCAGTTCCACCTACTCACGGAGGCAGTCTGCAAAGCTGAGTCCTGTTTCCTGATGTACTCAAATTCTGCCTGGGTTTGGATAGTTTCCTCTCACATGGTCCTTTTCCTCGGAGTCTTTGGCTCTAGGCCACAGTCAGCACAGCTCTCCTTTGGAGACACCGAAAGGACAGGCACTGGAGAAAGTAGGGGATGGGCAGAGAGGTCTGAGGCATGTAAGGTATATCCCAGGCTCACTATTAGAGTCCAGCTGAACTGAATGAAAATTTCTGGCTCTGCCTTAAGCAAATGATTTCACTTTTGCAGTCTCCATTTCCTCATCTGTAAGACTGGGTCATCGCATCTTACAGAGTCATTTTGAGAATTAAATGAAATATGGGTATTTATGCCTGGTACACAGTAGACACTCAACAAATAGAACTATATTATTAAATAGAGGGGAAAATAATAGAACAAGAAAAGTAAGGAGTAAAAGGGTATAGAAATAGAAGAGTACTTAGTAAGAAAGACTATTTCTCATTTTAACGGGCTCCAAAAAGGATATTCAAAATGGTTTAGCACATTGCTCTTTTGAAGTATAATATTTATTTGAATGCATTCTGGTATGTTTGTGAAACATTCTGTCTGGTTGTTTTGTATTCATACCACAAATGTGGACCTAGAAAATGGCACATAAAAGGAAATTGTAGAATGGTAGGGCTGGTGATAGCCACTGTTAGGCAGGTGTCAGGAAGTGGCTGTGAGAAACTGGCCTTTGATTTCATGCCTTCAAGATCAAAAGTGGAGCCTAATGTAAGTCAACAACCTTTTGAAGTGAAGCAACAATGTAAAAATTCAGTGCAAAGAGAAGGTTCCAGCTTTTTAGAGGCAAGTGCACCTTGCTTAGCATAAGAGACTTCATGAGATGTCAAGTTAAAACAGCTTAAGGACTTTATTTCCAGATACAGATAAACCAACTTGATCTCTAATACTTGAGTTTATTGAGGCTAAGTTTATAATAAGAATAGGAAAGCGGGAAATAGGTCAATGTATCAAAAAGCCACAAGTCTCCCTGACACACTCTTCAAACATGCATACCAAAATCTATCCCAAAATGTTGTTCTGCATTTCCTGACCCTGTTGAAAGGGCCCTTTAACCTTGAGAATATTTTGATATAATAGATTTTAGACCTAACGTATCATTTTAAATCATCCCATTCAGCCATCTTTAATTTCTCTCATTTGCATACCATCCTCATGATTTTTGCCATATCTGCATACCACATGCCCTTGTTTTTCCTTAAAGTTGATTCACTTTTTTTACTTTAATAAATTGAGACTTATAGTAGTAAAATCTCAGGTTTCATGTGATAGCTAAAAATTTTTGAAGCACATGTTAAAATAAACACGTAACTAGTAAAAAAAAAATGTCACCCTGTGCCACCTCTTGTCTCTACACTTTTGGGAACACTGGTCTGCTTTAAATTTTTCATTTTGCAAATTAGGGAAATAAGCCCAAAGAGTTTAGCTGATTCGGCTTTGTCAGTGATAGAGCCAGGACTAGATTGCACCTGTTCCTGTATCAGTCTTTTCACAAGGAGGAAATAATGAACATCAGAACTTTAATGACCATCAGTATTGTAACACAGTTGGCACACTTTTGTGATTGGTTACTTGTATCCATGGCCCTTTGAAAACCTGAAACTATAAGTGTTTACAAATGTATTTAGGGAAGAGCAGGGATATTACAGTATCTCTTGACCTTGAATAATGTGTGGTCCCTTTTAAAGAAAAAAAAAATTCTCAAGGACCTTGGTGTTGATTTACATTATTTCTAGCACAGGGTTACTCAATCTGTACAACCTTAAATCTAGGTATGAATTCCTTATATACAGCTAATATACAACTTTAAAACTAAAGCAAATTCACAGATGAGATTCATACAAAACTATAAACTCAGTAATTCTAACTAGCAACATTTATCAACATGACAAAGGGTCTTGTTTTCCTAATCTGAATCAGAGTTTGAAATGTAAAATGGGGGGAGGGGGGGAAGGGAAATGTAAAATGGAACTCACTTCTCTGGTTAGGGGTTTTTTGTTGTTTATTTTTTTAGTTTGGCCTGCCTTTATTTCTGTGGGTTTATGATCTGGTTTTCTCATTGCTTTTCTCTCTTCAAACGGCCACAGAACCTTCATTTGTACCATGTGTTAGGATATCATTTAGCCTTCATTTGGCTCAAACTGAATATAAAACCAAAAATAATCTCTAAAATCATAAGTCCGAACTTTGGTTATAAGGTGGGCATTTAGGTGATTGTCATTGAACAGATACCAAAAGGACTTAAAATTTCTCAGATATTTCCAGGTCCTGACAAATGTGTCTTAGGAACCATCAGGGCTCATTGATCTGAGTTTTAGAAACACTGATAAAGTTGGACTTGCCTCCCATCAGGTGGCTGGGTTCCCAGTCCTGCTCTGCCCTCTGCTGGCTGTATGGCTTGGGCAAACCCTTGTTTCTATATCTGTAAAATGAAGGTATAATTTAAAACAGTGGTCCCAACCCTATAGTTCTAAGCTTCTATAGCATGTAGAATTTGTTAAATAAGCCATTACCTGGGTATATGGTATAAGGAGAGTTGAAGAACTTTAAAACATTTGTTTTTGTATTAAGTTAATATTATATTTAAAGTCTATCCTATAGACTTGGAGCTTTAAAAAAAAAAAAACCTGCTTAAGAATTGCTGGCTCTTTCTTAGCACAAATAGAATGGGAGTGTTTTTATTACTAGAATTGTTCCATAGCCGCTTAAAAAAACAACCCTCCATTTTCCAAATATACTTAGATTCCAAACACATCAGTCAAAAGAATAAGATGATTTGGGGCTTTTGAAAAAAGTCCTCATGTATAAAACAAGAAGGTTTGAGTAAAGACATGATTTAGGGGGGAAAACTCGAATTATTTTGAATTTAAAAAACCTGCTTCAAAATACTGGGGACAGCACTTACTTAGAAGGAGTAAATTCTAGGGCAAAAACTGCAGACTGCTCCTGAAATGAACTTAGTTAAATAAAATTCCATGAAGTCTGAACAACATCAAGAATAATTTTGTATCTTTCAACCTTTATTTCTTGTTCTTAGGCCTTCTAGCAATTTCTTTGTTTCTTCTGAAAAAGAAAGAGACGGTACAAATTCCTGTTGGAATCATAATAATATGTGGCTGGGGGTAAGTTGGTAGCTTTCTGTTTGTTTGCGTATTTCTGTATATACAGTGTTAAACAATAAAATTTGGCGTCCATGGCTGAAAGAAAGGGTTTATTTGGCCATTGCTAGCAAAAGAGAAGACCGTTTTGGGGGCATGGATTTTGAACTAGCAGCTGCATGGCTAGGTAGGAAAGACAACATGTCCATTGTTTCGCAGTTTGCAAGTGTTTTTATATATTAGGTAAGGGAAAGGGAGAAGAAAGATGTAAGGTGTTGAAAGAATGTATGTTAGCTATAGGCAAAGGGGTGGGAGGAAATGAAGTGGGCCAGCTCTGGGATAGGCGCAGAGTCTACAAAAAGAAATGTCCGCTCCTGTGGATTGGCTGCGGGCCGCAGTCCAGAAAGACCACGCGCACACAAAAAGCAGAGACCCCTGGAGTTTGATGGTTTCTGGCTAAAACCTAATCTGTGGAAACACCAGTCAGGCGTGGATCTGCACCTCAGTACTGAACTAGGCCAGGCAAGAGAGACAGAGATGATTCCTACCAATCTCTCCAACTGTACAGATGGCCTTACCTCCGTTAGAATATTTCTCCAAAATATACATGAGCCACACTATCTCTATCTATCTGGCCTTTGTCCCTTTCTTTTTGTTAATCCTCACCCAAGGATATTTTTTTCCATTGATTTTTAGAGAGAGGGAGAGGGGGAAAGATGGAGAGGGAGAGAAGGAAGGAGGGAGGGGAAGAGAGATCAACTGGCTGTCTCCCGCTCACAATCCAACCACCACGACTGGGGCCAGGGATCGAACCTGCAACCCTTTGGTGCAAGGCCGAGTAGCCCCCAGGAATCAATCCGAAGTTCCAACAGATGCACAGAATGTGTGCAGTCGTTGTTAGTTGGCCCCCAGCCATTAATTGACTGACAGTTCTGTCTCTCCGTCTGCTGTAACTTAATTTAGAACACCTCAGAATTTTCTTCTTGTTAATAGCTACCATTCATTCTGCCTTTCTCTCTAAACCCTTGTTATTCCAGAATTCCTGCTATCCTTGTTGGTGTTCTTTTGATAACTGGAAAACATAATGGAGATAGCATTGACTCAGCCTTCTTTTATGGAAAAGAACAGGTGAGAAGAATGTATTGAAAGTTCTGTTCTTGAGAACGTCTCTCTTTAGCTTGTTAATGTGTTTTTCTATACTTACATTAAAATTAACTCTGAAAATCTATTCCAACTTACCACATATCACACTGGTGATCCTACATCACTTTGTTAAGTCATGTCTCAAACTATGGTAAAGGTTTTAAGTGTCTAAGTTTTTTGGTTTTTTTTCCCCGAAGTTTGTTTTTAGGTGAGGATTTCAGATGTTTGAAACTTACTGAGTCTTCTTAAACACACTTATGAATTATGTTTAATTATGTTTCCTCTATTGGAGGAAAGCATGATTAATTTAAAGCCATTTATTGAGTTAGCAATAATAATAAAAGCCAAATTCTTGATTTTCAATCCTGTAGTAAATATAAATTTCAGAACAAAAAGTATCTCAGAGAAAATGTGCTTGAAAAGCTAGAGAGAAGAGACTTGTGGGACCTGCTGAATCAGAAATTCTCCAGGGGGTTGGGCCCACAGATGTGTGTTTTAGAAACCTCCTCAAATAATTTGGATTTCTCACTTTTTTGTTTTGTAATTTTGAATTTTATTGGGTTATTGTGAGAATAAATAAAATTATACACATAAAGGATTTAGACTAGTATTGCCATATAGTTAATACTCAGTAAATATTAGCTGTAATTATTTATTTTTGTTATTATTACTATAACAGAGTCTCTAGTTGAAGTATGCTTAAACTATGTATTAAAGCAAGCAAAAACTTTGAAGAGAAGGGCTGCAAACAATTATTTAAATTACTTGTGGAAGAAACCAATGGCATGATGCACAGTGAAAGAAGTATCTAGAAATTTTATATGATTACAAGCAAACTCTGATTTTTCTACAAGTAACTTACATCTCTTCCACACTCTTCTTTTTTTAAGAACCATTGTAATAGAGCATTTGTAGCTATGGAGCTATTGCATTTTCCACCAAAAAAGTACCCTTAACCTATTCGACTAAGATTATAAAGATAGAATTATGAAAAATGGCTTAATGTCTTTTTGGCAGATGATCACCACATCGGCCACCCTGTTCGGCAGCATTGTGATAGCCAGCATATCACTCATGTGTATGAACCGCACCACCCAAGGAAGCTACGAAGATTTCAACCAGTCTCAGAGCCACAGTGCAGCAGAGCCTGGGAACACTGCTTTTGAGGAGAGTCCAGTGCCAATAAACGAACCCGAACCTTTTGCAAGTTCTATCCCAGAAACAAGTATGACCCTTAAATATAAAGGAACTCTTATATGCCTGTATAGCATGTGTCCTAAATGTGTTGTTTAAGGGCACTTCCTTGAGCTACCTTGAATATCACAGGTATTTGTCAGATAAGGAACTTGAATGATAGTCGATAATAGAAAGAGCTTGCAAGTTCATTAGATTCTTGTTTATAAATCTTTTGTGAGGACAGTCTTTTGTTAAATCCTAAAACTTCCTTGGACCTGAAAGTTTTAGAGAAAAGTAACAACTTAAGGAGGACCCTTTTTAGGAAACTTAGCATCTAGACTTGTTAATTTAACAACTTGTATCAGGCAAGCACTATTAATAAAATGTTAAAGGAGACCTGACTGACACAGGGTTAATAGCATGTCAGGAGTTGGCAATATGAAATCAAAAGTTTAATTAGTAAAAGAGAAGGCTAGTGGTCTACTTATATATCCAAGTTATGTTTGAAGGCAAAGACTGCCATAGTAATGTTCTTGGTGGCCATAATCTGTGTGTGTGTGTGTGTGTGTGTGTGTGTGTGTGTGTGTGTGTGTGTGTGTGTGACTTCTGTGACTAAATAGTGGAAAACTTACAGTTCTGTAGAAGATGGCTCTGTGTGACTTCTGTAAACCAATCTACCTATAAACCAGCAAGAGATTTTTAGCAGTATTTTATTGAAAAAATTATAATTGTTTTTACTACATCTTCTAAACTAGTAGGAGACATATTCTTGAAAGCAGTGAGTTTTGAACTAAAACTAAAGGAGAGTGTTTAGATGAATTAACAAAAGTGGTAAGTCCCTGTCGTACTAGGCCTGGAGACCCTAAATAAACACGGGGTTTGTGGAGGCCACTAAAGATTTGTTCTGAAAGAAGAGAACGACCTTTGCTGAATGGTGGGAGGGGTTGGACAGACAGAGAAGGGCCAAGCCAAAGAGAGCTTTCAAATTCAGACAGAGGAATTTGAATAAACTACCATAAGCAATAGAGCATTGGGACCTGTTTTTGATGAGTGATGAAATAAAAGCTGTTTTTAGGAAAGTGTTCAAATTCTTAGTTCCCAAAGCAGAGTGGAAATTAATGGAACAGCATGGACAAAAACATTTTTCCTTGTGTCATATAGTGAGAAGACAATGTTTAAGGGAGCCGATCCTCTGCCTCTCCAAGTGTTAACTTTTCTGTATAAGTACATTTGAATACTTTTTGATAGATACCTTGTGACAACGTTTCCAATGAGACTGCATGAGAAATGTGTGTGTGTATAAATGGATTTGTTTGTTTGGGTTTTTTGTTTGATTGGTTTTTGGTTTTGCTTTGGCATCTCTTGAAGTTGTCCATTTCTGTTGTGATTGGGCTCTGTCCTCACATGTTATTTGATCTATATAGGGTGCTGCTCCTGCTTCATGGGAAAAGGTGAATTATGCTGCTCATCCACAGAGCCAGGAACAAACATAAGCCCTAGTGGACCTGCGACGCCTTCCTCTGAGGAAAGTAAGTACCCCTGGGTTATGAGGATGGGCCGATAAAAGATATGCTGATTAAGAGTACGTGTTCTCAGCCCTGGCTGGGTAGCTCAGTTGTTTAGAGTGTTGTCCTGATACACCAAAATTGCAGGTTGGATCCCTGGTCAGGGCACATACAAGAATCAACCAATGAATGTAAAAATAAGTGGAACAACAAATTGATGTCTCCCTTTTTCTCTTTCTCTTTCTCAATCAATAAAAATTTAAAAAAATATATGTGTTCTCAAATAAGATGGAAGAAAGTGCTAATAGGATACTCATGCATAGGTAGAATACTCAGTTTAAAATAAAGTTCTTATGATGTAGTAATAGGTAGTATTAGACACACATACACACACACACACACACACACACACACACACACACACATCAATTTCTCCAATAAATTTAACCCTAGTGATAATTCCAAGAAGTGTAACCTAACCACCATTATTTTTTATTTTTGGCCTTTTTTTCTTGTCTTAGCAGCTGAGACTTCCCCCCTCTCCCTTTCCCCAGGGCCAGGACTAATTAATTAGGGCTTAATTACATTTTGAATCCATATACTTAAAATATACCCTTTCTCATAAAAAGAGAAATCTTTCAAAGTAATAGCCTTTTGGCATATAGACTAAGAGACTGAATCACATTTGTGGTCTGGACTTCAAATTATTTAAAACAATTGTTTATAACACACTTATGTGAAGTTACAGTGTACTTTTAGTTGGTTATATTAATTTATAATTAAAGTTGAAAGGGAAACAGTAAAAAGTCTTCTTTATAATGAACCATAAGTCAACAATATTATTGCCAAAGGCATTATGTTGGGTTTTTAAAATATTTTTTACATATTTTTATTGATTTCAGAGAGAGGATGGGAGAGGGAATTAGAAACATCAGTGATGAGAGAGAATCATTGATCGGCTGCCTCCTGCACACCCCCTACTGGGGATGGAGCCACAACCCGGGCATGTGTCCTGACTGGGAATTGAACGATGACCTTCTGGTTCATGGATCGACCCTCAACCACTGAGCAACACCAGCCAGGCAGGCATTATGTTTTCATATCACAAATGTTGTGAAGAGTGTACGAAACTAGACGCCCAGTGCACAAAATTCGTGCAAGGGTGGAGTCTCTAGGCCTGGCCAGTGATCAGGGCCGATTAGGTTCCTCGCCTCCCTGCCTCCCTGCTTCCCTGCCGCCCCCTTCCCTCGCCACCCATGCACCACCACCGTGCAGTTCCCTGCCTCCCCTCTTACCCCCTCCTCCTTCCCTTGCTGCCCACGTGCCACCACTGCACGGTTCCCCACCTCCCCTCTTCCCCGCCTCTTCCTTCCCTCACCACCTGCATCTGCCGCCACCCACCCCTGGTTCCCTGTCCCAGCCCAGGGGCCTGGCCCTGATCATTGATTACAGGTAAAGCTTGAATTATTAATTTAGCCTTAAATATATATTACATTGTTGAATAGTGTAGAAGGGAACTATTGCATACTACTCTTGTTTTTTTCAGATAAAAACACCCTACAAGTAGAACTCTCTTGAAACAACATGAAGGAGCCTTCCTCAGATTTCATCTAAAATGATATACTGGTTCAGAGCTGAATGTGCATATGTGGTGTTTTGCTTAGGAAGTCATTATGAATTTAAAATGCATTCAAATAAAAAGCTCTGATTACAAATTGTTGTACTTACTGTTTTATAGATGATCATTGTGAGAGTCGCTGTAACTCCCAGAGCTGCATATTAGTCCAGGAAGAAGAGCAGTATCTACAGAGTGGAGACCAGCAACTGACTCGACATGTGTTGCTGTGTTTACTTCTCATTATCGGCCTGTTTGCTGTAAATGTTTCTTCTGATTTTGTTTTGGGGCCATTTCTTTAAATGTTTGGCAAAGGTTTTATTCAGGCATCTGGGAAAAACTTAGTTACTACCTTCCAGGGGAGTAGCAGCTAGGCCATCTGAATCCTAATCTTGAGCTAAATGTTTTTTTGGGGAAAGAGGAATAAATAATTCACATTACTGTGTTGCCTAGATGTCCAGTAGCTTATTTTGCTTGGAACCACTTACTCATTCTATACTCTGAACCTAGAATTTGGTAAGACGAGGTATCTTCGTAATGTGTGCAGAGCCACCTTTTCCTAGTGTACTCCTTGACTGACCTCAGTGGATAAACGCCCGCGTGGTCTCCCAGAAGATATTCCTCAGATAAATAAACTTTAAAAAATAATTTTTAAATTATGAAAATAACATAACCACTTCACATAATAGATACTTACAAAATAGAGAAAAGAAAAAAAATATCCATCATACTACTGTCTTCTATTTTTTAATACATTTTTCTAATCATATATACAGATTCTGCTTTGTCACTTATGTCAAGCATTTGCACGTTGCTGCATAGATGTTCATAACCATTACTTTTAATGGCTCCTCAATAAACCACAGAGGAGATACATTATAATTAACCAATTCCTTACAGAGCCTTCCTAGTTTTTTAAAATGCTCTAATAAACATTTCCATGCAGTATATTTCCTTATGATAGATTCTCCAAGTTGGGAAACTTGGATCAAATAGTATAAATATTTCTCTGCCTTTGGATGAATTTTACTAAGTTGTTTTCCAAAGGAGTAGTATAGGTGTTTGTAAAGTATCCTCACCAACACTGATTATTATAAACATTTTAATTTGATAATTTTATAGGTAAAATATAGCACTTTATATTAATGCATTTTTTTACTACTAAATGGTTTTTATAATTGCCTTTATGTCCTCTTTTGTGAATTATCCGTTGTTTTTTATAATTACTAGTACTTGAGACGGTTCAAATGTAACTTGCCTAAAAGTAGAAAATGGACCATATAACCTATGAGGGACCCTCCTACCCTTTTCACACTGGGATGCTCATTACACAGAATGATATCAACCAGCGCCATTTTAACTGCTGTTTAAGAACAAAAATCAAAAAGAAATGCTGCCAAGAATTGTTGCTTAGTGATGTGATTGTTTTCATTGTGTAGAACTAATTTTAAAATCACTCCTGTCTTAGGCTAGTAGGCAGTCCTGATATATTATGTAAGCTCTGTATTGTGGCTCATGTCTTCTTGCTTCAAATCTGATCAGAATAGATGCTGTTTGAGTGACATCTGTCAAGAGGAGAGGTTGAAACTTCTTGTTTGAAAGACAAAGCCTCTATATTCTCTAGGTGTTTTTCCCTTTAGTCTTTTTCTCCCTAATTATTAAGTAGTAGGTAAGTTATTGTTCTGTGTTCTGGATAGAGAGAAATGATTAGCTTACTTCATTTAAAAATACTATTTTCTCCTTCCTTTACAGAACCTTTCTAGTTGTTTATGGTGGCTATTCAACCAAGAGCCTGGGAAACTGTATGTTGAGTTACAGTTTTTCTGTGCTGTATTTAACTACGGCCAGGTATTTATTTACTAAGAACTTTGAGGGGTTTTTGTTTGTCTGGATGGGGTGATTGGGGGTGGCAGGACGGATGCGCTTTTCTTTTAAATCAAAAGGGTTTCGTTTGTTTGCCAGCTGCTGGTATGCGTGACAGCTGACAGCTGCTGCCTGTCTCTGGTAGAGATGGATTATTATATTGGTTAAAGTCATCACAATGCACACTGAGTGTTATAGTCAGAAATACTAAATCATTTTTTTTGCTTTGGTTTTGAGATAAAGAATGATAACGTAAGCAGCAACAAGATGTTCCAAGCACTTTTTACACTTTGTTGTGGTCTTAATAAGTCACTTTGGGAAAATGACTTACCTTCTCTGAGCCTTTAGTTTAGCCACTTAAATTGGTTTACATTATTTCATTTACATTTTGATATTTCTTGAACAATAGGTACTTAAATCTTTTCTAAAAATTATAAATTGGTGTATAAGTAAATGTTGGCCAGGTATAGATAGTAGTTACCATTCCTTGAGAGGATATAATATACTACCATTGGTAAGCATTTTATAATAACTTTCCCATTTAAATATTCACAATACTTGCCAGGTAGACATTATCATCCTAATTTAAAAATTAGAAACTAAAATTCTATGAAGAACTAATACAATGGTGCTGTTGTCTTTATGTCATTATTAAAATGAATATTTAAGGATAAATGGCATTTTGCATACTGGAAAAATGTCTTTTATGTGCAAATTTCAAAATTTGATTCTGTAGTCAATCACTTACTCTTAATTAGAGAATATTAGTCCCCAGATTGAGTATAAGGTTGATAAAAAGTGCTACTTAAAATTATTGGGTTTTCCTATGAAATCTAAAATAATTGGCCATGTGAGTTAGTTAACATTTATTGGTAGATATCCCTGCAAGTTTTTCCATAACTAATTTTTTCAAAATATTTAGAGTTTGTTTTGCCATTATTGTGACCTCAGGCAATTTATTACAGACAGACATGAGCATCTCAAGGGCCACTTGTTGCCCCCCTTACAGTGGAATACTAAGATCAGATTTTGTACTCAAGAACTATAAAATACTAGGTGGAAAAATCATAGCCTCACCCAGCATTTTGCATTTTTAAAGCCCACTCCAAGCTGA
This sequence comes from Myotis myotis, assembly GCF_014108235.1. Classification (NCBI taxonomy): domain Eukaryota; kingdom Metazoa; phylum Chordata; class Mammalia; order Chiroptera; family Vespertilionidae; genus Myotis; species Myotis myotis. The sequence continues at coordinate 44,172,545 of NW_023416390.1, forward strand.
GCCGTCCCAGGACTAGGACTGGGAAAGCTTCACAAACAAAAACAAATGCCAGAATGTTGCGTTTGAAATACTAGCCCCACAGCTATGGCTCAAGTGCTTCAAAGGAGGGAAAGAGATACCACAACCTTCCCACACACACACACGCTGCACTCCCACATCCCATTTTTCTCTTGGGGATGTATTGAGTGTTGTAGTCAGATCATTCCCTTTTGGTTATTTATAGTTCTGGATGAAAACAGGTAGGTCCTCATGTAATACATTGCATTCTCCAACCCAACTCCCACCCACCCGCACTTAGATCCTTACCCCATTGTGCCTGACAGATAGCAGTTCCCAACCTCCTGTCTCCCTCATTCTGATCACAGCTCATATCTGGTGCCAGTTGGCCTCATCACCTCCTTTAAAGCCCTTTCACTAAGCACTAGCCAATTTCACTTCACATAAATTTTATTCAGTTGCTGCATTATATTCAGATACTACAGCATTTTTAAGTTCTGTAATTTCTGAAGTTTTAACAGAAAATTAATAAGGAAATACTTAAGTACAATGTGAAATATTTTTTCTTTTTTAAAAGGGAAAAACAAAGAAATAAAGCCCTAAATGTTTTCATTTTCTTCAGTAAGCCAGCACACACGTGTGGTTGCTCAGCACTGGTTTATATCACTCATCATGATTAATAGGACAGATGATGGGCAGAGGCAGCCAAATATCATACTTGCCTCCAGGCACTACATTTTAGAAGGTCTTCCTGTGCATTCTACTTAAAATGTTGCTTTAATCATACACATTTGCTTCCCCAATCACTAAATTTGGTGGCTTCCACAATTTCTCTGTCTTGAAATGTTATTGTTGTATTCATAAAATCTAATTTTTTTTCTCCCATAGGGGTTTATTTCCTTTGGCATCTTTGGATTGGACAAACATTTAATCATTCGACCTTTCAAAAGAAGGTAAATTTATTTGAAAAAAAATAATCTATATCTGTAGGTTCTGCCGGAGGAAATGAGGCCCTTTCATGGAGTCGCAAAGAAAGCATTCCAGGGACCCACGTATGGGAGGACAAGGCTTAGTGGTAAGGTTTATTGTAGAAAGAAAATCGAAGGACTGTCCTGGGGCAGTTCCGTCCTGCTGTGAATGAAGTCCAGCCTTGTCTTCATCAAGCCCAGACAAAGACCAGTGCCCAGAAATCCTGTGCCTTTGGTTCAGTCCATGTGAAAGCTTAGTCCAGTTCCGCCTCTGTCATCGTCCAGCTAGCTTAGCTTCTGTTCCTGGCTGTCCTCCAGCTGGCGCTGTATCGGCATACACAGGCTCACACTCAGAGCTCATGAGGTGTGCCGGACCCCAGGTGGCTTCTAGGGCCACATGGCTGCTATGGAAAGAGATGGCGGGAACAAATGGGGAGAGCCCGTGTTACAGAGGGAGAACTTTGTTAAGCTGATTCTATTACCTTGGGCTTGGTAAGGACTAGGTGCTTTTACAAACTAACCAATCACCTTCCTAATCTTTCATGGGCTTCTGCTGGTTCCTCTCCCTAAGAAATCCATTTCCTGGAACCTTCAGGGTTCTGTGTCCCTTATCCAATCCAATCCTTTTCCCAGGCTTGGCTCTTACTGCACATGCCTCATAGTGGAAGCATCTCCTCCTGCACCATCATGGCTTCGACTGGGCATGTGCCCAGCAGAGGAATTTCTCCTGCTGTTTTATTCCTTCTCTGGAAATGACCTATAAGGACCCATACTGCCCCTTCAGGGATTGGGTCCTGGTGCAGCGGTGCCCTGGGAAGCCTACGAACGCTGCAGCTTCCTGGTGAAGCAGGCTCAGTGTCCGACTCAGCTCCCCAGCTGATGAGGCTTTTTAATGTCTGATTCCCTTTGCTCCCTTCCTTTATTAATATCGAGCTACCTACCCTGACATGAAGGTGATGACAAAGCCACCTATTAAGATACTGGTATTTGTAAGTCTTTAGTAGCTAACTGCTGGGAGACCACAGAAAGTGTAAATCACCACCACAGATATTTGTTGTAAATAATTGCACAGAAGATATTAGAAAACTATTATCAATCTAACACTGTAATTTACATTTTAATCAGAAATGATGAATGCTGGTTTCTATCTGTGCCATTATTAGCTTGGTGAAGAGTTCCTTTGAATTCAGATTGGAAATTTCTTTATGAAAAATATGAAGGGTGCCCTAGCTGGTTTGGCTCAGTGGGTAGAATGTTGGCCTATGGACCGAAGGGTCCCAGGTTCTATTCCAATCCAGGGCACATATCATAGTTGCAGGCGCTCCCCAGCCTGGGCCCTGGTCAGGTTGCATGCAGGAGACAACCAATCGATGTGTTTCTCTCTGTCTTTCCCTCTCTTCCATTCTCCCTAAAAATCAATGGAAAAATGTCCTCAGGTGAGGATTAAAAAAAGAAAAGAAGAAGAAAAGAAAAATGAAGTAAGAATACTTCAGCTTGTGGGTGGGAGAAATTGTGGGGGAGGGGTTTTAAAAAGTCTTGTACTTCATTTGTTTTCAAAGTCAAAATTAGTAGAAACTATAAGTGCTAATGGAATTTTTACTACTAATGATATAAAAAGTGCCCAGCAAATGTTAACTGTTCTTTCTTCTCCTTGTTTTTCATCATCATTAACATCATCATTAAGATATAGTTGTTAGAGTCATAATCCTGTCATGGGAGAGGAAAAGTATAATAGAAAAGTCACTGAACTTAGCAGCTTCATAATGTTAATCAATTAAAATAGTCAACAGAGCCAGGCCGGTGTGGGTCAGTGGTTGAGCATCCACCTATGAAGCAGGAGGTCACACCACATACCCAGGTTTCAGGCTCAATCTCCAGTAGGGGGAGTGCAGGAGGCAGCAGATCAATGATTCTCTCTCATAATTGATGTTTCTATCCCTCTCCATTCTCTGAAATCAATAGAAAATATATATTTTTAAAAGTTAAGTAATATTCTTTTAAAAAATATTACTTAACTTAATATTACTCTGGGCTGGCAGAAACAGAATTGTTCTGAACTCCAGATTCCATTATGTGCCGTTTGGATACTGAAATTGGAAAATGATTAAATAAAATAATTGATCTCTGTAAATTATTTTTGCATTTCAAACAGTAGAATGTAGAATAAGAAACTTCATTTGTGGTAGAAACTGAAATGGGTCAAACATGCCTGGAGGTTATTTTATAAAATGTCCAGAACAATTTAATAAAATACCCCACTGCACCTCATGTTACTCCCACCCTAGCCTACTTTGAATAGGAAACTGAATGCAAGCTAAGTATGTTTCTGCTTCAGACACTAATGATGTCTTGGTGTTGCAGATGACAGCTTTAGTAAATGACAGCTTTGAAGCAGCCATGTTGATGGGGTAATAAGCAGGACGGGTTCTCTCTCGGTGCTTTTCTTTCCTTAAAAACGGTCTCCTTCAATTTTGGTTTTCAGACTTGAATTTCTTTGGAACAATAAAGAAACAGCAGGAAACAGGGAATCTCCTGTTCCTGAGGAAATAAAAATGACCTGTCAACAATTTATCCATTACCACCGTGACCTCTGTATCCAAAACATAGTCAAAGAAAGAAGGTAAGTATAGGTTCCAGATAATTTTATTTTAACTGATAATTTTGGTTTGTAATGCAGTTGTGACTAACTACATGATTATTCTTTTTAATATCATATTTACATGCAAAAGTTAAAATAGTTTGGGTCGGTTTATAGTTTAAGAAACAGCATACTATCAGAGCCATTATCACTTTGATTTTTATAATTTTAAATGTCATATAACTTCCTATTTCCTTAAAAACAGGAAAACTTTAGAAGGAGCCAAAATGTACTTGAATATTAATATTCACTTCATGTTAACTATTAGTGTCTCTCACAAAACTTGGAGACACATTGGATTTAGAAGTGATTTTGTATGCCCCAGCCCTAGTTATTTCATATTACTAATGATGCTGTCAAGAAAATGAAGTGAAATTTCTTCTCTTAATCAATTCTGCTGCTTGTTATTTACAGTAGCCAAGATATGGAAGCAACTCAAGTGCCCATCAATAGATGAGTGGGTAAAAAAGTGGTGGTACCTATATACAATGGAATATTACTCACCATAAACAAAAAAGAAATTTTAACATTTGCAACAGCATGATTAGGCCTAGAGGGTGAAATATGTCAAACAGAGAAAGACAAATACCGTATGATTTCAACTATATGTGGAACCTAAAGAGCAAAATAAATAAGCAAACAAAATGAAAATAGTCTCATAGATACAGAGAACAGACGGATGGTTGTCAGAGGGAAGGGGAATTGGGGGCTGGGTGAAAAAGGTGAAGGGAGTATGAAGTACAAATTGGTGGTTACAAAATAGTCACAGGGATGTAAAGTACAGCCTAGGGCAGCGGTCACCAACCTTTCAGAGACCGCTGGCCTAGGCAATATATTCAGTAATCCTATATAATAAAGAGCTAATATGCAAATTGTCATCATGCCCTCACACCACGATGCCCTCAAGCCGTCACAATCCATCACCAGGAGGCGGTGTGTGCAGCGGGCATGCGTGGGTGGGCGGGCTGCATGCACGGCGAGGCAAGTGCAGGTGGGCGGGGACTTGATGCTGCATGCGTGGTGCGGAGGTGGGTCCCGGCGGCTCCGTGTGGCCAGGCCCGGGGGTCCCGTGGCTCTGCGTGGCGCAGAGGAGGCAGGGCCCAGAGGCTTCTCGCAGCGAGGTCTGGGGGTCCCACAGCTCCACGCGGTGTGGAGGCAGAACTCCCGGCTCCAGCCTACCACTTTGGGGCAGTCCATCGAGGAGCCCTGAATGGGTGGGCAGGGCCTAACTCTTTGGGACAATCGATCATGGGGCTCCCACACAGTGAGGGCACAGGCCAGGCTGGGGACACCCCCTCTCTCCCGAGTGCATAAATTTTGTGCACTGGGCCTTTAGTCCTATGTAATAAAAGCCTAATATGCTAAGTGTCCGGCCATTCCTTCAACTGTTCAACCAGTCGCTATGATGTACACTGACCACCAAGGGGCAGACTCTCAGACCAGTAGGTTAGCTTGCTGCTGTGGTCCAGCTGATTGGGACTGGGCGAGATGGACCGGACATACCCTGGAGCCCTCCCGCGGCCCCTCCCTGGCCCTGATCGTGCACCGGTGGGGTCCCTCGGCGTGGCCTGTGCCCTCTGGCAATCTGGGACCCCTCGGGGAATGTTGGAGAGCCAGGCCGAGGGACCCCACTGATGCACTAATCTGTGCACCGGGCCTCTAGTATTTTAATAACTATGTATTGTGCCATGTGGGTATTGAAATATCAGAGCAATCACTTTGTAAACTATACGACTGTTTAACCACTATACTGTACATCTGAAATTAATATAAAATAATGTTGATGTAAACTTTAATTGAAAAATAAAAACGCTTTACTCTTTAAAAAGCAGTTTTAGTTTCACAGAAAAATTAAGAGAAAAGTACAAAGATATCCTCCCACAAAGAACTAGACTAAAAAAAATTCATTCTCATCTTCAGAATTTTCTGTCTCTCACAGCATGTAGAATATTTTTTTAGCATTCGCATCACAGTTTAAATTAGCATGTGGAGGACAGTAAAACCACTCTTAACCTTGACCTGATCTTTCCAGTCATGTAGCCACTAGGCCACTGTGGCTATTTAAATGTGGCAAGTGTGATGGAGAAACTGAGTATCTCCTTTTAGTGCTTACTGTTAATAAACTTAAACTGAAAATTCACTGAAAAATTTTAATTCTGCTGCTTATTTTTCACCTCGAGTCCTAACCTTTAGTCTAAGGTATCACACTTATTCTTCTGATCCTCAAGATGTGGAGTATGCAGCAAGAAATCAAAAAACAAATGTTACCAATTTTTTTAGTCATTGTAAAAAGAGATTAAAAGCAAACCAGAAAGCCAAATACTTTTGTCTATACTGAAAATTTGAAAATTACCATTTAGGATGATTTATTTACATATTATTATGCCACTATACTTTATAATAACCAGAAGGCAGCCTGATCTAGCTAGTGGAAAGGGGACTCACTGGGTGGGTACTAATAGGGGACTAATACTAGAACTCAATTCCTGGGTATGTCACTTACTAGCTGTGTGACACTGGGCAAGTTCAGTTCTCCAAACCTTAGTGTTACTCTTTTTTAAAATAGAGGCTGGGTCTCTGGATTGTTCAAGTTAGATGACAAAATCTATGGAATGGGCCTAGTCCAGTTTCTGGAAATGGTAAACTATGAAGAAAAGTTGGTTTCTCACCCTTAAGGGCCAAACACAATTATTTTTTAAAACTACTTAAGGGAACTCCCCATTAGTTCTACCAGGCCCCTGTTATTGCCCACTATCAGGAAGCATAGCTCTTGCCATTTGCAGGACTGCCAGCTGCCTCAGTCCCGGGAGGCAGAATGGGGCTCCACTGGCATTGGCACTGCCCTGCAGCCTGCACAGTGGCACATTCTCTGCCTCTCTGCAATTCCATGAGCTGTGCTTTAGCTGCCTGATCAGTCATCAGGAAGCAAATATTATTTCCTTGGTGTTGGATAGAAAGTGTTGGGCTATAAATTAAAACTCAGCATGTAAGATGAATGCTCAGATTAAGGTTCTAATATTCAGGCTTCTGTTGAAAATGATGTTTTGGTTGCAAAGCATAAATTAAGATATTAATAAGTAAAATACTAATATCAATCTATCGTGATTTTATGTACTTGAGAAAATTTTTCATGTATATTAACCTCTTTTCTAATTTTCTTTTCTAGTTTTTATATGAAAATCTAATGTATATTCATTTGTGGTTAAATGTTTTAAGATTTTTGTCACCTATTCTTTATTTCATCTTGATTTTCTTTTTTTTTAATTTGTTTATTGGTGAAAGTATAACAGATGTCCCCTTTTTTCCCCATTTACCCCCTCTACCCTGCACCCACCCCTCCCAGGCCTTCACCATGCTATTGTCTGTGTTCATGGGCTATGCATATATGCATATAAGTTTCCCAGTCATTTCATCTTGATTTTCATCCACTGTTTCCTTCTGTCAAGCACTTTGGGTTTTACAGCTTGACTGATGCTTCTAAACAGATTCATATTGCCTAATGCACATTTGTATGAAAATGTACAGAATTCATTTGGTGTGTTTTTTTACATTTCTTTCCCTTGTTTATTTGTTTTTACTTGAGGCACCCCATATCTGCATTAGGAAGACCATTTTAATACATTTTAAAAATCTTAGATTTGTAACAAGACAGATCTCACTTATTCTTCCCTTGCTTTCTAATGCAGCAAGTTGCTGACATATCATCAGTAAATCTGTCTTGGCTGCTGAGGGCAAGAAGAAAGGCTATTCATGGGCAGTGTGATAAGCAGAAAATACAAAGATCATTTGAGTAGTTTAGTTAAAATTGTCCTTCTTAAGGAGCTTATAAAAATATTATTTAATGTTTCTGAGATAAATTATTTATAACTTTGAGTATAATTTACTAAATATATAATATTCAACTGTCTACAGAATGTATCTGATCATAAAAGGCCATCCTATATAATAAAAGGCTAATATGCAAATCGGCTGAACAACAGAATGACCAGTCGCTATGACGCACACTGACCACCCGAGGGCAGACGCTCAATGCAGGAGCTGTCCCCTGGTGGTTAGTGTGCTCCCACAGGGGGAGCACTGCTCAGTCAGAAGCCCTGAGCCCGGCTCATGACTGGCAAGTGCAGTGGCTCCCCAGCAGCACTAAGGATGTCAGACTGCTGGCTTGGGAGCAGGCCTAAGCCGTCAGTCAGACATCCCCCAAGGGCCCCCGGACTGTGAGAGGATGGAGGCCGGGCTGAGGAAACCCCCCCCCCCCCTGAGCGCATGAATTTCATGCACCGGGCCTCTAGTCTACTATAAAAAGAATATTTATTTGTAGATGAATTTACATTATCTGAGTGGGTTTTGTTGGTTTAAACATTTCCGTTTTCACAGGCGTTATTGGCATTTTTTCTCCAGTGGGTCTTTCTAGGGTTAGGCGAGTTAAACCCATTATACTCATAACAGTGTCATTCCTGCCACAGTTTTAACTATCATGCTGTCTTTCCCTGTCTCCTCCTATTTTTCCTTGCTTGTCTTCTATCATGCAGTGCTGATACCAAGTTTACAGACCATATGGGTGAATCATTCCTTTGACATACAGGTGTGGTGCAAAGACTTCGGCTGGGACCTTCTGTGGCTGTGACCTGGTGAACTGGCTAATTGAAGTTGGCCTCGCCTCTGACCGTGGTGAAGCTGTTATATATGGAGACAGACTGGTGCAAGGAGGAGTCATCCAACACATCACCAATGACTATGAATTTCGGGATGAGTACTTGTTTTACAGATTTCTTCAAAAGAGCCCTGAACAGAGTCCTCCTGCTATTAATGCAACCACAACCCAGCAGGAAAGATATAAAGCAATTGAGCATTCATCTCTATCGCCTAAGACATAAGTTATGAAGGAGAGAACCTCACATGAAGTTGTATCAAGCCCCAGATCTGTTCTCTGACCCTCAGGTGCCTCTTCTGTAAAATTTGATGTTTTCCCACCCCATGCTAACATTCTGTGATTTTATGTGTATGTAAAACAAACAGGAAACTGACTTTAGGAAAAATAAACAAATTTAAAGTTCTGAATGTACATAATAACTGTTAAATAATTATTTAAAACTAAATACTCCAACATTTTAAAACATTGCTTCCTACAGCTGTTTGCTATAATTTCAAAATCAATATCCAATTTACTATTCCTTTAAATTGCCAAATTTGGCAGGTATATTGCTAGTAGAAAATGGACCTTAAATTATGACAACTTTGCACGTATTGATAGCACCTCCTAAAAAAGGATTTTGCTGGTTCTAATAAGAGGCCTTCTTATTATATTTTCCCCATTTCCTTGACAAATAGTACTCATTAAAACTGGAAACACTATTTTTTAAGGTTCACCTTTTCTTGCTTTTCTATCCATAATACTAAACTGTGCCATTAGGAGAGCAATAAGAACTTCCATAAATCTTATCATCTACAAAATCCATCAACAGAAGTACAGTTTAATCTTTAACTTTTATGCTAAAAATAATAATTTGAGATTTGTTTAAATTTTATCAATAAAATTACTGCCATGTGATGTATCATTTTTGGCATTTGCACAAAGCATCACAGTGTGGAAGGCTAACCCTGTTACTTTATTCCTTGTAATTAAAAAGAAGGATATGTACTTCAAGCCAAGATTTTCAAATTCTAAGCCTAACATTCTACTTTTACATTTAGAATTTAGTCTTTCTTGTGTCTATGTATAAAAATCAATAAGTTTAAAGATTTCTAAGTGTTGCCCTCAGATAAGCTTTATGTTCCTTCAGTAAATTAAATCTATGCACATGATCTTTGAACCTCTACTTACTGGGTGTCAGTTTTGGTTTAACTTATTTAAAACATGTTTTAAATATTTATCTCATACTTTCAGCGTCTCATATATAAAAATCATTTAGAAAATAATTTATAGGGTTAAGTCATTTAATAAGTACTTTTTTAAAACCTGCATGGAAGCCTAATGTATTTAACAAGTACAGGCATACCTTGGAGATGGTGTGGGTTTCGTTTCAGACCACCACAATAAGGAAAATATTAAAGTGAGTCACACAAATGTTTTGTTTCCCAGAGCATATAAAAGTTATGTTTACCCTATACTGCAGTCTGTTAAGTGTGCAACAGCATTATGTCTGAGAAACAATGCACACACCATAATTAAATATACTTTATTGCTATAAAATGCTAATCATCATCTGAGCCTTCAGCGAGTTGTAACCTTTTTGCTGGTGGAGGCTCTTACCTTCAATTGGTAAAAAATGCAGTATCTGCGAAGTACAATAAAGCAAAACTCAGTAAAACAAGGTATGCCTGTAAATACATTAGTGTGTGATATTAATCTATAGCAATTTTAAGTTATGATTAGGGAATGAGGATATTTTTCAGGAGAACTGTCTTGCTGCAGAACTTTTAAAAAAAAATATGACCACAATGTAACTCTCAATGCTCAGGAGATAGCATAAAACCTCACTGTTGTGCCAGTAGACCTTTATAGCTACAGCAATAGCGGTATTAACTCACATGCATGCAGGCAACTCAAACTCAAGTGGAAAATTTGTTGTGTTTGTAAACAAGTCATACCACACGTTCTGTTATTTGCACGAGCGGAATCAGCAGCATCTTTTTCCATGAGAGACATTAAAAGAAAGCCAAAAAACAAAACAAAACAAAAAACCCTGGGTTAAAATGATCTGCAGTTTCAGAAAAAGAAGGCTTTTAAGTGATGTTTTTAGGATTAAGGATATGTTAATTTTATTAAATTAAAATGTTTGTAACTTTTACTCTCTCACTGACAAAGCAAGTTTCTAAATAAAAATACCTATTTCAACTTGCATTGCCAATGTCTTTTCTTTGAGTAATCTGAGTAATGCAGAAGCCATCACAGAGGTATTTTCTATAAGTTTTTAATGTTTTCTTAAATGGGTCTCCTGAGATTGTTCCATTCTTCGTCATCCTGGGGGGTCTGTGCACAGGCCTTGCTCAGTTATGCACTCAGTAAACTCTTTTTATTGACTCATATTTCATAATTTTTAACATGCAGGGTCACAGCTGGAAAAATTATGATACAATTTTGATTAAAAGCTACCACTTGTATGCTAATCTTCAACATGATCAATTGTTCTTTTCTTTGTTCTCAGTGAGTAATTCCATGACTAGCTTGTGCTTAAATTTCAATATTTTTAGAATAAGGTCAAGTGTACTTGACATTTTCAGAATAGCAATTAATGGTCAGTAAGTTTCTAAAGAAAAATGTAAAACTATTATTTAACATGTTTCCCATGCAGCAGAATATAGCTCTTAGGTTCTGTCCCTTCATATCTCACATTATGGAAAATACTATATTACTTTAGACCACTGGACATAGATAGTCAAGTGATGAATGATGGTTAGAAGCACAGTTCAGGATCAGAAATGTTATCACCATTCTTCAGGAAAAGATAGGATGGCAAATTTATACACGTGGTATGATAAAAGCTGGAAGTAATTAAAAAGAGAAAACCGTCACTCTATAGTACCTGTTTTTAGCAAGTTTTATAAGTAGGCAATAATTTTACACAATTCTAGACTGCATAATTATTTCTAGGGAAAAATTTTTTTATTGAAGATTAATATATAAATTAAGGTTTTCATCAAAGATTAAATGAGCTTTCTCTAAAATACTCAGTTTATTAGATTATTTCCTTGATTTATCACACAATTATAAATAACTAGAGGCCCAGTGCACAAAAATTTGTGCACTCGGGGGGTCGGGGGGGGGGGGGGGTTCCTCAGCCCGGCCTGTGCCCTCTCATAGTCTGGGACCCCTCGGGAGATAACAACATGCTGGCTTAGGCCTGCTCCCGGTTGGCAGAGGGCAGGCCCAATCCCTAGGTGCAGCCCCTGGTCAGGCTCAGAGCAGGGCCGATTGGGGAGTTGGGGCACTGCCCCCTGTCATGCACAGAGCAGGGCAGATTGGGAGGTTGCGATGCCACCCTCAGTCACGCTCAGGGTAGGGCCGATTGGGGGGTTGGGGCACCGCCCCCTGTCACACTCAAGGCAGGGCCGATGGGAAGGTTGCGGCACCACCCCCTGTCACGCACAAAGCAGGGCCCATCAGGGGAGTTGGGGCTCCATACCCTGTCATACACAGAGGAGGGCCAATCAGGGGGTTGGGGCGCTGCCCCCTGTCACGCACAGAGCAGGGCCGATCAGGGGGTTGAGGAGCTCCCCCGTCACTCACAGAGTAGGGCCGATAGGGGAGTTGGGGCACCGCCCCGTCACACTCTGGGCAGGGCGGATCAGGGGGTTGGGGCGCCGCCCTCTATCCCCCACAGAGCAGGGTCGATCAGGGGGTTGGGGCACCGCCACTGTCACACTCAGGTCAGGGCCGATGGGGAGGTTATGGCTCTACCCCGTCACACACAGAGCAGGGCCCATGGGGGGGGGGGGGGGGGGTTGGGGCGCCGCACCCTGTCACACACAGAGCAGGGCCGATCAGGGGTTGAGGTGCCACACCCTGTCACACACAGAGCCGCAGGGCAATCAGGGGGTTGGGGAGCTCCCCCGTATCAGGCACAGAGCAGGGCTGATCAGGGGGTTGGGGCACCTTCCCCTGTCACGAACAGAGCAGGGCGGATAGGGAGGTTGTGGCCCTGCCGCCTGTCACACACAGAGCCGCAGGGCGATCAGGGGGTTTGGGCACTGCCCCCTGTCACGCTGATCCCGGTGCTGGGAGGCCTCGTGGCTCTGCTGATCCCGGTGCTGGGAGGCATATTACCCTTTTACTATATAGGATAGAGGGCTGGTGCATGGTGGGGCTGGCTGGTTTGCCCTGAAGGGTGTCCTGGATCAGGGTGGGGGTCCCCACTGGGGTGCCTGGCCAGGCTGGGTGAGGGGATGATGGCTGTTTGCAGCTGGTCACACACCCTTCGGGGTTGGGGTCCCCACTGGGGTGCCTGGCCAGTCTGGGTGAGGGGCTGAGGGCTGTTTTCAGGCCGACTGAAGCTCCAAACTGCTCCTTTTTTCTTTTTCTTTTTTTATTCTGGGCCAGCTTTAGCTCTGGCTCCAGCTCTGAGGCCTCTGCTGCTGAAAGAAGGTATCTGGTTTGTTTGTGTTCTATAATCGAAACAATGTATAACTCTAGCTCTGAGATCCCGGGCTCACTGAAAGCAGGTTTCTGGGGTTTTGTTTAGCTTCTATATTTGTTACTATGTTTCAAACTGCAGGCTCAGAGGCCAGCAAGGCAGACGGGGAACGGTGGTTTCCTCCGTCACTGAAGCAAGCAAGCCTCATGTTAGTTTCAAGCTGCCTGGCTGCCGGCCGCCATCTTGGCTGGCAGTTAATTTGCATATCTCGCTGATTAGCCAATGGGAAGGGTAGCGGTCATACACCAATTACCATGTTTCTCTTTTATTAGATAGGATAAACATCATTTAAGGGTTGACCCAAAAAAAGCTAAATTTTAGCTACTACATATTTTATTTTTAAGAAACACATGAAATGTAAGAAAATCTTAAGTTTTCTAAAATATACCACAAGGCATTAATGACCCACATAAGTACCAAAGCCCAAATACCACACTGGATTGATAGAGTGAAAGTGTCCTAAATTGTTTTATAAATTAATTTACATAACCTTATAATAATCCTTGTCTTTATCTGGGGAGTTCTTATTCCAATTTTGAATATGGGAAAAGGCAACAGGTTGATCTGAGACTTATCAAAGGCTACCAAGTTGTACATATTGATTATCTACCTAATTTTCTTAATTTTACAGATAGAGAAGAGGACTGTATGAATTTCCATCAATACTTGAATGTTCACTTAACAAAATATTTATTGAGCTTGTGCAGACAGAATATTGAACACTGAGCATGCAACTGTGGGGAAAAATATGGTTCCTATCCTCATAAAGCTTCTATTTTACTGTGAGAGAACAGATGTTAAATACATAACAGTTATGATCAGGATCACCTGTGGCTCTGAGTATCTGTAACAAGAAACCTGACCTGGTGTGGTGTGGGGAAAACTTCCCCGAGAAAATCATGTTTCAGCGAAACTCTGAAGGATAAAAAGAACTACTTATATAAAAAGGAGCAAATGAAATGAATGGTGGAAGCAGAGAGTACAGACATGATCTAGAAACTGGACACATTCAAGTAACTGAAAATGCAACATAGCAGAAATTTTAAAAAACAGTGGCTTCCAGTCAAGATAGTGGCTTAGGTAAATGCAATACTAGAATCCTCCCACAACCACATCAGAATTGCAACTAAACTACAAAACAATCATCATTAAGAACTGCCTGAAATCTAGCTGAAGTCCTTCAACTAAGGATTTCAAAAGGAAGCCACATCAAGACTGGTAGGCGGCTGGCCAGAGTTGCTTAGTTGGTTGTTGTTGGAGCATCATTGTCCTATGCACTGAAAGGTTGCCAGTTCAATTCCCAGTAAGGGCACATGTCTGAGTTTTGGGCTCATTCCCTAGTTGGGGCATGTATGGAAGGCAACCAATCAATGTGTTGTTGTTTCTCTCTCTCTCTCTCTCTCTCTCTCTCTCTCTCTCTCTCTCTCTCTCTCTCTCTCTCTCTCTTTCCCTCCCTCCCTCCCTCCCTCCCTTCCTCTTTCTAAGCATGTCCTCAGGTAAGGGTTTAAAAAAAGAAGACTGGTAGGCATGGCAAAGGTGCTGTATGATTCTAACTATATGATATTCTGCAAAAGGCAAAACTGGAGACAATAAGACCTGTGGTTGCCAGGGGTTAGGGGGAAGGAGGGATGAACAGGTGTAGCACAGAGGATATTTAGAGCAGTGAAACTGCTCTGTATGATACTATAATTGTGGATACATGTCATACATTTGTCCAAGCCCATAGAAAGTACAATAAGTGAACCCTAATGTAAACTATGGATTTGGGTGATAATGATGTGTTAATGTAAATTCAATTACAACGATCATACTACTCTGGTGTGGGACTATGGGGTGGTAGGTCAGAATGGGACCGGAGGATATAGGAACTCTGTACTTTTTGCTTAGTTTTGCTCTAAATCTAAAACTGCTCTAAAAAATAAGGTTGTGGGGTTTGTGGGTGTTTTTAGTTTTAGGAGGGAAATTCATGATTAAATTTTCAGTTTTAACAGATCCCTCTGGCTGCAGTGATTCTTGTGGATGGAGATAAAGAATTAATATGGGTGTAGAAGAACAGTTAACGGCAGTTGTCCAGGTGAGAGATGGCGCTAGTTTAGTAGCAGATGGTGTCAAAAGATAAAGTGAAAATGTGCTGGCCTTAAAGAAATAAGATTAAATTATGTGTCCATGAATAAATCAATGAACTGCTTACCCTTAGTTCCTTATATACTAAAAAAGAGAAAGGGAGGAAGTATATGGGGTTTGGCCAATGGTCTTCATGATTTAGGGAGAATCTATCACTGAATCACACTTAAGGCAAATAGAATAAACTGAGAACCTGAGGTAGCTATCCTTTCTTTCTTTAATGGCAGCCTTGTATTAAACAAAAACAAAACCAGGCAGATTAAGGTTTTTATGAGAGAACTTTTGAAAAATAATTTCCTGGGTACTCTTTATAGATAATGGTCCACTACTTTAGTAACAATCTTCGTTGCAATGATAGTGACTAATAAATATGATGATATAATCAAAATCCTAAAACGGACATTTCTAGAAACCAATAAATATATAATGTTATTTTGAGTTGGGTTTTTCTATTGTTTACTAGAGGCCCGATGCACGAAATTCATGCAAAAGTAGGCCTTCCTTCCCCCGGCTGCCAGCACCGGCTTCTCTCTGGCATCCGGGACCCGGGCTTCCCTCCAGCCACCGGCAGACACCCAGGACCCGGGCTTCCCCTCGCAGCCCCAGCTTTGTCCTGAAGGTCATCTGGCCTAATTAGCATATTATGCTTTTATTATTATAGATATTTGCAACTTTGACCCTTACTTGGTAATCTCAATGTAACTTTAACAGTTTTATAAACTTTGGGCAGAGATTATTACTCATTTATAATAAATGTCCACAATATATTATACATTAAAATGTTCATAATACACTAATAATTCTATTTAATTCTTACTATCTCCTTCCTATTTCTGTTTTCACAGAGTGAAAAGATGTAAAGGATGAGAGAAATTTAAGACACAGAAATGGTATCTTCTATCCCATTTCCTAATCTCCCACGCAAACTCTTCTAAAATATTAACATGAAATCCTACAAAGGAGTATGGCCAAAAAAATGCTACATAATTATAGCTAAAGGCTCACTGGTCATCCAAGTCTTGACAAAGAGCATATCTGCGTTTAATAAAAGTACATTTTCAGAATGAATCTATATAATAAAAGCCTAAGCGACCGTTACAGCAGAATGACCAGTTGCTATGATGCATACTGACCACCAGGGGGCAGACGGTCAACACAGGAGCTGCCCCCAGTGGTCAGTGCACTCCCACAGGGGGAGTGCCACTCAGCCAGAAGCCAGGCTCACAGCTGGCAAGCGCAGCAGAGTTGGCATGAGCCTCTCCTGCCTCTGCAGCAGCATTACGGAGCAGCGAGCTAAGCAGTAAGGAGCAGTGAGCAGGCGGGCAGTAAGGAGCAAGGGCTCCTGGACTGTGAGAGGGATGTCCGACTGCTGGCTTAGGCCCACTCGCAGGGAGCCAGCAGGTGGACATCCCCCAAGGGGTCCCAGACTGCAAGAGGGTGCAGGCCGGGCTGAGGGATACCCCCCCCGCCCCAGTGCATGAATTTTGTGCACCGGGCCTCCAGTACACTATAATAAGACTTAATGTGTAAATCTGGAACACTTTGTTAGAGCTGGTTAATATTTGCCTGAAGCACATAAAACTTCACTATAAAACAATATTTTTCATTATTAAAGAAAAAATTTCTTTTTTGTAATTGAGGACAATACATAATTATAATAAACTTAAATCCATGCGTTATTTTAATGTTTCATGCTTTATGCAGAATTGAATATGTGATTTGTAAAAAGTTATTGTAGTACAAAAAAAATAACACAGGGCAGTACCTGATTGTAACAACTGGCTATCCCATAATATATGTGTCTAATTTCGATGTTATTTTCTTTCTTGATATTTCAGCAATTATATGCAGTTTTAATAGTCAAGCTATCACTTGAATGCTATTAAACAATAATCATATCTGCTCACACTAGATTCATATCATTTACCACGGTGATTGATTCTGACTTTGAGGAAGATCGTGGACCATTTAGATGATAATTAAGAACTAATATTTAACTTATAAATTCGAATTTCATCTTTTGTACACTGAGAAAAAAGATTAACAATTTTATCCACATCAAGATGCTTGTTTTGAAGGATTGATTCCATCTCTTTGAATAGTTCTTTCTCCAGTTTTCTCATGTTCTCCAACATTGTTTTGGCTTTTTCCTAAACAATTAAAAATAACAATAAATGAACACACACAAGTCTAACCAAACTCTAACCAACTTCCATAGACAAGGTTTGTTCATTCTGGTTTCTACTTCTTGTTTGGTTCCCCTCCTCCTATTCTTTAGATATAGAACAAATAAAATTCTTTCAGAGAAAATCATTGTTCTAAAGTTTGAGTTATTTTATTAACCCCAAATTGTTAGTTATTTTTAGTAGAAAAAAACAAGAATAATTATGTAGGATTAGTCTATAAACAAGAAACCTAAAAGACAAATAACAAAATTGTTGAAAATCTGGTATTAATTATGTATGGGAATGCTGCTAAAAGTTGAGGCTGAGATATTTCTATGAATTTGGATCTTCTATATTTAAAAATAATATAGTCTATAAACAAGAAACCTAAAAGACAAATAACAAAATTGTTGAAAATCTGGTATTAATTATGTATGGGAATGCTGCTAAAAGTTGAGGCTGAGATATTTCTATGAATTTGGATCTTCTATATTTAAAAATAATATCAGAATAAACAAAGGAAATAGCACAGTAATGTTCAAGGGAAGGAGCAACTAAAATATAAGAAAATTACTAGAAAGTGAGCATAATTTTTAAATTTTGAACCATTATGGGACAAAACAGCACAAAATAAAGATACTTAACCTTAACATTGTATACAATTGTCTTTTGAAGAAATTTTATTTCATATCAGTGGAGAAAAAGTACATTTTGCCTATAAATTGTTTTTGAATAATTGGTTACCTCTTTGGAAAACAAAGTTAGAATCTCTATTTTATAGCATATGCAAAAATAAATTCCAGAGGAATTAAAGGACTAAATATTTTTTCAAACATATACACCTACTGGAAGAAAATACAGAAGTTATAATTATCTTGAGGTAAAGCAGGCCTTTTGAAATCAAGATGCTTTAAAGGAAAAGACTAACAAGTATAATTGACTAAATTTAAAATTTTTGTCTATAAAAAAGTCAAATAAATAACAAGTTGAGATTAAAAATTTGAAATGTAACAAAGACGATGCACATAGTTTGCCTCTTTGAGGTAGAAGACAAAACAACCAAGAATCAATTGAAAAATAAACCAAGGAAAAGGGTAGGCAAGTCTTTTAAGAGCAAATACTAATGGCCAATAAATATATGAGGAAAATTTCAACCTCATTAGTAATCAACAAATGAAAATTAAAACTGCAAGTAGGACTGACTTTCCCTAAGACACAGAAGTAGTTATTTGCAAAGCCAGGACTAGAACCCAACTCTTTGTCACTTCTACCCTCAAACTGTATTCTTTCCACTACTTTTTTTGTCAATCAATATTTCATGCCCATTAAATAAAACCTAAAATAGTAACAGCTTTTAAAATTTTATTTCAGTATTACTTGGGAAAATGTCAATCAGCAATTTAGTTGAACAAACATTTAGTAAGTCTACAAAACTCACCTCCCAGAGCAGTATTGAGGGGGAAAGGAAGCTGACAACTCTAGAAAACTAACAAAAGCAATTTGGGCAATGAGGCTGCTGGGGAGGAGGAGTGAGGGGAAATCCCTCCAGAGCAGACACTTTTGAAACATATCACTGAGGAACTGGAGTACAGGCAAGAAAAACCAGAGGACTTATACAGTGCTGTGTTGAGTCTGGACAGTAAACCAGGCCCAGGGAATGGATGACACCTCTGGCCCAGTGGACTGGGCCCTAATTAGCACACAGTGGACTCCAAGAACAAAATGCCTGCCTTTCACTCCATGCCACCAGGCTACAAAAAAAAGTGTTTACAGTGTAGGTGAGAAGTGAAAACAAACTAGGCCCAGATAAAGCAAATAGGAGGTCTCTGCTTTAAGCATAAGCAAGATGGGGATGGCAGGGAGAGGCATGGCAACTCTGCAAACATGCTACAGACAAAAGTAAATAAAAAAATAAAAGGAAAAAGCATTTAATTCATTCAATGTAGATAGAATATAAATACATATACCTTGATAAATTATAGGAAATTATAGGAATTATAGGCAATAAAAATGAGAGTTGGTGAAAACAGGTGAGAAAAATGAATAAAATGGAGAATCTTTTCCTTCATAGCAGGGAATCTGTTAAAAGCCTTTAGGCAGTCCTTCCATTTCCTTCTAATCTTTTTTTTTTTTTTTTTTTTTTTTTTTTAATCTCTGAGGAAGAGAGAGAAGAGGGCAAAAGAGGTATGGATATAAAATTATTTATCTATCCATCTATCTATCTGCCCCCCAAAAATACATTTGCTTATTTCTGAAGATAAGATTGTGGTGATATTTTTTAAAATTAAATCTTTATTGTTCAGATTATTACATTTGTTCCTCTTTTTCCCCCCATAACTCCCCTCCTCCTGGTTCCCACCCCAACCTCCGCCCTCACTCCCCACCCACTGTCCTCATCCATAGGTGTACGATTTTTGTCCAGTCTCTTACCGCATCCCCCACACCCCTTTCCCCCCAAAGAATAGTCAGTCCATTCCCTTTCTATGTCCCTGATTCTATTATAATCACCAGTTCATTCTGTTCCTCAGATTATTTATTCACTTGATATTTAGATTCACTTGTTGATAGATGTGTATTTGTTGTTCATAATTTGTATCTTTACCTTTTTCTTCTTCTTCCTCTTCTTAAAGGATACCTTTCAGCATTTCATATAATCCTGGTTTGGTGGTGATGAACTCCTTTAGCTTTTCCTTATCTGTGAAGCTCTTTATCTGACCTTCACTTCTGAATGATAGCTTTGCTGGATAAAGTAATCTTGGTTGTAGGTTCTTGTTATTCATCACTTTGAATATTTCTTGCCACTCCCTTCTGGCCTGCATAGTTTCTGTTGGGAAATCAGCTGACAGTCTTATGGGTACTCCCTTGTAGGTAACTGAGTTTCTTTCTCTTGCTGCTTTTAAGATTCTCTCTTTGTCTTTTGCTCTTGGCATTTTAATTATGATGTGTCTTGGTGTGGTCCTCTTTGGATTCCTCTTGTTTGGGGTTCTCTGCGCTTTCTGGACTTGTAAGTCTATTTCTTTGACCAGATAGGGGAAGTTTTCTGTCATTATTTCTTCAAATAGGTTTTCAATATCTTGTTCTCTCTCTTCTTCTGGCACCCCTATAATTCGGATGTTGGTACACTTGAAGCTGTCCCAGAGGCTCCTTACACTATCTTCGTGTTTTTGGATTCTTTTTTCATTTTGCTTTTCTGGTTGGGTGTTTTTTGCTTCTTCATATTTCAAATCTTTGACTTGATTCTTGTGATCCTGTACTCTGTTGTTTGAATTCTGCATAATATCCTTTATTTCAGTCAGTGTATGCTTAATTTCTAATTGGTCCTTTATCATAACCTCGAGGGTCTCATTAGATTTCTTGAGGGTCTCACTACATTTATCAGCGGTTTCTAGAAAATTCTTGCAAAACCTTAAAAGTGTGGTTTTGAACTCTATATCCAGTTGTTTGCTTTCCTCCATTTCTGTCATTTGTGTCCTGTTTTTTTGTCTCCACATTTTTTATGCTTCCCTGTGTTGGTAGGGTGGCTTTGTGTGCTAGGTGTCCTATAGGGCCCAGTGGCTCAGCCTCCCCAATTGCCTGAGGTGGACACTGTTGGTGCACCCCTTTGTGTGCTTTGTGCACAGTCTTGTTGTAGTTAAGCCTTGATTGTTGTAGGTATCACTGGGAGGAATTGACCTCCAGGCCAATTGGCTGTAAGAATCAGCTGTGTCTATGGTGGGAGAACTTCTGTGTTGAAGACACTCTTATGAGGCAAGACTTGCTTCAGTGGGGCTTTGGTGCTCACTGAGTCTGCCCCCTGAGTGTGTCCCTTATGGATCTGAGGAGTTGTAATTGGATGGTCCCACTCTGACCACTGGGTACACTGGCTCTTGGATCTAAGGAGGTACTAATTTAGCCTCTGCCTGAGGCTACCCAGCAGGAGCTACGAAGAGATCTGCAGTTCCCCTTCCTTGTTTTGGGTTTGGAGGTGCCCAAATGAGGCCCAGCTGTGAAGCAATGCAAGCTGCTGTGGGGCCTTGGGCCTTCTCTTGGAAGTTCTCGGTCTGTCTGGCCCAGCTGCAGTTTGTTAGGTAATTTTCAGATTGCAAAGGGCCAGGGCATTCATATGCAAAAGCCTCTGCCGCAGCTTGGGTGGGGCAGGGTCTCAGGGAATCAACAGGGCAGAGCAAGCAGCTATGGCTGATCCTCAGCCCTGCCCTAAGGGGCCCTGAGTCTCAGTGTCCCGGTAATCGCTGCAAGCACCTTTGAGAGAAAGCCACCCTCGAGTTCCGAGTTCTGCCTGCTGCCAGACAGTCCAGTTTCTCCCCGTATGAGTCTAGGTCCCCAGAGACTCACCCGGAATTGGAGTTCAGAGCAGTCAGGGGTTTGTGACTCCCTCCCAATTCAAAAAGACAGCCGCACCTCAGTTGCCAGCCCTTGCCAGCCCTTGCGTGCACCTCTGTACCTCTGCACTTCCGCACCTCCTCTGAGTCTCAGTGTGCTTTTCTCTTTCCTTCTAGTTGTAGAATTTCCACTCAGCCAGCCTTCCTGTGGTTCTGGATGATGTCCGTTCCGTCTTTTAGTTGTATTTTTAAATTTGTTGTGGGAGGCAGCAATTTCCGGTGTTTACCCATGCCGCCATCTTGGTTTCTCTGGGATGACATTTTAATCTTCTATAGTGTTCTATAATGCTTACATTTTAAAATAATAAGCATTTATTATTTTTTAAAAGCCCCAATTAATTATTATTATTTATGTCGATGAGGTCTTAAAGCACTTTCAATTAAAATTAATCTGAATCTGTATGCTTTAGAACATTATATAAGAGTCCAGGTTAACTGCCCTCCAGTGGCTTTGTAATTTGGGGTGTGAGATATATAATAAGCAAGCTACTTAGAATCTATTGAAGTCTTAGATTCCTTATCAGTAAAATGGAGATAATAATAGTTCCTACCTCACAAAGAGGCTGTGAAGGTTAAATGAAATATTCCATGTAGTAGTACTATGGTGCTTGGTGTATAATAGTGCTCAATAACAAGTAGCTATTGATATTATGTTTAATATGCTATATCTCTCTAAAAGATTCACAACATATTCTTAATCATTATTTTTAACCAAAGATACAAAATAGTAGAGCTCTACCATAGTCAAAGCATCTAAACTATTTTTAAACCTGATTGCCCAGCTGATGTGGCTCAGTGGTTGAGCGTCAACCCATGAGATCATGGTTTGATTCCTGGTCAGGGCACATGCCCAGGTTGTGGGCTCAATCCCCAGTAGTGGGTGTGCAGGAGGCAGCCGATCAACAATTCTCATCATTAGTGTTTCTATCTCTCTCTCCCTCTCCCTTCCTCTCTGAAATCAATAAAAATATTTTTAAAAAGACAAAATATGGATTGATTCATATTTTAAACTATTTGTAATGATAAAAGATAGAACATAATCTAATCATACCTCCTTGTTATCTATTACTTTCAATGCCTGTTGATGCTCTTGGTAGAGTGGGTGTCTTCTATCAGGTTTAGTCTTAAAATGTGGCTTCTTTTTTACTGGGTCTTCAAATTCAAATATTGGTGAACTGGTGTCCAGTAGTTGTGAAATATTTGGCACAAATATGAAAGGCTTAAAAACAGATCTAGAAGTAAAAATATTTTATTAAATTGTCACATGGGGAATTTAAAAATATTCAGCATTATTCTAAATCTTGTAAGGGTCCCTCTACTTAGATGTTTCTATTAACTTGCTACATACTAATGAGTTCCCGTCATACTAGTTGCAGCCATGCTGTCTTCCCTGGTATACTGGGATCTCCTTTGGGGCGGGGAATGGAGTTTATTTAGCCTTGTATTCCCATGAGTTTAACAAAATGCCTGGCATGTAAACAGTGTCAAGTAAAATTATAGTTCATCAGAGGGTAAGAACAATTCTCAATGTTACAGATTGAGGATTAAGATTTTGGATGAAAATTAGCAGCATTATTAATAAGGGGTTCACAGATTTTTCTTGAAAATATCTTTAATAATATGAAAGACTGTAACACTGAAAGATCGTGAATATAAGATCATTTCTAAATGTAATTTATATTAAGTTTTGTGAGAGATACTAATGACTTAAATCAAGATAGTCTATACAAATTCTTCTAAACTTGAACTGTTGATATTTTAAGTTTTACATGAATGTATTTTCTAGATATGAGTTCATAAGCAACCATCTAAATCCAGCACACTACATCATTTCCTTTTTTTATTAACTCTTAACCATCTAATATTATAATACTGAAATCTGCATAAGAAAACCTTTCTACTCTCTTTTCTTGACAATGTTAAGTATACTTGGGGAAAGAGGATGTAGGGATGACTGTCTACAAGAAACTATTAACATTTTTTCCAACAAAAATGAGAACAATTATGGCATTTATGCACATATGGAAATGGCAGACGAAAACTTAAACTGAAATGCATACAAAAATTATTTGTGTATTAAAAAAAAAAAGAAGAAGCCTCACAAAATAATCAACAGACTAAAGATTCTACCTTACCCCCTTACCCCTTGCTGGTTTATAGTATTTTTGTGACTTTACCTCTCAGGATCAGGAGTCCCAGTAAAGAAGTGAATGCAAGGAAAGTTGGAATCTTGAGGTAAAATAGAAACCATGCTTGCAGTGGTCAGGAATTCTCCCTCCATATTAATGCCACTTGGTTTATCTCGGAGAATTTCCATCATTGTTTCAAAAGTTATGTTTCCTAAGAAAATAATTTTGAAAATCATCAAATGTGCATAAATTTGCAGGTTGGTATCCTGCAAATATGAAATGCTTTCTCTACTGATAATATATACAATGAGATATTGGTCTAGGTATAAATTAAGGGATTGACTATAAAACAAAGCTTGTATCATAACTGTTAGATTAGACTCATTTCACTGTTGGAAGAAAGATATTTTTAAATATAAAATATCAAACCATTATAACAGGTAAAAATCTATGTAACTGCCTAAGAAGAAGAAATTAATAATACAAAATTAAATTCAACCTCATTGACCTTAAACAATATTTTAAGGTGTATTTGGTTAGCAATGAACTGATGCTATCAATATCATGTGAGTCAATCTATTCAGAAAACCAACTATTAAGAGAATAGTGTGCTTAGCTTCCAATACTAGTATTCAAGATGCTCTTTACAAAATAACAAATTATTTTTTCTGTAATAATTTCCTGTGCCTGAAATTAATATTGTTATAGGAAAGTGTGAATTGTAGTCTGAGTAGGAATGGATATGTATGTGTGTGTGTGTGTGTGTGTGTGTGTGTGTATCTCCATCCAGAGAGAAACTTAAAAGCCAATGTGGAAATCAGTAATCTAAGCTTCACTTTAATAAACTAGAAAAAGAGCAAAATAAGCCCAAAGCAAGCATAAGGAAGGAAATAATAAAAATAAAGCACAAATCAATGAAATTGAAAGCAGAAATAGAGAAAAATCAATGAAACAGAAATCTGGTTCTTTGAAGAGATCATTAAAATTGACAATCCTCTAGATACACAAATAGTTTGGGGAAACTCTTAGCCAGTATCTTTTAAAATATTGCTTTTGCCCCTCAATATTCCTTCTCCTTTTCCTTCTAGGACTTTAACTACACATATGTGAAACCTTTTCACTGAGTCCCATATGCCTCTCACACCTTTGTCTATATTTTCTAAACTTTTATATCTCTGTTTTCATTAAGTTCTTTTCTACTAATCTTCCAGTTCACTATTTTTTCCTTCTATTATGTCTAATTTGTTGTTAAACCAATCTATTTGGTTCTTCATTTTAGTTATTATTACTTTATAATTCTACTAGAGGCCCAATGCATGAAATTCATGCATAGGTAGGGTCTCTATGCCTGGCCGGTGATCAGGGCTGATCTGTGGGGCGACGGCGGGGTGGTTGGGGGGGCCCCCACTGGCACCCACCTTTGCCAGCCTGGCACCGACCGCTTGCCAGCCTCACCCCCTGCTGCCGCTGCTGGTTGCCTTCCTCTGTGGGGTGACTGGCGGGGTGATCAGCAGGCCTCCGCTGGCACCCGCCTTGGCTGGCCTGGGGTCTGCGGGCTGGGGGCAGCTCCTGTGTTGAGTGTCTGCCCCCTGGTGGTCATTGTGTGCCATAACAACCAGTCTTTCTGCCATTCAGCTGATTTGCATATTAGGTTTTTATTATATAGGATTATTTCCATTGTGTTCTCTTTTATAGATTCCAGTACTCTGATGTAATTCTCTTCCTTTTTATCAAATTTTCTTAAACATACAAAACATACCAATTTGAAAGTCTGTGTCTGATAAACCTAATGTGTGATGTTTATTTGTTTTTTATTGATCTCAGAGAAAGGAAGGGAGAGAGAAAGAAACATGGATGTGAGAACTACCCATCCGTTGCCTCCCACACACATCCTGACTGGGGATTGAATCCTTAACCTGGGTATGTGCCCTGACCAGGAATCTAACCCATTACCTTCTAGTGTAGGGAATGATGCTAACCAACTGAGCCACACAAGCCAGGGCCAACTGTTTTATAATAGAAAAATCTCAGTTTCTCCATAGTACAGCAATGATTTCAAATTCAAGAAAAGTAATTTATAAATAACTTGTTATAGGAGCAATATCTTTCTGTTAAATCTGAAAAAAAAATTCAGGAGGAAAAAAAGTTGGATATATAAACAAGCCTTAATCTTAAAACTAAACAATAAAGCAAAAGCCTGCCATCCACACCTAGCAGACACATAGCCGCTGCACCTAGGAAGGTTTTAAAGTGATTCAAATCTAAATTCCTTAAGTGGCAAGTTTTAATGAAAACAGTGTCAGAACCATAACACTGTCATAATATAGGTATTATGAAAATGTTTTCTGTATTCAAAACCTACAATTCTCAAAATGAAAGGAGGATTTACATGATCACTTGAGTAGGATAGCTATGAGTAATTCACGAGCAAGCATTGAATAAGTATTGAGACTTCAGTGGCAAGGTTCACGCAAATGAATGCAAAACACAGGGTGCAATTTCACTGCAATTTAAACTAGTTATTTAAAATACATGAGTGAATATAGATACAATTTGGATATACATGCAGCACAGTTAATAGCTATCAGTCAGGGACAGTTGGAAAGAAGAGAGGTAAGCTCTTCCATCTAGAAAAATCATAGGAAAAAATTAACCATAATGTACAAGTAGACAATTTCCTATAAAAGTACTGGAAAGACATTCTTTTGGCAAAGCACAAAAAGCTGAGCTGAAATTCAAACTTGGGAGGAAAAAATAAGTTTCATGTCTGATGCACCTATTACTATCATCATATATACATTTTAAATATATTATTCAGTTATTTTATAGTTAAGTAAAGCAGAATCAATTATTATGATGCAGTAACTAATTAATTTGTAATTGTTTCTACTTTTTCTTCCTTTTGTTTAATTCTTGACATTTTCCTCTCCACTCTAATTATGTGTTGTTCATTTTTTTAAAAAGGCCTGCTAATTTTATGTCCTGAGGATTTCAGTTTATTGCCAAAAAAGTACACAACAGTAATCTTTGTTAAACTATCTACAAATTATAATTTAATTAAATCCTTTTAAAATTTAATCAAAACATTAGGTATACACAACAAATTAGTGCAAGACTAGGTGCTGAGAGGAACATAAGGACAAGAAAGAGTCCATTTTTTTTAAGTTTCATAGGGAGAAAATTGAAGGCCACAGTTTCATAATTTGTAAAATGGCAATAATACCTACTTCACACAGTTGCTTAAAGATGATAATATATTCACTTAGCACAGTGTCTAGCCCTTGATATGCTTTTAACAAATGGAAGTAGGTGTTGCTGCAACTGCTATGCCTGTCTCTACTTTTACAATAATAATTTTTTAAAAATATATTTTATTGATTTTTTACAGAGAGGGAGAGTGACAGAGAGCTAGAAACATCAATGAGAGAGAAACATCCATCAGCTGCCTCCTGCACACCTCCCAACTGGGGATGTGCCCGCAACCAAGGCACATGCCCCTGACCGGAATCAAACCTGGGACCCTTCAGTCCGCAGGCCAACACTCTATCCACTGAGCCAAACCGGTAATACAATAATAAATTTAAAGTTAGAATTAGAATAACATATTTCAGCATTTTCTACACAGCTATCCACATGAGAAAAAGATAGTTTATATAACTTATAAAATGATAAGCTAACATTTAGACACTTTATAGAAAACTTTTCAAATGATAAGTCATTCTTCTGGAAATTAAAATATAAGTAAGATATTAAATACTTTAAAAACAATTGTGTTAAATCATTCTGAAAACATTCTGTCACAAATTTTTTTTCTGTCATACCAAATAACTAATATATCATTAATTTGTTTAATGAATTTCTGGAAAGCAACTATCAATCACTGACTGGTCTGTCTCTGAGTAGTTGCTTTCTGATTGATTTATAGAACTGGTTTATCCTTCAAGTGAAGGAGGATATATCACATTTTCTCATTAGTAAACTAATCCTTTTAGCAGTTATCTGCCACCCAATAATCTTCTTAAATAGAAGTTATTTTTCTGGAATTTTAGGTAACAAAGGGACAAAGAAATTATTGAAATTATTTTTTAAGAGTCAGGAGTAATGGAATATAAAAATGGGGAAATATGTATTAACTAGAGGCCCAGTACACAAATTCGTGCATGGGTGGGTCCCTCAGCCTGGGTGGCAATCGGGGACGATCAGGGCCATCATCTCTGGAAGAATGGTAACGGAATTGCCTCTGGGAAAAGAACTGCTATCTAGGGACAGGGTAAGAGGGAGAGACTTCACTGCATACTCTTATGGACCTCTGAATTTTGAATCATGTGCATATATTTATATTTACACGTAAAAGAATGCCATAGAATATTAAATGGCATGGGAAAGAGTTCTGCTTTAATTTGGCTGAGTAAACTCCCACCAGATCAGCCCTCCCTCAAATAACTATACACTCAGAATAAAATGCAGAAAAACAACTAACAGAAGGCTCTTCAGAGCAAACAAAAGCAGAAAAATTCTGGAGGGAAGGTGACATTTGGAAGATGAGATAATGCACAGGGTGTTTCCCTTTTCTGTTACAGCTTTGGCCCACAGTCAATGCTTCGCAATACTGGGCAGGGAACCATAGAAAACTTAGTCTTTGTGGCCTGAAGATCCAGAGGTCAGCCACAGGCACTAGGAAGTGAAGGGAGAATACCATAAAGGTGAAAGTTGAAGAGAGGAACCACCAAATTCTGTGTAAAAAACTCTGCCCACATCTCACCTGATCTGTGTAGGGCAGATCAGCTAAAAATAAAAGAACTGAACTGAAATTTGAGCTGCCGACTAGGGGATAAAGTTAGCAGGTTGAGAACAAACAGTCTGCTAAATCAAGACTTACTTCTGCCCTGGTCAGTATCACTCAGTAGGTTGGGTGTCATTCCGGGCACAGAAAGGTTTGGGGTTCGATTCCCAGTCAGGGCACATGCCCAGGTTGCAGGTTCAATCCCCGGTAGGAAGTAACAGATCAAGGTTTTACTCTTGCACCAATGTTTCTCTCTCTCCCTCTCCCTTCCTCTCTCTCTAACAATCAATAAAGAATATTTTTTTAAAATTCAATATATGAATAAGCAGGAAAATGTGACCCAAAACCAGAAGAAAAACAAAAACAGAAACAGACCCATAAATTACAGAGATAATGGAGTTTGCAGACCAAGATGCTAAAACAGCTATTATAAATATGTTGAATATGTTCAAAGATTTCAAGAAAAATGAAGATAATGAATAAAGTAATGGGAGATATATAAAAAGAACCAAATAAAATATGTAGAGATGAAAACTACAATATCTGAAATGAAAATGTCACCACATGAGATTAACAGCAGGTTAGATAATGCAGATGAATATATCAGTTAACTTCAGGACTCAACAATAGAAATTATCCATAGTAAATATAGAAACTACAACCATTCATCTAAACACCCATGAAGCTTAAATGTTTTCAATGGCAACTACATACAGAGTCATTATAGCAGGTTTACTACCTAGATGGAAAATCTGAATAAAATACTAAATATTTGTCATATCAAATATTCTCATAGAGAATACAGAGATATAGGTATGCTGGAATCCTGTGTGGTTTACTGCTTCCAAACCAGTGTTTGTTTCTCAGGATAGCACAGGTAGCCCCTGCTGTGCCTACAAAAATATATGTAGTTCAGCGTTCAATCTCTCACAAGAGACTTGTTGACCCAAAGCTCAGACAGCAGACAGCACAATTCCAGGCTAGACCTCTGGGCAGGGAGCAGAGTAGCATTTTTCATACTCTAATTTTGGTACGGAGTCCAGTTCCTGCTCTCCAAATGGGTTTTTCACTTACACACCTGCATTCTCATAGATGATAAAACTAGCCTCTGAGGCTTATACCTGGTCCAGAATCGCCACCTTTGACACAGAGAGGAAGAGTACTGTATGGGAATAAGACATCTCAAATCTTGCTAACATAATGGGTTCTCCCCTCATTTTTGGTACCTAGTGATTTCTTCTTCTTGTGTTTGAACTTAGCTATATATGACTTTAATATTTAAATATTTTATTCAGCCTTTCTAGAGTTTTGGAGTGGAAATTCTTAATCTGCTCAGTTTGTCTTTTTGACCAGTTCTAGATATAACTTTTGTCATAAAAATAACCAATAATAGCCTTGACCAGTTTGGCTCAGTGGATAGAGCGTCGGCCTGCGTACTGAAAGGTCCCAGGTTCGATTCCCGTCAAGGGCATGTACCTTGGTTGCAGGCGCATCCCCAGTAGGGGGTGTGCAGGAGGCAGCTGATTGATGTCTCTCTCTCATCGATGTTTCTAACTCTCTATCCCTCTCCCTTCCTCTCTGTAAGAAATCAATAAAATATATTTTTAAAAAAGTAAAAAATAAAAAAATAACCAATAATAATACCATCAAAGATAAATGAAAGAAGCAACAGTTATAGTCCAAAAACTCTGTCTCCATGTTTCGGTGAACTCTGAGAGGTAAAGTAATTCTAATTTGGATTAAGAACATTGGTATGAACTGGAAAAAGGGTCTAAGAATTATAAATCTGAACTTGTTCTTCAAAAAAAATCATTACCCTCTCATAAATTTATAACACTTCACTCATCTTAAAAAATAGCTTATAATATCACAATATTTTTAGTTTAAAATTACATCTTTACTAAGGATGATGCCTCAAAAAATATTTTATTATACCTACACAAAAATATAATTTTTCATTTTGATACTATTTAAATGATAAAATTACCTTTGTGTTTATTCAGAAGTTTGTAGCCTTCACAGTATCTTCCTGGTGAAATTGTCATCTTGGTTGTGTCAATATAAGAATATGTCGCTGCAAAATCAAACTCCTTTTTACCATCCCACCAACCTTTCCGCTTAGCATAGTTTCTCATGTCTGGGTGTTCCCGATCAATCTTGGTCGTTATAGAAAGCTGATTAGAAATATTACGAACTCCCTCTTTTTTCAAAGAAGAAGAGGTAAAGGGAGAAGAAAAGTGGTATTTAATATAATGTAGCTATCTGTATATTATGATTCATAATCACAATTTAAATGTAAATATAGTCTTCAAAATTTGTATCATATGCATCTATTACATATTCAAAAAGATAAATTGCTTTTTAAATTAAACTTTTTATTTTTGAGATATAGATTCACATGCAGTTGTCATAATAGACAGATCCTGTGTATACTTTACCCAGTTCCCCACAATGTAACTTTTTGTATAATATTACAACCAAAATACTGGTACTGATAATGTCAAGATGTAGAATATTTTCATCACCAAAAGGATCATTCAAGTTGCCCTTTTACAACCACATTCACTTGTCTCCCATTCCCAGCATCTCATTAACCCCAGGCAACCACTAGTTTGTTATCCATTTCTACAACTGTCATTTAATAATCTATAATAATAAAAGCATAATATGCTAATTAGGCCAGACAGCCGAATGACCTTCCTGATGTCCTTCCGGATGACCTTCCAAACGAAGCCGGGGCTGTGAGGGCCGAGCCCCTTGCACAAATTTCGTGCATCGGGCCTCTAGTGTTATATAAGTAGAATCATATAGTATATAACTTTTTGGGTTTTTTCATTCAGTATAATTCTCTAAAGATTCATATAGGTTATTACATGTATCAACAGTTCATTACTTTTTATTGCTGAGTAGTATTCTATAGTATGTTCATATGACAGTTTATTTAGCCATTCACAAGTTAAAGGACATCTGTTTGGAGCTGTCATGGAAAAAGCTGCTATAAATATTCATGTACAGGTTCTTGTGTGAATGTAAGTTTTTATTTCTCTGGGACAAATGCACAACATTTCAATTGCTAGGTTTTATGATAGTTTCATGTTTAGATTTTTTTTTAACTTCCAAACTGTTACCCAGAGTAGCTGTACATCCTTACTAGCAATGTATCAGTGATCCAGTCTCCACATTCTCACCAGCATTTAGTGGTGTCATTTTTTATTTTAGTCATTCTGACAGGGGTATAGTAATATCTCATTGTGATTTTAGTTTCCCTTTTCTAATGAATAATGATATTGAACATCATTTTACATGTTTTTTTTCCCATGTGTTTTTTTGACATCTGCATATCCCTTTAGATGATATGTCTCTTCATGTCTTTTGCCCATTTTTCTTTTTTTTTTTTTTACTGTTGGCTTTTGAGACTTTTTAAAATATATTTTAGTATTAATTAGTTTTGAAAAATAGTCATAAAAAAGTTTAGAACAGAAATATATAAGTCTTCCAAAAATAGCATGGCACTAAGTTAAACAAAATGTTCATCTAAAATACAAAATAGACAAAATAATAAAAGCCTGTGCTAAAGAGATCATAATGAATGAAATATATCATGATAAATGAAAATTGATAGTGTTTTAGAAAGACTTAGAATTACAGTCTGCCAAGTAGAAATTAATTAAATTATTCTAATGCAGTCATACTTGAGATATTCTCTCCATAAAAACTAGACTTAAGTCAGGATAGAACAAATACAGAAAAGAGTTTTCCATCTAATAGCTAATTCCCTAGTTTAACTCTTTAGTCTTGGGATCATTTAGTAAGGAAGAGAAACCAGTGGGCAAAGTTATTTTAGAGCTGGATAATTAAACCCAATGATAGTGTTCACATTGGATGGCTTGCTGGGCCCATCTTTTTCAAAAGAATACATTTATTCATTTCTCTTTTGCAAATGGCATAGTTAATAAAATAAAAAGTGCTTAATGGTACAAATCAGGCCAATTATTACAATAAGAAAAATAGTCTAAATTCAATTATATGTACTGTTTTTTTTACTGTTGTATTAGTAAACATACATACAAAAATATAAAATGTCCATCAAAAAACTGGCAATGAAAAATAACATCCAAATCCTCCTAATCTTGAGGCTACCTTCATAAAGCCTTTCTGAACTCCTCTGGCTCACTGTGACTTTTACTTTCTCCAAATGTTTACAGTATCTATGTGTTGTATCATTCATACACCATTTAATATTTTCACATGTGTATCTTATCTCCCTTGTAAAACCATGAGATCCAGGACGTAAGTGCACAAGAAGTATGTGATCACACTTGAGCACAGACTGTACTCTAATGAAAGAACACTGAATGGAGAGTCAGGATGGAAAGACTTAAATTCTGTTTTTCATTCACTGCCTTGAGTAATTCACCTGTCTGGATTTTCTCACTTGAAAAATGAGAGGAATATATGTTCATAAAGAAACCATGGAAAACAAAGCAAAGCATTTTAAGACAATTAAATTGTGTTCTTTTACTATGATAATGCTTTACTATTGTATCAACATATTCTTTCTAACCACTAGCCACCGACATCCATGCCCACCCTACTACCACTCCCCTTTTTCACCTTCATACCCACACATTATGAAATTTTGGAATTCAGCCCAAAGTTAAAAGAGAGAAAATGGTAAGAGATTATTAAAAAGTGGAAAACACAATAAAACAGCCAAGAGCTACTGTATAGAAAATATATAGAGGTTATTTAAAATTTATATTACATCTACGGAAAAAAGATAACATCACTGTTTTCTCCCTTTCAAAAAAGCTCTTTGTAGTGCTCTTTCATTGTGTGTTCTTGAAAATTGTTTCATTTCTCCTGTAGTTCAACCCTTCATTGCACTGAATTATAAATCTTGAAAGACAATTACATGCAACTTCTGCAAGTAAGGGAGAATTTATTAATTGTAAAACAAATGAGGAAAATTTATCCATACCTTGTACTTTTTCTGCTGCCCAGTACTTCCCTGCAGTCTCCAGAATCCAGGCTTCACTCCTATCAGCTATTAGGAAACTGTTGTGATAGCTAAATGCCATACCATCCTCTGAACAATTTCCACCCTGGCCATATTTCTCTAATAAATCAACAATGACATCGAGAGCTTTTTCAGCTGTATCAGCTCTTTCAAGGCCAAGTCTAAAATAAAAATATTAAAGTTCTCAGGTTAAAATAAATTTCCACTGTTTTGCTTAAATAATTTCATGCACATGAGATTTTGTGGTTGTATTCAAATAAAAATTATTTCAAGTTAACAGGTAAACTGAAATCCAACTTCAAAACTATTCCTCCTGAAGTCAGTTTGGAATTGAAAACAATGATTTTGGAGTCAAACAGATCAATGTTCAAATTCAAAGTTGGTAATTTATTGGCAAGTTACTTGATCTCTGATCCTCAGGTATCTCATCAGAAGTTACTGTGAGAATTAGTTATGGTCTGACAAAATATGTTAGGTACTTCCAATGAATCATGATTATCAATTCTTAGCCTCTCCCAATTAATGATATTTGAGAGTCTTTACACTACATGCTAGTACTTTAAAGCATTTTTGACACACACTATAAAGTATCAAAGTCCAAACAAAAGAAAAAATAGAAAAATAAAATATGTAAGAGTTACACCAAAATTTAAAATTTAGACAAGTTCTATAGTGCAAAAAATACAACAGAAAAATAACCTGACAAGGTCCATGCCCAGTAGCGCCTCTTCATCACAAACTTCTTCTCTTCCCCAAACAGCTTCATTCCCAATGCAAACTCCATGTTCATTGGCTCCCATTTCTGCGCCCCACAACCAAGCTGGGCGACTGAGAACAACAGCATATGTTTCAGGGACCTGATCAATTTCTATGTAAGTACACTGTAAAGAGAGTCATAGCAACAACCATAAAACCAAAAACATACAACTTGTCCAAGTCCAGGATCTTAAAAATCAACCAGAAAATACGACCATGACACAAATGAAGTATAACTAAATTGTAATTTTCAATAATCATATTCAGAATTGACCCTAAAGTATTTATTCATTCAAATACTTGCTGAGCCTTAGCCAGTTTGGCTCAGTGAATACAGCATCGGACTGCGGACCAAAGAATCCCGGGTTTAATTCTGGTCAAGGGCACATCCTGGGTTGCAGACTCAATCCCTAGGAGGAGGCAGCTGATCAATGATTCTCTCTCATCATTGATGTTATCTCTCTCTCTCTCCCTTCTTCTCTGAAATCAATAAAAATGTATTTTTTTAAAAAAACACTTGCTGAGTATCTTCTATTATAAAGCACTCTGCTAAGAAAATGCATCAGTTACAGATTTTGTTTTCAAGAAACTAAGACTTGTACATTAACTAAGGTACAACAAACTATAGGGGGCCATAAAGAAAAATGAAGATGAGGAGCTACAGAAGCTCAGGAGAGAGACAGTTTCTAATTGTGAAAACTCTAAATATTTTGTAAAGGAGGATGTATGTGATTTGAAGCTTAAGGAAGCAGTTTTCAATCTTAATGTACAGTCTTCCTTGGTTAGTGATATAGGACCCGTATGGTAGCCCTTATACACAGGGTATTGCCATAAAAGCCCACCCATCTATTATGTCCACAGCAGTGAAAAGAATGAGAACCACTAGTTTACAGGATAGGCTAGACTTAAGTATGAAGAGACAAAAGTGGAAATGGACCCAAAAATAATTAATAGTAGCAGCAAAAGAAAAACTGGCCTAGTATATAGAATACATCTAGCATTTAATATATTTTAGTATTAGAATATCAATGAACTCTAAAAAATATGCTAACAATTAAAGCACAAAGTAAAACTTTTAAAGTTCCACGCTGACTAGATTTTTTTAATTAAAATTTTTAAAGAACCCTTTAATTAATGTGTATTCTACCAAATGACTACATAAAATTCATGTTGCTAGTGTTATCACTGGGTCCAATAAATATTTTATTCCCAGGTAATAAAATTGTTATTCCAGAATCTGAATGACTCTCCCCATTCTACACCAATCAGAATCCTTGTTGTCCATCAAACTCCAGCTGAAACCCCAACTCCTAGTGAAGCCTTCCTTCATCCCTAGACTGAACTAATCGTTCTTCCTCCACTGCTGTCACAGCTTGCTGCTCTTATATTTTATATCTAGACCATCATACTTTATAATGGGGTTAGCTGCAGCATCCGCATCCGAGTCCTCTACTAAATCCTAAGCTTGACAGCAGGATTTAAAAAAAAAATTTTTAATTTTATTTTAGAGAGAGATGAAGGGAGAGGGAAAAGAGAGAGATGTGAAAGAGAAACATCGATTGGTTGCCTCCTGCATGCACACTGACCGGGGGATTGAACCCGCAACCTAAGTATGTGCCCTGACAGAGAATCAATCTGGTGACTTTCCAGTATACAGGATAAAAGTCAACCAACTGAGCCACACCAAACAGCAGGTTTTAAATCCCTGCCCTATTTAACAGGTTTACACATAGTAAGCATTCAAATAAAATTAACAATTATTATTATTGTTATTTCAGCTTCCTCCAAATCACAAAAGACCAGCAGCCTACTTTTGATTCAAATTATTCTTCAAATTTCAATTCTTGAATTTTTAACTTCTATAGTATCTGCCAAATAGCTAGCTTATGACAAAAAAAAAACACAACTGTTTATGATATTTTTAAAGAAACATATTGCTAACAAAATATGTATTTCACCTACCTTAAGATGTCCTCTCAGGTTATCGTGAACTGCAGCAGGAAAATAAACTACCTCTTGTACTTCATCACAGGGTCTATCTGAATTTTTTCCAAAAATAATCCTATTTTGCACTGTTGCTGGAGGTAATGCCACGAAAGTGTCACAGGAACAAGGTTCCATTTTTTTAAACTGAAAATCATATAAAAGATTCAAAAGAAGAAAAGCAATTTTAAGTATATACAAAACAAAGTTTTACTTAATGACCAAGGGAACTATTGCCATCTACACTAATAAAAGAGAAAAATGGTAATTGGCGTACGACACTACCCTTTTCATTGGCTAATCAGGGCTATATGCAAATTAACTGCCAACTAAGATGGCGGTTAATTTGCATATGTAGGCACAATGCAGGGAGGCGAAAGGGAAAGCAGGAAGAAGCCCCCTGCCACTGACAGTGATCGGGAAACCCAGGGGGGAGCTAAGAGCTGGGGGGCAGGGCAAAGGCAGCCCCAGGGCCGCCTTTGTCCTGCCCCCCAGCTATGATCGGAGAATCAGGTGCCTTTGCCACCCTGGCCAGTGATAGCAGGAGCCAGCGATGGGAGCTGGGCACGGTCGAAGCTGGCATTCCCAGGAGCTAGGGGTCCCTTGCCTGGGCCTAAAGCGGAGCCCACGATCGCGGGGCCGCTGCAGCTGTGGGTCCCCGTTCCCCGGGCCGGACGCCTCAGCCAGAGGCGTCCTGCAGGGGCAGGGGCGGAGCCCGCGCGATCGCGGCGCCCCCCGCTGCCACTGCGGGTCCCCGCTGCCCGGGCCGGACGCCTAGGCCAGAGGCGTTAGGCCTGGGCAGGGGCAGAGCCTGCAACCGCGGGGAGCTGGGGGTCCCCTGCCCAGGCCTGACACCTCTGCCGGAGGCCTCAGGCCTGGTCAAGGGGCCGATCCGGTGATCGGAGGGTGATGAGGGTCAACTCCTCTGGCCGAGGCATCAGGCCTGGGCAGGGGGTGGAGCAAGCGACCAGAGGGAGATGGGGGTCCCCTGCCCAGGCATGATTCCTGGGCCAGAGGCCTCAGGCCTGGGCGGGGGCCAGAGCCAGTGATCTGGGGGAAATGGGGGTCCCCTGTCCAAGCCTGACACCTCTGGCGGAGGCGTCAGGCCTGGGCAAGGGGCCGATCAGGCGATCGGAGGGTGATGGGGGTCTACGCCTCTGGCCAAGGCATCAGGCCTGGGCAAGGGGCAGAGCCAGCAATCGGAGGGGTCTGGGGGTCCCCTGCCCAGGCCTGACACCTGGGCCAGAGGCATCAGGTCTGGGCTGGGGGCAGAACCAGTGATGGGGGGAAATGAGGGTCCCCTGCCCAGAGGCGTCAGGCCTGGGCAAGGGGCCGATCCTGCGATTGGAGGGTGATGGGGGTCAACGCCTGAGGGCTCCCAGTATGTGAGAGGGGGCAGGCTGGGCTGAGGGACACTCACCCCCCACACACACACACCCAGTGCACGAATTTCGTGCACCGGGCCCCTAGTATCTAATAAAAGCTGTTCATTGAAGTTTTAAACTTCATGGACTGTAGTTCAAAACTCAGTCAGAAAATGACTTGGGAATGAATCTTACAGCACAAGAGTCAATAAGAAAATGGCAATGACAAGTACCTTCTTCTAATCTATCAGTCAGATTTACCCTCTGCCAGTGGTTCTCAACCTTCTGGCCCTTTAAATACAGTTCCTCCTGCTGTGACCCAACCATAAAATTATTTTCGTTGCTACTTCATAACTGTAATGTTGCTACTGTTATGAATTGTAATGTAAATGTCTGATATGCAGGATGGTCTTAGGCGACCCCTGTGAAAGGGTCGTTCAACCGCCAAAGAGGTCGCGACCCACAGGTTTAGACGGTAAACTCTTTTACTCCTTAAGTCTTCCTGTTATGGGTTCAATCAGAGAGATAGACCACCGACTCAAAATTTAAATTTTAAGAGCCTTTATTAAGCTGGCCAGCTGACTACCGCCACGTCCCTCCCTTAGGAGCATCGCAGCTTGCAGTGCTGACCGAGAGTACAGCAAAGCCTTTTATTTGCAATACTACAAAGTATTTCTAAAAAAAAAAAAAAAGAAAAAACAAACTGCAAAGCGGTTCATTAGCCGTTTCTGATACTGGCAGGGTAAAAGTTCACATAAAGTTTACAAGTACAACGGGGAGGAAAGCAAGGTCACACCTGGTTGGGTTTAATCATAACACATTGCCTTTCTAGCGAGATAATTAGCAATTTTTCTCTCCCTTGGCCCCTGCCCCTCAGCACATTCCCTGAGTCATCTTTGACTATTTCCGTATTTGGGAATCCCTGGTTCAAATATATCATAGGGCTATTATGAGAAATTAGTAATACGATGCGTCAAGTGTTTTGCACAGTGCATACAACGAAGAAGACACTCAAATGAAAGCTGTTTTTTTCATTCGGCGAACGAGTGCATATCTCACAGAAGGCATCGCGCACACACACCCCCGCAAGAGAAGCTGGTTGGTGGCGCCCCTAGAGCAGCCACGGCTACCCCAAGCCCTGTAGTTTCAAGGGCCATAAAGCGGCACTAGATCTGAGCTACGGGGTTGTACGGGAAGCTAAGGAAACGAGCACCCTCGTTAGCAAGGCACCCAGCGAGCCCATTTCGAGGGGGAGCCGCAGGGGCTTACGGTGCATTTATCACTCAACAAATGTTTCCTGAACATCTTTCTGCCCCGTGGCGACAAAACACACAGTCCTCGCTCTGGTAGCGTCGACACCCTATTTAAAAGCTTTCGTTCACCAACTGCTTTCAGACACCTCCGCACAAACGGGCTACACATTGTGAGAATTCCTACTCCCATAACACAGATGAGAAAATCGGTGCAGAAAAGTTTAACTCGAGTCCGAGTTCCCGGGCTAGATAAAGGGCTCGAACTTCAAACACGT
This sequence comes from Myotis myotis, assembly GCF_014108235.1. Lineage (NCBI taxonomy): Eukaryota > Metazoa > Chordata > Mammalia > Chiroptera > Vespertilionidae > Myotis > Myotis myotis. The sequence continues at coordinate 44,211,510 of NW_023416390.1, forward strand.
CTTGTAGAAGAGCCGCCGCACAGGGCGCCCTCCGCGCCCCGTCGGGGGCGTTGAAACGGCGGCGGCGCAGCTGTGCCCCCGGCCCCAGCGGCCCGGGATCCCACCCGGCCATCTTTCCCGTCTCCCCCACTTCCCACGTCTCCTACGTACGCCCCTCCCCCGTGCACGCCCCTCACCTGGCCTGCGGGCAAAGTGAAAAGGGGAGGGGGCGATCTGTGTCCGGGAGAGGCATTAGTTGCCGGAAGCCGTCACCTCTGACCCCGGAAGTGCTCCGTGCAAAGGGAAGCGCAGTTCCGGTTAGGCGGCAGAGTTTGTTTACGTTGCTCTCAGACCTAGCGGCGGCTTTCTCCAGTTCAGCCTCCAAGATGGGGAAGTCCTTCGCCAATTTCATGTGCAAGAAGGACTTTCATCCCGCCTCCAAATCCAACATCAAGAAAGTGAGTACGGGGAGCCCGGGCGGGTGCTGGTCCTAGGACTGGGTTCCCAGGGCGTGCTGGACCTGGGGAGTGCTGGTGTCTCTTGGATCCCTGAGACAGTCGCCTCTTCGCCAGGCCCAAAGCTCTCGTGTTCTTGCCCCTTCACCCCCGCTGAGACACTTGTTGACAAAGCTGGCCCTCGGGTTTAGGCGGCCTGGTCTGCTCCGTCGGCTCTGCCTGCAAGAATATAAATCCATAAGATCTGAAGATCGATAGAGTTCCTCATTCCTTCCCTCAGGAGATTCTGGATTTGCCTTTTCGAATCCCAGGATCGCGGTGTCGGAGCGCTGCTAAACTGTACAGAGAAAACTTACTATTTAAGATAAGGTAGATCTTAACATGGAAATAAAGTCAGCCCCTTGCTTCCTCTCTTTATCCTACCCGATAATGTAGTATCGCTCCGATGATCTCGTTGAAGTTTCAGTGATCAATTACGTGTCTACGAGGCGCAGTGAAGAGAAACCGTGCTCAGTACTATAGCAGTGGAAAGGAGAGATGACGTAGGAAGAGTCTGAGCATTGGCATCAGGCCTAGATTCAATCTAGTTATTCCAGCACAGTCGCTTTTAGCCCTGACACCTTGCACAAAATCGTTCCCTCATTCCAGTCTCCTAATCTATAAATTAGGAATGATCATTATCAATTGCTTTGACTTGTAAAATTGGTATGAGGGTTAAATAAGACGGTTTAGACAAAGTACCACCTAGCACTGAGTGTGCCCACCATCTAGAAGGAGTGCTCAATAAAATATTAATTTTCCCTACACATATACTTATTCTTAACCTGCTCCCAGATACAGAGTTGCATTCTTGGCATATGCCTTGCTTACTCTGTATGCTTTCCCAAGCAGTCACATCCAAATTCATAGTTTTAACTACCCCCTCTTCACTCATGACTCTCAAATCTACAGCCCCAGGTGTCTCCACTACCTCGAAAGAACTATATATGTACTTAACAATTTCATCTAGATATCCTACAGGCATCTCAAGCTCAACATATCTGAAATGGAACTTATCTTTCATCCAAAATCTGCTCTTCTTTTTATACTTCCTATCTCATATGAGTAGGAAATATAGGTAGTAACAATCCTTCACCCAGTCATCCAAGCCAGGAATTCAATATTCATCCCTTTCCCATTACCCCTTTATCTAGTCAGCAAATAAATTCGATTGGTCTTACCCCCCAAATATCTCTTGAATCCTTCTCTCCTCTTTGTCACTACTGCCTGTATCTTAGCTTAGACTCTCATTATCTTTCACCTGGACTGTTATGTTTCCTGACTGGTTTTTCTGCCTCCAGTCTTGACCCCTTTCAAATCTATTCTCTACATAGACATCAGAATAACTATTTTATTTCACAGTTTTACTGAGATATAACTTACATACCATAAAATCACCCATTTAAAGTACACAGTTTAGTGGTTTTTAGTATATTTATGAATTTATGAATCATTACCACAGTTTTAAAATCTTTCTGTCACCCGACCCCTCAAAACCCATATCTGTTAGCAGTTCCTCCCCATTTCTCCTTAACCCTCCCTCTTATCCAGCCCTAGGCAACCACAAATCTTTATATTTCTGTGGATTTACCTATTCTGGGCATTTCATATAAGTCATGAAATATATAGTCTTTTGTGAAATATTGCCTTTTTCGCTTAGCATAATGTTTTCAAAGTTTATCCATGTTGTAGAATGTATCGATACTGCATTTCTTTTTATTCCTGAATATTCGATTGTGTGGATATGGCACATTTTATTTGTCCACTCATCAGTTTATGAATATTTGGGTTGTTTCCATAGAAAAGTCTTTTTAAAGCAAAACTCTGATCTTGTCCCACTCCTTATTAAAATACTACAGAATTAAGTCCAAGTAATCTGGGTCCAGTTTATTTTTCCTTCTCTGTCCCCAATTGCCATTCTCCCAGTTCAGATTTTATATTCCAGTAATGTCAAACTACTTAATTCCAGTTTTACACCTTTGGGTCTTTTTTTTTTTTTTTTTTTTTTTTTTATTGATTAAGATCTTACATATGTGTCCTTGTCCCCACGTTACCCTCTACCCCCCACCCCACCCCCCCGCTCATGCCCTCACCCCCCCCGTTGTCCATGCCCATTGATTAGGCCTATATGCTTGCATATAAGTCCTTTGGTTGATCTTTCCCCCTTACCCCCACCCTCCCCTACCTTCCCTCCAAGTCCCGACAGTCCAATCAATGCCTCTCCGTCTCTGGATCAGTCCTTGTTCATCAGCTTATGTTGTTCATTATATTCCACAAATGAGTGAGATCATGTGGTATTTATCTGCTCTCCAGTTCCATCCATGCTGTGGCAAATGGTAAGAGTTCCTTTTTCTTCTTCCTCTTCTTAAAGAATACCTTTCAGCATTTCATATAATGCTGGTTTGGTGGTGATGAACTCCTTTAGCTTTTTCTTATCCGTGAAGCTCTTTATCTGACCTTCTATTCTGAATGATAGCTTTGCTGGATAAAGTAATCTTGGTTGCAGGTTCTTGCTATTCATCACTTTGAATATTTCTTGCCAGTCTCTTCTGGCCTGCATGGTTTCTGTTGAGAAATCAGCTGACAGTCGTATGGGTACTCCCTTGTAGGTAACTGACTGTCTTTCTCTTGCTGCTTTTAAGATTCTCTCTTTATCTTTTGCTCTTGGCATTTTAATTATGATGTGTCTTGGTGTGGTCCTCCTTGGATTCCTTTTGTTTGGGGTTCTCTGCGCTTCCTGGACTTGTAAGTCCATTTCTTTCACCAGGTAGGGGAAGTTTTCTGTCATTATTTCTTCAAAAAGGTTTTCAATATCTTGCCCTCTCTCTCCTTCTGGTACCCCTATAATTCTGATGTTGGTACGCTTGAAGTTGTCCCAGAGGTTCCTTACACTATCTTCATATTTTTGGAATCTCTTTTCTTTTTTCTTTTTCGGTTGGGTATTTTTTGTTTCTTTGTATTTCAAATCTTTGACTTGATTCTTGGGATCCTCTTGTCTGCTGCTGGATCTCTGTAAATTATTCTTTATTTCAGTCAGTGTATGCTTAATTTCTAGTTGGTCCTTTTTCATGTCCTCCATGGTCTCACTATACTTATTGAGGGATTCATTAAATTTATCGGCGGTTTCCATAAAATTCTTGAAAAACCTTATAAACGTGGCCTTGAACTCTATATCCAGTCGTTTGCTTTCCTCCATTTCTGCCATTTGTGACCTGTTTCTTTGTCTCCGCATTTTGGCAGCTTCCCTGTGTTGATAGAGTGGCCCTGCGCGCCAGGTGTCCTGTAGGGCCCAGTAGCTCAGCCTCCCCAGTTACCTGGGGTGGACACTCTTGGTGCACTCTTGGTGCCTTGGTTGTTGTAGAATCACTGGGAGGAATTGACCTCCAGGCCAATTGGCTGTGAGAATCAGCTGTGTCTACAGTGGGAGAACTTCTGTGCTGAAGACACCCTTCTGGGGCAAGACTTGCTTCAGTGGGGCTTTGGTGCTCACTGAGTCTGCTCCCTGAGTGTGTCCCTTATGGATCTGAGGAGTTGCAGTCTGGATGGTCCCCCTCTGACCACTGGGTACAGTGGCTCCTGGATCTAAGGAGGTGCTAATTCAGCCTCTGCCTGAGGCCACACAGCAGGAGCCACGAAGAGGCTCAGCTGTGAAGCAATGCAAGCCGCTGCGGGGCCTTGGGCCTTCTCTTGGAAGTTCCGGGTCTGCCTGGTTCGGCTGCAGTTAGGTATATTCACATGCAAAAGCCTCTGCCGCAGCCTGGGTGGGGCGGGGTCTCAGGGAGTCAAAGGGCGGAGAAAGCAGCTATGGCCGATTCTCCGCCCGGAGTCGCGCGTCTCAGTGTCCCGGTAACGGCTGCAAGCACCTCTGAGGGAGAGCCGCCCCAGAGACTTCCCGGAACCGGAGTTCAGAGCAATCAGGAGCTTGTGATTCAAAAAGACAGCCGCGTCCTCAGGCACCACCCCCTTTCCGCGCGCGCGCGAGCCGCCGTACCTCTGCACTTCACCTCCGCAGTGCCTCTGGCTCTCAGCGTGCTTTTCTTTCCTTCTAGTTGTAGAATTTACACTCAGCCAGCCTTCCTGTTGTTCTGGATGATGTTTGCTCAGTCCTTTGCGGTAATTTTCAATTGTTGTGTGAGGCGACAATTTCCCGGTGTTTACCTATGCCGCCATCTTAGCTTTTCCCTCACCTTTGGGTCTTTGAGTTATTTCCTCTGCCAGTAAAATCTTGCCCTTGCCCTTGCCCTTGCCCTAGCCCTAGCCGGTTTAGCTCAGTGGATAGAGTGTCAGCCTGGGAACTGAAAGGTCCCAGGTTCGATTCCGATCAAGGGCACATGCCCGGTTGTGGGCTTGATCCCCTGTGGGGGACTTGCAGGAGGCAGCGAATCCATGATTCTCTCTCATCATTGATGTTTCTATCTCTCTCTCCCTCTTCCTTCCTCTATGAAATCAATAAATAAATAAATATATATATATATATATATATATATATATATATATATATATACATACATACATATATATAAAAAGATCTTGCCCTTTTTTCCTTGGCAACATTCTGATCCTCTTTAAAACCTGTTTAACATGTATGAAGTTGCTTGTGTACAGGGTTATTTATTGCAATAGAGTTTTTAATAGCAAAAGATTAGAAATTTTTTAAATGCTCATAGTGCAGCAAGAGATTGGTTCAATAAATGATGATATAGCCCCACAATAGAATGATGTTCAGCTCTCTCCCCCCCCCCACACCCCCCAAATACAAGGAGGCTTTTTATTCACTGATCTTGAATGATCTCCATGGTATAGAATTTTATTTTATACATATTCTCTGTGTGTATATGAACATGTGTATGCAATATATGTTACCATATATGAAAAGAGTGAGAAAAGAAATGTGTGGCCCTGGCTGGTGTGGCTCTGTTGGTTGGAGTGGCGTCCTGTACACAAAGGTTGTGGTTTTGATTCCCTAGTAGGGCACATGCCTAGGTTGCAGATTCAGTTCTCGGTAGGGGTACATTCAGAGGCAATGGATTAATGTTTCTCCGTCTCTTTCTCCCTCCCTTCCCCTTTTCATAAAATCAATAAACATATCCTTGGGTGAGGATTTTAAAAAAAGGAATATGTATGTATGTTTGTTTTATATACACAGGGCGGGGGCAAAAGTAGATTTATAGTTGTTTATATGGAAAATAATATAATTAAATAATAAGAATAAACTCTGTTTTGTGTACTCACAACTGTAAACCTACTTTTGCACTACCCTGTATATCCTTTTGTGTATATGTACATTAGAACATCTTTGGAAGGATATAGATATACAAGAAATAGATAACATTGGCTACCCTTGATTTAATTTAAATAAATAACTTTTTAAAACCAAAAGTTGCTGTAAAGTATTCCCTTATACCAGCCTTCCTTCCCGGTCCCTAATGTTAATCACTGTCTTATTCTTTTTTGTTATCTTGTATATATTTCTGTTGTCCAAATATCAAACTTTATTGTTATTATTTATTTATCTTATATAATTCATGTATTTTTTATTATACAGAGCTTAAAATTACAGAAAAGTTAGTATGGTTTTCTATTAGCAGATTCTGAGCATTTTGAAGACAAGAGTGTGCTTTATTACTTTTTATTCCAGTCCATAATGAATACTCAGTATGTGTTTAAGCTCTCGAGCAATTGAGACAAGTAAAATAACCTTATGAAATCTAAAGCAAATAAATGGTAGCCATTCTGTCAGAAGTGATATGTTATTCATTAGATTGTTATTAATATGTTATTCTGCTAGACGTTTCCCTCTTGCAACTGTTTGTATTTAAGCTACTGTGAAAATTCCAAACATGTACCTTTTTTTAAAATATATTTTTATTGATTTCAGAGAGGAAGGGAGAGAGAGAGATAGAAACATCAATGATGAGAGAGAATCATTGATCGGCTGCCTCCTGCACACGCCCTACTGGGGATCGAGCCTGCGAGACCACAGCCCAGGAATGTGCCCTTGACTGGAATCGAGCCTGGGACCTTTCAGTCCACAGGCCGACGTTCTATCCACTGAACCAAACTGGCTAGGGCACAAACATGTACCTTTTACTGCCTATCCTAAGTGTAGTTTTTTCTTCTACATTGGTAAGTGTGAAGTCAGTGGAAGAAACTTCAGGAACTTATACCAAAATAAATGTCTGGTATATTCTGTCCCTGAAGGATTCTTCTCATTTTGATTTTTTGCTTTTATCTCCATGCTAGGGGCCCAGTGCACGAATTCATGCACTTTGAAAAGAACTGTGGGCCGCAAGGCTGCAGTGGGCACAGGGGTGGGTCTCGGCCCATCCTCCACATCCCCGCCTGGCCCTTCCTGCCACGGGCCCCAGTCCCATCTCTGCTGGCAGCCCCACTCCCACTGCAGCCACTCCCATGCGCTGATGGCGCCAGCCCTGCTCACACCCGCTGACTGCGCAGAGCAGTTGGGACCAAAAGTTGCTGTAACAGGTGTGAGCAGCAGGTGTGAGCGGGGCCGGCGCTGTCAGTGGGTGCGAGCAGCAGCTGCTGCCCCAATCGCCCCTCAGGAGCAGGAGTGGGTAGAGAAGCCCTCAGGGGCGATCAGGGCCAGCAGCTGGTCCTCCCACCCACTGACGGTGCCGAGCGATCAGGACTGGCACCGGGCGCCAGCAGCCAGTGTGAGCAGCAGCTCCAGCACTGGCAGTGTGCGAGCGCCGGGTGGGACCATGGCTCACGGGAGCAAAGAATTTTCAGTAACCACCAGAGGCTCGCCCCCATGACAGTGACCAGTGCCCTGCTGTGGTCTGGTGCCCCCGCTCACCTGCTCCACCATCCTGCCACCATGTTCCGTGTATGCCCCCTGGTGGTCAGTGCACATCATAGGGACCAGTTGTTCGGTTGTTTCGCCGTTTGGTCTATTTGCATGTTAACCTTTTATTATATAGGATAGGATTAACCTTTCTTGTTCACATCTCAAGCTGTGTCCTCAGCACTTTCCTATCTCAGCACTACTAAAATACTAATAACTACCTTTTTTTGCTCCTGAAATTGAAAAATGGCAGTCTTGTCCTACATCCTCCTCCTCATACTCATCTGCCCTCACCCACAGTTAATTATAATTTTATCAAAGTAAGTATTTGTCCTCAAATTTACCTTCTTAAAATTAGCTTGTTGGAGAAAAAGTTTGACTTGTTTTTGGTGAATGGTTGTTAAATACTTTGTCCTTTATTCTAAAGGTGATAGGAAGGCATTGGTACCTTTTAGGCTCAGGAAGTAACATGGTTAAATACCCTTGCATAAGCTGTGTGCCCTTTTTACCTTCACCACTTTTATGGTTTTGAGAATTTCACATAGGGACACATTCAACCTGTGCTGCTGGTGCCTTTGAGACATCTGACACACCTCTCTCTGATCTCTTTATTTCCTCTCTTGTTTCTTCCCTTTATTCTACAACTATCTTTCATTTCATTTCCTTTTCTTCCTCTTCCTGGTCCTCCATTTTTCCTCTCTTGCTGTGTCAGTGGCACCCCTGGGCATTGTTTGACCCTACTGGTTGTACCTGTGTGTTTTCTAGTCTAGACATATTACATGTGGAGAGATGGTTATTCTCTCTGAAATAATACAGGGACTGAGTGCAAAAAGCTGTTGTTTCAGGTGCTCAGAGTAGTTCTCAAGTTGGACATTTTTGCTTGAAATTTTAGTTCTTTTGAATGGTTGTATTTAAGGACTTGCCCAAAGACACAAATCAGACTTTTCAGCTGTTATTTTGTAATGGTGTCATTATGACCAAAGTAGATTATGTTGTAAACTATATATAATAGCATTTGATATTTTATTAGAAAAGCAAACGTCCTATTTTAAATTTTTTACTTTATTAATTTAGGTATGGATGGCAGAACAAAAAATATCATATGATAAGAAAAAACAAGAAGAATTAATGCAACAATATCTTAAAGAACAAGAATCATATGATAATAGGTAAGAAATTCCATTATACTGGTGATTTGATTTTATTTTTTAAATTTTATTATTATTTTTTAAAATCCTTACCCAAGGATATCTTTTTATTGATTTTTAGAGAGAGAAAGGAAGAGAGAAAGTAGTGGGGAGAGAGAAAGATACATCAATGTGACAGAAAAACATGGTTTGGTCACCTCCCACATGTGCTCCAACCAGGGATCGAACCTGCAACCTTTTGATATATAGGATGATGCTCCAACCAGCTGAGCCACCCAGCCAGGACAGTGCTGGTGATTTTAGAATAATCAATTGCATGAAAATGATCCCTACTGAATTATGTATTAAGTTAGCCTTTTTGAATTGAATGTCTTTTTTTTTTAATATATTTTATTGAATTTTTACAGAGAGGAAGGGAGAGGGATAGAGAGTAGAAACATCGATGAGAGAGAAACATCGATCAGCTGCCTCCTGCACACCGCCTACTGGGGATGTGCCCACAACCAAGGTACATGCCCTTGACTAGAATCGAACTGGGGACCCTTGAGTCCGTAGGCTGACGCTCTATCTGCTGAGCCAAACCGGTTAGGGCTTGAATTGAATGTCTTAAGGATAGGATTCTATTCCCTCTGAACTATCTTTACTCTCATATTTGTAGATGGCCATTTACCCATAATTCACATAAAATATATTGATGTGAGTATATATAGCCTATGATCAAGTTCCAGCTGAGGCAAAGCTTAGAACAGGAGTCCTCAAACTTTTTAAACAGGGGGCCAGTTCACTGTCCCTCAGACCGTTGGAGGGCTGGACTATAGTTTAAAAAAAACTATGAACAAATTCCTATGCACACTGCACATATCTTATTTTGAAGTAAAAAAACAAAACGGGAACAAATACAATATTTGTATTTGCATGTGGCCCGTGGGCCGTAGTTTGAGGACCCCTGGCTTAGAAAAACAATAAAAGTTTAACACTCAAACTGCTGACACCTCTCACAAAAATATTTCTTTAAAAGCTTATTAAAGATCAGTGCAGTGAGAAAGCAGAAAAGATGTTCAGGAAACAGTCAATAATTGAGTTAGACCTATAAAAAGAGTGTGGGTGGAAAAGTAGGTTTACAGCAGATCATAGTGCGGTTTTTCTTTATCTTTAAAAAACAGTTACTTTTTTTCCTTGGTACTTTAATTAATATTTGAAGCTATGCAAATATCCTGTTTTTCCTAGAACTTTTCCCAGTAGTTTTAGCATTTATTGGTGCTAAATTTAGCATTCACATCAATTATTACTGTGGTTTTCTAACGGTGATTTTCTCTTTCTCTCATTCCCACTATATATTTTTAAATATATTTTTTAATTGATTTCAGAGGGGAAGGGAGAGGGAGGGAAAGACAGAAACATCAAGGATGAGAATCATTGATCAGCTGCCTCCTGCACGCCCCCTACTGGGGATCGAGCCCTCAACCTGGGCACGTGCCCTTGATTGGATTCAAACCTGAGACCCTTCAGTCCTCAGGCCAGTACTCTATCCACTGAGCCAAACCGCTATATTTTTTAATTTGAATTCCTTTTCCCTTTCCTCATTTATTTATTTAGTCATTTATTTGTATCAGTGTAGACTCATAGATATTTCAGATTTCATCTAATGAGTGAAGTTTTGAAACTATTACAATACCTTAATTCCCTTAGAATTTTAGAGGTTGAGGGACAGTTATTCTGTAATTTTTTCCTCCTACATAAAATTGTTACTCTTATGTCTTATTTTTATTTAGATTGCTTATGGGAGATGAACGTGTAAAGAATGGCCTTAATTTCATGTACGAGGCCCCACCAGGAGCTAAAAAAGGTACTCACCTCATTTCTTTTTTTAAGTCTTTGATATGTTTGCAACTAAAAGTTTGAGAACTGTTATGAAAGTTGCTCTTTATCTTTTAAAATGGCTATTGTATAAATGCTGTAATCAATAGAATAAATACTAAAAATATTTGTCTATAATCTAGTTATATTTCATGACTGGTCCTTTGGGTAGGAAAAAAATCTCAACATCAGCAGAAGTGCGTTTATTCTTTTATAATTTATGTATATATCTTTAGTGAGACTACATGCCTATTAAATATGATGTCTTACTTAATTTTGTTTTTTATCCTTTAGTGATTTGAATTTTATCTTGTGAAAGAAGAAAAATGTCAAACCAATAAATTCTTACATGTTATAATAAAATATCATATCATAGTATAGTATATGATAGACTTTTATGAAGTTTTTAACTTGCTCTACCTTTTTCCCCCGTGTTTTTGATATGCAATCAAGAAAATAAAGAGGTAAAGTACCATTTACTATGCTTGAATTTACTTGCAGTAGATTATAATTTTATGAAAAATTGAAAGACTTTTTAATGAATGTTTTCAGAAAGAAGAAACAGAAGGAGAGACTGAATACAAATTTGAATGGCAGAAAGGAGCGCCACGAGAAAAGTAAGACTGGTTTTCTTTTAAGATAAAATACATATCATTCAATTTATCTGATATCCCATCTTGTATTCTTTTTTTCATTCACTAAAGGCATCTAATATGAAAAAGTATTTTAGGTGATTTGTCTTATGCAATTAATTTGCCTGATTATAGTCTTTAGTTTTATTTTACCTTTTCATTTTTTTAAAAAAAATTAGACTGGACACTTAATAACTAAGTCATGTTTGGAAATACTAAATAGATTTATAGTTTTGTATAGTTATTACAGTTATACATTTTGTAATATATTTACTGGTAGAACTATAGAACTTTTTCAGAATAACTGCTGTTTCTTAAATTATTCTTAATATTGTGTTTGCACATTTTTTTCTACATAATAGATATGCCAAAGATGACATGAACATCCGAGATCAGCCCTTTGGTATTCAGGCAAGTGACATATATTTTACTCTGTAAGAATAATTTTTATTTAGTAAATACTTTACATTGTGGTCCAAAAGGTATTTAAGCTGAAAAGGAGTTCTGTGGTTTCTGTTTGTATCAGAAAATCGAAGGACTAGAGGAGAAAACATTAAATGTAATAGATTGATGAAAGATAGAAATCAAAGTTTTATAGTGAGGCTTATAATGACAGTGGTCTCTGCAGTTTTCAAGGAATTTGAAGAATTACCTCAAAATTTGAGAATTTAAGATTAAGCCATGACATAATTATTTTTTGGATTTTTATTATTCTTTTTTGGATGACATTGTTTTATTGCCACAAAATAAGAGTCAAAAAGAAAAAGATAGAATTTAGCTTAGTTTTTAGGCAGACTTTATAGTAAAAGATTTTAGTATTTATATTAAATTAGAGGCCTAGTACACAAAATTCGTACATGGGGGGGAGGTGGCGGGGGGTCCCTCAGCCCGACCTGTGCCGGGAGCCCTCTGGGGATGTCCAACTGATGGCTGAAGCCCGTTCCCTGCGGGGAGTTAGACTAAGCTGGCAGTCAGAGGCTCCCCCCACCACCGCCACTGTGCTCACCATCCATGAGTGGCTTCTGGCTGAGCAGCACTCACCCTGTGGGAGCACACTGACCGCCAGGGGGCAGCTCCTGCATTGAGCGTCTGCCCCCTGGTGGTCAGTGTGCATCATAGCAACCAGTCATTCTGCTGTTTGGTCGATTTGCATATTAGCCTTTTATTATATAGGATTATAAAATATAGTTATGGAGTCTCTTTCTCTGGAAATCTTTTTTTTTTTTTTTTTTTAAATTACCCTGTCACTGTAATTTATTGTGTTTTAGCATAAGCCAACTAATTAGATCTTATTTTGCAAACAAAATTTTCATGGCCTGCTATATGAAATTCTTCTCTAATAGGTAGCATCTGCTGTATTTATTTCATCCATTAATTTTGTAACCTTCTCCAAAACAAACACTAGGCTCATGTGATGTGATTCAGAAAGAAGAGATGAGATATGTTGCCTGGGGGTACACAAGCAATCTTAGTCCCCAAATCCACCAGTCTTCCTGGACATGTCTTCCCAAAGACTCTAGACACATGATGGCCAGCCAGCCCAGTCCCTTGTAGGCTGTGCCTATTGAGAAGAGACCCTAGTGGTCTTCCCATGGAGTGTGCATTCAGAACTTACCCACCTGTTATTGGGTGTGAGGATCCTAGAGAAAGGATGGTCTAAACCCAGGCAGCTTCCTGGGAAAGGGAGGACTATTACAGGGCCTGGAAAGATGACAGGACAAGAACAGTGAGAAGCCTTTTTGAACAGGAACCTATAAGAAGATCAAAGGGCAACATGATTCTCTTTCGACATACCTACTTCTGGTCTTTCCAAGATAGAGGTCCTTTCCCCCAGGCCATGAGCAAATTTGAAGAACAACAATGATCATAGTTCAGGAGACTACCATTGTCACCAAATGCACTGATGCCGGGGTCCAACCCCAGCAGGTCCAGGGGTCCCCAAAGGTGTGGACGGAGTCGGCGAAGAAGGAATGACATGGATACAGCGTTCAGTTGATCAGCAGCCTACCCAGGATCTCTAGCCAAGTTCTGGTCAGGATCTCCAGTGAAGTTCTGGTTAGGATCTCCAGCCAGGTTCTGTGTCCATATTCTCTTCCTAGGTTCTCCAGCCACGTTCTCCAGGTTCTCCAGCCAGGTTCTGTAGCCAAGTTCCCTCGCTAGGTTCTCCAGCCAGGTTCTGTCCAGGTTCTCCAGCCAGGTTCAGTTACCAGGTTCTAGTCAGGTTCTCTTGCCAATTTCTGTAGTCAGGTTCAGTCCAGGATCTTTTGCCATGTTCTCTCGCTAGGTTCTGTCTCTAGGTTCTGAGGCCAGTTTCTGTCCAGGATCTTTTGCCATGTTCTCTCCAGCGAAGTTCTTCTGTCTCTAGAGAACGTTCTGTGTAGGTTCTGTGCCTAGGTTCTGTCTCTCTTGGTTCCGTATTCTAAGTTCTGTGTTCTAAGTTCTGGGTTCTAAGTTCTGTCTGGAAATCTTTTTAAAATTAGAATAATTTAATTTAAAATCTACCAAGGAGTAGGGAGCCAAATGTTGGTTAGATTCTTAATATTTTAATAACCAAAATAATGTTCACTATTTCTCAGGTTCGAAATGTGAGGTGCATTAAATGTCACAAATGGGGTCATGTCAACACAGATAGAGAATGTCCTTTGTTTGGTCTTTCTGGAATCAATGCAAGTTCAGTTCCCACTGATGGCTCAGGTAAGCACTAGACATGATTTATTTGTTTTAGAATATATACCAAGGACAAATAAGAAAAGATCAAATAACATTTTTATCTTTGGCTTGGGTTGGGCTTTTTGGACTAAGGCACAATCCCAAAATATGATGGTCAATAGGAAACTATGATCATGTGTTCTGAATTTGAAAGACAGTATATTAGAATTGAATTTAATGTTCCTAGCCAAGGGCCCCTGTGAAAGACATTAAACATAGTTTATCAGGTTAGTAACTTAAATATAGAAGGAAGAAATGGTTATTTCTATATTTATGTCCTCCTGAATTATAAAAGTAGATTGGTCTAGAAGCCTCAGCAGTCACCTTAATTCAGAGATAAAATCAAAACTGAGTTTAGCTCTAGCCAGTTTGGCTCAGTGAATAGAGCATCAGCCTGCGGGCTGAAGGGTCCCAGGTTCAATTCTGGTCAAGGGCACATGCCCGAGTTGCAGACTCAATACCCAGTGTGGGGCATGCAGGAGGCAACCAATCAATGATTTTCTCTCTCATCATTGATGTTTCTATCTCTCTCTCCTTCTCCCTTCCTCCCTGAAATCAATAAAAATATATTTAAAAACAAACAAAAACTGTTAACTATGTTAAAATTGGTTTTTACTTAAAAATTTTATTTGCCTTTCTGCATATTGTTGTCTAATTAAGAAAGATTAGTCTAATTTGTTTTTGTGTTATTTGGATTCCTTTTATAAAAGGATATTAAAACAGAAGTTTTAACTTAAATTTATCAGTGCCTTAGGTAAAAGAAGTACACAGATACAATATTATAATTGAGTTTTTTTAAATCCTTATTATTCTAAAAAAGATAGAAGCCACATTTTAAGTAAAGGGAAACTATTTGCTCAGTGGTGAGAGAATGCTGATACAGACCTTGATCTGAGAACCTCTGACAAAAAGAATATCCCACGGATGCCACAATGTAGGTATCTTAAAGCCCACATACTGATACTCCTTGCTCCCCTACCTCCACACACCCACTTGGTGAAAGAAAGGTGAGAGGTCTCAAAAGAAATAAAGCCCTTCCATAGCTGGTTTGAAGGGTTGAGGAGTCAGTTCCAGTCAAGGGCACACACCTCAGTTGCAGGCTCAATCAGGGAGCATGTGGAGGACAACCAATCATTCTGTCTCTCTCACATTGATGTTTCTCTCTCTGTCTCTCCCCCTCCCACTCTCTCTTAAAAAAAAAAATGAAATCAATTGAAAAGATATTCTCTGTTGAAGATTAACAAAAAAAAGAAAGAAAGAAAGAAAGCCCAAAGAAATACGGGGGTGGAGTAAGTCATATATGAAGAACCCATTGGCTCACATATTTCTGACCACTAATTTTAGTCACAGGAACCTGTTATTATATATAAAAGGTATATTCTGTTTTCTGGAAAGGGTTCGATCTTTCTCATCTTTTCCTTCACTCCAACCTTGTTGTGCCCTTACAATTGCATGTTTCCTGTGTTGGATAGGGGTGGTCAGTGATAGTAGCTGTCTTTGTTCCTTGGCCTATCTTTGATCCTGCTTCTGAGAAAATGAGTAGGATAGACTGCAGACTTAGCCCTTTATTTAGTAATCGATTAGACCTGCTTTCTCTTGAGTCTATATTAGAAAGTCTGTTAACCACAAACAAAAGAACTTGTGCTATTTAATTATCCTATTTTTAAGAGTATTGAAAACATTGAATTCAGATATAATGAAGCTAGATTGGCTCTTCTTCAGCCATGAATTTATGCTTATTAACTTTACAATAACTCAATCATTCATTTTATGCAATCAAAGTTTTTGTACCCCACTTATGGTGGAGTTTTACTGTAGAACTATTCTTCAATCAAATGAACTTTCTCAAAATAAGTGAATGAAGTAGAAAATGCTCAATTTTTTTTTTTGCTCCTATTAAGTTTTAACACATGTAACCACCCTTGAGTGAAAAGTATTACCTTTGTTGAAATACTAATATTAGTATATTAATATTCCTAATACATAAAATGTTCCTTCAAGTCAAAAGATGAACAAACTCAAAGGAGCAAAGGACATAAATATTGGTGGTTTACAAAAGGAGGGGTTCAAATAGCCGTTACAGCCATGACAACATTTTCAACAGCATTAATAACCAGATAAATGGACCTCGCTGGTTTTGCTCAGTGGCTAGAGCATCGGCCCACAGACTGAAGGGTCCCAGATTTGATTCCGGTCAAGGATGAGTACGTACCTCAGTTGCAGGCTCCATCCCCAGCTCTGATCTTGTGTGTGTGTGTGCGCGCGCCTGGGAGGCAACCAATCAATGTGTCTCTCTCACATCCATGTTTCTTTCTCTGTCTCTCCCCCTCTCTTGCACTCTCTAAAAATCAGGGGGAAAAAATATCCTCAGGTGAGAATTAACAAAAAAATAATAATAACCAAAGAAATTAAAGTAATATTATCTTTTTGCCCATCAAATTTGGTAAAGTCTTAAAAGAACTTTACACCCAGTGTTGGAGCAAGTGTGGTAAAATTAACATTTTAATCCACTATTGATAAATTGGAGCAGCCTTTCTGAAGTCATTTGATGATATGTATCAAAAGCCTTAAAAACATGAATATCCTTTTACCTAGAAATTCAACATCCAGGAATTTATAAGAAAATGGTAAGGTAGATGCTTAAAGATTTATAGTGGTGAAATATTAGAAACAACCCTAAATGTTCATCAGTAAGGGTAAAATAAATTCACTTATTCGACAATTATTTGTGGAGCACTTACTCTGTGCCAGGCATTTTTCTAGGTTCTAGGAATACAATATTAAGACAGAAAAGGTCCTTTCTTTCATTGTGTTGGAAATGACACAAAATAAACTGATAAATAAGAAAATATTAAGTATTTATAAGTTCTATTGTAAAATTAAATTGGATACTGTGATAAGAACTGAAAGGGGAGTAACTTTTGATTAAGTGGTGAGGAAGGGCTCCTCTGAGGAAGTGATGTTAAACTGCAATCTCTAAATGACAGGAAAGATGCAGCTTGCAAGATCTGACAGAAGAGCATTTGGCATCTTAGGCAAAAGGAACAGTCTTCCACACAGAGGGAACCATAAGTTCAGAGAGGCAGTGTACCAGTCGGTGAAGAGCACAGGCTATGGAACGATGGGGCTAGTAAATGCCTGATTTGGATCCTCTGCTCTGCTGCTTAGTAGTAACTTTAAGCAAACTGCTTAACCACTCTGTGGGGTGTAAATGTGAGAACAAATGTTGGTAAATATCTAAGAATATCTCAAAGCACTAAACGCTATGATAAAATTACTAGAGGCCCGGTGCACAAAATTCATGCATGGGGGGAGGGGATCCCTCAGCCTGGCCTGCACCCTCTCAAATCCGGGATCCCTCAGGGTATGTCCGACTCACTCTCGCAATCTGGGATTACTGGCTCCTAACCATTCTCCTGCCTGCCTGATCGCCCCTAACCCCTCTATCTGCCTGCCTGATCACCCTAACTGCTCCCCTACTGGCCTGATCGCCCCTAACCACCTCTGGCCAGTCGCGGGCACCCGGGGCCTGGGCTTCCCTCCCTCTGGCTGGCCACAGGAACCCAGGACCCAGCCAGCTTCCCCCAGGCCAGCCGCAGCTGCAGGGAACTGTGAGGGGGCGGCTTCGCTCAGGCCACAGGTGCAGGCGCCCAGGACCGCGGGGCAAGCAGCTTGTCCCTCTCCTGGACCGCAGGTGCAGACACAGTCACTGGTGCCCGGGACCACGGGGCAGGCGGCTTGTCCCTCTCCCAGGCCGCAGCCTGTCTGGTCCCCATTCCTCTCTCCCAAGCTCATTTGTGCCTGGCTGGTCCCCATTCCTCTCTCCCCAGTGTTGAGTGTCAGCCGTTACGGGGTGATGGCGTGAGGGCGTGGTGACCATTTGCATATTAGCTCTTTATTATATAGGACTAGAGGCCCGGTACACAAAAATTTGTGCACGGGCGGGGAGGTGTCCCTCAGCCTGACCTGTGCCCTCCCACAGCCTGGAACCCCTTGGAAGATAACCATCTGCTGGCTTAGGCCCACTCCCTAGGTGGCAGATGGCAGGCCTGATCCTGCAGTGCCTGCCCCACCTCCCCGGGTCGCACATAGCAGGCCCGATCCCGTGGTGGGGCAGGCGCTGTCCCGCCCTGCCTGCAGTATGCAAATTTAACGGCCATCTTTGTTGGGTTAATTTGCATACTCTTCTGATTGGTGTAGCGAAGGTACGGTCAGTTAGCATCTTTGTATTTTATTCGTGTCGATGATAAAAATAAGTCAGTAATTTTTACCATCTATGATACCACATAATATGATCTACACTAATAATAAAAGAGAAACATGCAAATTGGTGTCACTCCGCTACACCAACAAGCCATGCCCACCAGCCAATCAGGAGCAAGTATGCAAATTAACCCAACCAATATGGCGGCAGCCACGGAGCTGGAGCGAGCAGGAGGCTTGGGTTGCCCCCAGCAATGGAGGAAGCCAAGCTTCCCGCCCTCCCTGGCCAGTCCTGGCCTCCACTCAAGGCTACAAAGTTTCAATTATAGAAAATAAATAAATCCCAGATACCTGCTTCCCTCCGCTCAAGGAGGTGCTGAAAAAAATAAATAAATAAAAGGAGGGACTGGGAGCTTGGGTTGCCGTGGACCATGACCAGCCTGCAAACAACCATTAGCCCCTCACCCAGGGTGGCCAAGCACCCCAGTGAGGACCCCCACCTTGAAGGGGCTGTGGCCAGCCTGAAAACAACCCTCAGCCCCTCACCCAGGCTGGCCACACACACCCCCAGCGGGGACTCTCACCCCATGGGGGCGTGGCTGGCCTGCAAACCACCACAGGCCCCTCACCCAGGCCACCCCATTCCCCAAGGAAACCCCCACCCTGATCCGGGACATCCTTCAGAGCAAACCAGCCAGCCCCCACCCTTGCACCAGGCCTATATCTATACTAATAAAAGGGTAATATGCTAATTAGACTGGGAGACCTTCCAGGAGACCTTCCGGACATTCTTCTGGACAAAGCCATGGTGACAGGGCTGAGGTAGAGGCAGTTAGAGGCCAAGAGGGGAGGGCAGTTATGGGTAATCAGGCTGGTGGGGGGCGGGGCTGGTGGGGGTAAGCAGACCAGCAGGGGGCCAGTTGGGGGTAAGCAGGCCGTTAGTGGGGGTCAGTTGGAGGTGATCAGGACAGCGGGAGGGGGGGGGCAGTTTGGAGTGAGCAGGTCAGCAGAGGGGCAGTTGGCATCAAGCAGGCCAGTGGGGAGGGAAGGTGGGGGCAAGCAGGCCAGCAGGGGGGGAAGTTGGGGGTGAGCAGGCTGGCAGGGGAGGCAGTTGGGGGTGAGCACACTGGCACGGGGGGCAGTTGGGGGTGATCAAGCTGGCGGGGGAGGTCATTTGAGGGCAAGCAGGCCGGCAGGCAGAGTGGTTAGGGGCAATCAGGCAGGCAGGCAGGCAGATGAGCGGTTAGGAGCCAGCAGTCCCGGATTGTGAGAGGGATGTCCGACTGCCGGTTTAGGCCCGATCCCTGTAAACCGGCAGTAGGACATCCTTCGAGGAGTCCCAGATTGGAGAGGGTGCAGGCCAGGCTGAGGAACACCCTCCTCCCCCGTGTACGAATTTCGTGCACCAGGTCACTAGTATATCAAATATTTCTGATGTACCATCAAGGTTGAGAGCCATCAGCTTCAGTTGTATGTAAGAATAATTGAAGATTTGAGAAATAATGCCTTTGTTTATTTAAATTATGTTTACTAATATTACACAGTCATAAAGTTATCCTAAAGAATAATTGTGGCCCTGTCTGGTTTGGCTCAGTGGATAGAGCGTCGGCCTGCGGACTGAAGGGTCCCAGGTTCGATTCCAGTCAAGGGCATGTACCTTGGTTGTGGGCACATCCCCAGTTGGGGGTGTGCAGGAGGCAGCTGATCGATGTTTCTCTCTCATCGATGTTTCTAACTCTCTATCCCTCTCCCTTCCTCTCTGTAAAAAATCAATAAAATATATTTTTTTAAAAAAGAATAATTGTGGATATGTCCAAAGATTTTGTTGTAAAGTATTGTGTCCAATAATAAGAGAGAGAACCTAAATACCTAATAAAAATACATTAAGTGAATAATTATGGGCTATTAACAATGGAATAGTATACTATGCAGCCATTAAAAATGTTATGAAGACTGCTTAATGATGATGGATATTGTTTATAACATTAGGTCAAAGAAAAAAGCAGGTCATAAAACAAAGTAGTGCCCTAGCCAGTTCAGCTCAGTGGATAGAGTCTTGGCCTGTGGACCAAAGGGTCCCAGGTTCTGTTCTAGTCAAGGGCACGTACCTTGGTTGCAGGCTCCTCCCCAGCTCAGGGTACGTGCAGGAGGCAACCAATCGATGTGTTTCTCTCACATCGATGTTTCTGTCTTTCCCTCTCTCTTCCATTCTCCCTTTAAAAAAAAAAAAAAAAAATCAATGGAAAAATATCCTTGGGTGAGGATTAACAAAAAAAATAAAACTAAGTAGTTATATGGATTCCATTCATGTTTCTTTTTAAATCTTTAGGTAAACATATAGACACTTCTAGAAAGGAAATTGCCCAAAATGTTAACAGTGATTTTACATTTATAATTTTTAAGTGAATATTGTTTTAAAAGAATTAAAAATTATACATAGAAGTAAATTATTTAAAATTGTATTGTTCAGTTTAATACCTTTAAAGTTTGACCTGCATTTAGCAGGACCACTTAACTAACAATAATAGAAACTCTTAAAGGTTTCTCAAAAACAAAATCGAAACTACTGTATCAAATAGGAAAGCAAAGAATAATGATGTATTCTGAATTTGAATGCAATGAAAAACAAACTGTCCAATTTCCTAATCCACTTGCTGATTCAAGCTAAAAAATCTTTTCATTTAAAAAAAATCACCTATTGAATAATGTCTCACCAGTGAATAGAGATTATTTTTGCAATAAGGCAATTTCAGTAGATGTGGTTATCCTGGGATAATCACACCCCTGGGGTATGTAGCCTTGTGTCTGTAATCTCCCAGGAGTGTAATTATTTCATGATAGCTGTACCCCCCAGTGCTGCATTATTTCTATTATGAAATTCTTAGTTTAGTATATAAAGTAACTTACTTTGATCACTGGAAACTGCAAGGTGCTGTTAGACTGTTCCAGCTGTGAGGTTTACAGAGACCAGCTATCAGATTTACTTCTCCTTTACAAAGTTAAATTAGGCAATCAAAATGCTTCTTTTGGCTAAGCTGGTTTACAATATCTTTTCTACTGATAAGATCTTAACTTTATAAGTTTTCATCCTTTTTGGATAGTACATTCAAATTATATGTAAAACTTGCAGGCTTCAGTGGAGGCTGAATTGTTATGAAATATTTTTATATTACAATATAATTAAATGGCCTGCCCACTGGCTTTTATTTATACTCTATGGCCCTTATTCTTATCATAGATTGTTACCATTTATAACGTATATTGAAATTAAACATTTTTTAATCTGCAGTGGGATTTTCAACAAAGCAAGTGGGGTTTTGAGGGAAGAGAAGCATGAGTAATAAATTATAATGTTTTATTATTATTATTACTGATTTTAGACTGAGGAAGGAGAGGGAGAGATAGAAACATCAATGATGAGAGAGAATCATTGATTGGCTTCCTCCTGCACGCTCTCTACTGGGAATCGACCTCACAACCCAGGCAATAAGAAAAATAAACTTACTGATTTTGAAAGAGAGCAAGAGAAATATCAATCTGCTGCCTCCTGTACATGTCCCGACCAGAGATCGAACCAGCAACTTGGGTATGTGCCCTGACCAGGAATACAGCCCTCCACCTTTCAGTGTACGAGATGATGCTCCAACCAACTGAGCCACACCAGCCAGGGCTGGGTCTCACTCTTTTAGTGAGCCTGTGCCCCTGAGTTGTAAACTTCACAAGTGCTCCTCAGTTTCCCCCCCTCATTTCTCAGCTTTTTTTTTTTCCTGTGTAGGTTAGGCTGTAATAAAACAGCTTTCTTTAAGAGTAAGCATTTGTTGAGGACAACAGAATGATCTGGGCATACTCAAAATGGTTCCTTTTCCCTTCTCGCTATTGGAAGAGAAGTGTAAGGGGACTGTTCTTTGATGTTCATAGTGAGAACCTGATGGACTCATGGAAATAAAACTCACAAAGGTTGGGCCCCAGGAGTTTTTATCTCAAGCTAATTCTTGTTCAGTCTCCAACAATAGTCAGTTATCCTTTAGGTAATCCTACCATGTGCTGGCTCCATTGGTGATTTCTGGTTCTAGTAAACTGATTCTCTGTTACCTGTCTCTCCTATTGTGGGGATAGTAATTTGCCCTGTGACCTCAATTCTGTAATAGACTTAAGAAGATTTGTTGATTTTCAGTATTTTCAAGCTTTTTTCTTACTGTGAGGATGAGAGAACTTTTCAATCTCTCTATATATTGGACCGAAACCCAAAAGTTATAAAAAAGCAGCATAAAAGTGAATAAACATTAAATCCAAATTTGTTAACATTAGTTTCACTTCGTACTAATTATTTGACTTGTGGTTTTTCAGGCTTAAGTTACTTTATATTTAAAGTTTCTTTGCTGTGTTTTTTTTTTTTTTTTAATTTAGCTATAATTTTTAAAATATTTGGAACTGTCTCAATATGGTAATATGGAGAATTTCCTATTTTTTTTAAAAGTAAATTTGAAATTCCAAATGATGTCACCAGATATTCTTGACATGTACAACATTCCTTTTTTTTTTTTTTTAATCCTCACCTGAGGATTCTTTTCTTTTTTTTTGAGGGAAAGGAGAGAGAGAGAGAGAGAGAGAGAGAGAGAGAGAGAGAGAGAGAGAGAGAGAGAAAGAGAAAGAGAACATCGATGTGAGAGAGAAACATTGATCAGTTGCTTCCCATTTCCCATATGCACCTTGACCAGGGATAGAACCTGTAGCCTGAGTATATGTCCTGACTGGGAATTGAACCCACCACCTTTTGGTGCACAGGACAACACTCTAACCAACTGAGCCGCCTGGCCACGGCAATTTTTCTTTATAATGCCTCCGTGTGAGATTCAGCAACACCGCAAATGGCCAAAGTGCTCTTAGGTGCTTAATGTTTCAAGTGTCTCTAGCCAGTCTTGTTTACACCATAACTTTTAGTGTTTAAACAATATGAAAATGAATAAATAGCTTAAATTGAGGAAAGTATTATTTTACACTTGTTGCAAAGATTTGCCGGCATGTCTGTGTTCTTTTCCTTTTATAATTTTCCTTAACTCTTGATTTAATTTTTCTAGAATTTTACACTAAGCTATAGAACTGATAGAAATATTCTGCAATAGAGCTCCCACATGCTGCTCCTCTACCTTTTCATCAATCTTTCATGTTGAAGGCATTTTTGTTACTTGAGAACATGTTTGAGAAATTTAACAAAATAATTGTCTGATCATAAGTTTTGCTAGCAAGACACAAAGGAGCACGCTGGAGGGATTTTCTGTAGAAAGAAAAATGATAAACTCAGTTGCCCTCTGGCAAGTCCCCCTGAATCTGTTAATGGATTTCTCTTAAGCAACTTCTTGAAGAAGTTGAATCCTACCAGCAGAGCTACTAGAAAGGCCTGTATCTGATGATAGAAATTTTTTTAAATCCTCCAGTATAATTTTACTGTAGAAAAAGTATTTGTGTTACCAGAATCTCATTAAAGCTAAATTCCTAAAATAAGCAGATATGAAAATTAATAAAGGATTGACTTCACAGTAGCAAAGTGAAGTTAGGCACCATTTCTGTCCTTTATAACATGTAGTTGATCAGTCAGGAACCAAATTTTTTTTAATGTATGAAGAAGCTAATTAACTGAAAAGAAATTTTGACCCAATAGAGATTATTCAGAAACCTTATTAAGTCATAGGGCTTTAAAGGTCAAAATGATGCTCTTTATTAGTACACTAGAGGCCCGGTGCACAAAATTCATGCACGGGGTCGGGAGTCCCTCAGCCCAGCCTGCACCCTCTCCAATCTGGGACCCCTCGGGGGATGTCCGACTGCCGGGATCGGGCCTAAACCAGCAGTTGGAAATCCCTCTTGCAATCTGGGACCACTGGCTCCTAACCGCTCGCCTGCCTCCCTGCCTGCCCACCCCTAACCACCTCTGCCTGCCGGCCTGATGCCCCTAACTGCTCCCCTGCAGCCTGATTGCCCCCTGACTGCTCCCCTGCTGGCCTAATTGCCCCCTAACTGACCCCCTGTTGGCCTGATCGTCCCTGAACTTCTCTCCCCTGCTGGCCTGATCACCCTCAAACCGTCCTCCCCTGCCAGCCTGATTGCCCCTAACCGCCTCTGCCTCGGCCCCCACCATCGTGGCTTTGTCCAGAAGGACATCCAGAAGATGTCTGGTCTAATTAGCATATTACCCTTTTATTAGTATAGATTATATTTTAATATAATCAATTATATTTTAATTGATTACCAGTGGTTTAGTCATTCTGAATTATTTATAAGCACTATTATAATTCAGTGATTAAATTTGTTGTTAAAGTGGCTATGCCTTGAAATTCTATTAACATTAACAAATTAATTACTGTTCTATCAGTAAATGACTGCTCTGTATTAAAGGCATGTGTGGGACTAGTAGAGGCTATATCTCCCTCAATCTCAAAGGAGTATTATGATTCTCAGATCACAGTCATAACTCTCTTATGCGACTTCGTATTAGCATCATTCCATCTACACAAGGTCTGCCAGCTTCAAGTAAAGAAAATTAGCTAGTGATTATCTAGGAAAAGAAGAATGAATGAAATGTAGTCTACCTAGTAAATATTAATTCTATTCAAATCAAACTAACGAAGTTAACATGAACCTTCATCATGTTCCATTCTCTTAGAATGCCCTACTTTTTACCTTTTCCTAAAACCTATGAGAGTTTGAAAATCAAACTCAGTTTCTAGTTCTTTCCTATAAGCTTTTTTGAAAGAGGGACTGTATCTTTTTTTATCTTTGTATTCCCAGTGCTTTGCACAGTCTACATACTTAGTAAATAATAGTTTAGTGAGTGACTGAATAAAAAAGTTTTGCTAGCTATTCTAAATATCACTATCATCCTTTCTGGATATATCTTTGTGTGTGTGTGTGAATCCTCACCTGAGGATATTTTTCCATTGATCTTTAGAGAGAGTGGAAGGGAGGCAGAGAGACAGAGAGAAACCTCGATGTGAGAGACACATCAATTGGTTGTCTCCTGCATGCACCCCGACTGGGCCAGGGATCGAGCCTGCAACCAGGGTATATGCCCTTAATCGGAATTGAACCCCTAACCCTTCTGTCCGTGGGCCAACACTCTCTCCACTGAGCCAAACCAGCTAGGGCTACAATTTATATTTTTCCAGTTCTTTCATATAAACTAATTTCCCCCCCCAAAAAAATATAAGCTATCCTAGCCAGAGTGGCTCAGTTGGTTGAGTGTTGTCCCATGGACCAAGGTAGCTGGTTAGATTCCTGGTCAGGGCACATACCCAGGTTTCAGGCTCGATTCCCAGTAGGGGGTGTGCAAGGAGGTAGCTGGCTGATGTTCATATTTCTCTCTCATTGATGTTTCTATCTCTCTCTAAAATCTATAAAAACATTTTTTTAAATTCTTAAAACATAGTACTAGCTTCTAATACTTGATATTCATCACAACACAAATTATTTTTTATTAAATTTATTGGGGTGACATTGGTTAATAACATTATATTAGTTTTACGTGTACAATTCTATAATACATCATCTGTATATTGCATTGTGGGCTCACTACCCAAAGTCTAGTGTCCCTCTGTCACCATATGACAAATGATTTTTCTTAGTCCTTTAGGACTAGGAATTTACTTTATTATAGCTGGATGTATCATCACTAAAACGTTCACATTTAATTAAGTTGAAAATGTAAGTTTGAAGACATAACCAAATATGTCATGTGTCTTTAACTATATTGATTCTGTAAAGCAAGATTATTCTTAATAAACAGTGTTTTCTTTCAGCATACAATAAGGGCAGTTTTATCCTTCCTTAGTTTTGTGTATCTTTCAGATGCATATTTTAAATGTAATGTTTCATTTTCCCTTTGTATTGTATGTTTTAATAGAGATCAAATTAGCTGTTTTCAGTATGAACTTGGGATAAGGGCAATAAGAAATCCTATTGTTTCCAGCCTCCACTAAGATGAACTGGCAATGTGTCAGGAAAATTCCCAGTATGGAGTAGTGTTATTACAACTCAGTTCAATTGGCTCTTGTATAACCTTTAGAAAATCATACATAAAACATTCTCATCGCCCTAACTGGTTTGGCTCAGTGGACAGAGCGTCGGCCTGCGGACTCAAGGGTCCCAGGTTCGATTCCAGTCAAGGGCATGTACCTTGGTTGCAGGCACATACCCAGTGGGGAGTGTGCAGGAGGCAGCTGATTGATGTTTCTCTCTCATCGATGTCTCTAACTCTCTATGCCTCTCCCTTCCTCTCTGTAAAAAATCAATAAAATATATTTTAAAAAGAATTCTCATCTATATAAATGAAAATCACCCACACACTTTATTAATAGCTTTGTTCACTTTTTCCCTGGGACTTGTGCTACATGTTCCTACTGTGCCCCCCCTTTTAGTCTGTTTTAAAGAAAACTTTCTATAAGCTTTCTTAAAAGCAAAATGGTTAGGTAATATTAGGAATTAAATATAAGTGTAAGATAATTCTTGCTAATTCCTACTAGACACAAATCTCTTGCTTGATCTTGTACTAGAACTAGTGCCTCTAAGTGTCCTTTTTACATTTAGTTACAAGGAGTGGCTTTTTTCCTAGATACAGTCAGTTTAACTTTAGAAAAGAAGGTGGTACTTTCATGGAAATAAGAATAATATATTTTATTTGTGATAATGTTGAGAGGGTTCTTTTAAAACACATTTTTAGGGATATACCGCTATTGCTATGACTATAGGTAGGTACATGGTGAGAGCAGGAACACACCAGGTTGAAATCTCAGCCTGTTTTCCTTAGTCTAGTTCAAGAGCCAGAAATGTGTGTGTTTTCAGGTATCATTTCTTGAATTCATACTTCATAAGACTTTTCATATACTCCCCCAAAATATGTGGTATAATGTACCAAAATAATTAATAATGTCTCTAAATCTAACTACAAATTTGTAGGAAATACAAGGGCTAGGAGAACATATTAAATTATGTCACTGTTCAGAATGTGGGAAATTCTACAGGAATTTGACTGAGTTTCTTCAACAAGTGAATAGTGGGTAATGGAGGAGAGGTTGCTAAATTTGTTTTAGATGAAAAGAGACTTAAGATATGTATCAGTTATACATCAATAAAAAAAGAGGGAGACTTAAGAGAGATATAAAATAAATGCAATGTGTGGACCTTGTTTGGATTCTAATCTGAACAAAAAATTATCAACATACTTTTGAGACTACCAGGGAAATCTGAATGTTGACTGGACATTAGATGGTGTCTCAAAACTGTATCAGTATCCCTAACTGGTTTGGCTCAGAGGATAGAGTGTCAGCCTGCAGACTGAAGCGTCCCAGGTTCGATTCTGGTCAAGGGCATGTACCTTGGTTGTGGGCACATCTCCAGTAGGAGGTGTGCAGGAGGCAGCTGATCGATGTTTCTAACTCTCTATCCCTCTCCCTTCCTCTCTGCAAAAAATCAATACAATATATTTTTTTAAAAATAAAAAATAAATTTAAAAAACTGTATCAATAGGTGTAATAAAAGTTTTGGGGTTTTATTTTTAAGAAATAGTTATTATTAGTGATTTATATATCTGAGGTTTCTTTAAAATACTCTTATCAAAAAAGAAACAAAGAAACTTGGAGTTAATAGATAAAACAAGAATGGCATAATATTGATAATTGTTGAAGCTGTTTGATGAATACCTAAGGTTTGTTACATTATTCTCTCTAGGTTGGAAATTTTCCATAATATAAAGTTATATACACACATACACAATGAAAGGGAAAAAATTGTTTACCGCTGTAACAGTAAACAAAACTATACAGGGTGTTCCCAAAAAATGCATACACACTTTTTTCTGATAACTCAACTGATGTTTCTTTCTTTTCAGATTTAACTCTTGGAATTAATAATCATTCAAAGTATGTATACATTTTTAGGACACCCTATATTTATTTTAAGAACTAGGGGCCTAGTGCACAAATTCATGCACCATGAATGGAACTGTGGGCTGCAAGGCTGCTGTGGGGCACAGGGGCGGGTCTTGGCCCATCCTCCAGGCCCCCGCCTTGCCCTTCCCACCACACCCCCAGTTCCCTGTCTTCTGGCAGCCCTGTTCCTGCCACCGCTGCTCCCATGCTCTGACAGCACTGGTCCCGCTCGCATCTGCTGATGGTGCAGAGTGGTTGAGGCCAGCGCCCACAGCAGGTGCCTGCGGCGGCTCCAGCTCTGGATCTGGCGCTGGCTCCATCTGGGAGCGGGGCCAGAGCCAGCAGTGGGTGTGAGCAGCAGCTCCGGCGCTGGCAGCAGATGCGAGCAGGGCCATTGCCAGCAGTGGGTGTGATATGTGGCTCCCGGCCCCAGTCGCCCCTCAGGAGCAGGGGGAGGTGGAGAAGCCCTGAGGGGTGATTGGGGCCGGCAGCTGCTGCTTGCACCCGCTGACAGCTCCAGCAGCAGATGCGAGCAGCGGGGCCAGCATTGGCAGCAGGTGCAAGCACCCGGCGGGACCACGGCGTGCGGGAGCAAAGAATTTTCAGTAACCACCAGAGGCTCGCCCTAATGACAGTGACCGGCGCCCCCGCTCACCTGCTCTACCATCCCGCCACAGCCAATGCCTGCAATGTTCCACACTCTGCTGCCTGCTGCAGATGCCCACCATGTTCCACGCGCACCCCCTGGTGGTCAGCGCACATCATAGTGACTGGTTGTTCAGTTGTTCCGCTGTTCAGTCTATTTGCTTATTAGGGTTTTATAGAGAGAGAGAGCTATTTAGTTTCAGCAAAGAGTACCATCCTGTAAATTAAATTAATGTTTTAAATTGGGGTGAAGAAGGAAAAAGCATTTCTAATACAGCCTTACCTAACACACAACTCGATCTCCTCTCTTCTCCCATGGAATACTTTAAAATTGTAGAAAGTAATTCTGTATTTGAAAGGAATGATGAACTGTAAATGGAAGATACACTTGTCCTAGTGCTAGCAGTGAAACACAGAGTGCCTTTGCCTTTAGCAGTAGTGTTCTGCCTGTGCCATTTGTGGGAATAACCTGGGACTGCTGTCCTCAAATTGTGAAGTCAGTGGTATGGCCTAATGGCCAGAACTTCCCATATTATTCTCTGATAAAATACTCATTTTACTACAGAAGATTCTTAACCTTCCATTGCTTTTGCTTCATTCTATAAAAAATGAACTCTTGCAATGAATAGATTAAACCCTTTACAAACATAATTTTGTATAACATAATTCACCTTCTGGGAATTTTTTTCTCCTGAGACACTGACTTCATGCTATTGTTTTAGTGGAAATAGTCTGGGTCTAATCAGAACTGAATACCATAGTTGCAATCAGTACTTTAATGCTTACTCATACCACAACAAAAAAAAGCTTGCAAAATTAATTAATGTTGAAAACAGTTTCTCCAGTGGACCTGGTTTTGTAAGTTGAAACATTGGTTTTCATGCTGTGGAGGCTTAACTCATCCTGGCTTACAAAATCTAGAGAGGAGCTCTCACAAATCTACATTTTAAAACAAGTGCCCTTTTTCTGGATTACCTAGAATTATTCTGAAGTAGTGAGTTTTGGCTCTGGTTGGTGTGGGTCATTTGGTTGGGCGTCTTCCTGTGCACTGAAAGGTTGTCGATTTAATTCTTAGGGTACATGTCCGGGTTGCAGGCTCCATCCCTGATTGGGGGGGGGGGAGGCCTTGGTGGGGAGGGTTGTGCAGGAGGTGCCAATCAATGTTTTGCTCTCACATTGGATGTTTCTCTTTCTCCCTCTTCCTTCACCTCTCTAAAAATCAATTAGAAATCTTTTTTAAAAGTAGTGATTTTGCATTTGAACATATTTGTAAAATCTCTTTTTCAATATATCTAATAATGTATTATATCAACTAAATTTTGAGTTCTCAAAGAGTTATTTGTATCAATTTAACTCTCCCTAACCACTGTCACAGTAACATGAACATATAAAGACAACTTACTAAATATATCTTTTTTTTTAATTAAATCTTTATTGTTCAGATTATTACATTTGTTCCTCTTTTTTCCCCCCCATAACTCCCCTCCTCCCAGTTCCCGCCCCACCCTCTGCCCTCACTCCCCACCCACTGTCCTCATCCATAGGTGCACGATTTTTGTCCAGTCTCTTCCTGCATCTCCCACACCCCTTTCCCCTCCAAGAATAGTCAGTCCATTCCCTTTCTATGTCCCTGATTCTATTATAATCACCAGTTCATTCTGTTCATCAGATTATTTATTCACTTGATTCTTAGATTCACTTGTTGATAGATGCATGTTTGTTGTTCATAATTTGTATCTTTACCTTTTTCTTCCTCTTCCTCTTCTTAAAGGATACCTTTCAGCATTTCATATAATCCTGGTTTGGTGGTGATGAACTCCTTTAGCTTTTCCTTATCTGTGAAGCTCTTTATCTGACCTTCAATTCTGAATGATAGCTTTGCTGGATAAAGTAATCTTGGTTGTAGGTTCTTGGTATTCATTACTTTGAATATTTCTTGCCACTCCCTTCTGGCCTGCAAAGTTTCTGTTGAGAAATCAGCTGACAGTCGTATGGGTATTCCCTTGTAGGTAACTGAGTTTCTTTCTCTTGCTGTTTTTAAGATTCTCTCTTTCTCTTTTGCTCTTGGCATTTTAATTATGATGTGTCTTGGTGTGGTCCTCTTTGGATTCCTTTTGTTTGGGGTTCTCCGCGCTTCTTGGACCTGTAAGTCCATTTCTTTCACCAGGTGGGGGAAGTTTTCTGTCATTATTTCTTCAAATAGGTTTTCAATATCTTGGTCTCTCTCATCTTCTGGCACCCCTATAATTCTGATGTTGGTACGCTTGAAGCTGTCCCAGAGGCTCCTTACACTATCCTCGCATTTTTGGATTCTTTTTTCATTTTGCTTTTCCGGATGGGTGTTTTTTGCTTCCTCGCATTTCAAATCATTGACTTGATTCTTGCGCTCCTCTGGTCTGCTGTCGGGAGTCTGTATAATATTCGTTATTTCAGCCCGTGTATGCTTAATTTCTAGTTGGTTCCCCAATATAACATCGAGGGTCTCATTAGTTTTCTTGTAGATCTCATTAAGTTTATCAGCGGCTTCTAAACAGTTCTTGAGAGACCTTAAAAGTGTGGTTCTGAACTCTATATCTTCCATTGACAATTTTGTCCTGTTTCTTTGTCTCTGCATTTTGTTATGCTTCCTTGGTGCACCCCCTAGTGGTCTTTGTTCGCAGTCTTATAGTTAAACCTTGATTGTTGTAGCTAATACCAGGGAGGGTTTGACCTCCAGGCCAAGTGGCTATGAGAATCAGCTGTGTCTGTAGTGAGAGAACTTCTGTCCTCTAGGGAGGTGCTAATCTGGCGTTTGCCTGAGGCTATCCAGCAAATGCCTCTGTGCAGGGCTTGGGCGGGGCGGGTCGCACAGGATCAACAGGGTGGGCTGGAGAGAGCAGTTATGGCGGCTCTCAGTCCTGTCCCCAGGGGCTCTGCCTCTCCGAGTCCCAGCACCCGCTGCAAACCTCGGAGAGAAAGCTGCACTTGCTCTGACCGAAGCCAGACAGTCCCGCTTCTCCCGTTTGAGTCTGGGTCCCTAAAGACTCGCCTGTATCTGGAGCTCAGAGTCTGCGACTCCCTCCCGATTGAAAACGCCAACCGCGCCCTCCGCCGCCAGCCCGCTCCGCACACTCCGCACCTCAGAATTTGACTTCAGCACTGCGCCTCCTCTGAGTGTCCGTATGCGTTTCTCTTTCCTCCTAGTTGTAGGACTTCCACTCAGCCAGCGTTCCTGTGGTTCTGGGTGATGTCCGTTCCGTTTTTTAGTTTCACTTTTGAAGTAGTTGTTCAAGGCAGCAAACTCCCGCGTTAACCTATGCTGCCATCTTGGTTCTCCTTACTAAATATATCTTGATTAAATCTGAATTATATCTTTCAAACTGATCATATAAGAGCTTTAAGTACAAAAATATGTACTAGAGGCCCAGTGCACGACATTCATGCACTGGGGGGGGG
The DNA here is from genome assembly GCF_014108235.1 of Myotis myotis. NCBI lineage: Eukaryota > Metazoa > Chordata > Mammalia > Chiroptera > Vespertilionidae > Myotis > Myotis myotis. The sequence goes on from NW_023416390.1 coordinate 44,243,337, forward strand.
GAGGGGATCCCTCAGCCCGGCCTGCACCCTCTCACAGTCTGGGACCCCTTGGGGAATGTCTGCCTGCCGGCTTAGGCCCACTCCCCGCATTAGTCAGACATCCCCCGAGGGATCCTTAGCGCTGCTGTGGAGGCGGGAGAGGCTCCCGCCACAGCTGCTGCACTCACCAGCCATGAGCCCGGCTTCTGGCTGAGTGGCACTCCCCCTGTGGGAGAGCACTGGCCACCAGGGAGCAGCTCCTGTGTTGAGCATCTGCCCCGTGGTGATCAGTGCACATCATAGCCACAAGTCGTTCTGCCGTTCGGTCGATTTGCATATTAGGGTTTTATTATATAGGATTCTATGTTACTTATTTTTAGTATATATTATGTGACCAAAAAATAGCTCACTTTTCAGTTTGGGATTTTGCAAATGTGGAAATAGCAGCTTGTGAAAAATATAACGCTTACAAACCTCTAGCCAGCCTGAAATTGCTTTTCACCAACATGACACTACTAACTAGAAATTTCAAACTCTGGAGGTGTGTATACACACATGCACAAAATTAACTGAAGTACTTATAGAAACCATATCGATAGCGCGTGCGTGTGTGTTTTGTTGATAATTAGCAACCACATGACAATGTACTCAGTATTGATAGCTGATAAATAAGGGTGAGGAATTAGGAATTGGAAACTAGAATAATAAATTGCTTGGGTGGCTTTAAGTGTCTTTTTTAAATTGAATTCTTACTAAAATAATAACTATTATAAGTTCAATAGCCGTTTTTTATCATTTTGCTTTTATTTCACACTAGAAACTGCCAAGCAGATAACATCTAAATGTATCTTTTTCAATATGACAAAGTTACACAAGAAGAGAATCCCCTAGCACGTAAAGAAAAACGCAATTATTTTCTATTCTGAATCTCCAGACTGCTGTTTTAGAAAATCATATCTGATTATTTGCTCAGCAGAAGATTATTGAGTTGATTTAGCTGTGATTTTACTTAACAAAGCTTCAACTGCATTCCTACTGTGGAGTCCGAAAAAGGTAGAGAGATATAAATGATACATTCAAACTGTGATTTTTGTGAACAGGCCCATCGATGCACCCCTCGGAGCTAATAGCGGAGATGAGAAACAGTGGGTTTGCACTGAAACGAAATGTACTGGGGAGAAACTTGACCGCAAATGATCCATCACAGGTAATGATCTTTTTATCAGTAAGCTGAAAATGCCTAAAAATCTAAATGTGATTGCTTGTGAATTGCTACTTAATGTTTTCCAATATGCATATATCCATAGGAAAGCAAGATAGAGCAAAGAAAATGCCTAAATGTATTTTGATTTTGCTTTATTATTTTAACTTAAATGAGAAATTGTTTTTAAACCTATATTTTAATAAATGAAACTGCTCCTCTGGGTTTATGTGGATGAAATATCTTAACTGGTGATGAGATGGTTGTTTTTTTTCCTTCTTGCTAACTTACCACTGAAGTGACATAAATAGAACCAATGGGAAGAAATGTATAAAAGAAAACTCCTAAAAAGTATAGAAAATATTTTAAGCATTAATTTATAAACTGTACATAGATCCAGAAAATGGTGTAGATACCCTAATGCAAACCATTTAGTTTATTTAAATGAGGAAAGTGGAGCCCAGGCAGTTAAGTGATTTCCCTGAGGTCATGTTTTCTGTTCTGAGACAGAGCTGAGACTAAAACCCAGATTCCCACTGGTGTAAACTTGTGCTGCCCTGAAAAGAGGCACATTACCTTTCAAACATTACTAGGGATTATTCATATAACATATAATAATCATATGTTTGTACTATTTCATACATTGTATATGAATTGCTAATCATATATTTGATAATGTACTGTTGAAATTATAAAGGCTAAAATTGTGGATGTTTTCATCTTCCCCAAAAGTTAATGATCTTCTTGGTTTTAATATTTCATTTTTAAAATAAAATATTTAAACCCTCAAGTATTTAAATTCAAACTCAAGAGACAGAAACATTTTATCTGTTTCTCTATCATACTCTTCCTGATTAAAGTTTGTTAGTGCTGGCAAAGCTGTCATCTTACCCTCTTAGTGTGTAATGATACTCCTTAATTTACATGCCCCCCGCCACATACACACACACACACACACTTTCCAATTCAGAATGTCACATTCATCTACAGTATGTCTCTAATACAAAATTTCTTATTTCTAAATATTTTCTTTAATGTCTGATAACTAACTTGTCTGATAATCTAGCAATGTAATGATCTTTGTTGCCTCAGGAATACGTTGCAAGTGAGGGTGAAGAAGATCCAGAAGTCGAATTTTTAAAGTCACTAACAACCAAACAAAAACAGAAACTTCTCAGGTAATGAAAAAATATATGTTTAATTAATTCTGTTACATTTTTTGCATGTTCCATCTTTGTATCATATTCAACTCTGATTCCAAGAGCTCATGAAGGTACTTAGACCAATGTATCACATTTATTTAATGATTTATTCTTCAGCTATAGTAATACAGTTTTGTCTTTCTTTAAGTAATATGAAAATGAATCTAAGATTATACCACACACACAAAAAAAGCACTTTTCAGAATACTTAATTTGGAAATAGATTTATTTGTAGGATTTACTTGGTATAGATTTGTATATATCTTTGCAGTTTATTCTTAGAAAATATTTTGGGACATGTATTGCTCTTTTATATTTTGTAAGATTTTATGAGGAATGCTGACAGATGCTTAAATTTAAGGTAAATATGAATCTTGTTAAACATACCACCTTTGGATTAAAGAATCCAAGAAACGGCTGCTGAATCCAATAGAGGGAGCTCATGCTGTGGGTGTTGAGAATTGCTAGACAAAACCAGTGAAGGACATTTTCATTCCAGAGTGACGTAAACAAGTTACTCTTCTGGGAATGTGAAGTGCTCTTTAGAAATTCAGAATGCCTTAATAGAATTATTCTAATTACTTATAAATCTAAACATTGTTGAAAACCAGTATGTGATTATTTTGTTTTATATAACCAAAAAACAGTATAAAAAATGTAAAGTGTATTCTTATTCAGAATTTCTGGAGAATATATCCTTGAATTTTGATAATGTAATATTGATTAATATTCCCATAATTTAAAATAGTACATACATAAAAATATTTTTCTCTGATTATAGTTATATATTTTAGTTTGTAGTAGGTCCAATTAATGAATGTTACAAGCCTTTAGGTCAGGATAACCATTTATTTAGAGTGCTATATCATTTCAAATTCTGATTCAATAGGGATTTTTTTTTTAATAATGAGAGAATTATCTTAATGCATTTAATTTCTTATTTATATTTAATATGTATGTGACTTGAATAATTTAAGAGGAAGAAAATGTCATTTAATAAAGTATGTGTTTATATTTGAATACCTCTTTCAGTAGCTTCTAAGAAAATATATTGTCTGTTCAAAATTTTGTTTGTCAATAAAAGGACTATTTTTAGTCTCTTACTTTTTTTCCCAATTATAGGAAATTGGATCGACTTGAGAAGAAAAAAAAGAAAAAGAAAAAAGATAGAAAAAAGAAAAAGCTTCAGAAGAGTAGAAATAAACACAAAAAACATAAACACAAATCCTCCTCCTCCTCTTCCTCCTCCTCCTCTTCCTCCTCCTCCTCTTCCTCCTCCTCCTCTTCCTCCTCTTCTTCTTCCTCCTCCTCCTCCTCCAGTGAGACTTCAGAAAGCAGCAGTGAGAGTGACAACAAAGAAAAAAAAATACAAAAGAAGAAAAGAAAGAAAAACAAATGTTCAAGAAATAAAAACAATGATATAGGAGAAAAGGACAAGTCTAAGAAGAGAAAACTTTATGAAGAACTTTCTAGCAATCATTGTAATAAGGAGAAAGCCAAGGAAGAGCCTAGATTTTTAAAACGAGAGAGTTCTAGGGAGACTAGCAAATGGAATCATTCTAATTTTGACAAAACGTCCAGAAGCCATAACCACAGCCCAGAGAAGAGAGGATCTGAAAGAATTGAGAGGAGCAGGAGAAGCCGGAGCAGGGATGAGAGGAGCAGGAGAAGCCGGAGCAGGGATGAGAGGAGCAGGAGAAGCCGGAGCAGGGATGAGAGGAGCAGGAGAAGCCGGAGCAGGGATGAGAGGAGCAGGAGAAGCCGGAGCAGGGATGAGAGGAGCAGGAGAAGCCGGAGCAGGGATGAGAGGAGCAGGAGAAGCCGGAGCAGAGATGAGAGGAGCAGGAGAAGCCGGAGCAGGGATGAGAGGAGCAGGAGAAGCCGGAGCAGAAGTCATAGTAGTTACAAGCAAAGGGAAATAAGAAAACGGTCTTAGCAAAGTCCCAGTAAAGAGCGGAATAGAAGAAATGATACTAGAAGCCACGGCACAGATATATACAGAGGAGGAAAAATGCACAAAGAAAATTCGGGAGATAAGCATACTAGAGTGACAGAGAAAGAATGAAGAAGTAGAGAGAATAGAGACTGCATGTGACAATTAACTGGGAATAAAAATATCTCTACTTATCAAATACTTCTAGCAAGGGCTAATATGTATTGTCTTTCTAATTAAAAAGCTCTATTTTAGTTTTCAATCTCTGTAAACTCATATCAAAAACAAAACTACATAAATCTCATAAGAATGAACTTTGCAAATATTTGTAAGTAATCTATTTTGGAGCTGTAAAATATTTTCTGTTGGTAAGTATTTCTTGTGCGCGCTATACCAGATTAAAAAAAAACAAAACACACAAACTCTGTGACATTGTCTTTCTTCTGAAACTAAATCATTAAAAGAATGACAGCACAGTTGAATGGGTATAATTTAATTTTTTAATTTCAATTTACTAGAAGCAAAATGTAAACATTATTGAAATTCACTAGTATGAATTAAATATTGGGTTGATCAATATTTCTTTAAAACTCCCTCATGTGTTTTATTCTCCAGAGTAAGCTATTTACATTTGGGTGATATATTAATTTTCTATGCTGCCATAACAAATTACCTCAAACTTAAAACAATACAAAAATATTCTACAGTTCTGGAGATGAGAAGTCTAAAATGGGTTTCACTGGAGTAACATAAAAGCGTCAGCAGGGTTGGTTCTTTCTGGAGGCCCTACTGGAAAGAAAACTGTTTGCTCGCCTATTCCAGCTTCTAGAGGAATTCCTTGGCTCCTGGTCCCTTCTTCCATCTCCAAAGCTAACAAAGGCAAGTCGAGCTTCACATCTAATCACTCTGACACTTTGACATTCTTCATCCCTCTTCTTTTTTATGGACCCTTGTGATGATAATGAGTCTATCAGGAGAATTGTCCTATTTTAAAAATCAATTTGCAACCTTAATTCCCCTTTGCTACTTAACCTAACATCTTCCCAGGTTCCAGGGATTAGGATGTGTATATCTTTAAGGGACCATTATTCTCCCTACCACAAATGGTCTTTCTACTACTGGCTTACAACTATTAGAATTTACTTCTAAAGGTTAAGTATTTATGTAATGTCACAAATGGACCAAAGTAAATTCTTCAGCTATATTTTATGACTATAGGTATATAAGGTTTATTTAAACTTTTCCCTCGTGTTTCAAATGATCTGGTAAAAAGAAACTATAGGGAAAAAAGTAGTACAAATTACAAGTAACATGCAATTCTAAAAAAGATACATCCTGGACACAAGTATTTTTATCAGGGTTCCACATTTTTTAAACATGTTATATAATACAATACAGATACTGATTAGATGGTTTTGAGGGTTGGCAGCATAATTTTGTAAATTCTATAAGAAGTAAATAAGTTTGGAAGAAGGGGTAAATGAAACCACTCCTAGTAATCTGTTATATATGTCTGCATCTTGTATATCACACACGAATGTCCTCTGATTTAGAAGCAACTAAAGGTGTAAGAAACGCTCTGATTATTTAGATTTTTCAGAGAATTGGTGGGGAAGAACTTGAATTTCTTCTAAAGTTATTCTTTAATAACTTACAGTGCACCTAAAAGATCCTTTTCCTTCATTTAGAAAAAGCATGCATTTGAAATGGATAAAGACTGCTGATTTACATCTTGAATTCATTAGTGTTGCACTAATTTTCTATCTTATGCCTTTTTATACTTTATAATGTCAAAATCTATGCAATATCTACTGCCTTAAAGGATTTCTGAAGGGAAATATAGTGTTCATGAAGAGAAATGTTGAAATGCATCCTGTAATTTAAAATGAATTAAATACATTATTTTTTACACTTTTTTCATTTGACTTTTACAAAAGTGTAGTCCTCTTTTAATTTGATGTGGCTGTAGGAATTTTTTTAAATCTCTGGTTTAATTATCCTTCATTGTTAGACTGAAAAATATAAACTGATTTACCAACTTATCCATCCAATGGTGAGAAAAATTCCCATGTATTTATGGAAGATACTGATTTACTATTTGGCTTTTAGCCTTGGTCACCCAAAGGTGCTAGACAGCCCCAAGGGGCTAGTATATCAACCTTGCAAACTTAAAAACTGAAAGAAGACATTTCACATATCACAAGGTAAGAGCTTTAAAGAAGCTCGCCTTTTCTGCATACTCTTGATATGGATAAAAGGATTTGAAAGTGATTTTTAAAATAAAAATGTTAGACATCTAATTCTACTTTTGATTTTGAAATATAAGGTTGAACCAGAGAGAAACCTCATAATTAAAAGGATGTCTACTTGTATGTGTAGAGCGCCGCCTAATACTATAAACCAAAAAGGAATCCTTCAAGTATAATGAATATTCAAGAACAAGAGTCCTCAACAGTGACATTTTTAAAGAAGAACCACAGGGAAAGTCTGATGGTGTTTGCCATTCTTACTCTCAACAGAAAAATTATTTTAAAGATATATGGATGTGCCTGGTGACATTTGTCCAGGGGCCTGGAAACACACTGACAGACTCAGGAGACATGTTGGGGGCACTCCCCTTTTCCCTGGCCTTACACTTAATTTAACACTAGCAAATTAATTCCTGTAGGAGGTGCTGTTGATTTACAAATGGCCAGGATGGATCGGGTTCCCAGGTTAGGACTTGTTTACTTACCTGAATGTTACGTGGTTAGTCATCATTTCATTTAATAAATGTGCCAAAATAAGCAGAGTTTGCTTCAGCAGAGTGGCAGGTCGGCTTACCTTGCAATGTGGAGTGGAGATCTTGTCTTGAATCATACAGTTTTAATCTGAAAAAAGCTTTTTATCTGACAGGCTTGGGAAGACCTATCTTGCTGTGCTTCGGTGAGACCGCTCCTGATAGTGAATCAGATCAGTCTCCGCTGCTGGGAGCACAGCGCTTTCCGGTTTTAATCACCAGCCATTTACTACGCTTTAGCATTGATGCTCAAATGTTTCCAAAATCCACCTGAGCCATTTCACTCGCCTCCTTACCTAGTGACCACTGGGCCCAGAAGCTGTTGGAAGGTGCGTCCTCCACACCCTGTGCTTAAGATCAGAAGAAAGCTGCATTGCAGCTTCAGTAGCTGAAGGATATCTAGAAATCTTACTTAGGCTTTCTGAAAAGGAAACTGGTAGTTACCACGTCTTGAAAAGAGATAAAGGCATGCACTAACTGAAGGTCCTGAGACTGTTTATTGGATCAAAAAGGAGAAATCCTTTTAAAGAGTTGTGAGAAACAAATAAGATGACCCAAAAAAGGTAAATGTCACCTCTCGCCAGCAATCTGCAACTCTAAGATTTGGGAGATCCGCTGACAGCTGAGAGCTCCTGATGAGGTCCCTAAGGCCGGTCCTGCTGACAGAAAGGAAACGTACTCATCACCTCCCCTCTTCCTCCTCCCTTCATGCCACACTCACCACCACCCTCAGAATGTAACAGTAATAATGAAGCCAGCTGCCCGACGAAACGCAGGCGCTGCCATTAGTGTCATGGAAGGGCACGCACATTCTGGCCCAAACTGCCCGTGAGCCAGTTTCTTTGACCCCGTGGGCAGAAGTGGAGGTCTGGGGGCTCGGTCGCTGGCCAAAGCGACGCTTCTAAGGACCTCGCCCTAAACCCAAAGGAAGCCAGAAAGGGGCTGCAGTAGGTGCTACAGTGATTGATTCCATCCCCCGAGGCAATGCCACCCCTTCGTACTACAGCTGCTTTCCTTCTCGACCGCGGTTGGAAACCTGAACGCACCTCAAATCCAAATGGAGAGGTTGAGAATTAGGCTGCGCATTCTTCTAAAAGACGCGCCCCAAGCGCAAGGCAGCCGCTGGATCCCCCACCCGCAAAGTGTAAGGGTTTAGCTCACAGCAAGGGTTCCCTCGCGCCCCACGCCGGTGGCCTACCCAGAAGAAACTCCCGAGCCACCCGCCGGGCGCGGGCCACAGGCGCTGCGCCCAGGGGACCGACGCGCCCTGCCGGTTCCCGCCTAAGCTCGCTTGGCCTCCGGCGCGTTTCTCCCACGCAGGTCGGAGGGCGGACTCGCCTTTGGTAGTCAGGAAATCGAGCGAATTCCTCTCGTCGCTCAGGCTCCACAGGTGCAGAGGGCGCCTTAGGACGCCTCTGCTAATCTCACCCCTGGAGCAAAAAGGAAAGTGTCATCTCTCGCCAGCAATCTGCAAGCAGAAAACGGCCTGGGGGAGACACCCTATCCCTATGCATTGCTTTATATATGAACTATCCCGAAATAGATGTTTGCAAAACAATGCAAAATCTCTGTTATGAATTTCCAAAGAAAAAGTGCAAGGGTGTTGGAAAACCTAAAAATTTGGGTTCTTTCCTGGATTCCTGAGAACAGGCCCCGGAACAGGACCCACGGACATTCTGAAACCTTCCCTTTAAATGGAGTTGCAAACACACTGTATATATTTATATCAGTAACATATAGGGAAGGCATGTCTGTATGTATTTACCTCGTACATATTCCTATAAACTCTTGAGTCTAGAAAGGGTGGGGGGTAAATAACACTGAACGGTAAAAATTATGGAGAAGGGATAATAACTGATTACTAATTTGAAAGTAAATAAACAGGTGACTTTTTCAGATCAAATTCCTCCTTGGATCGTTACAATAAATATCTCTGAAGGAAGCTCTCTATTTATGTTGTCATTGATTAATTCTTCACTACCTCATTTGATTTCGATTTAGAACGATTTGATTCTAATTTAATTAGCATGTAATTTGGATGTACATAATTACTGTAATTATGACATTCAGGTAAGGCAGCTTTAGGCTGAAAGGCAATTTCAAATTTTCTAGCAAGCTACTTTGTACTGAGAAATGGACAAGGACTTTGCGCCCTGCTATCCAAGTAGTAATTAGCACATCTTTGAAATAGGCAGTGCGGCGGGGTTTGTATTAAAACAGCAAATACAAATGCAGCCGAGTTATCCGCTGCTAAGGTGGCTGTGAGTTCTCGGAAAGGCTGGCGTTTCCTGGGCATGAGATGGGGGAGCCCGGGGCTGCTGCGGTCCACGGCGCCTCCGCCGCCTCGTGCGCGAGACTTGGAGGTGTAGCTTTTCCGATTAAAATACAATAAACGGGCGGGATGGTGGGGAGGGGGAGCAGGAAAGAAGCAGCAGAGCCACGCACAACGTCTGAAGACTGGGGGTGGGGTGGTGGACTCGGAAGAGGAGGGAAGGGGGCGGCGGGGGAGGGCGATGCTCAGAGAGGAGAGAAAATTGGTCAACGCCCCCAGCTGTTATCAGATTTCAGATTTCAGTTTCAAAGGGAAAAGGTGGGAACAAAGGGGGTCAGTTTGTGCCTGCAGGAAGTGAGGACCCTTCGGGAGGGGCTGGGGCGAGGGGTTTCGGGGCTCCCGGACCTGCGTGCCCCTCAGGCCCGGGTCTGCCCAGCAGTCCCCCGCACTCGTTTCAGCCGGGACAGCTGCCTGGAGGACGCCGGCGAGGCAGGAGGCTTGGTGGGCCATCGGGGCCCCAGGCTGGTGGAAAGCTGTAAGCCCCTCGCTCCCCTCCCCTTCAAAGGGGGACCTGGGGACGTGGAACGGTCTGGTAGCCTGGTTTAATCAGCCTGGTTCCGGTAGGCCCGCATAGAGCACGCGAGCCTCGTGGACCGAGAGCCCTCGGATCTGGGGTCATTGGGCAGAGAGCACGAGGGACTGTGCCCACGCCGGTCCCCATCCCGGGGTCCAAGTCGCCACTGACTGCACCCAGCCTGCTCAACTCCGAGTCGGAAGACCCTGATGTTGCCTTGAAAGGGGTATTAAGTGCAACAATTCAAAGACGAGGGCCAAGCAGGACGTTCGTTATTTTGTTTACTTTGTTTGGATTTTCAGTTAGCATGTTTCAGAAATGACCTCCTTCTCTAGGAGCAGTGAACCGGCCATTGCTAAGCAGTGCCCCCCAATTGCGGGGCTCTCCTCTTCCCCCACCCGCACCCTCCTCCAACATAAAAACATAAAAACTCGCTTTTCTTTTCTTGCTTCGCTGGGTTGTTGCAGCTGGCGGCAAACGGCGGTCTCCCCGCTCAAATAGCCGCGAGCGAGGAGGACAGCGCGGCCTTCCCGGCCGGGAGCTCTAGATGGCGCCAGCGAGCCGCACTCGCCAAGCTCCTTAAGGGAATCAAGAGCGACTGTCAAAGATAAAAGCAAATCAGAGTTTTCAGTTTTTTTTAATGTGTTAAGAATGTTATTCCTTAAGAAAATTTGTAGCTAAATTATTCTCACTTAAAATAAACACTTAGTATACCAATTACACAAATGGGCGGGATTTATGTAAGATTTACTTCATCTGCATTTTTGTTGTGGGAGAGAGCCTTGGTGAATACAGATAATAGATGCAAATAAGATTAGAGTTAAAATAAATAAAGTTTCCATCTGAATAAAAAGAAATTCAATTTTACACGACTTGTAACGATTTGACGGAATGTCCAGACACGCCGTTCAGGTGCACAATCTAATCTCGTCACAATAAGGTTGTGTTCCCTCCTTGAGGAAAGAAAAATCCTTCTTTTCTTTTTCCTCATCAGGTAGGATCCAATTCACTCCAAGGGGGGAAACGTAAGGCCAGAGGGAACGCCTGGGGAGGGTACAGATTGGGACTAGGGTGGGCGCGGGGCCTGGGAAAACTTGGCCTTCGCCCCTCTCCTGCGCAGGAAGCTCCCTAGCGGGAAGCGCTGGGCGAAAACGGCTGAAACGAAATCCCGTTTCCCCTCGCCCGGACCTCAGGGGGACTCAGAGGTCCTGTCTGCGCCCCCCGCCCCACACCGGCTCCAGGCAGCAGCCCTGTCCGAGCCCGGCCCGTAGCCGTAGCCGCGGCCCCCTCTCCTCCCGGGCCCCGGAGCTGGAGTAGCCCAGGACCCTGGAGTCCCGAGGGGGCCCTGGGGAGGCTTGGCCCCATCAGGCAAAGACCTAAGTCTCCCGTGAGCTCTCGCCTCCCATGCACAATCTCTCCCATTTGCTCGGCCTCGGCGGGTCTCCACCCGCCCCGGTCAAGGTGTCCCAGCGCCCCCCTGGGCCCCCTCGGGCCGGGGGGCTTCGGCAGGAGGGGTGGGATCTGTTTCCGCTTGCTGGTTTCGGCGCGGGGCAGGCGCCCCACTCCCTCCAGGTTCAGGGTGTGCGAGCGCTGGTCTGGCCGGACGCTCGGGCCCGGCCGCCGCCCGTGATTCCCGGGAGCCGCGGTGATGGACGTCCGCTGACCCACGGGGCAGAGAAAGCAGGCAGAGGCCTTGATCACTGGGCTGCGGAGCCAGCCGCACTGCCAGCGGGACCTGCACGGCCAGGCCCTTTGATCTGCTTTTTTTATCCGCGAGAAACAAAGCTGCCTGGGACAGACGCCCGGGCGCCCTCCTTGCTCAGGAAAGCCCACCGTACCCTCAGCTCTGCGCCGCTGGCCCGCACCCCCAAAGGTGCCGGGCACCCTCTGGGCTTCCAGAGCTTCGGCCCCAAACCCCCAGGGCAAACGCACCCCTGCCGGCCTCTCGAGAGCACTAGCCCTGAACCCAAAGGCGCGCGGTGGGTGGGGTGGGAGGTCCCTGCTATGGACTGTTTGATCTGGGAGGGAAAATAGCCGAAGGAAAGGAAAGCTCGGGGAAGAAGAGCGGGCATCCGAGGCTGCAGGGACAGGGACTGCACGGGGGAAAGGGAGGAAGCCACCGAGCCCCACGCTGCAAGCTCCCCTCGGAGAACCTTCGCTCTCTGTTTTATCGCTACTTTGTTAGTTGGCTTCTCAGAGCAGAGCTTCCGATAAGACAAATTGCTGTTAAGAACAATAATTTATTTCTTTCTTCCCTAAAAATCAAAACCTCATTCAAGTTCCCAAGATGGACAGTAATAATTTTTTTTTCCATTGGGGCTGACTTTGCTTGTGTTGCCTATTGTGTGGGGAGCCTTGTAAAAATATTTTATTCTGCAAATACGCATTTTATTTTCTAAATTAACATTTTTTTTTCCGAATTGTGAAATTATCTCATTTACCAATTTTCTTTTCGTCTCTCCCTCTCTTCTCCCTCTCTTTTAAACTGGGCTGTTAAGTTGGTGGTCAGAAGACAAAGAGAGTGAAAATAATTTTCATTTCAATAATTGCCTTCTGGTCAATTTAACTGTGCCTTATTTTGAAAGAGGCTGCCTAAATGAGATTCCTGTCCCGAATGTGTTCCCAGGCCTGATCCCAGCCTTTAATTATTCCTGAGGTTTTTTTCTTCAGAATAAGACGCCGCACTGAGTAATCACAAAGAAGTCAGAGAGCATCCTTGAACCTTTTCAGAGGCAGCGCCACTGATATTCAAATAACCTGCGAGGGCCATTTGACGGGCGCGGGGACCTCGGCATTTCCAATTCACTATTTGCATAGATCAGCCGTCTTTGAAAAGGAAAGGAGCAGTTGTCTTCCATAACATTAAAAAGCCTAGTTATCAAATCAAGTGCTTAGTTTGGGGGCTTTTAAAACGTTTACATTTTATCTCAGGTTGCCCTTTACCGTTTGACATGCAAATTTGGTGCAGTTAATTTAGACAATTAAAAAGATCTTCAAGGGAGCTTTGTCACGGAGAATATTTGGAGTTTTCCCCGAGGACCAGCTGAGATAAAGTTGGCCAGAACAAATGATGTCTAGGAGATTAATTAGATATTTGATAAGACATGAATCCCTAATAAGGGAATACAAGGCACAGGGGGCTGCTGTGTGCTCTAAGTCAAAATTAATAACATTTAACAAGATTTTCATTTAGGCATGAAATGTCTTTTCCGGGGTATTGACTCCAGCGATTTATTCCCTGGAGTCGCCTCCCAACATAGAGGGCCTTGGGAACGAAGACTTCTTTTTAAAAGCTTTCCCCTTTCAGTTTGTTTTTAAATCACTTTTTTAAAACAAATAAACCCGCGGGTGTTTTTCCTGACCCCCTCCAGGAGGTATAAGCATCTCCCCAGTTAAAACTGCCAAAGACCTTTTTTTTTTCAGGCCCTCCAGAGTTTTAAAATGTCATCTTTTGAGAACTCTTTCATTAAGTAATACAACTACACGTTCTTATAACCCAATTTAATTTATGCTGTTAATATACAAATAAATAATTTGACTCCTCAAAAACGGATGTTTATGGCTTTTATAACTTACATGAACTTTTCATTACCTAAAACTAACATTAAAGGATTTTTTTCCCCAACCAAAAAACGTCGACCCACATAAAGGTTATTGAGTGAGGAACAGGATTTTTAAAAGGAAGTATATTGTTCAGAGTCCTTTAATGATACCAAAATGAAAATATGTCAGGATTTTCTTCATACAGATAAACGCATTTAATTTCTTTAGATGACCTTAACTTATGAGTTTGTGAGTGAAATGATAACTCAACATTTTAAATATCTTTTACATATATACTGACTTTCACAAAGTGCATCAGAAAATTAAAGAAAAAACTCCCTGAATTTCAGGAATTCACCAAAAAAACAAAAAACAAACCCCAAACAACTCTATTCGAATGAACATTTACAAGAAAATAAAAGAGAACATAATCTTTTGAACCCTATTTATACAGATGTTATGAAATACAGAGCTGTCACTAGACTTCCAGTTTAATTTCTCACCTTAAGCCTTTTATGATGCTTCCTTTTTTAGGAAAAAAAAAGTCTCAATGTAAGTAGATATCAAGCAGGATTTGGAGTATTTTATATATAATATAATCCACACAAAAGGTCTGTTTTTATAGGTCCCGTTTGTTTTAAAATGTTCTGACAGTCCTTTGCAGGGTGGTGGCTTGTTTTTGGAGAAAAGGAAAGAGAAGGGTGGTGGAGGGGGTGGTCGGTGGAGGAGGGAGTGTTTCTGTGTATTGCTCTTCCCTCGAGAAGTTTGTGCGTGTGTGTGTGTGTGTGTGTGTGTGTGTGTGTGTGTGTGTGTGTGTGTGTGTGTATGTGCGCGGGTGTGTGTGCTTTGGGTTGTAAGTCTCCGGTGTGTGTGCATGTCTGTGTGTGCAGTTTTTAAGTAGTGTTGGTGGCGGAGGATGGTTTGCTTTTGTTCCTGGACCACGCGTTCGATTCCCGTGTGAGCTCCGACAGCAAAGGGGAGCTCCTGGCGTGGCCGGCGAAGAGCGGCCGGGGAGCCGGTTACTGCTCCACCTCGCGCCGGCCCGGGGGCGTCACCGGAGCCCCAGCCCATCTGTCCCCCGCTCGCTCGCCCTCTGAACCTCTCGTTTGCTCTCGACGTTTCTTCCCGCTCGCTCGCGCCTCTCGCCAGATCTCTAGGAGTCGGTGGGGCCAGACGCGGCTTCCTTGCCTCCCGCCGAGGCCGCTGCCGCCGCCGCTGCCGCCGCCGCTGCTGCCGCCGCCGCCGCCGCCCGGGCGGCACTGACCCCGGAGTCGTGCAGGATGAGGTCGGGGGACTCGGAGCGGGGCGTCTCCAGGTTGCTGGCGTCTGTGTCACTGTCGCTGCCCTTTTTGCCCCCGCCGCCCCCGTTGTGCGTCTTAATGTGTTTGCTCAGGTGGTCGCTGCGCATGAAGCGCTTGTTGCAGACGGGGCAGGCGAAGCGCTTCTCGCCCGTGTGAGTCCGCAGGTGCCGCTGCAGCTCGTCCGAGCGCGTGAAGCGCTTGCCGCAGAAGAGCCAGTTGCACACGAAGGGCCGCTCGCCCGTGTGCCAGCGCAGGTGCGCCTTCAGGTGCGACGTCTTGCCGTACACCTTGCCGCAGCCCGGGATGTGGCAGCTGTGCAGGCCCTTGCGCCGCAGGCTCGCCCCGGCCGGGCCCAGCCGCTCCGCCTCCTGGCAGTTGGGGCAGTCGCAGGTGGCTCGGCCCGAGTAGCGACGGGCGGAGCGCGCCGAGCTCCCCCCGGCGGCGGCGGCCGCGGCCCCCGAGATCATGGCGCTGGCGGCGGCGGCGGCCACCGCGGCGCTGGAGTCCGAGTAGGAGGGGAGCACCGGCTTGAAGCCATCCTGGGCCAGCAGGTGCTGGCTGGTGGAGAGCAAGTGCGAGGCGGCGGCGGCCGAGGAGCCGAGGCCGGTGGAACTGAAGGCCGAGTGCGTGAGCGAGCTGAAGTCGGGGTTGTAGGTGCCGAGCTGGGAGTGCAGCGAGGCCTGGGGGGCGCCCGAGTGCAGCGAGCTCTGGAGCCCCCCAGCGGGGTTCTGCACCTCCAGCCACGAGCCCGGGCTGCTGTGCACGTCCCACCACGACGACGCCGCGCCGTTGGTCACCTCGCCCGCCGCCAGTGTCGAGTGAAAGCCTGACTTGTACCACGACTCGTACGGGTGCGCCATGCCCACGCGCGGGTACAGGCCGTCAGCCGCCGTGGTGTGCACCTTGGAGATGAAGGCCGACTGGCCTCCTGCCTCCTGCGGGGACACCCCGGCTGCAGCCGCCGCGGCCGCCGCCGAGTTGGAAAAGAGGCCGCCGTAATCACTGCTGAAGGCGGACGACGTGGGGGACGTGGAGGCCAGGCAGAAGGCGCTGTTGGCGGCGCCAGAGCCGCCCGCCAGGCCGCCCGAGCCGCGGCCGCCGGTGGCCACAGCGAAGCCCGAGAGGCTGGAGCCGAGGTTGCAGCTAGATGAGGAGCGCTTCCAGGGGTGGAAGCCGCCCTTGGCGAAGGCGCTCGACTCCGGCAGCGTCGTCAGCGGGCTCGTGTTACCGATCTTGTTGCAGGTCGCCGCCAGCATGGCCAACGGGGTCGTTCCGAAGCGCGGCTCTTCCTAAAGTGGGGGTTGGGGGAAGGGAGCAAGGAGGAGGGCAAGAAGAAGTGGGAGGAAGACACAAAGTGCACCCCGTGAGCATTCTCGTCGCCCCGCGGCGGGTCCCGGGGGGGCAGGAGGGGGGGTCGTGGCTCCCCGGCTGGTGCCTCCTCCCCTCGCGCTCAACCAGGATGCGCGGCGCCCCGCGCGGGACACCGGCGATCGCAAGGGCGAGGGCCCGGAGCTGGAAAGTTGTTTTTCGGTGGGGCTACAAGTCAAAGTGGTCTCGGTTCTCCCCGCCTCAGTCGCTACAACCCCTGCCCAGAATCAGATTCGGGTTGCTCTCCTTCCGCTGGCCATAAGCCCGTTCCTTCACGGATGCCCCCAAAACCGCCCTTAGGGGTGAAGCACGGAGGTAAATACAACCACAACAAGCTCCGGGTGAGGGCGGGGGCGGCTGAAACAGTGGCCCAGGGTGGAGGAGACTTGGGGCACTCCTCCAAGGGTTGCTACTACTTGATTCTTTTCTCTTTTTTTTTAATAGAAAATGTTTTAAATGATTAGTCACCCAAAAACCCGATTAGGAAAACAAGAATCCATGGAGAAGCAACCCAGCGATGGCTCTGAGTCACAAGCCAACTGGGGAGCCGCAGAAGTGTGAATGTTTGTTAACGTGACTACATGAACTGCAAACCGATTAAGGCTGTTTTCTGGAAACACCGCTGTCGCATCATTGCAACAATCTCCGAAGCAAGGGGGGTGGGGTGGGGTATAGATCACGAGGGGGAAGAAAATAAACCTTTAGGTTTTCTTAAAAGCCAAATTTACAATGACTTGCTTAACAAATCGTTTTTCTTACCAATGCACTTCCTAGGTGCCAATAACGTGGAAAGCATCGGTCCCTAAAACGTGGAAAGTGCTGAAAGAAGTTGAAGCTACAGTCCGGCAGCAACAGTTTCTCCCGAGCCGCGGACCCGGGGAAGCCATAACGAAAAATTACTCCAGTTAAAAACAAGCAAATGCGTTGCCGCACTTCTGACTTACCCCGAGTATAGACGTGGCCATAGCAGGTCCCTGGGCTGCGCGGCGGGGCCGGGAGCGGGGCTGAGCCTGGCGGCTGCTGGGGAAAACTGCTCAGGTCCCGCGCAGCTCCCGCGTCCCTGCGCTCGCGCCGAGCGGACTCCAGGCTTCCGCCAGCTAAACTCAGCCTAAGTGCGAGGCGCACCCGCTTTGAAGTGCCGCTGGCTGCGCCTCTCGCCCAATGAGGGCGCAGGCAGAGCAGACGGGAGCTGCCCCGCAGCCAATCAGACGCGCCGAAGGGCCTGAGCCGGGGCTCCCGGCGCGTGCCAGTCAAGGCCCCTAGCGAGGAGGGGGGTCGCGGGCTGGGGACTGGAGAGATTACCGTGCAATTAAACATTTACACGCACGCAACAAGCCTGGTTTAAGTACCGTTGAGACCGAGCCACCAACACCCAAGCACCCCTAGATGATGCCAGTTAGAGCTGACAGTCCTCCTCCGCTCCCCACTTGTGGGAAAGGAAGCAGGAGGGGAGGAGGCGCCGAGGTGGAGGCAGCATCTGCGAGGCCCAAGTGGAGACGCAAATGTCAACGCTCACTTTGTGTGCCCAGACTTCGCCTTCAGAACACAACTTCAGCTGGAATCCATCATGATCGCTCGCGACTTTAGCATTGGCGTCTTCTACCCAGTTCCTTATTCCCACTTGGATTCAGTTTTACTCTGAATCACCCTGAGGAGAGGGCGCGAAGGGATAGTACCTCCGAGGGGAGAAAAACAGGCCTCTTCGTCCAAGTCTACACCCAGAGACTTGGGAGGGCCTGGAGCCTGCTGCAGCCCATCATTTCCCCCCCAGCGCTCTAAGTGACTTCCTAATTGTCGCTCTGGCCTTTGACCCGGGCAGTAATGCAAGTGCCACTCACACCAGCAGCTTCTGGTGGTAATTGAGGGCACCCTTTGTACCTTTTCGCCAAGCGCCTAGATACCAGGTTAACCCAGTTGTCAAATATGACTAAACAGTGGGACGTGCTTGATTATCCGCCGGCTTTCGCTGGGGGCTGGCAGGCGGTGGGAGGCGTCAGCCCATACAACACGCTGCATGAAGCTGCTTATTTTCACCTTTTAACAACTTTGGAAACAGAGACCTGCGCGAGCCGCGTCCGCCCCCCACCGCCACCCCCGGCGAAGCTGCAGCTTGCTCGGCTGTTTGTTTAACCCGGTGAAGATTTGCGTGTCACGTTTCAGCCTAGAGTCGAGTTTTCTTGTTCCAGCTCCAACCCACTCCTACTCCAGACCTCCTGGGCCTAGATGCTCCTCTGCGGGGAAAGGCCGCCCTGTTGGGAGAGGGCCTCCCCTCCCTCCCCGCCCCCCAGCGCCTTGCTTTGGCGGATGTGCTTTTAAGGAGCCTGTCTCCCGGACCTCCATCCGCGGTTGCGGGGGACGAGGCCAAACGTGGGAGACTCCCCATTTTGCAGGCCTGGAAGCACCCTGAAGTCCTCTCCGGATCTTGTTCGTGTAAAAAGAAGTGTCCTCAGACAATTGCGCATCCTGAATGGAGTCCCTCAGCAACCGCTGAGCTGTTTGTTTTTCTCCTTTCTGGGTCTTGCTTTCTCTTTCTTCGTCAGGGCGGCCAGGAGCTGCTTTTTAACCAGAAATACCAGCGCCCTCGGACAGACCTGGGTCCTGGTTTGAATGTACCACATTCCCCTCCAAACCCACATCCTGCTGTTTAAAAGACATTTTAAACCACCAACCTCAAGTGGTTGGGTGCAAAAGACAAGTTGTTGCGAAGGGGAAGCAAGTGAGGAGGACGTGGAATTGTGCTTTCTCTTCTCTTTTGCCATATCTCTTGACCCCAAAGTGCAACCAGCGTGGCTCTTCTCTCAGCCCTAAGATGGAGCCTGCGTGCGTCCCGGTGCCCCCGTGGGTGGGGAGGGCGACGTGGGTCGTTTTCTTTGCTTTCCCTTAGAATACCTTTGCTCGAAAGGTTTTCTCCTCCCCTTTGGTTTAAGGTGGAGAAAGAACCGAGGAAATTATGACAGAAAAAAAGAAAGGAGAGGAGAGAGTGAAAAGACTCGCGTGACCATAATGAAGCGCTGTGCACTGAGGGGCTGGGGTGGAAATCCGCGGGGGCAGGGCAGGGGGCAGGTGTGAAAAGCCTGGCGTGGAGGGTTGAGTGGGAATCCAGGCAGCCTGGAAGGGCCAGCAAGCCCGGCAGGGGGACCCGGGAGCCGGTCCCAACAGGTGACTTCTGCCCTGGAAGGGAGACTGGTGCTCGGCTTCCTGCGTCTCCGCGTGCAGTTACTAATAGAGGGATTGTTAAGTGGCAGCGAGGCGTTGCCGACTCACCCAGTGCAGTCCCGGGAGGGAAAGCGCCGAGAGTTCCTCCTTCCACCTCCTCTCCCACCCCCAGCACACCCTCTCCTTATAGAAACCCGACAAAGTCATAAATAAGACCATCCGCAAAGCCACTTAGCACTAGTGACATTTTGAAATCAACCGTTGAAAACCGTTCGCGCAGGCACCTCGGGCTCCGGGCGCCCTGTGTTTGGCTCGCCTTCCTCTTCTCGCCCTCCGCTCCCCTCCCCCTCCTGCGGGTTTCAATGTAGTTCCAGCTGTCAGACTCTCTTCGTGGGGCCCTGGGATATTCCTTCAGTTACAGGCGTCGGTATCACAAAAGTTAGGGAAATCTTCCAAACCAACGCCCCAGCCACTTCACATCTAGGGTGGGGCCCCAAGGAAATCTTCCTGAAGAAGTCCAGTTTTTGTGTGTGTGTGACAGCTTTTTTTCATCCTCTAAAAATCTAGTTTTTAAACAAAGATCAACGTGTTATGCTAAAGTGTTGAGCTGACTGTTAAAACATTTGGGGAAATAATGACAATGTAACAAAGGCCTGGTTTGGAGTGAATCATCACCCTTTTTAAAAGTTAAAGCAATTTTCAGGAGAATAGCTTTCAGCAAACGCTTTACATTATTCAAAACGGCCAAATAATGCTCTATTATAGCGCCTGAATGCTGCCAGTCAGCCCCTAAGTGCAATTTGTGCAAAGGCCCCGGTGCCTTATCTCCACTTCTTTATAAAGAGGTGAATATAAAACAATTTCTTCCAAACCCAGACAGAGAGCACGAAAATTGCTTCCCTTTCTGCAATCAGGGCAATTTAACTGGAGTGCAATTAGCACTATTAAATGTCGATTCTGCATAAACAAATCTGACTGAGCAGTGAAAGTGGGGTGAGAACCTCATATACACTGAAACTGATTTTTAAAATTATGTATCCGGGTCCTTTACAATTGATCCGTGACGTTTTCATCTTGGAATATATTTACATCATAAATACACTATGGTTAAATCAACATAATTTTTTTTTGCAAAAAAAAAAATTCAATAGGAATCCTAATAAAGAAGAATAGGGTAATTAAAGGGAAGAGTTCACTTCCTTTGAACAAATATTGTTTCCTCCATCTTGCCTCTGCGGAGAGCTTTGATCTCTAGAGCAACCGCTCAAGTTGCTGCCTTTGGGAAGCAAAGCCGGGAAAACAATTCGGTCATTAGCACTGACCCGAGGCATTGGAGTTCCTTCGCCGGGAGCGGGGGAGGGGAAAGCTTCTCTCCGATGCACCGGTAATAGGGTGAGGTCTAGGAGGACCAGTAGTTATCTTCTGAAAAACTCGAAATATTAGTTGGAAGATTTGAGGATGTAAGCGGGAGGGGAGGTGTGGGGGAGGGAGGAACCGAAGGTTTGGTCTGGGCTCTCCTGTCAGGTGCCAGAGCTGGCCATCCGTGCAGGGATGGTCAGGGGTGGAGAGAGGGGAGAGGCAGGAGAGAGGAACCCATAAAAAGCTTGTATCTGACCTGTCCTCCTCCTACTTTTCTTTATTTATTTGCTAACCCACAAGGCTCCCTTTTAGAATCATTTGTGCAATTAATTATGCTTTTCATTTGCATGACCTACGCTAGAGCAATGATTATCAGGTTAGCACAGTGTGGGAGTTGGGGAGATACGTTAATAACTTGAGTTAAAAAGGAAAAAAAAGGGGGGGGGGAAGAAGCTACCCTGTGTACTATAGTCACCTGCCATGAACAAGGGTGGAGGAAGCTACAGACCATAGGTGCCTGTTGAGTGCCGGTGAATCCTTCCCACTGTTGGGGTTTGCCAGTTGTGGGTGCAAATGAAATGCAGCTTTTGATTAGAAGGGAATCTTTTATAGTTAACGCACAGTCGATTTAAAAAAGCACCAGCCTTGAGATCAAATAGATGGAGAAAATTAATTGAAAATTGAGGAACTCTCCCACAATTTCCGTTGAGCTTTCATTTCATATTTGTTCTAGAATGCTCTCATTCCAGCCCAACTCTTGCAAATAAAGGAGCCAGAAAGGATCAATAGGCCAATGGAACTTTCATCTTTTCTCCATCTCAGAAGAATTACAGCTATTTAGAGGTGACGCACGATGCAAATCCATCTTGTCTGTAAGGTCTACTGGAGAAGCTGAAAACTCTTAGTCTATTAAGTGTACTCCAAACATTTGCTGCAGAACGGCTGCAAGATGTATCTGGGCCATATATTTTAAGGCTGCCTGGGTCTGTTTATCTGAGCCAAAAATGCAGTAACAATTAAAGGAAAGACTCTGGTGTGTCAAAGGAAGGAAGGTAACTGTAGACTGTGATGATTTTAATGACTGCAATTATTGGGAGATTATTCGACAAGCATCATAGATTTGTTTACTGCATTACTTGGAAACTATGGGGGGCCTATTCAGCTTGGGGTTTTATCTTCCTCCCTCTCTCCTCGATTATCATACAGGGGTCCTAGACCTAAGCAATTGTGACATTCAGTGTTGACTTTCTTTCTTTTTTAAAAAGCATTTCAACCCAAATGAAGTACATCTGTTGTCTCAGCCAACTCTAATGGAACCATCTTTAGAGACATTAAAGCAGTCTTTTCACATAGACTCTGAGCTAATATATTAAAAGCAAAGCCAAAGGCCAGAGGATTCTGGTCACTCGTCAGCTTCTCCCAGCCAGGGTACCACTTTTACCCTTTCATAGGCAGCTATTGAGGAGACTTCCAACTCTTCCTCCTTCACCCAGGGCTTGGAGGAAGCACTATTGCTGCAAGATGTTAAACATAAGCTTCCCCATATCTCCAGGACTCCATATTGGAGAAAGTTTGTATTCTCCTTCCTTGCTTTTAACATGCCTCCTATGCCCTGATATTATCTCCTGTCACAGCTCCTGTTGTTGCCCTGATGAATAGAAGACCTATTCCTAGAAGTACACTGGTTTGTGGATAAGAAAGGTTTTCCTGTACATACAGATACAGGGGATACAAATAAGAAAGATTTTGTGTCTGACAGAAATAAAACCATCCTCAGCCTACAATAACAACTCACAGTCCAGGCTTCGCTCATTGATGAATTACTGATTTGGAAGTGAGATCTAAAGGGGGGAAAGGATAGCAAACATTCGCAGCAAGCCCCTTCCCTCCCTCTCCTGAGGCACTGGGCTCCCGTGACCTGGTCACCGGGGTGCTCTTCCTCGGTCTGTAATCATCCCATCTCAAGATTAAGGTGGACTCTGCTGGGACCGAGAAACTTCCCTGTTCAAACAGTTGCCTGCAGAACTCTGCAAGTGGCAATTAGGAGCCTATTTCAAGCCATTAGATTGATCAATGTACCTTAAACAATGCGAATGATTTATATGGCTGATTTACAGCGGGGAGGAAAAGGAAAGGGTGGAGGGACGATGACTCCTTATCCTTTACGGCCATGGCGCTGTGTTGGAGACCTGAGAACAGCTATTGCTCATCACGGCTTAGAACCACCGGAGCGATTTATTTAGAAAACTTTTCAAGCAAGGACACAGGCTTGCCTGGCTCCTCCGGTGGGTGGCGAGATGCACATTCTTTGCCCCTTTCTCTTTTTACTAAGGAAGAGCTTAGAAGGACCAAGGCCCGGAGGAGCAGCGGGGGAGGGGGAGGGTGGGATGAGGTCGCAGCGACGCCCCTCCCCGAGCGGGGCACACCTCCCCGTGGGGTCCCAGCTGTCTCCCTTCCCCGGGTCTGTCCGGGGAGAGGAGGAGGATGACTTACACAGTTGTTTAAGGGAGTGGTGAAGAGCTGTGTGGCCTCCTAATTATAGAAGGAACACAGAACCATTAGCCCTTTAAGTCTCCGGCGCGATTCGGGGAGGAGCTGCGACCCAGCTCCCCGCGTGCAGATGACGCGGGGGGTGGGGGGATAGGGGGTGGGGGAGGTGGGCTGAAGAAGGAGGGGACTCCGCGGAACGAAACTCCTCGCTCGGGCTGACTATTTCAGCTAATCTATCCGGCGAAGACAAAACGACAGCAGAGCCGAAGCGATCAAAGCTGGCCCCGCCACCGCCCCTCCTGCCCTCCTTCCCGCCCCAAGTCTGTTAGTAGTTGTCTCCTCCGCTGCAGACACTCGTCGGTCTTCTCACGACAAGGACATTCCTGCCAGTTTTTCCAGAGCCTGCAAGCAGAGGACAGACGCATTCACTTCTCAGGGAGGGAGAGTTCCCTTTGTCTTATGTCCCCCTCCACCCGTCGGCCTTCAGCTCTGAAATGGGGGGGGAGGGGGGGCTGCGGCGGAGAAAGACCCTGGGAACCGAGGGGGGGGGGTGGCGATCGTCATGTCACCCCACGTCCAACTCTGCCCCTGCTGGTTCCTCCTCTTCCTCCTCGTCTCCTTCTCTTTCCAAACCCTCTCCTTTCCTTTCTCCCTCCCTCCTTCCAATCCTAGGTCCTCTCCCCTCCAGTCTCCCGGGCTCCTGCGCCCAGCGCCCGGGCAGGAGGGGGAGTTTATTTCCTGGCCTTGGTGCGTTGGCGGGAGAGGTCCTCCTGGCTTGTTCGTGGGCGCCTGGGACAAGCCCTTTTGTCTGTGTCTACACGTGGAATGGGGAGCACTCGGGGCTGATAATGGGGCAGAGGCAAGAGCGGGAGAGCCGAGAAGCCACCTGCATGGGGAGAGTTGCTACCTGTGTCCTTTGCAGCCGGAACGCAATGGGAGCCCAGGATTTGGAAACTCTTCTGGGTGCGTCATGATTTCACACACACACAGCCCTCCCGCCACCAGCAGCTGCTCTCGCCGATCCCTTTTTGCCCCACATCTCATCCTCCTGGGTTCTTTTCTGAGTTGGTTCCTTTCAATTCCCTCCTTCCTAGGACTTCATCGCAGAGCCCTACAGTTCAGGGAGAGGCCGCGAGAGAAAGAAAGTCGCTGATAAGATTTCCTCCAAGGACCCAGGCACTCCTGTGACACCCCCGGATCAGACCTGTCCTGGATCGACCCTACCATGTTTTCTGGATTTCGGCCTCTCTGGAGTCGAACCCTGCCCGGGCTAGCCTCTCTTATCACACTCACCGATGTATGTCACCCCCCTTCCCCCCAAACTTGAGACCAGACTGACACCCCGCCACCAGGGCAGAGGGAAGCTCCGCACGCATCAGACACGTGCGCGGCTTCTTGCTCCCCCTCCCGCCGCCGCACGCAGAGCGCACGGGATGACACCCGCACACTCGGGCGCAGGCCAGCGCCATCCACCCTTCTTCCCAGCCAGGCAGCGGCGCGCAGCACGGCTGGAGGCAGGTGACGTCGCGGGGGGAGGCGGTCTCCGCGCTCCAGATGCCACCCTGGGAGCGGGAAGTTCACGTCCCCCCGCGCCAGCTGCGGGCCTCCCGGGCCCGGTGGCCAGCTGCCTGGCAGCGGCGGGGCCTCCCCTCCGCCTCCCGCGGCTCCCGGGCCCCGCCTCCGGCTCTGCGCCCCTCGCCTCACCTCCGCCGTCTCAGCCCCGGAGCGCGGGTCTCCGAAGCCTGCTGCCCGCCCGCCTGCCTTCCGCAGGCCGGGTTACATCTGGGATGCATTGCCCCTTAATTGTCAATCCCATTATGGTGATCAAGTGAACGTTGCTAATCTCTACATTTATTGTTTAGGCAAATGGAGGCTGCGTTTAATCAATACGCAGAGCACCAGTCTTCGCAGTGCCAAGTAACTTAAGTCAACGGTGAAGATCTCGGCGTGTGCGCAATCACTGAGCATGCGGAGTGCTCGCTCCAGCCGGGTCCCCCAGCTCTTCCCCGACCCGTGGGAGCCGGAGGAGGGGACGTGAGGCATCTCCACCTCCCAGGGATCGAGGGCCTCTTCCCTCCCGGGAAGAAAAGGACTTCGTGGCTGTGACCCCGAGCGCCTGGCAAGGGAGCTGGAGGCTTGACCCGGGACGCCCTGCCCTCCGAGCAGTTTGAAATCGCGCTGGGCGCCGACTTCCTGCGGGCTTCTGGACTCCTCCCCTCCAAATGTGCCACTGGGAAAGACAGTGGCTCCCCACGGGCCAGGTCCTGGCCGGGAGGGAAGGCTGAGGGGAAGGGGCCCTGGGGTGGGGGTGGGGGTGGCGAGGAGGTCGCCGATGCTCCTGACGCCAGGGCTTGCTCCAGCTGGCTTCCTCCTCTCCCGGAGGGTGGAAGTTGCCGGCTTCCTAACCCCGCGGGAACCCCTGAGAATGCCAAGGCTTGGGCGCCCAGAGAATGGGCTATTTGTGCTTCTTCTGAAATAGCTATTCCTAAAAGAGGACCCTAGCCCAACCAGACGAAGAGGATCCAGGATACGCAGTAGGGGTGGGCAGGCCAGCGGAGGTGGGCGGTCGGCTGTGGGGAGGGGCGGTGTGGGCTCCTTCCCGCAGCCTGGCTGCTGCTGTGGCCTCAGGGTTAGGGCCTCGGGGCCTCGGCAGGGAAAGGATTTGTTGGGATACTTCCCGGTGGCTGCTGAAATAACTCGATCCCTCCCAACACGCCCTGGACCAGGGAGGCTGACCCTCCAATTTGAGGCACTAACACTTTCTCCTCGGCCCGTGGTCGCTAGGGGTTTCTGTTTGTCAGCTCCATTCTCGAGAGCGTTGGTTATGGACAACCCAGAACTCCGGTTGTAATCAGATACCCACCTTGCAGGGAACTGTCCTCATTTACATAAGCTGCATTCTAAAGTCAACTCATCATTTGCAAGTTTAGGGTGTCCGTGCAACCACCGAACTAAATTACAGCTGGTGCTTGAATTAGGTCCCACGTATTGAATGACAGCTGGCTGTTTTTAATTTTTGGAATGGAACAGTTCTGGTATAAGGTATCTCTGCCTTCTCCTTCTCTTAAAAGTCGAATAGCATTTGAACAAGAGGAAAATGAAACACAAATGTCAGTGCAATCCTGAAAACCTATTTCTTTCTGTTACCCCTTCCTGAGCCCTTCCTCTGCTACCACCCAAGCCTGTGACTCTCCTTGTCAGCTACAAGACAGATCTCTTACCTCCCTGCTGCCAGCCACCCTGACAGTCAGCCCAAAGGACAGATAAATACGGTTTCAGACTCTTGATTGGGAATGTCAGCGGAACGTTTTCTGGGTTGTGGTCGTTTCGAAGCTAGGACAAGGAAAAAGAAAGGCAAGGGGGCTAGTGGTCAGGGCTCCTGGGTGGCCACTCCTCCAGGGCTCGCAGGAGCTGGGTGTGAGTTAAGGTCCACCCCTGAATGCTGTGATATTGGGTGGGCCTGGAAACCTCTAAGTTTCCTCATTTCTCACATGAAGCTAATCATTTCAACTTTGAAGGATTGTTACAGAGGTTAAGTAAAATTATATAGGGCAATTCATAGTCGTGTGCTCAAAACTTAAAAATTGAACTAAAAAAGTTCCTGCCTTTCGTTTCTCACTGAAATAGCATTCCCACCAAAAACTTACATGGAACTAAGGACTAAAATAAGATAGTATACGACAGAATTTTAGTGCATATGTGTAAAGCACAGGGCCTAGTACAAAATCAGCTTGGATAAGATAAATGTCATGACCAGTGACTCTTTGGGGGAGGGGTAAGGTTAGCTGTTCCAATCAGCAACAGGTTTCATGGTCTGGCCCTCACTGCTCTGCCCAGGGAAGAGGAGGCGTTTTCTCTAATAGGAATACCTACAATTTACTGAGCACTTGTTGTATGGCAGGCACTCTGCTAAGTGCTTTACACACAGCATCTCATTTAATCCACCCCAAAATCTTATCAGGTGAATATTGTTGCCATTTCTCTTTTTAACCTTTGGTTATGGAAAATCTCAAGGATATATTTAAAAGTAGAGAATTCTATAATTAACCCCTCCATGTCCATCACCCAGCATCAATAATTGTCAGCTCATAGCCAAACTTATTTATTCTCTACCCTACCCATTCCCTTCTCCCTTATTGGAAGCAGATCTTGGAAATTATATCATTTTACTTGTAAATATTCCAATATGTATCAAAATATCAAAAGACAATGACTCTTTTAAAATAAAACCAAAATCACAATATCATGTTAAGTATACCTAAACACATTTGAAATAATTCCTTAGTATTACCAAACATCTCTCACTAGTTGTCTCATAAATGACTTTTGACAATTGCTTCCCCTCCCCAAATCAGATCTAAACAATATTCACACATTTAATTTCTCAAGTCCCTCTCCCTCTTTTTCTTTCCTTGCAATTTACTTATTGAAGTAACCAAGTCATTTGTCCTGATATCCTTTTTGAAAATGAAGAAGCAGGCACAGAGAGGTTAAAGGAATTTAGTAAGAGAGAAAAGGAATTCAGTTCTAGCTATGTCTGATCCCAGAATCCAAGTGCTTAATGGCTTTATTATACTCCCTTTAAACCAAGTGATGAAAAGCAAGACACAGGAAAAACACAGTCACTCATAAAAGATTTCAGAACATGCATGACTCCCTTAAGTAACTAGTTCCTTTACCAAGTGTCTACAGAAAGCCATTCACTTAAAATGCAGGCAGGGTTTGAAATGTGGGAAGAGAAATTGAAAACAGGATAACCCAGTATCCTCCTTATGTTTTGAATCTGACTAAATTTCTTCATGCAAATGTATCTATAATGTGGTGAAGGGGTTTTTATTTCCAACAAATATTTAGCAAAGTAAAAACATTTCTTAAACGAATCTATCAGTTTCATTTTCTCTCTTCTCCTCCCTTTATGTTCCCCCTTTCTCTGTTCTTTATAGCTAGATAAGGAGAAAACATCTTTTTTATGCAGTTATTTTAAAATACCAGTCAAATTAACAATTTAGTAGTTTGATATGTGATATCTGGCTTTTGTTACGGTAGTTTTGAAACCACAGTTACCCTAGCAACTGAATACATTTTTTTCTTTAAAAATTTTTTAAAGCTGTCTGGAAGAGAAAAAAAAATAATAAAAGGAAAACTTTTGCCAGAATTTTCCCATAATAGCTTCCATTAACTGCAGTGACTTCTCTTGGAGAGGCCAGCACTGCTGTCTCCTGCTGTCACCAGTCATTCACTGATCCAGCAGATGTTTTGTTTGATAAGGCCAATTTGAGTTTTATGAAACATTTATTTTTTCACCTCCAAGGAGCAAATACTAGTAAGGATGGGATTGAGCATCTATCACAGTATGCCACACAAGGGCCTTAACCTTCCAGTGGAGCTTCTAGGTAAGAAACACTAAGACAAACCTAAAGGCTTCACTTATTTAAAAGAAAAAAGAAAGAGGGGGGATGGCTAAAGAACATTAACTCAGTCTCTAAAGACTTAACAAGAGGAAAAAAAATAGTAGACGAGCCAATAGTCTACTAGGGAATCTCTCTGGAAACACCTGATAGGTGTGCAGTTGCCAAGGAGGGCAGTGATAGTGAGATAAGGGAGTAAGGGGGTGACGTACACTGAGTTGAGTTTTGTACATTTGATAAATCATTTGTTAGTATTTCAAGGAGGTGAAGTAGAGAAGAATCAGCAAAGGAAAAAGATTGCATTATGGTTTTTTGGAGCAACAAGACTCTGAACATTTGTGAGAATAGTCACTTGCTTCTGACTAAAATTTCTTTGACAATCATGTTTCAAATGCACATAGTTCTAAAACAAAAACAAAAACAAAAACAAAAAAAGCCCATAAAAATACAAAACCTGACTTTATAGAATTACAAATATTCAAATCCTTTCTCTTGAATAGAAGGAGGCTTGGTTTCAAGACCTGGGGCTATGGGGCAGGTAAATCAAAAGGTAATAAAAGACCACCCAGCTGGTGTGGCTCAGTGGCTGAGCATCACCAACCCATGCAGCAGGAGGTCACCAGTTTGATCCCTGGCAGGGGGCTTGTGGGAAGTAGCCAGATGATGTTGATTCTCCCCCATCACTGTTTCTATCACTCTTTTCCTCTCTTTCTAAAATCAGTAACAACATATTTTTTAAAGGTAATAAAAGAATGAAACAGCAGTCAAAAAGAATATATGCATCCTGTGTTCACAGCAGTGCTATTTATAATAGCTAAGATTTGGAAACAGCCCAAGTGCCCCTCAGTAAATTAGTGGATAAAAAAGATGTGATACATTTACACAATGGAATACTATGCAGCTGTAAAAAAAAAAAGGAATTTCTTACCCTTTGAGACAGCATGCAGGGACCTGGAGACTATTATGCTAAGTGAAATAAGCCAGTCAGAAAAAGACAAGTATCACATGATCTTACTTATACGTGGAAGCTAATGAACGAAATAAACTTATGAACAACATAGATCCAGAAACATGGAAGCATGGAACAGACTGAGGAATCTCAGAGAGAAGAGAGAATGGTGGGGGAGGGAGTTATGAAGAGATTAACCAAAGAATTTATATGCATACATGCATAATCCATGGACACAGACAATAGTGAGGTAGGCCTGGGGGGAGAGCAGGGGTGAGGTGGAGAGGGTCAATGGGGGGAGAAAGGGGGCCATCTATAATACTTTCAACAATAAAGATACATTTTTTTTAAAAAGGTAGCAAAAGAAGTACTGGGTGTTTCTGCCCCTGTTGGTAAGATGCCTCCTTTTATGGGGCTGGGGGTAGGGAGTGGGATTATTTTGGCATTCTGCAGAAGACAAAAAAAGAAAAAGGAATTTTGGTACAGGAAATCCTCTTTTGCAATGTAATGGCTCAACAAATTGAAGGTTCCAGTCATTCATTTTTATTTTAGATTGTGCTCCCTGGATACACATTTTTTACTTTAAATAAGTTTTTATTTTTCAATTGCAGTTGATATACCATATTATATTAGTTTAGGTGTACAGCCCAGGGATTAGACATGATATAATTTATTAAGTAATCACCCGGAGAAATCTGGTACCCAGATGACACCATACTTAGCTATTAGTTATACAATACTAGAAGCCCGTTGCATGAAGATTTGCGCAATAGGCCTTCCTTCCCCTGGCTACTGGCACCGGTTTTCCTCCAGCACCCGGGACCCAGGCCTTTGGTCTGGCTGCAGCGAGGCTTGGCTTCTCCGCTGCATCTGCAACGGAGAAGCCAAGCCTCTTCAGTCTTCAGTCTTCAGTCTTCAGTCTTCAGTCTTCAGTCTGTCTTCTCTCCAGCTGGAGTCTTCAGTCTTCGCTCTGAGCCTGTGTATGCAGATTAACCATCATCTTTGTTGGGTTAATTTGCATAGTCACTCTGATTGGCTGGTGGGTGTGGCAGAGTGACACCAATTTGCATGTTTCTCTTTTATTAGTGTAGATTATTGACTCTACTAGAGGCCTGGTGCATGAAATTCGTGCGGGGGGGGGGGGGGGCGGGGGGATGTGTCCCTCAGCCCGGCATGCACCCTCTCTCAATCCGGGAACTTTTGGAGGATGTCTCACTGCCAGTTTAGGCCTGATCCGCATGGGATTGGGCCTAAACCAGCAGTTGGACAGCCCTCTTGCAATCCGGGACTGCTGGCTCCTAACTGCTCGCCTACCTGACTGATCGCCCCTAGCCACCTCTGCCTGCCTGCCTGATTGTCCCTAACCACTCTGCCTGCCTGCCTGATGCCCAAAACAGCTCCCTGGGGGGCTGGGCCAGCCGGGATGAGGAGCCATGGTGTTCTGGTCATTCCACCATTTTGGTCAGTGGGCTTTTATTATATAGGATTCCCTATGCCAGTGATGGCGAACCTTTTGAGCTCAGCGTGTCAGCATTTTGAAAAATGCTAACTTAACTCTGGTGCCGTGTCACATATAGAAATTTTTTGATATTTGCAACTATAGTAAAACAAAGATTTATATTTTTGATATTTATTTTATATATTTAAATGCCATTTAACAAAGAAAAATCAACCAAAAAAAATGAGTTCACGTGCCACCTCTGACACGCGTGTCATAGGTTCGTCATCACTGCCCTATGCTGTACTTTACATCCCTGTGACTATTCTGTACCTACCAATTTGTACTTCTTAATCCCTTCATCTTTGTCTCCCATCCTCCCAATAGCCCTCCTCTCTCAGAACTGTTAAAATGTTCTCTGTATTTATGAGACTGTTTCTGTTCTGCTTGCTTGTTTATTTTGTTTTCTAGATTTCACATATAAGTGAAATCATATGGCATTTGTCTTCCTCTGTCTGACTTATTTCACTCAATACAATACCCTCTAGGTTTATACAAGTTGTTGTAAATGACAACTGTGGGGGGCTGTTTCTCTCTTTTCCATGTCCCGCATGGAAAAGGAAACAGTCCATTTGCTGAGTGGAGGAGCTGGGGATTAAGAAATTAAAGAAAGACCAAGACACAGAAATAGATTTTAAGCTGGGGCGAGGTGGGAGCCATCCTCTCTGATGGAGAGGCGGCAAAAAGCGGCTGAGCCACACAGCAGGTTTATTTTAAAGGCCTAGATTTACATATCTAGTTCCGCCCCTACCTGATTAACATGTCCAGCCTTATTGGGGAAGCATGTTCCCAGGGCATGGCTCTGCCTATGCTCTGAGTTCAGCTGACAATAATTATAAGAAAATGCCTAGGTGCCTCCCAGGCGGCCCTCTACAACAACTTTTATGGTTGAGTCATATTACATTGTGTATATATACCACTTCTTTATTCATTCATCTGTTGATGGACAATTAGGTTGCTTCATTGGCTATTACAAATAATGCTGCGATGAACATATGGATGCTTATGTCTTTTCAGTTAAGTGTTTTGTGATTTTTCAGATAAATATCCAGAAATGGAATTGCTGTATCCTTCCTTCTTTGTCTCTTGTTATACAGCCTTGGTTTTAAAATCTATTTTGTCTGGTATAAATATTGCTACCTCAGCTTTTGTTTGTTTGTTTCCATTTTCATGAAATATCTTCTTCCATCCCTTTACTTTCAGTCTGTTTGTCTTTCAATCTGAAATCTTTTGAGGACAGCATATGTAAGGATCTTGTTTGTTATGCATTCAGCCTGCACATATCTTTTGATTGGATCATTTAATCCATTTTCATTTAAAGTACTTATTGCTAGATATTTATTTACTACCATTTTATTATTTGTATTTTTTACCTCTTTTTTTTCCTTCTTTTTTAAAACAGACTTTTTTACTTCCATGTAATACTAATTTGGTGGTGATGAACTCATTTAACTTTTTCTTGTCTGGAAAGCTCTTTATTTGTCCTTCAATCCTACATAATAACTCTGCTGGGTAGAGCAATCTTGATTGCCAGTTTTTGCTTTGCTTTTCATCACTTTGAATATTTCTTATCAGTCCCATCTGGCCTACAAAGTTTCTATTGAGAAGTTAGCTGACAATTTTATGGGAGCTCCCTTGTAGGTAACTAATAGCTTTTCTCTTCCTGCAAAGTGTCTATTGAGAAATTAGCTGACAGCCTTATGGGAGCTCCCTTGTAGATAACTAATTGCTTTTCTCTTGTTGCTCTTAAAATTTTTCTCTTTGTCTTTAACCTTTGGCATTTTAATAATGATGTGTCTTGATGTGGGCCTTTTTGGGTTAATCTTGCTTGAGACTTTCTTTACTTCCTGGACTTTTATGTCTATTTCCTTCACCAGGTTGGGAAGTTTTGTCATTATCTTTTCACATAGGTTTTCAGTTCCTTGCTTTCTCTTCTTCCTGCCCCCCTATGATGCAAATGTTGGTATGATTGACATAACAGAGGCTCCATAAATGATCCTTATTTTCTTGAATTCTTTTTCTTTTTGCTGTTCTGTTGAGTATTTTCTGCTTTCTTATCTTCCAAATCTCTGATTTTATCTTCTGCTTCATTTACTCCACTGTTGATTCCCTGTAATGTATTCTTCATTTCAGTTAATGTATTCTTCATTTCTGACTGTTTTTTCTGTTTTCTATCTCTATTTTTATGTTTCCCATCTCTTTGTTAAAGTTCTCACTAAGTTCATCTACTCTTCCCCTAAGTTCATTGAGCATCCTTAAAACCAGTTCTTTTTTGAGTTTTGTTCTGTTCTATCCTTTGGGACATGTTTCTTTGTCTCCTCATTTTGGCTGCCTCCCTGTGTTTGCTTCTTGGTTTAAGGTAGAGCTGCTATGTCTCTGAGCGTGGTAGAATGAACTTTTGTAGTAGGTGTCCTGTAAGGTCCAGTGGCACAGTCTCATGGATCACCTGAACTGGGCACTCGAGGTGTGCCCCCCATGTGGGCTGCTTGCATGTTCCTGTTGTTGTTGAGCCTTGACTGTTGTTGAGACCTCAATAGGAGGGATTTACCCCAAGGCCTATAGACTGGAGAACTGGCTGCTGTCACCATGGAGAATTAGGTATGCAGGGGCCAACCCCACAAAGCAGGACTTACTTCTGCAGGGCTTTCATGCCTATGGAGCCCACAACTTAAGTATATCACTTATGGAGTCTGAAGCTGTCCACTGGGCAAGCTGTCTCTGAGGCTTCCAAGGATGTGCAGGCCAAGGAGCCTCTTCCTCTGCTCTGCCCTGAGCTGACACCTCTTGCTCCTCAAGGAAGATCTCTGCAGCCCAGATATCTCTCCTGATTTCTTACTGCCACACATGGGTGTGGGACCAGCCTGTTTCTCACCTCTGCCCCTCCTCCCAGTCTGGATGTGGCTTCTTCATTACACCCTTAGTTATAAGACTTCTGTT
The DNA here is from genome assembly GCF_014108235.1 of Myotis myotis. Classification (NCBI taxonomy): domain Eukaryota; kingdom Metazoa; phylum Chordata; class Mammalia; order Chiroptera; family Vespertilionidae; genus Myotis; species Myotis myotis. Next base: position 44,277,286 of record NW_023416390.1, read on the forward strand.
CCGCTAAATTTCAGGTGGTTCTGAATGAAGGTTGTTCTACAATTTAGTTGCAATTTTGATGTGGTTGTGGAAGGATTCGACTACTGCATTTACCTACACCACCATCTTGACTGGAACTCCTACCTAGGTAAAATATTTTGACTGGACAAATTACATTTTGAGCCAGGGTCAGAACTAGAAAAAGAGAAAAACAGAGAATGCAGAAAATTCTATTTGCAGAAAATGTAATTACTATACAGTAAACTAATCCTGAGCAGCAATTTTTTAAAATAAAATATACATATTCCTCTCTATGTCAAAATTGAAAGGGAAAAAAAAGTCAAGACTAGCAATATCAGTAAGGGCTTTGTCTTAGTTACTTGAACTTTTAAAGGAATCTACTGTGTTTTTTTCTAGCTTTTTTGAGATATAATTGACATGTAACATTGTGTAAATATAAGATATGTATGTTGATTTGATATACATACATAGTGAAGTGATTGCCACAATAAGTTTAGTTAACACATCCATACCCTCATTTAATTACCATTGTGGTGGTGATGAGAACATTTAAGATGTATTCTTTTAGTAATTTTCAGTTATACAATAGAGTATTGTATGTCATCACCATGCTGTACCTCATTAGATCCCAGAACTTATTCATCTTATAACTGGAAGTTTTTACCTTTTTTAAAAAAAAATCCTCACCTGAACATATGTTTTTATTGATTTTAGAGAGAGGAAGGGGAGAGAGAGAGAGAGAGAGAGAGAGAGAGAGAGAGAGAGAGAGAGACTTCAATGTGAGAAAGAAACATTGATCTGTTACTTCCCATACACGCCTGACTGGGGATCAAACCTATAACTTAGGTATGTGCCCTGACCTGAATCGAAACCACAACCTTTTGGTGTATGGGACGACACTCCAACGAACTGAGCCACCTGGTCAGGGCTGCAAGTTTATACCTTTTGACCAACATCTCATTTCTCCCCCACCTGGCCAGCCAGTAATTCAGATAGAGTATGGTGGATAAGGATGACTTCTCTTTGATCCACCATATCTGAAGCCTCAGCTGGGAAGACTCAGGTACTGGGCGTGACTCAATGACTGGGGCCTGGAATCATCTGGATGAGTCTTGGCAGTTGATACTGGCCATCAGCTAGGACACGTATATGTGGTATTTCCAAGTGGGCTCTCTGCAGGGGCTAGTTTGGATGTCCTCATAGCATGTGTCTGAATTCCTTGAGTGAGTAACCCAAAAGAGCAAGATGCAACACATGACATTTTTGTGATTTAGCGTCAAAATTCACATAGCATCATTTTACATTTCTCTCTTGGTTGGAGCAGTCATAAATGTTTGCCCAGATTGGAGGGGAAAGAAGATAAATGCCACCTCTCCAGGAGAGAAGTGTTAAGGTCACATTGTAAAAAGAGCACTTGGTGTATGAAATATGATTTCAGCTCCCTTTGGAAAATACTGTCTGCAATAATATACATGTCTACATGTGAAGGGAGCTTTCTAACAGAGTGAAGAGGGTTGACACTTGAAAGCCAATTTTTACTGTCTGTGGCAGTTGGAAATTAGTTTTTCCTCAAAGACTGAGATTTAAAGCAAGATTTTACATATTCCTTATGCTTTCTTTATTAGGAATTATTTTCCACTAATTTCTTGGAAGTGTAAAACTTGCAGTGTTTTGATTAACATTTTGCTCTCATATGCACAATTTAATAAGCGCATTACAACTCTTAACTGCTCATCAGCAGATGAACAGCAGTACGTCCAGAATGTCAGCATCTGCAGTAGTTTCTATTTTGGCTGAAAACACTGCAATGAGGTATTGATCTGGTAACTTGATCATTCACGTATTTTTAAAAACAAAATTTGCTAGACTGCGTTAGTGGAGACTTACTGATAATAGAAAAAATAATGTTCTGTCTCTCAGTTGTGCTTTGCATTTTATTAGCTTCTATTTGATTACATAATACAAAAGTTTGGAATATTAGAAATCAGCCCACATCTTTGAAGAAAACATTAGTATCCCCTTTTTAGTTTCTTCTTCTTTTTTTAAAATTTAATCTGAAAAGAGACTAAGAAAATGTCCTAATGTTTGGTTAACAAATTAAAAACCCATGTTTAAATGTTTTAGTATCCTGGTCTTGTTTCACTATGTCATCAGGGGTTGATTTACCAGTTGTAAAATTACATAAGAAATCTTTTAAATGTAGAACTGTTGACACCATTTGAACTTCTATGTATATACTGTGATCTTCTGATAATGACTACATCAACTGTGACAGCTCACTGTGGCTCACCAGACTAGCTCTGAAACCAGCGATGTATTTTCTGAGATCTGAGACAGGTCACGGACTGTCTTGATTTCAGTACCCGAAGCTCATTACATATTCAAATGTTCAGGCTTTTTTCACCCTTCTCCAATTCTTTTTTGCAAACTTTATGAACAAAACAACTCTTTTAAGAAACAAACAATTGGGTCATTTGAATAGTCTATCTATTAAGAAGACAGAAAGATGTTGATTATACAGTAGGGACAGAACCAAGGGAAAGGAGTTTTGAAAGTTGAATATTTGTCGTTTTAAAATATTTAGTAGCCCAGACGGCATGGCTCAGTGGTTGAGCGTTGACCTATGAACCAGTAGGTCACAGTTTGATTCCCGGCCCAGGTTGCGGGCTCGATACCCAGTGTGAGGCATGCAGGAGGCAACCAATCAGTGATTTTCTCTCATCATCGATGTTTCTATCTCTCTCTCCCTCTCCCTTCCTCTCTGAAAGCAATAAAAATACATTATTAAAAAAAAAGAAAACAGGGGAGAACCAAGATGGCGGCATAGGTAAACACCGGAGATTGCTGCCTCGCACAACCACTTCAAAAATACAACTAAAAGACGGAACAGACATCACCCAGAACCACAAGAAGGCTGGCTGAGGGGAAATTCTTCAACTAGAAGGAAAGAGAACAGCATGCCGAGACACAGAGGAGGCGCAGTGTGGAAAATACAAAGGTGCGGAGGTGCGCACGGAGCGGGTTGGCGGCTGAGGGCGCGGTTGTCGTTTTCAATCGGGAGGGAGTCTCAGGCTCTGAGCTCCAGTTCTGGGCGAGTCTCTAGGGACCCAGACTCAAACGGGAGAAGCGGGACTGTCTGGCATGGGTCAGAACTCGAGGGCAGCTTTCTCTCCGAGGTTGCAGCAGTTGCTGGGACTCTGAGAGGCAGAGCCTCTGGGGACGGGACTGAGAGCAGCCATAACTGCTCACTCCGCCCACCCTGTTGGTCCCCTGGGACCCGCCCTGCCCAAGCCCTGCACAGAGGCATTTGCCGGATAGCCTCAGGCAAAGGCTAGATTAGCACCTCCCCAGAGGACAGAAGTTTTCCCACTGCAGACACAGCTGATTCTCACAACCAGTTGGCCTGGAGGTCAAATCCCCCCCAGTAATACCAACAACAATCAAGGCTTAACTACAACAAGACTGCGCACAAAGACCACTAGGGGGTGCACCAAGAAAGCATAAAAAATGCAGAGACAAAGAAACAGGACAAAATTGTCAATGGAGGATATAGAGTTCAGAACCACACTTTTAAGGTCTTTCAATAATTTTCTAGAAACTGCCAATAAACTTAATGAGATCTATAAGAAATCTAATGAGACCCTCGATGTTGTGATAAAGAACCAACTAGAAATTAAGCATACACTGACTGAAATAAAGAATATTATACAGACTCCCAAAAGCAGGCCAGAGGAGCGCAAGAATCAAGTCAAAGATTTGAAATACGAAGAAGCAAAAAACACCCAACCGGAAAAGCAAAATGAAAAAAGAATCCGAAAATACGAAGATAGTGTAAGGAGCCTCTGGGACAGCTTCAAGCGTACCAACATCAGAATTATAGGGGTGCCAGAAGATGAGAGAGAGCAAAATATTGAAAACCTATTTGAAGAAATAATGACAGAAAACTTCCCCTACCTGGTGAAAGAAATAGACTTACAAGTCCAGGAAGCTCAGAGAACCCCAAACAAAAGGAATCCAAAGAGGACCACACCAAGCCACATCATAATTAAAATGCCAAGAGCAAAAGACAAAGAGAGAATCTTAAAAGCAGCAAGAGAAAGAAACTCAGTTACCTACAAGGGAGTACCCATACAACTGTCAGCTGATTTCTCAACAGAAACTTTGCAGGCCAGAAAGGAATGGCAAGAAATATTCAAAGTGATGAATGCCAAGAACCTACAACCAAGATTACTTTATCCAGCAAAGCTATCATTCAGAATTGAAGGTCAGATAAAGAGCTTCACAGATAAGGAAAAGCTAAAGGAGTTCATCACCACCAAACCAGCATTATATGAAATGCTGAAAGGTATCCTTTAAGAAGAGGAAGAAGAAGAAAAAGGTAAAGATACAAATTATGAACAACAAATATGCATCTATCAACAAGTGAATCTAAAAATCAAGTGAATAAATAATCTGATGAACAGAATGAACTGGTGATTATAATAGAATCAGGGACATAGAAAGGGAATGGACTGACTATTCTTGCGGGGGGGGGGGGAGGGAAGGGGTGTGGGAGATGCGGGAAGAGACTGGACAAAAATCGTGCACCTATGGATGAGGACAGTGGGTGGGGAGTGAGGGCGGAGGGTGGGGTGGGAACTGGGAGGAGGGGAGTTATGGGGGGGGGGGGAAGAGGAACAAATGTAATAATCTGAACAATAAAGATTTAATAATAAAAAAAAGAAAAAAAAAGAAAACCTGTCTGGCTTAGAGACTGAGTCAAGCTCTCTAATTTGGTAAGCATAAAGCCAGTATTTTCTTTTCTAAAGAGAAGAAAAGGAATGAAGGTATAGACTGATTTGTGCAGGCATTTAGTATGGCTTTTATAAGAAATTATATAAGTCACTGATTCTCCCTTTGAATGTCGCCTCCACTGGGCCCCCACATCAGGCTTTGTAGGTAGGTGTAGCTTGGGATGGGTTGGGATTGGGGAAAAGGCATTCAGGAAGGTTCTCCTTTGGGCTGTATGACAAAGAGCAGACCAGAAAGCTGTCCTTCTTCCTCAAGCCAGGAGGTCACAGCTACTGTAGTGCTCCTGGCAAAGTCCAGTCTGGCTTAGTGGTGCTGCTGCCCAGAGTGGAGCTCATTGGAAGATAGCCACCTTCTCCAAAAGGCCAGCGTACGCTTCCCAAAGTCCTTTTATTTGTTTTCCAATATGAGAACCCAGAACAATGATAATTATCTTTATAATCACAAGGAGGCAAAGATATTTCAAAATATAAGACCAAAGCCATAAATAAGGAGTGTGGCCT